>NC_052250.1:5323787-5977996 GCF_013401445.1 Tripterygium wilfordii
ACTTTTATATGCTTCGCTTTTGTTTTTAGCCACGAAAGGGTACTTTTGAATCCCCCAAGTCCATCATAAATGTGGTGTATTCTCCGTGGTGACAGTACATTTTTATCCGGTTATGATAAATATACATGAGATTGGTATAGATAAGTATACATAATGACATGACATATCATATAAACAAATGTTTAGGTAATTTTAAATTTCAAAATTTAAAAATCAAACCTACAAATAACTTTTTTCTCTTCTCATATTAGGGATGACAAAAAAAACCGATCCGAACACTATCCATGGGGTACCCGGTCATTTTAAAACCCGAAAACCGATCTTATAGGTTTTAGAAACGGTTTTGGTTTTTGTTTTCAAACCCGTCATGTTTTAGGGTCGGGTTTAGTTTTTAGTGCCGGGTTTAGGGTACCCGAACCGTTTAATAAAAAGATTCATTATAGTAATAATATTATAAATCATCTGTAAAGATATACTATTAGGATATTAAATTATAACATGATTAAGCATATTAAAACGTATATATTTATAGAAGCATACTAATAAAACTATAAATTAGACTAATTTGAATTATAAAATCATAATTAATATAAATCATACTCAATATTAATTTATATTAATATAATTTTCAAATAAAAAAATTAAAAATTAAAAGTTAAATGGTAAATGGGTACCCGATGATAAACGGTTATGGAAAGGTTTCGGTTTTTGAAATTTAAATGGTTTTTTAAATGGTTTTGGAACGGTTTTGGCATATAGTATATTAAATGGAAACGGTTTTGGTATTTTATAAATGGAAGGGTACCCGACCCGTTGTCATCCCTATCTCATATCTCACTTTTCTCTCTCTTCTATATCTCCTCTCCTCTCTCTCACACGATTCTCTTTGCTTCTCTCGTGGCCAAAACCGGACTTCCAACTTCCGGTCACCGATATGATCGTCGCTGTCGCCAAAAGAATCGTCCGGCCCCAAGGAGCAATGCCCAGTCACCCCTTGCCGTCACCGGTTGTTGATTTTGTCGGAAATCCACCATGAAGCCATGGGTATCCACCGAACAAAATTTATAGATCCGGCTGATTCCGATGTCGGTTTGGCAACCCGACGCCACCAATGGACTCCCCTACGTGAGGAGCACTTAGCCCAGCCATTCGTCGACCGAAACGGCCACCGGAATCGGAGACCCACGTCGAAGGTATGCTCCAGTGCGTTATTACACTATACGTTTGGCAGTGTATTTAGCGTTTTCTGTTGATTGAACATCTTATGGATTACTTGTGAAGCTTGATAGTGGGTTATTGCACTGTCATAATGAAAAGTGTAATTATTTTGTTTCATGGTTTGTTTCTTGCCTAACTTACCAGATATTGTATTTTACAAATAGTGTATTTAGAACATAGTGTATTTAGCATATAGTGTATGTTGTTGGGCTACTTCTCGTCATGGTGTCCTGGATTGGTGATTTATTGGTTCCACAAAATATTTGATTACACTTTCATTTTAGTAATGCATTTGTTTTATACAAAACCAAAATATTACATACACTATAAGTTCCCATAATGTAGTTGCATTGAATATGTTAGTTTCCTTGCTTGATGGGTTCGATTGGTTCACTGTCAGTATGCATAATGTTTTTAACATATGTTCAATATTGTCTTGTTTGGGTATACTCTGTTGGTAAATTTTTTTTATGTATGAACAATGCTAGAACTACTCTAATGTATTTGTTGTGAGTAATTTGAAGTATGGACAAAGCTAGTAAAATTTGTAGTTATGAACATTGATAGAACTATACACTACCAATTAAATAATGTATTTGGCTTGAATGGTTCTGTTTACATACTTTATGGGTTGCAGCTGTTATAATGCATTGGTTTGTGTTTTGTGATATTTTATTCATGCTTAATGGAAGTGTATTTAGGTATATAGTATAGTTCGATAGTGTGTGGTCTTTATATTGGTCAAATATTTGATTACACTACTACGCTGTGTAATGTATTTGGTTTAATTATATCCGAGTAATTTTACCTTTCATTTGTTGTTTATAAAATATTACATTATATTTTTGATAATGTATTTGTTTTACAGTTTATAATGCATTACAAATTACCAATGTATTTAGCGCCACTGTTTATTACATAGTCATTTTCCTTAAATAAATTGGTTTCACTTTTTTATGGCATTGAGTTATTACACTCTAGTATGATAGTGTAAAAATGACGGAGTCATTTCATTTTGGTGCGATATTATATGAGTTATTACATTATCAATCACTAAATTTATGTATTTATCAAACAAATGTCTGTTTCAATATTGTTTTGTAGTGAAGAGATGGGTTTTCAATCAAGAGGAGGTCAATAACAAGGATGTGAATGGTGACCATAAATATCTGATATTTACATGCGGGAGGTTGGATAACAAGGCGAGGTAGACTTTTCGTCGATGGGAAGTGGAAGATTACATTGTTTGAAGATATCCACAACCACGATCTAAGTCTTAGTCATTCTAGATTCTTCGTGTCTAACAGGGAAATAAACCGAGTGTGAAAATGCAACTAGAGATTAATGATATTGCTGAAATTCGATCGAACAAGAGTTACAATTCATTTGTCATTGGTGCTGATGGGATTGATAACTTTACAATGTATTTGTTTCTTAGTTGTTAGTCCATTACGACTTATCAGTGTATTTAACCAAGCTAATCATGGCAATGACTTATTACATTATGTTTTGACAGTGTATTTGTTTCCCATTTTTGACAAGTTCGATTGTTATCATGCAGTACCTTATTACATTATGTTTTTTATAGTGTATTTGTTTTCAAGTATTTAATGCATTACGTATTAGCAGTGTATTTTACTACTAATAGAGGAGAGAGAAGCGGGAAAAAAATGAACATTTAGGGTTTTGTGTCAATATATCTATGTGGCATGCCACATAAATTATGTATATTATGTAACTGAAAAATTATGTATGTATGTCATTTTCCATTTTCATCCCCTCATGAGACCCACGCATGATTCTTTTCTTTTAAGGTCTTTTTAGTTGTGCTTGAAACCATTTCGATTAATGATAAATATGTGGTCTCAAATTTAATTTGAGTTTGTCCTTATGTCTTTATTAAATTATTATATGTTTTTAACCAATATTTTCCTACTCTAATCATTAAAAGCCACGATGTCTTGTTGTTGGTCGTTTTCTGCACTGAACATGAGATCTCCCAATTTTGACACGTGAGGATAGGAGTATTTGATTTGGGATGTTATGATATGTGTTGCGAGCGTGTCAGGACTTGCTGTTAGTTCAAATAATTTTGATATGAGATTTGCGCACTAATCTGACCTATTACCAAATGAGTTGTATATGGTTTGAGAACACAAAACTACTAGTTCGATGGTTACCTTCCTGAAACGAACTTAAAATTTATTTAATATCAAGTAAGAATAGTAGGAGATTGAAGACTAATACCAGAATAAGAGTACTTCTATTAAACAAAATCAAAATAACATATCACTAGAATGCATTATGATTTTCATTGGGAATACACACAACAACAGTGATGTCCATTAAAAGCACCTTGAATAACGAACAAGCGTCATAAAAAGTTATGTGCGGCGCTTTGAGAAACGCCGAACAAGCGCCATTATTGAAGGTGCCGCAAAAGATTTCACGACGCTTTTTGTTAAACGTAGCTAAAGTTAATAATTCATGGCGCTTTTAAAACCACCGTGAATAAGATATAAGCGTCGGGATCTCAACGACAGGTTTTGTGTTCATAAATGCGGGAAAGCGCCATTTATTTTATAATTTATGACACTTTTGTTAGCGTTGTAATTGTGTTATTGCCTACACCGGTGCTTATTAAGCGCTGTGAATGTATTATTTTTGACAACAAAAAAATAAAAATTAAGTAATTTAGATATATACCGATGTTTTAGAAGCGCCGTAAATGAATATGTGAGTTAAAAAAAAAAACTTGAACTCATTTGTAGCGCTTTGTAAAGCGCCGTAAATTATGTAACATAAACCTGAACAGCTTGTTTTTCCACTGCACAAATCAAAATACCTACATAATTCAAATTACACACCAACAATGGCATAATCTAACTCTAGCAGCAGTAGGAACATAATCTAAACTAATCATCGCATTAATTAACAAGCATCCCAAGTCTAACAGGCATTACGAATCTCATTTAGGTCATATAGAACAACTAAAGTTTACATGTCAGCATCCCATAGTGAAAACTAAAGTTTAAAATATTTTAACAAAAGCTTGGTCATCCAAAATGCATGAGCATCCCATGAGAACATGACCTTTAGCCTTCCTTGTAGCCAACTGAGTCTCAGGCTGTAAAAATACATATAAGAGCGCTAATTAAGACAGTCTGGGTTGCATATTAAATGATTATACAAGTAAGAAACTGAAGTTTACACGTACAGAGCAAATATATGTTAAAAAACCTTAATTTCAATAATTTAGGCTCTATGGAAGAAAGTTACAAAAGTAAGTCGAGTATCATTCCATATCTTGATGAAAATACGCAAAAATCATGAAAACCATAGAAAAGCAATAACCCAAATGGCCACATAGGATATAATTCATACTGGTAATTCAGTAACTAGATATCAATAAAAGATGACACAAGAAAAAAGCTTGAAAGTACGTATCAAGAGCAATTAACTATGTGTAATACTAACTATGGATGCATGCATGAACAAAACATATGAAAAAAAAATAGAGTTAAACCTACCATCTTAAATGTTATCACCATTCCCCCCTTTGGTAAATCTCTGAAAAGCTTGCGTAAGCATAGCCACATCTTCCTCTGTTTTTCTGACTCTCTCATCGAACATTCTCTTATAGTTCTCAAGCTCTTTTATTGACGTTTCAACTGCTCTTCATGCAATCTCAGCATCTCTTTTTGCTTCTTGGATAGCTTGAGAGGATCCAGACCTATTAGTAACATCTTCAGAAGATGACGTCACTCCATGTCCTCGACAGCGCACACGCCCATGTCTATCCGACCCGAAAACTTGAGTGAAGATGCCATCGTTGTCTAAGGAGTTCAATCCCTCCTCTCGATTGACGATTAAATTTTGTGTTTCTTCCTATATAAAAACACGAGAATCATTAGTTTAATAGTGAATAAAAACATTAAAATGGACCAATAATAAGAAAAACAAATAAATCATACAACCTTTTGTTATGTGAGTGGGTTGGGAAAGATCGATCTTTATTAGCATAGGAAAGCTCGAACATTGAGATGCGGCTGGGTCTAACTCCCCTCTTTTTTGTCTAGTAACAATGAGAAAACAACACAAATTACACTTTGTACATAATCGATATTCAAGACTTTAAGCTTAGAAATGCATATACACGTCACCTCTTCATGCTCAATCTTCGCAAAGGATTTTCGACCGGTGCGATGGAGCATTTGTTGAACTTCTCGGTTTTGTCTATTCTTTTGACACAGCTCCTACATAAATAAGTTATTATTAAACCAATGTAAGATATAAATATGTAACTAGACAAACAAAAAGTGATAGTTGGTTATGCATATTACTTGGCAATAAAGAGAAAAATATATCACCTGTACTTTTTTCATCCCCCAATATTCTTTCACCAATCATTTCCACTCACTTTCACTGACATGCGGGGGTTGATCTGCCAATCTTTCTTCATCAGTTTCATGTCTATCATAGTAGTCCTTCTTCAACCGATATCGAAAGTCCCTCCGTTTCTTTCCCATTAATGACTATATATGCTTCTCTCTTCCTAGCTCATCACCTATGTCAAACTTCTTCTATATAAATAATATTCAAGATATCATATCAATGAAATACACAAGGTAAAAGGATATCAATGAAATGCACAAAATAAAAGGTATTTTTACTTACCTTCACATTAGCAATCATGAGCTCCTTCTTCTCTTTCTCAACACGATTCCAATTTTCTTTCCATACAGGTGTAATAAGCATGTTTCTTACTATCACCCCCTGATGCGATACAAATTTGGGATGTTGTTCTCCTACGGGTCGGTGATTGTCATCGAATTCTATCGTGAACTTATCTCCTGCTTGCAATCTTGTAACTTTTTTCCCACTTGTCCGTCCACGTTTTCCTATCCTGACACTACCTACACAAATGAAGTATAAATTAAACATCCAAGTAAATATTAGACTATGCTTGAATGAAGTATAAATCAAACATCCAAGTATAAAACAAATTGGCAGAGCTTGCTAGTTTTAAGATGAATGAGAGTAATGAAAAAAAACATGCTTATACACCTTGGGAGATGTAGCCCCCAACCCAAAAAGAAAGCCTTAGAGTTACCTCTTGAAGCGCGGAAACAACATTTTCCAATAGAGAGGTTGTGAAAAATGAAGAATGAATAGTAGTTATAGTAGATACAAAGACTTCTAATACTACTAGGAGATTGTTTTTTGAATAAGAACAAAAAGCCTTTAGATTTATCCTAACATTCTTCAGATAAATTAAAAGGCTGAGGGTATTTGTGGAGGAAATACTTAAATATACGTACACAATGAAGATACATACATGAACTTATTTCTTCCGTATGAGTAAAAGGATAAAGAGTTCTATAGATTCAACTGTTTTGGTTCAAATGTCAAGAAGGAGGCGGTTTAGACAATGGTTACTGTAGGGCTGCAGGGGTTATCATATTTCAAGGAGATGACACAGCTGCACCCAATCTACATAACTGCATCAAGGCTTTTAACACTATAAATGCATGCATCATTCCAACATTTGACACACACTTCTTTAATAAAATGTCAGACCTTCGTGGATTAGGTAAATTGTCAAACCACGTATATATTTTGAGTTCTTGTATTATTTAATACGTTATTTCTTTCTACTTTACTTTTTTTTCCTCAGTGTAAAAATTGCATTGACAAAATCCATATTTTAACGAGCAGAGTTGAGAACGTAACATGAATAAGCTAGTTTCTCAAATTTTATTTTTTTCCTAGTTCAAAAGGGATATGGGCTTCTCGTGAATTAGACTTTCGGATAAGAATCGAATCATTTAGGAGTTGATTATTGATCCAATGAAATAGTGGTAAGAGTGGTTAATTAGTTAGGGAGCATTTTATTTAAAATAATAATTTTTAATGTAATGTGTAATTCCAGTAATCGCTACCGACAGTAACAACTAGTCTTGATTCTTGAACATGATGATGATATGAAACAAAAAAAATTATGATTAGTCAACATTTGGCATGCATTCTCACTTCTCCAACATACGAAGACTACTTGACTTGATACACTCAAAAGTCACAAGAGAGAGTGGACAGCACAAAGAAATGTCAATAAATGCGGACAGGAGAAAAAAAGCAGCTTTTTGCTTTTTCTGACTAAAAAAAAGAACTTTTTTCTGCACCCTTCTCTGTCTTCTCTCTCTCTCAATAGTAAAAACTTAAAACTTCTTCATCTGCTGAATGCGCCTACAAACATCAAGAAATACAATTGAGGGGATCATCTGTAACTTCCGAGGTTTGCATATTTTCACTACTCTTCCTTGCTCGAATTTGTTACATTTCTTGCTCCTGCTCTCTTGATGAATAAGATTACATTGATTTACCCATATCTTCATCTTGGTTAGTTGACAATTTCTGCGAATTTAGTTTCAACCCAATCGGTTATCGGTTAACCTGTTGAGCATTCTTAACAATTGGTGGACTCGACGCCAACCAAAAAGGCTAAACAATTGACGACATTAATTTATTCCATGTTTCATTTTCTTTGTGTAAATTTCTATGACTCTGCAGAATCAAATGGGGGATTCAAGGGTGATATATATATTAGACCAATTTCACGTTGATTTCTTCTTCTTAGAAAACATTTGCACCCGAGCAGTCCGGTGATATACTCGTTGGTTTTACTCTTTGATACCAAATTCAGCAAAAAAATGTCCGGTGATAGATTCGACCCCGATACACGTTTGTCCAGTCCATGGCGGTCGCATTTCAATACACAGCTTAGTTCAGTATAATGCATGTGAATGAACAGAGTTTAGTCTCTTATGTTTAGATTTGCTTTAAGATTACCGCACGTAACTCTATGTAAAAAAATAACACCAAATTGCGCACCTGTTAGCAAAATAAGTAAGTTACTCACATTCCTTTGGTGCTGCCGTCCTCATCCGATATCACCGTGCACTGACCGACGACAATGGCTCTCCTCGGCGACGACGGTCAAGGCTACGAACTCGCCCGACGGCTCGAAAGCCTAGGCGTTTGGCGGACGTGGCTTGGCGACACCCTCTATGCCTCCTTCGTTCACGTCCTTTCTTCGCCTTCCTCGTGGGAGTCCTTCATGCGGGCTGACGAGCCCAAATCCCGTCCGCAGATCCTCCTCCAGCTCCGGGCTCGAGCCCTCTTGTTCGACAAAGCTAGCGCCTCTCTCTTTCTCCAGTCGAATTCTTCTTCTTCTTTTGCTGTTTCGAACCTGAATCCTAATTGTAGGTATCCAAATTGGTCTAATATAGTAATATGCTACTAGTCTTTGATCATTTTGTGGACTCGTGAAATTTCGAAGATAGTTATTTCGATCCTTTTATATCGTCGATGGAGAAAGAAGAGAATGGTGTATGAAGATGGCTTCTCAGGTTTGTCAATCACTATAGGTACATTCACTTCATGAATAAAGAAGAAATATGAATTGAGTTACATGCCTGCAAATACAGGTGGGAAGATGGTGATGTTCAGGTCAGCAATGTTACAATCCCTAACGTCGGAGGCGTTCTTGAAGATGACATTGAAATTGAGCAACAAAGACATCATTGGCTCTGGGGGTTATGGAACTGTTTATCGAATGTCCATCACTGACTCCATAGCCTTTGCTGTGAAAAGACTAAACAGGGGAAGTGCAGACAGAGATCGAGGTTTCGAGAGAGAGCTAGAGGCGATGGGGGATATCAAGCACCGTAACATTGTCACTCTTCATGGATATTACACTGCACCTCATTATAATCTTCTCATATATGAGCTCATGCCCAATGGAAGTCTGGATGCATTCCTACATGGTACCTCACAATTCATTGATTTGTTAATAAAACTAGCTATCATTAACCTGCACCGAAGTCTAAAACTAAATGAGTGTAATTTGATTCAATGCAGGGAAATCAATGGATAGGAAGATATTGGATTGGCCTTCCAGATACAAAATAGCATTAGGAGCTGCAAGAGGTATAGCGTACCTGCATCACGACTGCATACCTCACATAATCCACAGAGATATTAAATCAAGCAATATATTGCTGGATGACAGCATGGAGGCTCGAGTTTCAGATTTCGGACTTGCAACGTTGATGGAACCTGATCAAACTCACGTTTCGACATTAGTAGCCGGAACTTTTGGATACTTGGCTCCTGGTAAAAGGAACTTGAAAACTATGCATCAAGTCATTCTTATTCTCAATACTCTCTGTCACACAAATTTAACATATGGAATTCTGCTTTCTTCAGAATATTTCGATACTGGCAGGGCAACCATAAAAGGAGATGTTTACAGCTTTGGAGCTGTCTTGCTGGAGCTTCTAACTGGGAAGAAACCAACTGACGAAGCATTTTTTGAGGAGGGAACCAAGCTTGTGACATGGGTATGTCTGAGAATCTAGAAACCTTTAATGAGAACAGCTTTTGCGGATATATGTTTATGGGGATTGATCTGCTAATTTTATTGTAACAGGTAAAGGCAGTCGTTGAAGATGAAAGGACGGAGCACGTAGTTGATAGTAGTTTGGAGTGCTACCCAGCCAAAGAGATTGACTATGTTTTCAAAATTGCATTTATGTGCCTTGAGACAGAGCCCTCGAAGAGACCGACTATGACAGAGGTTGTGAAGATGCTTGAGCAAATAAAATCAGCATCAGCACTAAAAACATTCTTAATGGTTGCTTAATGACTATCCTTTCTAGCAATCCCTCGATAGAATCCAATACTATGTTCAGTTTCCTTTTGCTGGAAAACTATGATAGATTCTAGAGAAGTGCCGATAGCCGGTCAAGAGCTTCCCACATCATTTCCGGAAAAACAGTTGAGGGCCACAAAGATGAAATGTTTCCCACTCACCTTTGTACACTTTATTTTATCGTTTATCTGTACAAGATGAAAATCATTCTTTGATACATATTCCAGTGAACTTCTAAGAGATTAACCAATTCTGGTTGGATAAGTTTCGTTTATTGATAAACTCTATGATTCTCCAATAATCTTATCTCTTGAGACAGGTTTTGTATAAAGAACACACTTCTCTCATCAAGACGCCAGTGAAGCAATTTAGAAAGAATTTCAAGATCTTGTTATGGTTTTGATTGTTTCATCTAGTACTCTCTGTTATTCTTGAGTGATAGAACCATAGTTTTCAGAACTGTACTGTTGGACAAAGACTTAGTGTCTATGTTGACATTGTGTTTTTGATGATTGTATGTTAAAATGTGTGAGCATAATCGAATTGAATATTCCTTAAAATATGAAAGTGCATGTTTTGATGATTGTTCGCCAAAATACATGTTGAATACTTGACCTTGAGTGTGAACTATGATTATATCTTAACTAAATGATTATATCTTAAAAAATTTTCTTTTATTAGTTTTTTAATTGAAATATGTGGAGAATTGTTAGTTTTTAATTATTTTTTGTGTTTATATTAATATAAAATCAATATTTTTTTCAAAAATTTGGGGTCTGGGGATTTGGGGGCCGGGGCGACCGCCTATGTCACCCCACCCAGGGCAGCCTCTGGCATTTTTGAGAATTTTTTTGTTTTTGTTCCTCTTTTCCTTGCTGCCGCCCCACTCTCTTTATGCTCGCTTCCCCCCTTCCCCTTTCAATGCCTTTTTATATTAAATGTTTTTTAGGGTTTTACTTGGGTTGTGGGCGTGGGCTTGGGCTTTGGGTTAGAATTGTGGGATGTCAAGATTTATAAGCTTTTGACATGGGTTGAGTTTGATTGAATTAAAATGAATTTTGGGTATTTTTGTTTGGGTTTGTGGGTTTTATTTGTTGGCTTGAGGCAAAGTTAATTGGGCCTTGGGCAAAAAATTCAATTGGACTCTAAATTTTAGTTTTTTCACAATATATTTAATAAAGCAAACGTTTGAATGAAGTAAGAAATAAAAGCAAAAATGACCCGGACAAAATCGGGGTATTACAACTACCCCTTTGTGTGTCTTTTACGTAGTAAATGACAGATAAAGGTGTAATAAATTGATTTTGTCCGGTTAGCATGCATGTGTTTCAACTCATTGGAAAAGTAAACTCGCCTTTATTGATGCATGAGAAAGTGACTTTGCCATCTCACCGGGAAAAGAATATCTTTCCAACTCGATAGGAAACTCGGCACATAAAATAATTTAATTAATTTTTTTTTTTTACCATCTCGGCGTGGGAAATAACTTCTTCCATCTTGGTATGCAGAAAATAAATTTAGCCATCTCAGTGTGCTATCTCAGTGAGAAAAATAAGTTTTGCAACTTCAAAATGCATAATTTTTTTTTTGCCATCTCAACGTCACCATCTCAGCGAGAAAATAAATTTTACCATCTCGACATCGCCATCTCAGCAAGAAAAAGTAAAATTTGCCATCTCTACATCGCCATCTTGGCAGAAAAAGTAAATTTCACCATCTCGGCGTGGACTTGTGTGTTTTGCCATCTTTGCGTGCAGGAAAATAAATTTCGTCATCTCAACGTGGACTTCTGTGTTTTGCCATCTTGACATGCAGGAAAATAAATTTCGTCATCTTGACGTGGACTTCTTGGTTTTGCCATCTTGGCATGCAGGAAAATAAACTTCATCATCTCGTTGTGGACTTCTGTGTTTTGCCATCTCGACGTGGACTTCTGTGTTTTGCCTTCTCGGCATGGACTTTTGTGCTTTAAAATCTCGGAGTGGACTTGTGAGTACTATGAAGTTTGATTCTGCGCTAATTTGAGCTTTGTTTGTGATGTCATCTTTGAAGACCTGTGAAGGAAAAGGTCAGTAAATGTAGAAATGCACGCATGATTTTCAAAATGCATTTGGATGTGTCCTAGTGTCTATGAATGCTTGGTTGGTGACATTGTCAGTGAACGAAGAGTCATGGATCTTTGTGAACTTCGACTGTCTGAACTTCTTAATCTTCTTGTTCTATGTTGCTTCAACCTTTTCTTTTTTTGCTTTCACTATTGTCTGTAAACTGTGAACTTGTGTCTACATGCCTTTTTGATTTTCCGTGTCCCTCTTCTTTCATTCTTCTTCTTCTCTTCTTCTTTTTTTTATTTTTTTTTATTTTTTTTTCTGGCTTTGTTCTTTGTTCTTTTCTTTTTCCTTTTGTATCATCATCAAAGGTCGTCTTGGAATGAACATTTTCTGATAGTTGACTTGAAGTTTGTACTGTGACTAATGCTTCCACATCAAGATTTTCGATATCTTCGAAACGTACCTGCTACTAGCTCCACCTAAACAATTGGTCATGATAAGCATTATACCAGCAACCAAATCTTCATAATACTTGTTTTTTTGTAAAAATCTATGTGTATGGCAAAAAAGAGTATGTTCATGTTGTCAAAAACACAGGAGTGATGCTGAACCAAACGATGAATAAATGTGCGAATTGTCGTGAATCATGATTTGTTTAAGAATTGAAATAAGAAATTCACAAGTTGATGGAGTTTTGGTTGGAGGACAAAACTACCCCAGTCTAACATGTATAATGAGGACAAGAGACAAACTAGCAAAATACTGATGATACTGGAAGATCGAGAAATGAAAATGCGAGAGAATCACCGCACTGTGACCACTTTTAGCACATGCCGAACTTGACATGACCATGATGAATACCTCGACCTGATCACTGATAGAGCCACTCTATGAGGATTCTCCAATAATTGATCACTTTTTGACTCTCTTGATCTTATTGCTGCCCCCTTTGTGTGTATTTTATGTAGTAAATGACAGACAAAGGTGTAATAAACTGATTTTGTCCGGTGAACATGCATGTGTTTCAATTTATTGGAAAAGTAAACTCGCCTTTATTGGTGCATGAGAAAGTGAGTTTTCCATCTCGGCGGGAAACTCAGCATGTAAAACAACTTAACTAATTAATTAATTATTTTGTTTTTGCCATCTCGGCGTGGGAAATAACATCTTCCATCTCGGTATGTAAAAAATAAATTTAGCCATCTAAGTGTCGCTATCTTAGCGAGAAAAATATGTTTTGCAACTTCAACATGCAGAAAAAAAACAATTTTCGCCATCTCTACAGAAAAATAAATTTTACCATCTCGACATTGCCATCTCAGCGAGGAAAAGTAAATTTTGTCATCTCGACATCGCCATCTTGGTGGAAAAAGTAAATTTCGCCATCTCGGCATGGACTTGTGTGTTTTGTCATCTCGGCATGCAGAAAAATAAATTTGTCATCTCGACGTGGACTTGTGTGTTTTGCCATCTCGACGTGCAGGAAAATAAATTTCGTCATCTCGACGTGGACTTGTGTGTCTTGCAATCTCGGCATGCAGGAAATTAAATTTCATCATCTCGACATGGACTTTTGTGTTTTGCCATCTTGGCGTGGACTTCTGTGTTTTACCTTCTTGGCGTGGACTTTTGTGTTTTACCTTCTCAGCATGGACTTCTGTGTTTTGCCATCTTAGCTTCGCCATCTCGGCGTGGACTTGTGAGTACTATAAAGTTTGATTCTGCATTAATTTGAGCTTTGTTTGTGATGTCATCTTCGAAGACCTGTGAAGGGAAAGGTTGGTAAATATAGAAATGCATGCATGATTTTGAAAATGCCTTTTGGATGCGTCGTGACATTGCTAGTGAACGAAGAGTCATGGATCTTTGTGAACTTCGACTATCTGAACTTCTTAATCTTCTAGTTATGTCTTGCTTCAACCTTTTAATTTTTTGCTTTCACTATTGTCTATAAACTTTGAACTTATGTCTGCATGCCTCTCTGATTTTCCGTGTCCCTCTTCTTTCATTCTTCTTCTCTTTTTCTTTTTCTTCTCTCTTTTTTTTTCTGGCTTCTTTCTTTCTTCTTTTTCTTTTTTCCTTTTGTATCATAATCAAAGGTCGTCTTGGAATGAACATTTTTTGATAGCTGACTTGAAGTTTGTATTGTGACTAATGCTTCCACATCAAGATTTTTGATATCTGCGAAAAGTACCTGCTACTAGCTATGCCTAAACAATTGGTCAGGATAAGTATCATACCAACCCCCAAATCTTCATAATACTTGTTTTTCTGTAAAAATCTATGTGTGGCAAAAAAGAGTATGTTCATGTTGTCAAAAAAACAAGAGTGAGGCTGAACCAAACGTTGAATAAATGTGCCGAATGCCGCGAATCATGATTTGTTTAAGAATTGCAATAAGAAATTCACAAGTTGATGGAGTTTTGGTTGGAGGACAAAACTGCCCCAGTCTAACATGTATAATGAGGACGAAAGACAAACTAGCAAAATACTGATGATACCGAAAGATCGAGAAATGAAAACACGAGAGAATCACCGCACTGCCCCACCACTTTTAGCACATGCCGAACTTGACATGACCATGATGAAGAACTTGGCCTGACCATTGACAGAGCTACTTTATGAGGATTCTCCAATAATTGATCACTTTTTGACTCTGTTGATCTTATTCCTGACGCCGAAGATGATATTTGTTGTCTCTGTTGAGGTACACCGCCCTTTCGGGTTTTCAATGCACCTAGGTTTCCCTAACTTTTGTCGGAAGCGCCCTTTCGGGTTTTCACTTCCGCAGGATTGGTTTCTTTTTTTTTTAATTTCCCTAACTTTTGCCAGAGGTGCCCTTTCGGGTTTTCACCTCCGCGAGATTTCCCTAACTTTTGCCAAAGGTGCCCTTTCGGGTTTTCACCTCTGCGGGATTCTTCTCTTTTTCTGTTTTTTTTTCATTTGATTTTTCTGTCCTAAATTTTGCCAAAGGCATCATTTCGGATTTCCACGTCTGCGAGATTTTTTTTTATCTCCTCTTTTTCCTTCTTTATTGCTTTCTTCGACATTTCAAAGGCAAACTTTCTTTTTGCGTGCTATCATCATACGTTTCTAATGTAATTGACCTTTCCAAGTGTTTCCATTCTCTATTCTTCAATCATGTTCAATTGCTTGTATCGTGCATCGACAACCAGCTTCTATGACAACCTGGAGAGATGAGATTCAACACTGTTGAGATTGTGGTATTCGATATAATACTCTGATCTTTCCATCCTTCTTTTGAATTGGTACAACACACATTTCTTCTTTTCTTTTCTTTCATTTTTCCGTTCTTCTTCTTCATTCTTTTGTTTCCCCCCTTTTTTTGTTGCTTTTTCTTTTTTCTTCTTTTTCTTTTCCAAAGCAACTCTGGCTTCTTTCTTTTCGATTTCTGAACGAAAAAATCAGAAGAATTGGAGTTGCGTTCTTAACAAAAAGTCTTGGAATATGCCCATAGCCCAAAGTTGTATGATCCATAGGGGACTGGGACAACTCTCAAAGCCAGACTCTATGAAAGATTTCATGGCCCGATAGACTTGAGCTCGAACCATCAAAGCAAAAGAGTAGACAACACCATGGGTCAATGATACTGCAAGTATATTGAAATTTTATGTAATCTTGTAGGAGCTCGCACAAAACACAAACTTATTCAACTAAAAGATCAAGAATCTAGTACGTTCTTCATCTGTGATAGGTTCTTTGGAATTGCTTTTCGTACAAGCATGGGTCTTAATTCAGTGGGATTAGAACATGTCCCTAACTCGAGAGTAAAAAAAAATTACCTAGAGGCGCTTCAATGGCATTGTTGGCCTTAGGACCATTTGAGTACATGCCTAATACGAAGGCAGATCTTGGAGAGTAAGACCCATGAACCCAGCCCTAAAATTGAAGGGGTTTGTTCCTATATAGCAGAACTGGGCAGCAGTGCATATGAGAGCTTTCTCAATGTGAAATTTTTGTTCACTAATCAGTAAGAAGTTGTGGATGCAAAGTTTATTCCAAAGGCTTTCGAACATGGGATACAGACAATCCAACCAAGCCCCATAACGAGAATCTTTAAGAGGCCAGAGGCTGATTGGGAATGATTTGAAATAAGAGTTCCTAAAATGTGCATGTCTAAAAGCAAGGTTATGCTCGTGAATGTGATAGTAGGGTTTAAGAGAGCTTGGAAAAGAATCAGGAAAAGAAGGGGTTAGATCAATACAATTAGTGCCAAAAATAGAGAGAGACTTACAAGAAGGGGGCGCGTGTTGACTGGTATGCCTTCTTTGACTATGATTTCTTGTACTTTATATCATGTGCTAGATGGTAAGTGGCTAGAGTTAGGGAGAAAATGGCGATAAGCAAGAGAAGAAGGGTTTGGAAGAAAGTAGAAGATGGAGACACGAAAAGGAAAAAGGTTTAAGGGTGTCAGGGTTTTTATGGAGGTAAAACGCTTTTCAAAGTCTTCTTTCAAGAATCTTGTTGTGTTTTGGTGACTGCTTCCCCTTGCCTTGAGCCAAGATAGGTATCTCGGGGCGTAGGAAGACATTATGAGGGTATTACTTTAGTTTTAGCGCCTTCCCATTCTGCTAGTACCTGTTGGACCGGGACTGAGGTAAGGCTTATCGAGATATGTCTTCTAAATAATGGTTTTGGGAGTGCCACGTGTTAGTTTTTGATTTGGAGGATTAATATGTAGCATCATTGTGCACAATACAAGAAATTATGAAGTTGTGAAGCATTGGCGAATAATTAAATATGGGCCAACAAGGTGATATATGTCCTAAGAATTTGTATGCTCTACTGGTTCTTCAAAATTTTTGTTATTTCCTTACCCTTTTGTTTTTTTACCTTCACCGTATGGCCCCATCACAACATTGAATAAATAACTCTTGATTCATGAAATTATATGTTCTTGATAATGTAGAATGGGTGGACAAGCAAGTTGAGATTGCATTGTTGAATAAATAACTCTTGATTCATTAAAACATCTTGAGAGAATTGGTTGAGAAGTTGAGATTGCGTCCGAATGTGTATTATTTCGATTGAGATGTGTTATGTTCATATTGACCTAACTTCATTGTGAATTTTTAAGCTAATAACTAGTTTATAAGACATGTTTGATGCTTGAGCGTGATTTGAAGGATTATGATTAGTTGAGTTTTAATTTTTTTTTTGTTTTTTAATGTTTGTGGATGTCATTCTGATAAACTCTCAAGATACTACAACTTGTCCACTGGGATTGAATGACTTCTTGCGAAAGTGAGTTAGATATGAAAATTATGATTTTTGGTTAATGGCTTGTTTTACCTTGCTCGAGTAATGGCAAAGTCTAAGTGTGGGGATATTTAATAAGTCGATATTATATGAATATATTTATGTTTTTATACGCGCTTTTGCATGTTCATTTGGATGTTTTCCTATCACTTTGGTCTATTTTGTGTTTTTATAAGCGCAAGAGCAATTAGACTCAATATTGGCTCAAAACTAGGCAATTGACATGTTTTTATTCGAATGCTCATAATTTTTTCTAGAGCTCACTAATTCAAGAATTTTCATTGTCGTTGGACAGTAGATTTCTCAAGCTTCATATGGACATCAAGTTTGCTTGATTTGGGCCACAATTAAGAGAGTTAAAAGATCGCAAAGTGGAGGCAGAAAGTAGGAATTGTGTGGAAAAATCTGCCCAACGCCCTTTTTGTTTCATTTCAAGCCCACTTAAGACCCAATAAGCCATCCCATTATAAGGGCAAGATTGTCATTTACTAAAGCAAGTTTTGTTGACCGTAGAAGCCTTGGCGAAGGATTCCGGGGAGGGGTGGCAATGCACAATTGAACAGATTAATAATATGTTCAGTTGTTCCAGCGTCTTATCTTACCTCATGATCAGATGGTCCCCACTAATTCAACTTTTTGGACCTTTGAAAGTAAAACAAAATATCCTAAAAGCCTAGATTAAAATTGGCACTTTTTACAAACTTAAAATCTACAAAAGACTTAAATCAGAATAGACACGTTTTACAATTTAAAACCTGCAAAAACCTAGAATATATCAAAATCTACACTATTTACAAAGTTAAAATCTGCAAAACAATTGACTAAAATCTACACATTTTACAAACTTAAAATATGCACTTTGTACAAACAATCCCTCAAGAGGAAAACTCAAGCTTAGCCCTACAACCAGCTTCCCTACTCATTAATTTTTGTGTTACTTTAGGTGTAAGCGCTTCATCAAAAGCCACTTCAATTGCAAATACATGTGCCGTAATAAACTCTCTATGTGATATAAGCATGTTTCTCTACAAACTCATTTTCTATATATTTCACTCTTTCTTTATCTAAAAATAGTTTTGACCTAATCGGCTTTCATAAACGAACTATGGCGAATCATATCACCATCATCTTGCTTTTTCTCTTTCTTTATTTCTTTTTTTTTATCCTTCTTGAAACACAAACAATTGACTAACAACAACTCATGTTTTTCCATTTTTGTTGTTGTACTATTTTCTAACACCAAAACCAATTTTTTTTGTACTAATATCCCATTTTGAATCTCTCATTAGAGGACTATCATCACGAGTGGCTATTGAGCTATCCATGCTAACAAAAGTACCTGAAAACTTGCCTAAATATTGGACAAACACATTTATCATGATAAAATTCATGCATGTGGTCAATGCTTTGTCACACATCTAGCAGTCAATAGAATTTAAAAATAAAATTAAATCATACGAACCATATATAGCAGTTAACAGAATTTAAAACCAATTAAATCATCACTGATGCATCTGTGGTGTCTAGACAGGCCAGCACAATTCAAAGTACAATAGATAAGTAACATGGTGTAATGGAGCTGCTTCCTTGAAGAGTGAGTGGACAAGTAAAAAAATCCTCATGATTAATCAATTGGATAATGTGCAAATCACCATCTCAAATATCAGTCTATTAGACATGACTGTCACTCAAAGAAGAGGCCGGACAAATCATGACCTCTAACGACGCGTCCCGAAGGGGTCTATGGAATTACCAAATTTCTCAAATATATAAAATATATATGCAAAACCTTCAAATATCATTTAATACAATCCCAAAATGAATTAAATTTATTTAGAAAACTTGTAAGACATAATAAATAAGTCTTTACAATTTAAACAAAGCGGAAGTCTTTATAATATCAATCATACACTACTCATAAACCACAACTATATCCATGAAAAATCGCTTGCGTCTCAAGATGCCGGCTGCCACCTACGCACTCACCTGAAAGAGGAGAAAGAAAATAGAGATTGAGCTAAATAGCCCAGCAGGGGTATAATACCCGATAAGGACCCGAATATCCATGATGCGAATACCTAGAGAGCGAACGACTCACAATGATATTCACATACGATATGACAAAGAGATAACTAGTCTACAGACATAACAACCAACTCAACAGTAATGCAAGAATAGGCAAGAATAATATGAATATGATCATGCCACAATCACAACCCAATATGCACATATATAAGCATGCAAATATATATGCAAAATACACATTCAACCTGTGCGTGTAGCGCCACAAATAATCCACAACCGACCGACATCACATAACAGTCCGATTCCTCATCTGAGGCCATGACACTCGTATCGATCTATAACTATCAAGGCAGCACACGATAGTCCGGATTCCTTATCGGAGGCCGTGGTGCTCAAATAATAGAAAAGAAGATAAATCTCAGACAATGATCACATATCCTGAAGGTGTGTCGCGAGCACAACCATTGCATAAAACATACCAATCATAATAAAGTTATCCCATCTACCAATACAATTTTCAGTCACAATCCAACACACAATGATCCATATCATGATGCATGAATTCCAATAATACCCCATGCATCCGAAACCAATTTCCAAACTAATTTGGAAAACAAATTATTTTCTAAAATATAAAACAAAGCTCTACGAAGAGTTCTGATCAAATCAAACATTTTTATCTCAATATCAAAATAGTGCATGCCTATCTACATGCTGAAAAGATTATAATAAGGCTCGGAGAAAGGCGAATCAATGAATATCAACAAAGAACGATTCAAGAGGCGAGTATTTAACATGCAAAGAAATCACAGAAAATTTTAAAACATGAAGTATTGGGCACTAGAGGCTAATAAATGAAGAACCCCTACCGCAATAACAGTGTAATCAAAAGTACACGTCCATCTCGTCTATTGTGTAACCTCAATCACCTATACAGATATACCGACGTATAGCATATTATTACAATGTTCAAAAATCACCAAAGTCAAGTAATTGGCCATAGGCCAATATTTACCAAATGGTCCCAACAATTCCTCACAGTCAAACCCAATCTAAAACATGGTCAAACTTTTCATAATAGCTAAAGTTGTCGCATAGCCATATAATCAAATGGATTAAGCCCACTTCAACTAATTATTGTCAGATGGTAACATGGACCAATTTTATTTAAAACTTGTTTATGATAGAATTATGGGTCAACTTTATTCATGGATCAATCATCAAGGGTAAAGCGCAATTAACAATCTTCTTCAACTCTGATGCGCATATTATTATACACCTTTTTACTTGTGTTTTTAGGTTCAATTGACATTTTGTTTAATAAGATTGGATTTTGCATAAATTATATCTTTTGTGTTTTTTCAGCTCCTTACGCTCAACAGCTGCTCAACCCATGCTCGAGCATAGATGTCACAATATTGACCAACAGCTAGCGCTCAACAGGCGTTCAACAGTTGCTCGACAGAATAAAAATCCGAGAATTAGAAGTTTGACTTGTTTTAGGAGTTTCCTTTGAGGTTTACGTGTTTTTTATTATTGAAGGAAACCCTAGGAGGTGGGAGAGAGTTTCAAACATATATAAATACCTCATTACAAGTCAAAAAGAGGGAGATCTTTGGAGGTTGATGGTAGAGAAAGAAGAATAAGGAATTTCGGCAATCGGGTTCCATCATTCTTGTGTTTTCTTTCCTAGATTTCCATGGATTCTATTAGTTTTATTTTCTTTTGTTTTGTCGCCTAAGTAGCTAAACCTTTTGCGAGGGGGACGATGTAGCCTCTTTGATTGTGCTTAATGAATTTGGTTTGATTAATTATTAGTTTCCTTTTTCTATGCCAAGTATTGATTGTTGTGCTTGATTGATGATTGAACCGTGATGCTTAGCTACCATCTAGATTTGTTTATTCTGATGCAATTCGTAGTAGACGCCATGCTCGGATTGGGAATAGCTTCGTGCAATTTAACACCATGATTGCCTAGACATAGACGCCATATGCTAGGATTTAGGTGATTGCTACATAAGTTGCCATAGATCCAATTGCGTTCTTGTTTGTTAAACTAGTCTAGACGCCATAGATAGTTGCAAATTAAGAATAAACATAGTAAGTTAGACGCCATGACTACTACATGAATCAGGGGACTTGGTCTTTGACATACATAAAGGAATTGATAATTGACAACTAAAAGATTTAAGTATAATAGAGATGATGAAATCAGAACCCTAGCTCACCCATTTGTTTGTTCTTTGCATGCTTCTTTTAATTTCATAATTTTTCAATCATAAATAATCTTTTGTTTTTATTCGGTGATGTCTATAGTGAATTTTGGAATTAGGATAGATTAATACTCAATCCTCGTGGATTCGACAATCATATTTGCTAAACTATACTACCATTGATTCGTGCACTTGCGAGTAATAAATTGAGTTTTGAATCGCTATAATTTTAGTGGTTCGAAATCTCACATCAAGTTTTTGACGTCGTTGCCGGGGATTGAAATTATTAGTTTGTTTCTAATTTCAATATTTTCTTAGTATTGCCGAATTTTTTCTTCTATATATAATTATTTTATTTGATATGTTTTCACTAGTGAAAAATATGGATGCAACAAATGCTGAAAAAGACTGTGTCGAAGTGCTGGATTGAAAATTATTCTGGGAGCCGCTCAGGATGAACCAGAAAACTTGTCATATATGAGTAGAAAGCTATGGATGCCTAGTTTCTGTAGAATTTTACGGTTCATCAATCGGGTCTCATACGAGAAATTGAGGATTTTGAGACTACTGCACAGTACTGAAAGTCTACATGGGAATTGTTTCTCAAGTCTCTTCGCTGTCAGGTTATGTCGCTCTAACTCAGTACTATTTCTTTATGCTATTTTTCACATCATTCCATGCACTGAGCACATTGCATAATTCAAGTGTGGGGGTGGAAACAACTTTGTTTTGTTTTGCAAAAATTTTAAAAAAAAAAACCGCAATGCCTTGTGATTTTCATGAATGAAATTTGATGAATATGATGTTGTGAGTAATTGAAGCACTAATGAATCTTGCTAAGGACTCATGCCCAATTGAGTGCTTATATCTTGAGCTTTGTTTATCTTGCTTGATCCACTAATTTGAACACTTATATTGTGGGGTATGAAGTGACACTTAATGTTGAACACTTGTGGTGTGTCAGGAACATTAGTTTTCTTAAGTTACACGTTCGGGATTAAAATCAAAAAAAGCAAAAACAAAAAGGAAAAAAAAAGGAAAAAAGAAAAAAAGAATAAGTGGATTTTTCTCATGGGTTTTCTACTGAGTAACCGGGCCTCTTGCTTAGCAAGTAGTGAGTTTCGCGTAAAAAGGTAGACCATGAGTGACTTCTATAGTGACTTGCTTAGCCTCGTAGCCTTTTTTGACTTGAGTTACTAGACCCGTAGGGATGTCTCTACACTTGATGCCCTAAGCCAACTGGATTGAGAGTCATTGCTTGAAAACTCGTTACATGGGTCAATTAGAAAGCTTAAAGGGGTAAAGCATTGCACAAGTCACGAGAAAAAAATAGTTTACTTTCAAAATAAATAAATAAACAACCTGGTGTGCTTACTTGTTTTTGCTAGTGATTTTCGATATGCTATGATTGTGTTCATGTCGAGTTGTTGTTGAAATTATTTCACATTCCATAAGGACGTTGGATATAATGAAGTTTGCGAATGAATGCTTGTATTGGAAAATGTTGCCTGATGCTTGGTTTGTTGGTGTGAATTTGATAGCAAGATTGTACTCACATGTTTCTATTAGTGGAATAACTTGGCATTGTGGTGTCTTATAATGTTTGTGGGTATCGTTCTGGTAAGTCCTCACGAGACTATAACTCGTCTACTAGGGACACCTAGGGGTTTAAAGGCTTGTGTTACATGTTAAGTACCACCGCGATTCCAGTGACAGTGAGTTAGTTTCTATTTTAGTTCTCCTCTTTGTTGTTTTACTCGAGGACGAGTAAAAAGATAAGTGTGGGGGTATTTGATGCGCATATTATTATACACATTTTTGCTTGTGTTTTTAGATTGAATTGACGTTTTGTTTATCGAAATAAGATCGGATTTTGCATAAATTATATCTTTTGTGCGTTTTTAGCTCCTTATGCTCAACAACTGCTCAACCCATGCTCGAGCATAGATGTCACAATATTGGCCAGCAGCTAGCGCTCAACAGGCGTTCAACAGCTGCTCGACAGAATAAAAATCTGAGAATTAGAAGTTTGACTTGTTTTAGGAGTTTCCTTTGAGGTTTACGTGTTTTTTATTATTGAAGGAAACCCTACGAGGTGGGAGAGAGTTTCAAACATATATAAATACCTCATTACAAGTCAAAAAGGGGGAGATCTTTGGAGGTTGACGATAGAGAAAAAAAGAAGAAGGGATTTTGGCAATCGGGTTCCATCATTCTTGTGTTTTCTTTCCTAGATTTCCATGGATTCTATTAGTTTTATTTTCTTTTGTTTTGTCGCCTAAGTAGCTAAACCTTTTGCGAGGGGGACGATGTAGCCTCTTTGATTGTGCTTAATGAATTTGGTTTGATTAATTATTAGTTTCTTTTTGCTATGCCAAGTGTTGATTGTTGTGCTTGATTGATGATTGAAACGTGATGCTTAGCTACCATCCAGGTTTGATTATTCTGATGCAATTCGTAGTAGACGCCATGCTCGGATTGGGAATAGCTTATTGCAATTTAACACCATGACTGCCTAGACATAGATGTGAAGCAACCGCCATGAAAAACAATGAAGTTGCCACCAATTGATTTTTAGGATGCAATTGGACATCCGTTCTGGTCTACGAGAAGAATGGGCAAGGGGGTCTATTAAGCATGGGGAAGGTGTTAGGCACCCCACAACTCTCGAAAATTGTTACCTTTGAATGTTTTCCTATTTGGCTCTAATTTTTTTTTGAAAATCTCATTGTGAATGTGATGAAAAATCCACTTGGAGTGGTTTAAAGAAAAAGGTGCACGGGATCACTGCGGCCATTCCCGGCTTGGCCAAAGATTAATAAAAATTCCACTTGGAGTGGATTTGGATGATTTGAAAAGAGGGTGCACGGGATCATTGGGGCAATTCCCGGCTTGGCCAAAAATGAATAAAAATTCCACTTGGAGTGGATTTGGATGATTTGAAAATAAGGTGCGCACGGGATCATTGGGGCCATCCCTGGCTTGGCCAAAGATGAATAAAAATTCCACTTGGAGTGGATTTGGATGATTTGAAAAGAGGGTGCACGAGATCACTGTAGCCATTCCCGGCTTGGCCAAAAATGTTGGTTTTGCTTAGTTTAGATGAAAAATTCCACTTTGAGTGGGTTTTGATGTTTTTGAAGGAGGGACTTTTTTGGGGACTTGGTTGATGTACCAAAAGAGCCCACAATCAAGGAACACTGTTCAATTTAAGCCTTACTCACTATTATGCTCTTCATGAGAAAAGAAAGAATCTATTTATGGCTCATTGAATGGGCCAAATATCTTTAAACTCACATTTGAGTCCTTAAATAAATTATCCTAATCTCTAAAAACATATTTGCTTTCCAGGTCCACGAAATCCAAATGTTTTGGATGAATGCCAATGGAACCCCAATATCTTGAAGGCTCCTTGGTATTTAAACGAAACATAAGGGTTCCATAATTTAGTCTTGGTGTGTTTATTAAAGTGAGACGGCTTGGATTAATTCTAATGATTAACGCGTTGCATTTATTTTCATGACATTCAAACAATCCTAGCATATGTCTAAGCATCATGGCATAGTGTGAAAAATCAAAGTCCTAAGCATGCATTCTAATGCAATCATCATTCACAAAATCATTCCCTAGTTTCTATATGCTTCTAGCATTCTACAATATCATGTATTTATTTTTATTTTACATCCACCATTTTTCTACACTATTACAAGGCTTACACTTTACAATTATGTACAAAAGACAAATATAAAATGAGAAATACAAATATTAGACAACAATTGGAATATTGCCCATGAGGTCCATTGCTCAAATCCGGTCCAAATCCTCTAAGTATATTTTTCGACCCAAGTCCTCTAAGTTGCCCTCGGCCCAAGTAGGGTCACTCGGTTCAAACCCAACATCAAACACAAAAATGGGTCAAAATAGAATACTCAAATGTAAATCAAGATTTTACCAAATAAGTTTCATATTAATTAAAAGATTCATATATCAAAGCAAGGACCAATACTGGGCATCAAAATACACACGAAAACCAGATTACATACCCAGAGAATGAATACCTTATCATTGCCATTGTGAACATCAATACTAAACATCCAGGTTACACATCATCATTGTGAAGAAGCAAGCATACCAAAACCAGTTGTTAAACCAAGGAATAAACATACGCATACCATGTTTCATTCACATCAATCATACACCCACAAACCACATACATCAAATAAATTATAGAACGCAAACAAACATTTCCTTTAAATCTGTGCAAACCATATATAGACCTCAAACATTCATTATCAACAAAATCTTAACGAACCAGATTTTTAAGAACCTCAAGTATGGCATATATGTGTCAAAAAAAACTGCAGAAATGGGAACAAAAATAAATAGAACCGGAAGCTATAGACAGAATGGGCAGCAATATGTGCAAACTTGTGTCATCTCAGCACCATAACTTGAATAATGCAAGGATGTAATTGAAGAGCATGGAAACCCAACACAGATTCCATCAAAAGGATCAGATCTAATCAAGGCAATAGAACTAGAGAACTGCAAAGATGTATACAGATTTTTACCTCTTCTTCTCCTCTGTTCAAAACCGTCTTCCTCTCTTGCTTCTTTCAGCTGCTACTTCTTTCTTTCTCTCTATTTCTCTTCTTTCTTTTTTTTTCTCTCCCGATTTCCTCCTCCCTTTTTGTTCTCTATTGTGCGGCTCCCCTTTTTTTTCTTCTTCGAAACCCTATGGTGTGCTCTTTATATTGTGCAACCTCTCCTCACTAAAACCCTTGCTCTTTCAATTTTTCCCTTTTGCCCCTACTTTTTCTTTTCTTTTAACCAAGATAACTATTCTTTTTGGCCTTTTGCATTTTTAATTTTCCATTTTATTTATTTATTTTTTATTCCCTAGATATTTTCTAGGGCTTTGTTTTTAGTAATTGGGTCAAAACTTAGGAATTGAGCCATAAATTTTGAGTTTATAAATCCACGGGCTTTTAAGTAAAAACGAGTTAGGATTTCATTTTTCCTCCTTTAATTTTTATTTTGGATTTCATATCTTTATTTTTTCTTTTATTAATATTTTTGACTGGACGAAAACCGGTTACTACAAGATGCCATATGCTAGGATTCATGTGATTGCTACATAAGTTGC
Source organism: Tripterygium wilfordii (assembly GCF_013401445.1). Taxonomy (NCBI): domain Eukaryota; kingdom Viridiplantae; phylum Streptophyta; class Magnoliopsida; order Celastrales; family Celastraceae; genus Tripterygium; species Tripterygium wilfordii. The sequence continues at coordinate 5,350,434 of NC_052250.1, forward strand.
CATAAATCCAATTGCGTTTTGTTTGTTAAACTAGTCTAGACGCCATGGATAGTTGCAAATTAAGAATAGAAGTAGTAAGTTAGATGCCATAACTACTACATGAATCAGGGGACTTAGTCTTTGACATACATAAAGAAATTGATAATTGACAACTAAAGGATTTAAGTATAATAGAGATGGTGAAATCGGAACCCTAGCTCACCCATTTGTTTGTTCTTTGCATGCTTCTTTTAATTGCATAATTTTTCAATCATAAGTAATCTTTTGTTTTTATTCGGTGATGTCTATAGTGAATTTTGGAATTAGGATAGATTAATACTCAATCCTCATGGATTCGACACTCATATTTGCTAAGCTATACTACCATTGATTCGTGCACTTGCTAGTAATAAACTGAGTTTTGAATCGCTATAATTTTAGTGGTTCGAAATCTCACATGAAACTCATTAAACTCAACCTATATCTTCCTACAAAAGAAATACAATCTCAATTAGGAGATGGATTGTATTCGATTAAATTGTCCATCCGGTCACACTCTAAACGACCAGATCAACAATTTCAAATGACTCACAAAATGTACATATAATCATTTGAAGGGAAATTATTCCCAGGTGCCAAAAAAATTACAATAAAAAAAACTCATTAGAAAGGGAAGTTAGGAGAATACCGTCTAATGACCTCCCTAATTGACACCCTTTGATGATAGCAATGAAGAGAACAAGGCAGGTGCAGTTACTCTATGCAATGACATCACACTCAATGCAACGCCCAGCTAATCAATCGGATAAACTGTAGGGTAACTACGTCCAAAATGGGTCACTGAAAATCTCAGCAACCGGCCGGGTAGGGACTCCTTGCTCCGGGGAATCCATTTATGGTGGTGGTTGCCAGCGGCAGGTGCTCAGATGGCCGAATCGACTCTTTTCCTCCATAGTGGCCGAAATCTGCCAGTGGGTATGTAACGCCCCGACCAGGGATGCGTTACTTTTGGTATCCTCTTAATCAATCTCCTAATTAATTCAATCATTAGATCAACCAAAAATTTCGACAGTACCTCCCCATAATACGGAGGATGCCAACCTGGAGTAACACGCAGCTATTTCACAAATATATTCACAACCTAGACAGGGCCTCCGGCCATCTAACAATTCATATCACAATTTAAATTCTCAATTCTAAGCAGGGCCTCAGGCAACCTAACAATCATAGCATCAATCAATTCTCACATCTAAGCAGGGCTTCAGGCCACCTAACAGTCACACATAATTTCTCCATACAACAACATATATAATCAACATCCAGCACAAATAGCAATCCAGCAAACATAAGAAATCGTCAGGACACGAAGTCCACAAACCCGGTTAGGGATTCCCGATCACATGGAGTACCCTCCCTACCGTCCATCCCATCATTGAATAGGGATATCACACAATGTCTCAACTAAGAAATATAGATACGACAAAATAGTAATAACATATATCAAAGTTTAGAACTATCTAGTCCTATCACTCTCCAGGGGTCCATCCATGTCACGCACCCTCCTCCTGATCCGCGACTCTAGTACCGGAACTAGACTCACCTGCGAGGAGGGAATAGGAGAAAGAAAAGGGTGAGCGAAAGGTCCAGTAGGAATAATAAAGAGTAAGTGAATAACATAAAGCTGAAATCTTAAAGAAAGGCACAAATGCAACAATATGATAGCTAACATCATGTACACCAACACAAGTAAATAATCACACCATACGAGATCCTAACTTGGCCCACCGACATCCCTATACACATCGGGATCCTAAACAGCCCAACGGCATCATCGCATGGTGTTTCGAGCACATGTGGAATCCTGATCCAGCCCACCGGTATTTCCATACTCATGGGAACCCTGAACGGCCCAACGGCATTCCACATTTCACATCAATCATAACTAGGAGATATACGGGTCCATACCCGACATCTACCATGCAACTACAATGCATGTCCAACATGGTTATGCAATCGGGGTATTTATACATCCTATATATATACATATATATATATATACTACTACTACTACATGATGCATGTTTAAGAGTAATTCATGCTCAATGGAAGATTGAACAAGTAGGGTACGCAATATAATTCAAATCATACAATAAGGATATCACAAAGTGGGGTTGTTCTCCCTTAGGTGCAATTAAGGCGAGAACCAATTTATAATGAACATTGGGAAAGAGCAACATTCGTAATAGGTTAACATAATCAAGAGAATAACGAAGGTGGAATTTCCCTACCTCACACTTCAAAAACTAGTTATGTAAACCAATACTCAACCTTTAATTCCTGGCCTCAATCAACCTATTATTCAATAAGCCCATCCTCCAATCAATATACAAACAACTTCAATTTCATATATCTAACACAAATTAACCCAATAAATCAAGAAAACCCTTACATTCTCTTACCCAAAACTTTCCAAGTTCTTAAACTTCACCTACTCAAGCTTGCTACTCCAATCAACAATAGAATCTAGCAATACAACCATAAAAAAGTATAAATCAACCTATTAAATCACTAATTTCATCTGTCGCAACCGGGGTCACGACGCGGACCGGCGTTGGAGGATGAAAATGTTTAGAGTCGCCACCAATTGATTTAAGGTGCAATTGGACACCGTAAAGACCTGCGAACCAGAGAAAAAGGGGTACGGGGATCGATTGAGTGTGGGGAAGGTATTAGGCACCCCACAACTCCCGTTTGAAAACGGTAACCCTAATTAATTTAATAGCTATCTCTTGGAAACTTGCTCTTTGCAAGGCGTGATTGTTTTGAGAAAAAGTTTGTATGAAAAATACTATCAACTTATGATAGTTTTGGGAAAAAGATTTGTAAGAATACTATCAACTTATGATAGTATTTTAAAAAAAAGGTTTGTAATATTACTATCAACTTATGATAGTTTAATTTGGAAATACACTACCAACTTTTGGTAGGTTTAAATAAAAATACACCACCAACTTTTGGTAGGTTTAATTTTAAATACCAACTTATGGTTTATTTAATAAAATACCTTACCAACTTTTGATAGACTTAATTTTAAATACCAACTTATGGTATAAATGATCATTTGGGAAAGTGTCATCTATCAATTTAACCTATTATTGTCAACTTATGGCAAATTCATAAATGAAATCAAATAAGACCCATGATCCAAATAAAGGGAATCAACTTATGGTTTCCTTAATTGAAATAGCCTACATTCAACTTTAAACTTATATACTCCTAATAAGTAAATAAAAATCCAAATAATTAATGTCCAAGTTATACATGTCAATGTGGATGATATACCCAACATAAGTGCCAAATATACATATGAAAAATAAAAAATAAAGAATAACCCAAATAAAATCCTAAAAGTACTCAAGCTCTAATTGATCCCGGCCCAAATAGAGTCCAACTCGATCCAAATGGAGCCAAGCCCAATCCACGTCGCAAATTAACAAGAAGAGTGGTCAAAAGGAGTATTCAAATGTAATATCAAATCAAATCCATATTCAAAGATTCACTCACATAGACACCATTTTACATTCCATATAATCACACTTTGTATTGCGTCATGACGTTTTAAATCAGTACCCAGTGATATAATGAGGTCTAATGAATCAATATATACACTTCATAATCTATACCATGCTTATCATTATAGAAGACCCCACTATTTCAACATCAAAGCCCAAAAAAATCTGAAAGAAACATCACACTCAAACATCACCTTGAATGAGATAAACGAGATTCCAAATCAGATTCGAATATCAACCTCAGCAAGCAAACTAGCATACATTATACCTCATTCAAGTCAATCATACCATAAACTACATATATCAAAACAAGGTTTGACGCAAACCAAAAGTATAGCAAGCTCAAGCACCAAACTTGAATCAATACACGGACATAACAGAATTTGTATCAAGCTTAGTCTCAAAACTTGCATCAACCCATGGACAAAACAAAGTTTAAACCAGCTTAGCCACAAAGTATGAAGCAATACTCGGGTATAGTAGAGTAGATATTTTTTAAAAACTCGCAGAGATGAAATCCTAAGTAAATCTGGTACCATAGACAGAGAAAAGATGGGAGTATGTGTGAATTTTTACCTTCTTGAAAAGAACACAAAGAGACCCCAAGACTCCTTTCTTCTCTTCTCAGCCTCCAACCATTCCTCCCTTCTTTTCTCCCCTTTTCTTTTCCTTCTTCTTCTTCTTCTTGTTGTGCTGCTGCCTTGTTCTTTTTTTCTCTTGGCTTTTTCTTTTTTGTTGTGTGTATGCGGCTACCTCCTTTTGCTCTCCTGATGGTGTGCGGCCCCCTCTCTTTTTTTGTGTCTCTCTCAATCGTCTCTTTCTTTTCCTCCCTCTCTCAATTGTGTGTCTATCCTCCTCCCTTAGCTCTCTTATATAATGCCGTACCACCTCACACAAAAACCCTATTTCTACTCTTTTACCAAAAAGTCTCCTTAAACCGTATTTTCTTTTCTCCTAAGAAAATTGCCCTTTTTGTGTTTTTCATTCCTTTTGCAAAACCCTAAAAAAGTGCCACCTTTCCCCTTTTTAAGATTTTATTTCCAACATCTTTTAATTTCCTTATTTTGTAGATAATTTCTAGGATTTGGTTTTATTGGGCTAATATTTAGGTATTTGTGGGCTTAAGGATCCAAGAAACAAACTTTTGAATATCCGTGGGCTTGTGGGTCAAGGACAGACTTTTGCATTTTTTTTTATGTTTTTCTATTTTTTATTTTTTGGGCCGGACGAAAACCGGTTACTACATCATCTAATTTAAAGATTTTTCCCCAAATCTACAAAACCCACAAAACCCTAGAATCCCAAATCACCCAATCTCTAAATACTAGCTTTTAGGTTTAAGAAACTTACCAAGGTTGTAGAAACAAGTAGAAGGAAGGGATTCAAGCTTCCTTTAGGTTTCAAATGATGTAGGAACTCATGGATTTGAGTTTGGGTTCAAACTGTTGGACCTATGGTCCTATATGTCTAATTTTGATGATATTAAATCATTTATAAATCATAATGAAACATTAAAGCAATATTTGATTTATATGAATTGAATTTAAATGACTATATATTTTTGAGATAGTGCTGGAAATTAAGTTTTGAAAACAAACATACATGGACTAAGTTAGAGCATCAATTTTCCAATTATCATATCTTAACCAACTTAGGTCCAAATGACTTGAAACTTGAATCACATATACATGAAGGTTTAATATATGTTCTAGGACTATAATCATGAGAAATTAAGTGCATCACATATATATTTGGTCATATGCTTAAATTCCGCCAAAACTAGGTTTTACCTAATTTTGTGCATATGTGTTCTTTGTGAACGTGGTGAACCAAATGAACTCCGATTTAAATGAAATTTCGTGTGCATCTTAGTTTCATCACTATGAACATATTTTATTTAGTAAAGTTCAAGAGAAAAGGTCATTTACACTGAGTTAGCAAAATGACTTTGAATTTACACTTAGAATTTATCGGTTTCACTATTAGTGATCAAATTGCTTGGTTGAGTGACCAAACGATTTCCGATTGTTATGAAATTTTACATGGACATTCTAATACATATAAAATGATTTATCATGCAGTAATATGAATTTTCTGGGTTGTTTTTCTAATATAATTAACCTATGCGCTCTATATGAAGCTCTTTGAGCTTACATGCAATTGGGGAGTTCTACCTCCTATTTCCTTGTAGGTTAATCATCATTGTGGTCTCATATGGCTCAGAATTCAGTATGTTCAAGAGTGGTCGAAGTCCAGTTTCTAAGAATGAGCTTGGAGCTCTAGGAAACTATGAAAAATCCTATATTTGCCAACTTTCCACTAAGGCACTTAATCAAGTTGAATGAATCAAACATTGAGGCTATTGGTTGTGGTCTTCATGGAGATACAACTCTTTTCAATCATATGAGACAAACCTTGTCCTCTCTATCATTAGTGATATATTCTTGTTTGACATTTTCACTCAAGACATGTGCTACCAAGAAAGTTAGATTGGTGCAATCAAACAAGATCCTTGACATTTTCACTCAAGACATGTGCTACCAAGAAAGTTATGTTGGTGCAATCAAACAAGATCCTTGACTAAGGGATCACTTTTGAAGTCTTTGATTCAAAATGAAGGGACAAGATGGCATAGTACAATCTACATCCATGGCTGAGAATTAAAGAGAGTTTGAATGGTCAAGATTTGAAGACATACATTGATCAAATGGTTGTGCATAAGACAACTTTCTTGCTTGCAATTTTTGACTTAAAAAAAAGGAGCATGTGCAATGTCTATATGCTCTATGGTGGAGATTTGTTTGCTCAAATCATCAATGACCAAGATTAGGAGCTGCAATGGATGGTAGAGATCAACTCTTGAAGTTTGATCCAATGGCTGCAAGCATAGGAGAGAATTGCCTTTAAAAGAGGATCTTCCCTTTCATACAACTTGGAGAAGCATTTACAATCAAGAGAGAACTTTGTTCAAAGCTTTCAAGCATTCAAGCATCCATTGTCTACTAAAATCCCAGCTTCTTCTTGAGCCACTACTCAAGGCCTTCTCACCATTTTGCTGCTGCAAAGAGAGGGTGCTTTCACTTAAGCTCAAGGTGTTATTTCTCCCAAAATCACCTCACCTTACCTACTTGAAAATCCTACCCGTGAGTGTGTGATTGTTGTTATTGAAAGTTCTTCACTTAAATAGCTTAGTGCTAGTTGTGAGAACCTTGGCTAAAAAACCCATTGAGAAAGTCCCTTTGTTAGGGCATATTACAAACATTGAAGTTTGAGGGAGTTCTTAGAAACCCTTGGTTGTAAAGTTTGAAGATTGTCTTGAAATCTTCAGTTTCAAGGGTGACCTAAAAACCCTTGTGAGTTTTGTGGAGCTCTTGAGAAAACCACATCCTTAGTGGAGGTTGAAAATCCTAGGTTGGTGAACCTAGGTAGTAGACGTAGGAGAAGGGTCTCCGAACTACTATAAATCGTTGTGTCAATTTTTGTTCATTGCATTGTTTGCATGTTGATTGACTAAGTGTTTAATTGTTTCCTAAACTATTTTGGTCATTGTAAGACCATGCATTAAAACTGATTTTCTGCCCTTGTGTGTTGATAATTTGCTTGAGGTTGATAATTGCATTAGTGGAGGTTTCTTTGTTAATTGTCATTAATTTGTTTAAATTGAAAAAGGGATTCCAATTGGAATTTGGGGACACAATTCACCCCCCCCCCCTCTTGTGTTAAACTCGATCCGTCAATTGGTATCGGAGCAGGTTTGCTAAAACATAGGATTAACACCCTTATTAGCATTTTTATGACTTACACAAATTTGCATGTTGAGGCCGAAAGCCTTTCTATGGATATTCCACCTATCTTTGATGGTGACTATCCATTTTGGAAGAATAGAATGAGAATATTTATTAAATCTAGAGGCATAGACGTATGGAGGGTAGTAAAGGATGGTCCTCATTGTCCTAGTAGGAGTAGAGGAGATGAATGGACAAATAAGGACATTGAATTAATGTGCTTAAATGTTTATGCTATTAATCTCTTTCATATCTCTCTTAGTAGGTGTGGACTTGACCTCATTTCCGGATGTACAAATGCAAAGCAAATTTGAGAAATGATGGAAAGAAAGTATGAAAGGTCAAATGGCGATGTGTGTCTAGTGACCAAAGTGGAGGAGACCTCTAGTGATAAAGAGGATGAAATCAAGGCCAACCTTTGCTTGGTGGCAAAGGAAGAAGAGTTATCATCCATTCCGGATAATATGGTAAATGATTCTACACTACCCACTTATGATGAATTGAGTGATGTGTATGATGAATTATGTGATGCTCATGGTGACTTAATTTCTAAATACAAGCATGCTACAAAAGAAATATCTAGGCTTGTGAAAATTGAGAAATCACATGTGGATGAGATTAATGACTTGAATGATAAGTATGTTGATCTAAATGCAAAGCATGATAATATATATTTATCTCTTGATGCTTTGATGAAAGAAAATGAAAATCTTAGAAAGCAATTATCTATGCACACTTCTAGTAGTAACATGACAAATTGTAATACTTCAAAGATTCATGATTTGGATGCCTTGCATGCTATAGTGAATGAGTTAGAACAAGAGTTGAGAACATGGGATGAGCATGAATGTATAATTTTGAACAACTCTACTTCTTTGCAACTTGAGCTTGATGATGTGAAAGAAAAGTATAGGATGTTAGAAATTCAATTTTCTAAATTCTCTATGAGTTCATCAAAGCTTGATGAGTTGCTTGTCTCTCAAAGACACTACCTTGATAAGAGTGGACTTGGATTTGATCCTACGAAACTCAAAGAAACCTTGAGTAGTGTTGGTACCATTGCCAAGCTTTCAAAAGGCAAAGCCAAACTAGCTTATTTCATGGGTGAGACTAGTACCTCTAGGGAAACTCATCCTAGACTAAGGAGAGTTCACCTAAGGAGGTTGTGGGTGCCAAAGGGTTTGTGTGATATGGATGTGAAAGCATATGTGAAGAATTCTTTTAATATTAATGCATATGCAATTGTGGCCACTAACTCTAAAGGATCCAAGGTTTGGATACCTAAAGCGTCTTGATCACACTTTATTTAGATGTGCTATGCATTAGTTTGGGATACTAGGGTTTATTGATTTGTTTCTTTTAAAAAAAAAATAAAATTGAATGCTAGAACCTAAATGAAGGGGCTGCCCAAATATGATTTTTAATGATTGTCATTGTAAACGATTTTATTAGGTTATATGATCCTTGGTTGTTGTATGAGAGTTATGCATTTATACTATTTTTAATCTTTATTGAAAAAGATTGCAAATTAAGCATGAAATGCATGATATGTATGACAAAGGTTGAATATGAGAAAATCATTTAACAAATTATTTTTGTAATTTTTGTATGACGAGAAAACCCAAAGTTATTCACTTTAGGAGTTTTAATTTAAAGATGTTTTTTCTTGAATACAAAAGAAAATCTGGAGAAGTTTGATGATAAAAGTGATATTTGTATGCTTCTTGATTACTTATCTCTTTTTAGTGCACACAATGCTTTTGATGCTAAGCCTAGAATGGTTAAGGAAAGTGTTTGTGCTAATTTTTATAATATAACCACACTTGAGGTCAATGTGCTTGTAGAGAAATAATTTTCAGATTTGAAGGACATTGGACATCCCAAGGAGTTAATCTCAAATGGTACCCGTGGGGTACTTATCTTGGATGAGGATGCACCATTGGTGAAGAGCTCAAAAGAAGATGAAGATCTCAAATGATGAAGCAACACCAATTGGTGAGGAAAGTGTGCAACCCTTGGGGGAGCAACTTGAAATCAAGAAAAATATATTCAAAACATGGACAAGCACAAACACTCTAAGGAAGGAACAAATATTAAATGAATATCATCAAGATGCTCAAACAAAAAGCTAGGAGGGTTTCGACGGTCATTTCTTAAACCTTTAAACTCCTTTGCATTATTTTTGTTAGATGCTTAACTTTAACTCAATTGCATTTGGAATGTTTGATTTTAGATGATATATGCTTTAGACATGATTAAATGATGATGATACGTGCATTAAGTTTGAATGAAGCATCATGGGTGCATATTTGCTTAATTGGTATCTCTTGTTGTTTTTAATTGGATTGGAATACATTGATTATATGTGGTATGCATATGTTCTCAAATATTCATTGGTATGCATGATTGAAGGGGGAGCATGCCCTAAGTCTAGGAATTCATGTTTTATCATTAATTGAAAAAGATAGAATGCATGCTGCTAAGTTTCTTAAGTGAACTTGTTGCATCTCTATAATTTGGAAGCAATATGTGGAATACATGACTTCTGGTGTGCTTTTATTAAATTCATGAATGCATGTATTTGGTTGGTGTCAACTCCTCTCCCTATTCCCTCTTGATTGACTACATTATAGGGAAGAGATAATGATTAGGAAAGATGCATTAAAATGACATATTCTAAATTGATATACTTTCATGCAGTATTAAGTATTTGAGCTTTTATTGACAAAACATACTTATCTTGTATCAAGCATGGTGCATCCTTAAACTAGTACTTGAACTGACATATGAAATGGTTTATAGACCAAAGTTTAAGGGGGAGTGCATTTGGCATGTTTTGGTGAGAAGTATATTTGCTACTATACTTGAAGTGAGGGGGAGCTAATATGAACATTACCTTGTACTCGATCTATAGCTCACTTCATTTGCATGATTGAAAACAATTAAGTATTTGAGTATAAAATGAGAATTTCAATTAAACCTTAAGATCTTTTTGATAATTACAAAAAGGGAGAGACATGATGATAAATTGCATTAAAATCATTTGCCAAAATGCATATATAGGCATAACTTAAGGGGGAGTGTATATGCCATGATTGGGAGAGAATAGATGTTAAAGTAAGGGGGAGCTAAGCTTACTTAACTAAAGTTGTATATGAGTTTCAAAATTGTTTTAAATTGATATCATTAAACTTTTTAATGCACTTTGAATTGATATTAAATTCAATTACAATCAAATAGACATTTATATCATGCATGTTTTGTAATCATCAAAAAGGGGGAGATTGTTGGACCTATGGTCCTATATGTCTAATTTTGATGATATTAAATCATTTATAAATCATAATGAAACATTAAAGCAATATTTGATTTATATGAATTGAATTTAAATGACTATATATTTTTGAGATAGTGCTGGAAATTAAGTTTTGAAAACAAACATACATGGACTAAGTTAGAGCATCAATTTTCCAATTATCATATCTTAACCAACTTAGGTCCAAATGACTTGAAACTTGAATCACATATACATGAAGGTTTAATATATGTTCTAGGACTATAATCATGAGAAATTAAGTGCATCACATATATATTTGGTCATATGCTTAAATTCCGCCAAAACTAGGTTTTACCTAATTTTGTGCATATGTGTTCTTTGTGAACGTGGTGAACCAAATGAACTCCGATTTAAATGAAATTTCGTGTGCATCTTAGTTTCATCACTATGAACATATTGTATTTAGTAAAGTTCAAGAGAAAAAGTCATTTACACTGAGTTAGCAAAATGACTTTGAATTTACACTTAGAATTTATCGGTTTCACTATTAGTGATCAAATTGCTTGGTTGAGTGACCAAACGATTTCCGATTGTTATGAAATTTTACATGGACATTCTAATACATATAAAATGATTTATCATGCAGTAATATGAATTTTCTGGGTTGTTTTTCTAATATAATTAACCTATGCGCTCTATATGAAGCTCTTTGAGCTTACATGCAATTGGGGAGTTCTACCTCCTATTTCCTTGTAGGTTAATCATCATTGTGGTCTCATATGGCTCAGAATTCAGTATGTTCAAGAGTGGTCGAAGTCCAGTTTCTAAGAATGAGCTTGGAGCTCTAGGAAACTATGAAAAATCCTATATTTGCCAACTTTCCACTAAGGCACTTAATCAAGTTGAATGAATCAAACATTGAGGCTATTGGTTGTGGTCTTCATGGAGATACAACTCTTTTCAATCATATGAGACAAACCTTGTCCTCTCTATCATTAGTGATATATTCTTGTTTGACATTTTCACTCAAGACATGTGCTACCAAGAAAGTTAGATTGGTGCAATCAAACAAGATCCTTGACATTTTCACTCAAGACATGTGCTACCAAGAAAGTTATGTTGGTGCAATCAAACAAGATCCTTGACTAAGGGATCACTTTTGAAGTCTTTGATTCAAAATGAAGGGACAAGATGGCATAGTACAATCTACATCCATGGCTGAGAATTAAAGAGAGTTTGAATGGTCAAGATTTGAAGACATACATTGATCAAATGGTTGTGCATAAGACAACTTTCTTGCTTGCAATTTTTGACTTAAAAAAAAGGAGCATGTGCAACGTCTATATGCTCTATGGTGGAGATTTGTTTGCTCAAATCATCAATGACCAAGATTAGGAGCTGCAATGGATGGTAGAGATCAACTCTTGAAGTTTGATCCAATGGCTGCAAGCATAGGAGAGAATTGCCTTTAAAAGAGGATCTTCCCTTTCATACAACTTGGAGAAGCATTTACAATCAAGAGAGAACTTTATTCAAAGCTTTCAAGCATTCAAGCATCCATTGTCTACTAAAATCCCAGCTTCTTCTTGAGCCACTACTCAAGGCCTTCTCACCATTTTGCTGCTGCAAAGAGAGGGTGCTTTCACTTAAGCTCAAGGTGTTATTTCTCCCAAAATCACCTCACCTTACCTACTTGAAAATCCTACCCGTGAGTGTGTGATTGTTGTTATTGAAAGTTCTTCACTTAAATAGCTTAGTGCTAGTTGTGAGAACCTTGGCTAAAAAACCCATTGAGAAAGTCCCTTTGTTAGGGCATATTACAAACATTGAAGTTTGAGGGAGTTCTTAGAAACCCTTGGTTGTAAAGTTTGAAGATTGTCTTGAAATCTTCAGTTTCAAGGGTGACCTAAAAACCCTTGTGAGTTTTGTGGAGCTCTTGAGAAAACCACATCCTTAGTGGAGGTTGAAAATCCTAGGTTGGTGAACCTAGGTAGTAGACGTAGGAGAAGGGTCTCCGAACTACTATAAATCGTTGTGTCAATTTTTGTTCATTGCATTGTTTGCATGTTGATTGACTAAGTGTTTAATTGTTTCCTAAACTATTTTGGTCATTGCAAGACCATGCATTAAAACTGATTTTCTGCCCTTGTGTGTTGATAATTTGCTTGAGGTTGATAATTGCATTAGTGGAGGTTTCTTTGTTAATTGTCATTAATTTGTTTAAATTGAAAAAGGGATTCCAATTGGAATTTGGGGACACAATTCACCCCCCCCTCTTGTGTTAAACTCGATCCGTCACAAACCTTGAAAGATTAGAACAAAGAGAGGAATTTAAGAATATGTAAGCTAGAGAGAGAAGTCATGAATCCAACTTGAAAGAGGACATTCTTACCTTGATTGATGATCTTAGGTTGATGGGAGGAAGGAAATTTGAGAGAAAATGAGGTTTAGGGTTTGTTTAGGTCGAGTATTTTGAAAGAAATCGCGAAAATGAGTGTTTTAAACAATTCTCGGGTGTAAATTTTAAAGAGGTGTCCGGACACCTATGTCTGGAACACTCTGTTTTGAGTTCCTCTATGGCTGTCCGGGCGGCTTTTAAAAGCTGTCCAGACGGTTACCTCTGTAGTAAAAAATTTCAGTTTTAAAACCACTCATACACCCCAAAATCGCTCGGTATTAATTTCTAATGATTTTTCACATATATATATACTCAACACATATTAATCCTACTTAATTTCAAAAAGAAAAAGAAGTTTGGGGTATTACAGGATATCTGGCGAACACGGTGGCTGTTGACTGCTGAAAGTGGTCCAGTTTTTATTGGTGGTGGCCTGGGCTTCATTTCTAGATGGGTGGTGGTTGGTGAAATCGTCGGACGGCGAAGATGAGGTCAGGCCATGGTGGAGGCGCGAGGAAAGATTAGAGAAGGAAGAGAGAAGAGACATTAGATTATTATTATTTTTCCCATCTTTTGTGAATCCCGAGGCCCATGAGAGTGTTTTTTATTAGGTTTAATTTAACATTTCCTTTAATTCAATTTTTAACCCTCGTGTTGTTCCACTTTTCAGTCAAACCCATCATTGTTTTAAAGAAATTTCAATTACCCCTACAAAGGGTTGGGGTTTTACATCAACTCGTTCCTTCACCTATTTTCTAATCTACGATTCTCACTCAGAGAAGGATAAGGATTTGGGCTACATCCTGAATCGATTAAAAAAGTCTGACTAAGAAATTGAAAAATCTTATAAGAGTTATAGTCTCACAAAACCAAAAATCATGGAACAAAAAATCATATTCAAAGCGAGACAAAAAAACCCCGAAATCGAATAATTTTAAATATAAAAACAATGAGTATTAGGTGGAATCACTTATAGAAGATCCATAGACTGCACAGAAGAGCTTCATTGTCAACAAATACAAATCGAGGCGGCAATGATTTTTAAGATTTCAAATGCTGAGAATTTTTGCTGCAAGGTGTTGGGGTTTTTACCTCTTCTTATAGTGATAGGTTGAGTGCTCAGGTGTTAAAGATTAATTGCTTTTTTTTATGTGTGAATGTGCTTTCTGTGTGCAGCGATGTATCCTGAGATAGCCTACTCTACTAGACAATTTCAAGTAACTTTAATGAAGGTTTGGATCAGATTTCACACTGGTCAAGTATTCCAGCTCAGCGGTTATGAATGATTTATTACATGAGCTTATGCGACTTTTGTTGAAAACAGTTTAGAGTTGTCTTTTATTAGAAACTCTCTGTCTAGGTTTGTTGTAAAAGAATACTTGTATTTTAAGCTTTCTAGTTTTGGGTTTTAATAAGGTTGGATGATTGATTCCAATTTCGGAAACTAGAATCATGAAAGATTTGAAGTCTTAGACAATTGGGGTTCTTTAGAATATATATATACTTGCTCTCCAAGACTCTCAAGACTACTGAAGTGTGTGATAAAAATACAAGGCAGCTTCCTTCAAAGTTTCGAAGTTTGTTTGTTTCATGAGTTTGTAATTGTTGGAGAAGAAGACTGGAGTGAGACAGCTCTTGGTGGAGTGTGTTACTTGTTGGTGTACCAGGCAATATCTTCTCATCATTGATACTTTGGTCGCGGCCAGAGTTTGTGCAGCTAACTTACTTGCTGGGTTTTAGAAAACATACACTGAATAGTTGATGTAACAAGGTATCTTAGATTAGATCTCGTTTAATCCTTAATTACATAGTGGATTGCAGGCCCATCTCTAGCATTTTAGAGGCCCTAGACAAGTTAAGAAACTGAGGCCCTCATTCCCTAAAATAATTTTTTTTTTAAATATGAAATCTAGCATATCTAATAAATTCAAAATGCAATATAATTAGTTCTTAAATACAAATAAATTATTACCAATATCCAATAAATTAAGAGACTCAAACTTATAAATTTATCACATCAAATGAAACCAAATAACGCTAAATCAAATAACTCATGGGGGAGGGGCCTCACTTGTACGGTTTGGATTTGATTTGTTACCGCAATCAAAGTTATAGGTCAATGAATTACACCTTTTAATTTTTATGTATGTGATGGCGTGCCATTTTGTATTTGGGTTAATGAGTTTGTTTTCTTAAATAGCAATATATTAGGATTTTTTTTTTCGGATTTGGGGGCTTCGCAATTCCTTAGAGTCTACAATTTGAGTAACTGTTTTTCAACAAGAACGAACTTTTACGAAGTTTTGATTCAATAATTTTCAATGGCGTTAGATAGTAGATTTCTCAAGCTTTGCATGGACATAAAGTTTACTTGATTCGGCTCATGTTGATGTTCTTGGTATATTTAAAATAAATTTTATGTGTTTTAAGTACAGAGATTGAAGGGTAGTAAAATGGTAAATGTTTTGGACTACCCTAAGGACAATCCAAGTTCAAGTCCTACTACTTACAATACATAATATATAGGTCAAATATGGGCCTTGGGCTCTCTTTGATATAATTTCCTAACTTGTGTTTATTTTTTCTATTTTTTAGTTTTTGATTTTGTCAATAACTGAAACATGTTTTCCTTGATTCTCTGCTTAATGATAAATGTAATCACGTTCTCCTGATTTTACAGAAAAAATATTCCAACGTTAATTTTTTCTTGTATAATAATGGTGAAAGCTACGGTTTTAGTGTGTGTAATTTTTTGAGAAAGAAAGACAGAGAGAAAACACTACAAATTTCGAATAGTGTTCTGAGTGTGCAAATATCACTGATAGAGAAAGAAATTTCTGGGTTTGTTTTATCTTGGGGATGACGTAGCCGGTATACTGCTAGCACACAAGAGGCAGAGCCACGAATCATCTTAAACAGAGCGACTTAGTTCGTGACTCAAGCCATTGGATTCAATTTGCTGTTCAATCTCTTTATTTTTGCAGATTCTGAGGTAATATTTTTAACAGGTCACAATTAAGAGAGTTGCGAGATTGCAAAGTTGACTGGAGGCAGAAAGCTGAAATTGTGTAGAAAAATCTGCCCAACTCCCTTTTGTTTAATTTGAAGCCCGCTTAAGGCCCAGTCAGCCAGCCCATTATAAAGGCATGATTGTCATTTACTCAAGCAAGTTTTGTTGACCTTAGAAGCCCTTAAAGCCAGAAAGAAGGAAAAGAAAGAAGGCCTGGTTATTTGGATATAAAAGCAAGTTCTTAAGCCTAGAAGAAAAGCCAACAAGGAATTTTCATAGGGCCCACAAATAAAAAAGTGTTTTAAAAATTTTTGTTAAAAGGAAATAGAGACATGAAACAGAGGGGGAGTCCTTTAGTAGCCGCAAAAGTAGAAACGGGAGAAGGGGAGACCCGGTGAAGAAAGGGTAAACGTAAAAGAGGGGCAAGGAAGAAAGAAGGGGAGATGTCCAAGAGCTCTTTAACTTTCCAGATACTAGACCTTGGATGGCAGTTGGTTAAGCTCCAGGTTAGCAAGGAAGTTTCCAATCATATTGCATGCATTTTATTTAGACTATAGTTTGAGGTGCAATATTTGGCATAAAAATTTTTGATTTCTTACACTTGTAGTCTACTACTCTCTCTTGATCTATTCCATTCAGAATCTTTTTTTTACCATTTTTCTGACAATTGTTGTTTGACTGATATTCTCTTCCTCTATATGGTTCTTATGTTGTATCCTTGTAGGTGGAGAATACTGTGTTTTGCCTTTGTAAAACCATCAGGCTTTTAATGACAAGGGACATGATAGGAATAGTATGTTAAAAGTCATTATTTTATGTAATATTCAAACTCGATTTATTTATTTGAATAAAATATATTTAGCATT
This sequence comes from Tripterygium wilfordii, assembly GCF_013401445.1. Lineage (NCBI taxonomy): Eukaryota > Viridiplantae > Streptophyta > Magnoliopsida > Celastrales > Celastraceae > Tripterygium > Tripterygium wilfordii. Next base: position 5,367,321 of record NC_052250.1, read on the forward strand.
TAAAATGAGAAAAGACATATTGGCATCAGTGTCTTTTATTCTATATGGTATATAAATTGGTGTGTAGAGTCTAAGCTTACACACGGAAGATCAATTCATAAGTTCCTATCGAATATAAGTAAGCGATCACAGCTAAGACGGAATTGGACAAACCGCCGGCTTCGCTGTGGTATAGTATTTCAGTATACCTATCTTGGTTACGGAGAGCGGCAAAGCTTGAACTTACTATACCAGTACACTTGGAGTGTATTGATCAGGACTACGTGTGAGTCAATTTTCTCAGTCTTGCACAAACGTTATAGAATTGTTCATATTCTTAATTTATTAAAGATTATTAGTACATGTGCATTTAATGTATGGGACTTTGATTTACTAAAGGGTGAGGTCTTTTTGTACAGGCCAACAAACACCAAGTGAGTTAGGTCACCGCATTAATTGTACGATGGAAAATAATCTGTTAATAAAATTCACGTCCAATTATGGATTGATGATACCCTCTTGAGAATGCTTATAGGATTTGAAATTGTGTCAAAACCCTACAGGTGGATTTTAATTAATCCGACACATTCAAATAAGTTAAGCGGTGAGATCAAGGAAATATTTAAAGATGTCAATTAAATATTATCTGTCAGTGGCATATTTAATTGACGGGTATCTGTAACTTAATGTGAGGAATTTATGAACAAGTATAACGAAAGGCTCAGATTTAATTTGAGATAAAACAGGGAGTGCAATTATAATATTTTAGTGGAATATATTATAATTTATGAAATATAATTATGTCCATGGGTTTGGGCTGATAATTAAATTCATAGGAAGCCCATGTTTTATTTTTCCTAGGTGGTCCCCACTGTAGCCCAGAAGCCCAATACTATAAGATACAGGAAAACCAAAACGGACCATAATTAGGAGAGGGAGAGGCTTAGGGGCCGACCCACCTAGGGAGAAAACCCTAGGTGTGGCCAAACCCTATAAATACACACATAGTGTGTGTTTTGTTAACACAAGTTTTGAGACACCAGTTGGCCTCTCTACTCTCTAATCATTTCCACTAGTTTTGGTTTGTGTTCTTCAGGTTCTTGGAGAAAAGAGACCACCCTCTCAATCGAAGTTTGGGAATTGGTGCATACGGTGGAAGATTCGCAGGTTTGAGCTTAGTATCAAACTCGCTGACTCCATCCTTCGTTCCTGATTATTAGAGATCAAATCAGAGAGATCTCAAGGTATATAATCTTCTTGCAATTAATTGATCTATGGTTTGTGCTATGGTGATTAGTATTTGATAAGAAATTTTTGAACCTTGTCTAGCTATCATTTATGTCTATGAGGTCCTTATACGCTTCCGCTGCATTGCACGTTTCCAACAATTGGTATCGAAGCCTGTCATTGATACGTAATCGATGCTAAACAAAATAAAAAATTTGTCAAATTTAATTTGTTAGCATAATCTATGGTTTTCGGTGTTATTGCTTACTTGTTTTTGCAGGCTGAAATTCTGGCTATCATGGTCTAAGTTTTTTTTAATTCTGATTTTAGAATTGTTCACTCCGAATAAAGGAGTAGGAATTATTGTAAATCGAATTTTAGATTGTGAACTCCGGTTTGAAGGAGGCTAGGATTTTTTTTGTAAAAATAGATGAAGAAACGAAGAGACGAAGGGTACCGGCAGCCTTGTTGCTGCTGCCGGCTACTGCTGGCAGCACAGGCAGCTGCTGCCATCACAGGCAGCTGCTGCCAGCGCAGGCAGCAGCTTTGGTTGCAGCCAGCAGCTGCTGTAGCCCGGCCGGCAGCCGGCGGTCACCACCGGAAGCTGCCAGACAGATGTGGGTGGCAGGGGGCAGATCGGGCAGCGGGTGAGGGGCAGTCCGGGCAGTAGTATTTCGAGCAGTTTCCAAACAAGGATTCCTAATCAAGTTGAGATTTGGCTTGATTGAAGACCATGATAGCTAGGACTCTTGATCGATTTGGTTTCCTATTTTAATTATGTCTCTTATTTTAATTGCATGTGTGATTGTAATTAAATGCCATGCTAGATTAGGATTCCTATTTATGTATGGATGTAATCTAAACATGGAAAATAAAATATTAATCACCCAAAAATAAAATATTAAGTGGGAGAAGGGTTACACATCACCCTACGGTCTCCATCATTGGTTCAAAGAAAAATATGTAATAATAAAATTCGGAAAATTGAGATATTAAATGTGACTACGGTATTATTTTGGGAAAATCCTTTTTAACTTAAGATTCTTTTCGGTACCAAAGTGTGTAATTCCGACCCATGCATTTAAGTATTCTAATTTAAGATTAACAATGCAATGTCTAGAAAGTTCTGTCAAGGATTGAGGTTACTTAATTGCCCGCCGTTTTTCGAAAAGCTCCCTCTTACTTGGGAACGACCTGGTTGCTAGATTTGTTAATCGTTAAATTGAAAACCTATGGTGCTGCGATAACGGTTTCACTTCATGGAGAAAATCTGTAACGAATCTCGGTTTTGGGCGGTGATACCAAAATGCGTAAATTCCGGTCAATGCATTTTTTAAGATATCTCAATTCCAGGAGTTTTGGAATTACGGAAATATTTTTTAAGTTTGGATTATTGGTAAGAAAATATAATAGAGATGTAATTGAAAATATGTGTTGGCTTAGCCCTTCCTCCCTATCGAAAATTTTCGATTACAGATATCTCAGATTATTAGTTTTCTTGATAGTCATAATGAGTAGTCATTTATTATAAAATTATTTCCCCATCGGAATAAATTTTATGAAGATGGTGAGATTATGATCAAGTGATGGTTATACACTTAACTATAAATTATGGAAATATTTACCATCGAAATCAATACCATTATTTATAGGACCAAAGCAAGTTAACTAATTAAATTTACATTTGATACGGCGTGCTGTCTAGACAATGAAATTTAATGTGAACTAAATTGCATGGAATTTATTCTCCCATCGAGATAGGAAATTTCATGTTAAAGTGTTTTGATTGTTAACGAATATATGATTGATTATGGGTGCAATCTTAGATAATTCGAATCATGTATGCCATAAATTAATTTTTGAATATGTCCTTTTTCAGTTTTTCAAAATGCCTTCATTCAACCCATTATTTGTTATACTGAAAGACCATAAGTTGGATGGAACAAACTATGTTAATTGGAAAAGAAATTTGGATATTGTGCTCACCTCTGAAGAGTACAAATTTGTGTTGACTGAAATATGCCCTGAATTGCCTAAGGAGGGTGCTACTGATGAGCAAATCAGTGCTCACAAGAAGTGGAAGAAGGCTGATGAAATGGCTAGATGCTACATGTTAGCATCAATGTCAGACGTGTCGCAAACACAACATCAGAATATGACAAGTGCCTATGACATCATTTATAGCCTAAAGGAGATGTTTGGTGATCAAGGCAGAGCCGCAAGACAAACTACCATGAAAACACTCCTAAACACCCAGATGAAGGAAGGAGCCAATGTAAGTGAGCACACTCTTAAGATGATGAGTCTTTTGAATGAGCTCGAAATACTTGGTGCTGATATTGATGGTGAAAGCAAGATTGATATCATACTTCAATCTCTTCCTGATAGCTATGAGAATTTTCGGCTGAACTATAACATGAACAAAAGTCTTTATACCTTGCCGGAACTTCTCAATAAGCTTAAAGGAGCAGAAAAAATTCAACCTAAGCAAGCTAAGGTCAATCTGAATGAGAAAGGATCTTCTATTATACCGAAAGGTAAGAAGGAGAAAAAGACTCAAAAGAAGAATAAGTCAGTCAACTCCAAGGGTATTCAAGGTGGAGTGAAAAAGCCGAAAGGCAAGTGTTTTCACTGTGGCCAGAAGGGACATTGGAAAAAGCAATGTCAAACATGGCTAAGCAAGAATACTCAACGTAACTATCTTTATTTATTGTCGAAACACAATTAGAGGTTGTGTCTACTAGATCTTGGTGTGTAGACACTGGAGCCACTAATCATGTTTGCAATTCGTTGCAGGGGTTCCAAGAAACCAGGCGACGAAATAAGGAAGAGAGTTACGTGCTCTTGGGAGTGCGACAAAACTAAGAGTAGAAGCAGTAGGCGTTTTTCATTTGAGTTTTAGTAGTGATAGGATTTTAATTTTGAACGATTGTCTTTACGTACCAGCTATGAGATGAAATTTACTTTTAGTTCCATCTTTAGCTTTGAATGCATATTGTTTTGAGTTTGATAACTCTATTGTTATCAGGTACAATAAACGTTTTATCTGTTCTGGTACTTTGGTAGATAATCTTTACATTATAAGTCTAAATTCTGCTATATGTAATGAATTGAATAACTCAACAATTTTGCCATCTAAGAGAAAGGAACCTTTGAAACCAAATCAAACTTATCTTTGGCATCTACGCTTAGGTCATATAAATCTAAACAGGATTACTAGACTGGTACGAGATGGACCTTTGAGTTCATTAGAAGTTGAGGAACTTCCAGTCTGTGAATCATGTTTGGAAGGTAAGATGACTAAGAGGCCATTTTCGGCCAAGGGGCATAGAGCCAAAGAATGTTTGGAGTTGGTACATTCTGATGTGTGTGGTCCAATGACTATCCAAGCGAGAGGAGGTTATGAGTACTTCGTCACTTTCATAGACGATTACTCAAGGTATGGATACATTTTTCTAATGCACCGTAAGTCTGAAACTTTTGAGATGTTCAAAAGTTATAAGGCAGTTACGGAGAAGCGTTTAGGAAAGAGTATCAAAACACTACGATCTGATCGTGGTGGCGAATACCTCTCGGGAGAGCTTATGGAATACTTAAACGCAGAGGGGATTTCATCCCAGTTGACTGCGCCAGGCACACCACAACAAAATGGTGTGGCAGAAAGGAGGAATAGGACTCTTATGGAAATGGTAAGATCGATGATGAGTTTTTCTGAGTTGCCTAATTTCTTCTGGGGCTATGCCCTGGAAACAGCTGCCTACATTCTGAACTTAGTTCCTTCTAAGTCAGTACCAACTACTCCTACTGAATTATGGACAGGGCGAAAGCCCAGCTTGGCCCATATACGGATATGGGGTAGTCAGGCCCATGTGCTGGTAGGGAACAATGGGAAGCTGGAGTCAAGAACAAAAGTATGTTTTTTCTTTGATACCCTTAAGGTACCAAAGGTGGTTTGTTTTATAGTCCTAAGGATCAGAAGGTCATTGTCAGCACCAATGCCCGATTCTTAGAAGAAGACTATATGATGAATCACAAACACAAAAGTAAGATTGTTCTTGAAGAATTAAGAAGGGAAACACAAGGAAACCAAACAACTCAAGAAACACCAGTTGAGGATAACGATCCAATACCACATAACAGTGGGAGGATTGTGGAATCCCAAATTGATTCTGTTCAGAGGGATGATCAGGACATGCTGGGGAATCAACCAAATCAGTGTGAAGATCTTGATACAAATCGAACAGAATCATCACACCAAAATACTCCAAACGAACAAATAGAGCCTCGTCGTAGTGGGAGGGTACCTAGTCGGTATGCTCTATTGGGTGAAGTGTATGAAATGATCCCAACTGAACAAGATACTGATCCCAGTAACTACAAAGAAGCTCTCCAAGATAAAGATGCAATATCTTGGAAGGAAGCTATGAAATCTGAGATGGAGTCCATGTACTCAAATCAAGTCTGGGAACTTGTAGAACCACCAAATGGTGTAAGACCCATTGGTTGCAAGTGGATCTACAAGAGAAAGAAGGGGTTGGATGGGAAGGTTGAAACCTTCAAAGCTAGGCTTGTTGCGAAAGGGTACACTCAGAAAGAAGGGATCGATTATGAGGAAACCTTTTCGTCAGTAGCAATGCTTAAATCTATCTGGATACTTTTATCCATTGCAGCATATTATGATTATGAAATATGGCAAATGGATGTCAAGACAGCTTTCCTAAATGGAAGTCTTGATGAAAGCATCTATATGGTACAACCAGATGGATTTGTAGCGAGAAACCAAGAGCACCTGTTGTGCAAGCTTAAGAGATCCATTTATGGACTCAAGCAGGCATCTAGGTCTTGGAATATAAAATTCGACCAGGCCATAAAATCCTATGGATTTGAACAATGTCCTGATGAACCTTGTGTCTATCGGAGGAGCAATGGAAGTGTGGTGGTATTCTTAGTACTTTATGTAGATGATATATTACTCATCGGAAATGATGTAGCTATATTATCTACTGTTAAAGTCTGGTTGAGTAGTCAATTCTAAATGAAAGATTTGGGAGAATCCGGCCACATTCTTGGGATCAAATTACTAAGAAATCGGAAATAAAGAATGTTGGGCTTATCTCAGGGAGTCTACATTGACACCATCCTGGCAAGATTCGGCATGAAAGATTCCAAGAAAGGATTTCTTCCTTACAGATATGGAGTCACTTTATCTCGAGATCAGTGTCCTAAGGATGTTGATGAGATAAAGAAAATGAGTCAAGTACCATATGCTTCGGCAGTGGGAAGCCTCATGTATGCCATGATGTGTACTAGAACGGACATATGTTATATGATTGGTCTACTTAGCAGATATCAGTCTAATCCAGGTATGAAACATTGGATTGCTGTAAAGCACATACTCAAGTACCTAAGGAGAACGAGAGATCATGTGCTAGTTTACAAGTTTGATGAGCTTATACCCACTGGGTATACAGATTCAGATTTTCAGTCAGACAAAGATTCCAGGAAATCAACTTCAAGGTATGTTTTCACATTGGGAGGTGGAGCCATTAGTTGGAGAAGTGTCAAGCAATCTTGAATTGCTGACTCCACTATGGAAGCTGAATATGTAGTAGCCTTTGAGGCAGCTAAAGAATCAGTGTGGTTCCGAAACTTTTTTATAGACTTGAATGTGGTGCCTACAGCTCTGTCGCCTATTACACTTTACTGTGATAATAGTGGAGCAGTTGCAAATTCAAAGGAACCAAGGGCTCATTCAAAAGGAAAACATATTGAACGCAAGTATCACTTGATACGAGAGATCGTACGAAGAGGTGACGCTGTAGTGACGAAGATAGCATCAAAGGATAACCTGGTGGATCCGTTCACCAAGTGCTTACCAACAAAACAATTTGAGGGACACTTGGAGGGCCTGGCAATAAGATGTGTATCGTCATGGCCTTGAGCAGAAGTGGGAGATTGATAGGAATAGTATGCTAAAGGCCATTATTTTATGTAATATTCAAACTCGATTTATTTATTTGAATAAAATATATTTAGCATTTAAAATGAGAAAAGGCATATTGACATCAGTGTCTTTTATTCTATATGGTATATGAATTGGTGTGTAGAGTCTAAGCTTACACACGGAAGATCAATTCATAAGTTCCTATCGAATATAAGTAAGCGATCACATCTAAGACGGAATTGGACAAACCGTCGGCTTGGCTGTGGTATATTATTTTAGTATACCTATCTTGGTTACGGAGAGCGGCGAAGCTTGAACTTACTATACTAGTACACTTGGAGTGTATTGATCAGGACTACGTGTGAGTCAATTTTCCCAGTCTGACTATATGGAAAATTGTACACTCACACAAACGTTATAGAATTGTTCATATTCTTAATTTATTAAAGATTATTAGTACATGTGCATTTAATGTATGGGACTTTGATTTACTAAAGCGTGAGGTCTTTTTGTACAGGCCAACAAACACCAAGTGAGTTGGGTCACCGCATTAATTGTACGATGGAAAATAATCTGTTAATAAAATTCACGTCCAATTATGGATTGATGATACCCTCTTGAGAATGCTTATAGGATTTGAGATTGTGTCAAAACCCTGCAGGTGGATTTTAATTAATCCGACACATTCAAATAAGTTAAGCGGTGAGATCAAGGAAATATTTAAAGATGTCAATTAAATATTATATGTCAGTGGCATATTTAATTGACGGGTATCTATAACTTAACGTGAGGAATTTATGAACAAGTATAACGAAAGGCTCAGATTTAATTTGAGATAAAACGGGGAGTGCAATTATAATATTTTAGTGGAATATATTATAATTTATGAAATATAATTATGTCCATGGGTTTGGGTTGATAATTAAATTCATAGGAAGCCCATGCTTTATTTTTCCTAGTTGGTCCCCACTCCACTGTAGCCCAGAAGCCCAATACTAAAAGATATAGGAAAACCAAAACGGACCGGAATTAGGAGAGGGAGAGGCTTAGGGGCCGACCCACCTAGAGAGAAAACCCTAGGTGTGGCCAAACCCTATGAATACACACATAGTGTGTGTTTTGTTAACACAAGTTTTGAGACACCAGTTGGCCTCTCTACTCTCTAATCATTTCCACTAGTATTGGTTTGTGTTCTTCAGGTTCCTGGAGAAAAGAGACCACCCTCTCAATCCAAGTTTGGGAATTGGTGCATACGGTGGAAGATCCACAGGTTTGAGCTTAGTATCAAACTCGCTGACTCCATCCTTTGTTCCTAATTATTAGAGATCAAATCAGAGAGATCTCAAGGTATATAATCTTCTTGCAATTAATTGATCTATGGTTTGTGCTATGGTGATTAGTATTTGATAAAAAAATTTTGAACGTTTATGTCTATGAGGTCCTTATACGCTTCCGCTGCGTTGCACGTTTCCAACGGGACATTGATCAGGCCATATGGGGAAAGCACGAATACTGTTCGATGAAATGCCGCACAGGGACACAATCGCACGCTTGGAACGGGATGCTGAGTGGCTATAATCAACTGGGTCTACACAAGGAAACATTATCTCTCCTCCAGCACTTGAGAACAGCCGATGTCAAACCTGACAAGTATAAATATATTGAAAATATACATAGTTTTCGTGTTTATTAATCAAACGTTTTTTTTTCTCTTTTCTTTGTTAGAAAACAATTTTGAGTATTTCAAATCAAACATGTTTTCTTTTCTTTATAAAATAGAAATAGAAAACAAAAAAAAAAAAACCAAATGCACCGTTATGTTTTCTTTTGTTAATCCTATGAATTTTGTTAGCTTTATTTTTTTGTGTGAATCTAGCATGAGTTACTAAACCTTTTTGTTAGGGGACGATGTAGCCTATTCGTTTGTGCTTAATGAGATTAGTTTGCTTAAGTATTAATTTATTCATGCTATGTCAAGTGTTAATTGCTATGCTTAATTGATGATTCAATTGTGATGCTTAGCTACCATTTAGGTGTGATTATTGTGATGCAATTTGTTGTAAATCCATGCTCAAAAAAGGAATAGCTTCTTGCAATATAACATCATAGTTGTCTAGCTATACATGCCATATGATAATGTGGATAAACGTCCACATAATTAATTAATTTGTGTAATTAATAATTAAGGATAATATCTAGTTGGATATTAATCAAATGAATTATTTGATTTTGAAAGGTATTATCCTAGGAGATTTGATAGACTTCTGATCAAATTAGAATACATTAATTCTTATCCTTTATGAGCCTATAAATAGAGGGTTAGTCCCTTGTATTCAATACACCAAAAAATAGAATATACGTAATCTCTCTCTCAAACTATGATCTTCCGCTTACGTGATCTAGGCTAGTTAGGGTGTGAATAGTGGGAGGACTCTGGTAGTGATCCCTCTGACTAAGACTAATCCGTGATCTCTTTGCCGTTGGTGTGCTCGTGATTTGTGTCCTCGAAGAGTACGTGATCCAACTTGTAGAACATGGAACCAAACAGTTCGATCTGTAGTCTGCACTATAACAGGTATTCCGCTGCGTACTAATACATATGTGTATTGTATCTTATTTCCTTCATTGGTATCGGAGCCGGTTCATTTAGTTCCCTTATTTATGGTTAAATAGGTTTTAATCATAAATTGATTAAATTGGTTTTAATCTTATGATTTTGTGTAAATCGTTTTTTTTAATTAATGACTGTTGGAAATTGGGTTTTACATATGGGCCGCCCATGAGGGCTTGACCCGACCCAACCCAACCCATATTAGGTTGGTTATTGAGCAATTGTCTTGGAGACAATTGCTGGTAACTTACGTCAGTTACAAAAATGTAACTGACGTTGTTCTCTCTTTAAAAAGAGAGAACACAATACAGAGAGGGTACCTTTTGTGTAACTCTCTGTCAAAATCTTCCATATACTTTGATCTTGGAGAATCAAAGTTTACAAGCAAATAAATAGTGTTCGTACTGTGGAATCATTCTTGGTTCTAATAATCAAGTTACAAATCGATCCTCATTTATTCATACCGATCAAGAAATCAGTAAGTTTTCGATTTCTCCTTCAACTTTCTACATTGGTATCGGAGCATAGGTTGTTTCTATAATGTTGAATCTGATTTGCATGATTAAAACATATATACATGGCTGAAAACCGAAACTTTTAGTTCAAAATCGAGTATCATATATAATTTTGCTATGAACAAGTTTGGTATGGTTGGAAAGCTCTTGAAACAAGCTTTCAAACGGATATTTTTTTGAAAATTTTGGAGAACTATGTGAATTGATATGATTTTTCAAATATTAAAATCAAAACTGGTTTATGTTTTGAATAACGAATTACAGTCGCGAGTTTAAAGTTTGAAAGTCAAACACTAACTTAGGATACTGTAATGGTAAATATAAGATCAGAAATGCAATTGGGACACCCTATTTGTCTAGCTCGGAAACAAATTTTGGCCAAAAACGCCCCATAAGACGGTGTGTGTGTCTCATGCGCCTGACAGAGCGCTCACGCGCCGGTTGACTGCCCAGTCAATTGACCGGGTCAAGTAACAGGTCGAACAGACGGGTTATGGATCGGGTTGACCCGCGGTCCATAATAGTGACCATTACAGTTTCACGCGCATCAATGGCGGGTGTAAATCAACGCTACTCATCAGGCCGTTCATCTTGTAGTGGCGCGTGAGGGCGCGTGTGACATCCGATTTTCATTCTGTTTTTTCTAGATTATTTAAAATAATATTTTCTATTTTTCTATTATTTTTCTGGAATTTTTTTTGGTAACCAGAAAATTACTACATATGATAATTAAATAGTCAAAAGTTTAATTGTTAATGTGATTTAATTATTTGTGTTTGTAGTGGCTACAAGAGCACAAATAATACACTTATTGGGATATAGAAAAAATCCTAGTCACACCATGCATCTACACATATATCATATGTATACTTGGATGAAAAATTTGTGGATTCGGGATGTTCATGACTTCTACATCGAGCAACAAATTCAGATTGTTCTTGATTCTCTACCGGAAGAGTGGAACATGGTTCGAGACTCATTGAAGCAAAGGTTGAGCGCGTTGAGTTTCGAAACTCTCGCAGATGATCTACTGCTAGAGGGGGGACGTCAATATGCCAATATGGGTATACGACTCATTGGTCGTAGCGTAAATCATTTGGATTCTGCTGCACGATTAGTTCCATGGTATGAGGTGTACGAACTTGGTGAACATAACGAAGAAGATGAAGATGACATGAAAAAGGATCCTGATTATGTTCCTAGCATGTGATTTACGTTGTATTTATTTTATTTGCACATCTTTCTTATATATATATATATATATTTATGTATTTGATGTACATATTGGATATTTTCATTAATGGCATGTTTATTTTATGTAATTTCTTTGTTTAATTACAATAAATGTGCATGAATATAAATGTCATTCAATAGTGAGAGTTATTAGATGAACTAATAACTAGAATATTTTGCACTTGTTTGAATAAAAAATACTAATTGGACTATGCTAATGGGAATTGATTGAATGTTTACATTGTTATTCGTTTCTTTGGCATATGCTAGATTAATATTATTGATTTGAAACGAAGTGGCAAAATTAATTGAAAATTTAAATTGTACTAGATTCTAATGTTAGCAATTTTGTCTGTATAGTTGAAATGGCTGCAACAAAAAGCATTGTCGCTGACTTGAACCAAGGAGACAAACTGAATGAAAAGAACTATGATGTTTGGCATCGTAAAATTCACTCTCTCCTAGAAGAGCAAGACATGCTAGAAACAATCACTCAACCAATGACTGAACCTGAGTATGGGAACACCGCTCAACATAGGCGTGATATGGAATTATATCAAGTTTATAAGCGCAAAGATCGTGTGGCTCGCATATTGATGTTGAGCAGCATGATGAATGACATAATGCTGCGCTTTGAGAAGCACTGTTCAGCTCAAGCAGTTTGGGATTCTGTGAAAGTTCAATATGGGGGAACCTCAACTACTAGACTTCGTCAATTAACCCTCAAATTTGATGGTTATAAGAAGCGCCAGAATCACACGAAGAGACAGCATCTAACGATCATCAAACTCTAGTTGTAAAAAGGGAAAAGGTAAAGGTCCCAATAAAGGAAAAAGGGGGAATGAAGCTAGTTTTAGTGGACACAAGCGAGAGCGTGGGAAACGCGACTGCAAGAAAGGCAAAAACAACAATTGTTTCAATTGTGGCAGACCAGGTCACTTTGCTCGTGATTGCACTGAGCCAAAGGTAATGTTTGACCACTTTAGTCCCTCTAACTTGTATGTTAGTAGTTGCTTAATGCTTGCTGAATCTGTGTCTTATTGGACTGTAGACTCAGCAACAACCGACCATGTAGCAAGGGACCGAACAGCTTTTGTAGATTTTCATCGAAAGGGGAGTAGATGTATATACATGGGGAACAATGCTTCCGCTGATGTGCCTGGGATCGGTACTTGTAAGCTAGAGCTAAGGGGAGGTCGCACACTCTATCTCCATGATGTGCTCTATGCTCCAGAAGTTCGACGAAATCTAGTTTCTGTTCTTGTGTTGCTAGAACTAGGTTTTCATCTTGTTTTTAATAAAGGTTGTGTGAAAATATTTATGGACAACATATATTATGGTTCTGGCTATGTGTTGGATGGTTTTATGGAGTTAGACACCGTTAATATTATACTTAATGACAATGCATCTATCTATGTTGTTGGAAATTCCTGTTCTATTCCAAGTACTGATAGTGTATTATGGCATGCTAGATTAGGACACATTGGGCAAGACCGATTAAATAGATTGGCTAGAGCAGGTCTCTTAGGATCTCGCCAAAGTATAATTGCCCACTTGTGAGCATTGCCTAGCTGGAAAAGCAACTAGATTACCATTTGGTAAAGCCAAGAGAGCCAATAGTCCATTACAGCTTATTCATTCTAACATATGTGTGTTGTAATTTTAATTAACTCGCAAGCGCACTAATACAATTATAGCATAGGTATGCAATAGCGAGGTCGATCCCACGGAGATTTGTCAAGTAATTCCAATTTCTACTCAATTAGAATGTCTCGAGATAAAACTAAATTATTTCTGAAAATTAAAGAGAAGTTGTGTGAATTTGAAAATCGAGAAAGTGCAAGAATATTAGAGAAGATTCAGGGTGTTTTCAATCAAGAGAATGCAAACTAGGACTTCGATTTCACCATAGCAATCCTATTCTATGTCTTATTTGGTTAAGATTCAATTCTCGTTTCTAAAGTTCGTTCTTAGCTAAAATATGAAACGCCATTGATTGTGGTCAAGATCAACTATTCTTAAATTGTTATCTAGCCATTGATTGTGGTCAAGATTACAAACAAGAATGCATTGAGTGCAAGAAGAACATCAAGAACCAAGAGTGTCTATGCATGGATCGTGCTTCAACAACGTCTCATTCATTCACAAGAGCTATATCAAGTTTACCCATTGATCGTGGTGTAATCTTGTCTCAAACATGTATCTAAATAATGGTGATCAGTCATTAAATCAACACATGATATATAAAGCACAATGAATAAAACTAGAAACTTGAATTGACAACGAATTAATTGAGACATAGAATAGTCATGCTAGGCTACATCGAATCCCTAGTAAAAGAGTTTAGCCACACATAATATATAGAAACATCAACAATTCAAGAAAGAACAACATCAAGAACTTAAGAAAAAGAACACCCTTTATGAAGTAAGCTTGGTGAAGAAGATTCCCCTTTTAAGAACCTTGTTGCTTTCTTCTCTCGTAGTGATGTTGCTCTCCAATATCCTCACCTTATGTGATTTTTTGAGTCTCTCCCTTAGTTCTGCCGTCTCTTGCTGTGTATGCCAGCCCCTTTTATATCATCCTTGATTAGGTTAAAGTCATCCGTATGAAAGGAAACAATATAATCCTAGTACAATTAGAATCCTTTAGTTTCCTCTTGCATAAAGATTTCCTCCAGCTGAAATATTGAATCATAATAGTCAAAGATTCATTCAAATCATAAATTGATGCTCTATTAGCTTCCTTCAAAGGCTGGAAACGTCCTTGGGCTTTCAAGAAGTCTCAAACCAATATTGCTAGGTATGAGCCCGGATTCCTGATTTTCTGGCCTGCGCAGTCCGTATTCAAACTATCATAACTCTGTCCACAAAACTCATAATCACAAACTGTAAAATTCTTCAGAAATTAGACTTCCATATCTTTTCAACGGTATATGACACAAAACCCAGATCTTCTCAAAGGATTTATGGTGACCTTCAGAAGTGGGCTGGACTGAACAGCAGCAGATTTTGCTTAAATTACCAAGACTCGCATGTACATGTCCAATAACATTGCCAAAATTGCCATTGACATAATTCATCGTCTAGGATTCGATTAACTGAAATGCAAACAAAAATAACATAAAACACCCAAGTTTAACTTGAAAACAAAGCAATAAGTTAAGAAAGAGAGGTATAAAATCAATGTAATTTTGCAGTCATCAATGTGGACCAATGAATGTAAGGGCAAGGCATGGTGCCATATATTTCATTACTTTTATAGATGATTTCACACGTTTTGGTCAAGTTTATATGATCTCACACAAGTCTAAAGCATTGGACTGCTTCAAACAATACACCAATTTGGTGGAGAATCAATTAAACACAAAGATCAAAGCTTTAAGGACCGATCAAGGTCGTGAATATCTGTCTGACCAATTTAAAAATTTTTGTGATGAAAAGGGTATAGCTTGACAGCTAACTATTCCTTATACTCCACAACAAAATGGCGTAGCAGAAAGAAGGAATAGGACTCTATTAGACATGGTTAGGTCAATGATGGCACAAGCCAATTTACCAATTTTCTTTTGGGGAGATGCAATATTGACTGCTACCTACATTCTTCACCGTGTGCCCTCTAAATCTGTCCCCTCCACCCCATATGAGTTATGGAATGGTGAAAAACCTAATTTAGGAAATTTGCATCCTTGGGGGTGTGTCGCTTATGTTCACAATAATTCTCATCACCATGAGAAACTTGGTCCTAGAGGGAAAAAGTGTATCTTCATTCGATACTCTTCTCACTCTAAAGGATTCGTATTTATTGGTGAAGAAGCTGATGGGAAGGTGACAAAAATTGAGTCCCGTGATGTTGTATTCTTAGAAGAGGACTTTCCTGTGAGAGGTGAGATTGACAAAGATCTCCAATTTTACAAAATAAAAAATCTAGAAAATGGCGCACCTTTACCAGAAGAGGGATTAGAGGAAACTCTTAATCCTCCTGGGGAAAGTGGGAGTGACATAGTGCCTGATCAAAGTCCTATGGAGCAAGATCATGAGCAATCTCAACCTCATCAAAGTATTCGTGAACGAATCCCACGTCGTCGATTTCAGATTGAGGGGGAAATATTCTTGATTACTCCACAGGATGATGAAGAGCCTAAAACAGTCAATGAGGCTTTATCTGGTCCTAAAGCTAAGGAATGGATTAAAGATATGGAAGAAGAGATGAAGTCTATGAAATCTAATCAACTCTGGGACTTGGTTGATTTACTGCCAGGTCGAAAATCCATTGGAAATCAATGGATTCTAAAATTAAACGAAAGGCGGATGGGTCAATAGAACGATATAAGGCTCGGTTAATAGCAAAAGAATGCACTCAAGAAGAGGGAATTGATTATGAAGATACTTTCTCACCAGTTGTGAGAATAACCAGTTCGTCTAGTCCTAGCAATAGTCGCACACATGGACTTAGAATTATACCAGATGGACGTGAAAACTACATTTCTCAATGGGGAACTAGATGAGGAAATCTATATGGATCAACCTTTATGCTTTGAGTCTAAAGGACAAGAGCGCAAAGTTTGCAAGCTAAATAGATCCATATATGGTCTTAAACAAGCATCTAGGCAATGGAACATCAAGTTTCATCAAGCAATCCAAAGGGATGGCTTTACGATGATGGAAGAAGACCATTGTGTGTATTTAAAACGTTCAAGTAATGATTTCATAATTTTATCGTCGTATGACGACATTTTGAAATGAAAGACATGGGTAAGGCTAGCTACGTGTTAGGTATGAAGATCATAAGAGATCGTGCTAGAAGGCTTTTGGGAATTTCTCAAGAGACTCACATCAAAAAAATGTTAGAGCGCTATCACATGCAAGATAGCAAGTCGATGGATACCTCTGTTGATAAGAACTTGAGCCTAAGTCGTGATATGTGTCCCAAGACTCCAAAAGAGATAGAAAAAATGTCCAGAGTACCATATGCTTGTGTTGTCGGTAGTTTGATGTATGCAATGATGTGTACACGTCCTGACATATGTTATGCTGTTGGGTTGGTTAGTCGATTTCAATCGAACCCTGGTCAAAAGCACTGGATAGCAGTCAAAAGGATTCTGCGATTCTAAAAGGGACTTCATATTACATGCTATGTTATCAAGGAAAGGAGGATTTGCGACTGATCGGTTATTCTGATTGTGATTGGGGAGGAGAAATAGATCAGTCTAAATCAACTTCAGGATATACTTTATTGCTTAATAGTAGTGCAATACTATGGAGTAGCAAGAAGCAATCCTGTATAGCCCTGTCCACGATGGAGGCTGAGTACGTAGCTTGTGTTCCATAGCAACGCAAGATGCAGTTTGGTTAAGGAGTTTCTTGCAGCATTTAGAAGTTGTCAAATCAGCGTCAGAACCTGTGACAATTTTCTACGATAACACTACTGCATTGGCTGTAGCCAAGGATCCCAAATACCATGGAAAGACTAAACACATCAGGATGAGATATCACTATATTAGAGAAGCAATTGCTGAACAGGAAGTGGTCCTTAAACTCATTTCTACACATGATATGGTGGCTGACCCACTTACCAAACCAATTGCTAGGGACGCATTTGTTAAACATGTGAGATCCCTAGGCTTATGTAGAATGTGATTTAGAATGTTATATGTTATGTGGACCATGTAAATACTTGCAACTGTTGAATAATATTTGAATGCCATTAAATTATTCAACATTTATTTATGGCATACACTGTGAGTATTGATAGTACAATTTATGAAGTGTGTTAATAGACATTGATTGGCTCACTCACACGAGCAATCGCCTCTTGCACTAGTAGGGCGAGTAGAGATGAAACTATTTGAATTATAACGCTCAGAATGCGACTTGGGAGCAGTGGGAGCGAGCATAATTCAATATTATTAAAAATGGAGTCGCCTTGGTTAGGGCCAAGATGAGTTTCTTAGAACAAGAAGAATCGACATGAATGGATCCTCACCATTCATGAGTCTATTTGTAGAATGTCAAGTGTGAAATTAGTCATCTGGCACTGTTGATAGTGAGTAGATGAGAATTTCAAGTTTGACGCCTGTGAATTGGTGACAAGATTCAGACTCGTATGGTGTATTTCCTCTTATGAGGAGAGCAATGACATACACTCTTTATCTGAGGATAAGAAAAAGAGAAGCTCCACCATAGCATGTATTTCATACTACATGTGCAAGCGACCATTCGGGAAGTAAATAATGGATCCCTGCTTCTTTACTGTGTGAGTCCTGGAGATCTTAAATAGATCTTAAATTTTTTATTACCCTTTGCAACTTTTGACTATGTCATGATGTGTTGAATTAATGTTTGCTACTTTATGAGTGTCACTTATGGTCATGGAATGATTCGACATAAAGGAACACTCCTAGGAAAGCATGTTGATTCAGATCTGAGTGATATGAGGGCGAAAAGAAAAGTATTTATTGGTTTTACACCTATTACTAGTATTCATCGGCCAGAATTATCTCATTCAAAAGAGTTTGATTTGATTTAGAATACTTGTAATTGTAAAGATGGATTGAGTATAGAATTCGTGAGGGATTGGATAATACTCAATCATGTGTAACTGAAAATACTTGGGGTATATAGGTACATATTCGGGAGTACTAATTTTTCCAAAGAGGTTGATGTCTCCTATATGGCCTATGGAAGGTTTCTATATTGGAGCTCCCACTGTTTGTGTACTTTAGGTCGCACGGTCCGTTCACTTGTATGAATTGCTTGTACAAATTTGAAATTTACATTAAAAGGGGCTCAGCCCTACATGGGTGAGTGGGAGATGTTGGAAATTGGGTTTTACATATGGGCCGTCCATGAGGGCTTGACCCAACCCAACCCATATTAGGTTGGTTATTGAGCAGTTGTCTTGGAGACAACTGCTGGTAACTTACGTCAGTTACAAAAATGTAACTGACGTGGTTCTCTCTTTAAAAAGAGAGAACACAGTACAGAGAGGGTACCTTTTGTGTAACTCTATGTCAAAATCTTCCATATATTTTGATCTTGGAGAATCAAAGTTTACAAGCAAATAAATAGTGTTCGTATTGTGGAATCATTCTTGGTTCTCGTAATCAAGTTACAAATTGATCCTCATTTATTCATACCGATCAGGAAATCAGTAAGTTTTCGATTTCTCCTTCAACTTTCTACAATGACACTTCTGTGAACCCTCTTATTTTTATATAATTCTGTGTGTATATATATATATTAACAAAAAAAACGATTTACTCTTGTTGTTGCATATGTTGCAACAATTGCTATATAAGAAGTAGGGAAAATTCTAGGCCGGTATCACTTGTGAAACTTTTGGACACTTAAGTTGAGTCCAAAAAACTTTATCCCTCAAGGTACCACTAATATGCTAATTACTTTTTTACCCTTGTCTTCTTCCTCTCACAACACCTACACTTCTCTTCTATTCTCTCTGTTTCTCTCCTCTCCTCTTAAAGTTTGAATGGGGTTTGCCAGAGTGCAAGTATTGCTCTCTGCTGCCGCTCAAACTCAGAAGGCCAATCGTGAGAGATTTTCGGTGATTCCTGCATTGGCTCCAAACCTACATCTTTCATATTCTTCCCATAACTATCAACTGCTAGCCCCATTTGTTGAACCTATCATACACGCATACAAGACAGTGACAAAAAGGAAGCATAATTTCCAAGCGATGGTTCACTAAAAGCATGTCCTCACCTGAGTAATCTGCTGTCTTGAAATCTCATCCAATTTCATAATCATTTGCACAAGCCGTTGATAAAAAAAAGAAAAGAAAGAGCAGAACACCATTGTTATTACATATTCATGAAGATAATTATTTCATCACAATAACACAGTTTCAATGAGCAGCACTAATTTTTCTTTCTCTCTCACTAGCCTAGGGTCTCTTATCTCTCCTCCTCAAATCCATCTCGGCCAATGTTACTGTTTCAAAACAGTAACATTGGTCGATCAGTGTTATTATTTAGAAAAAACTTCATATTCGATCGATTTCGGTGGCGGTTCGCCATGCCACCATCACAGTTGGACTCCCCTCATTGAAGCACACAATGCCCAGCCAGATATGACCCAAAATGGCCACCGGATATGACCGTTTTAAAACAGTAACATTGATCGATGTTACTATTTCAAAACAATAACATTGGTTCAGCCAGTGTTACCAATGTTACTGTTTCAAAACAGTAACATTGGTCGGCCAGAGTTACTATTTGAAAAAAACTTAAGATCTAGTCATTTTTAGCGGCGGTTCGCCATACCACTGCAACCATTAGAATCCCCTCATTGAGATGCATAATGCCCAGTCCGGTACGGCCCAAAACGACCATCGAATATGGTCGTTTTAAAATAGTAACATTGGTCGGTCAATGTTACTATTTGAAAACAGTAACATTGGTCGGCTAGTGTTATAATGTGGAAAAAAAACTTCAGATCCGGTCGATTTCGACGACAATTTGCAATACCACCATCACCATTAAACTCCCCTCATAGAGACGCATAATGCCCATCATATTTGGACCAAAACGATAGCCATCAAAAGATATGAGAGAGAGACAAAACGTAGTAAAGAAAGATGTGTAGAGAGAGATAGATTCAATAGGAGAGAGAAAGTTGTTGTAATGAGAGAGATGCAGTAGGAAAGAGAAAGTTATTTTGATAAGAGAGAGATGCAGTAGAGAGATAAGATGTAGTGAGATAAGAGAGATGTAGCATATAACAAGAGAGAAAACCATATTAGATCTAATCCTCTTTGAAAAAGGACAAAAAAAAAGGATAAAATTTAAATTATTTAAATATTATAAAAAATAAAAATAGACTTATGAGGGATAAAGTTTTTTGGAGTGGACCTAGATGTCCAACAGTTTTAAAAGTGGTATTAATATGTCATTTTCCATAAAAAAGTAGGGTCTTTGTGGCCCAATATGGTTTGAAGTTACTTTTAACTAAAAAAAAAAGGAATGGGTCGAGTATATGTTTTAAATTGAATGGGCTTTTTTTTTTTGTTACTCTAAAGACTAATGGGCTATAAATATATATATATATATATGAAGAATGGGCTTAATGCTAATTTGGACTTTAAAGTGTATTTGGGCTAGAATAAAGATTGGGTCTTTATGATAAATCCTAAAAATATGTTTTTGGACTTAAACCCAGTTTCAAGTAAACTTCTATTACAAATGTGTTTTTCCTTTGTAATTTGATCCATGTTTATTTTATTTAATTTATTTTTGATATTTATGTGATATCTTAAATTAATTGATGACTCACATGATTTTATTAATTGTGTGCTTAGTGTTTGTGATTATAAATCATCATTTTTTTTTGTATTGCATGATTAATAATTCATTTGTTGAATTATAATGAGGATTTTAATTGTGATTAAATTCATTCGTTGAATTATGATTTGCATATATGTTATGCGTTTATTTTTGGGTAATCTTTGTTAGTGACAAACGTTATTAGCAATGTCTAAAAAATTTTGTCGAGGAAAGGGGTTACTAAATTGTGCGTCGTATTAAATGGAAGGCCCCCTCTTTCCTGAGAACGATCTGGTTGCTAAATTTGTTAGTCCCTAACTTAGAAAGCTGACAAAGTTTTTTCGATGCTATGTGCATAATAATCGTCATAATATATCTATTATATGCTTAGTGGTTATAATAATAAATTTATGTGCAATATTGCTTACATATTATATTGTTAATATGATGGACCATAAAGATTCGTTCTTTGATTATTGATTGATGAAATATGAAGGTTAAATGATTTTTCATTTGATTGTGGGTGATGACTTGAGCATAGCGATTTTTCGATCTCGCATTTTTTAGGAAAATTATTTGATTTTTATATTTGAAGTTGATAAATTGTGCCTTATTAAAATCCAACCTTCATTTACTTTTGTAGTAATGGCCTTGAAAAATGTTATTGCTGACCTTAATAAAGGAGAAAAGTTAACTGGATCCAAAAATTATGATGTGTAGAGGAGCAAGATTCGGTATCTTCTCAATGAGAAAGAAGTGCTCGAGACCTTAGAGATGGTTGATTGGACCTCTATTTTGAGGTTCTAATGTCCTTTAATTAGGATGTTCTAGCACTTAGTTAATGTATTTGATTGCATTTTAGCTTAATTTTACACTTACAAATGTTTCCCCTTGGTTTTGTAGGAATCGGACCTTGTTCGGGCAAGTTGGAGCACTTTTTGGGCACTTTTTGCTGTGAGGTGTCGGGACACTTCCCAAGGTGTCCGGACACCTGTCCGGACACCTGTCCGGACACCCGTCCGGACGCTTTCTTCACAAATTGAGGCAGAGGCTTCAAAGTTGATGGACGCATGAAGTGTCCGGACACCCGTCCGGACACCTACGGCGAATCTGCAATTTTCTGCACCGAAATTTCAAGGGCACTTAGGGTAAATCATGTATGTAACCAATGGGAAACGATTTTATAAGGGTAGTTAGGTATTTTCTATTGTAAAAAGAGAAGAAAACCCTAAAATTGGGTCTTCCTTCACAGAATTCATCTCCTCCAACTTCTTGCCTCCATTGTTTTTCTCTCTCTTTCTCTCTCTAGGATTTTACTTAGTTCTTGTGATCTTGTTTGTAAACATTGGTTTTCATCTATAAAATTGATGTTTATTCTCATTATAATGAGTGGCTAAGTTCTCTTTCTAGTTTCTAGTCCCGAACGGTGGGTGCAAGGTTTCGATTACTCAAGGTATGCTCAAAGAATCGTAGCTTCGATTTCTCTCTTTTAATTTCGTGATAGTTGTGTGATTGGATCTATGGGAATGACATATTTGATTGTATTCTTGGATTGTATAGTCTAGGGATTGCATCTAATGTGTTCGATTGAGAATTGTTAAACCCATTGCATGATTTCCTTAATTAATTGAGTTTTTCATTGCATAGCTATTAATTATGTGTATTGATGATGGGGTTTTGGGT
The DNA here is from genome assembly GCF_013401445.1 of Tripterygium wilfordii. Classification (NCBI taxonomy): domain Eukaryota; kingdom Viridiplantae; phylum Streptophyta; class Magnoliopsida; order Celastrales; family Celastraceae; genus Tripterygium; species Tripterygium wilfordii. Next base: position 5,389,793 of record NC_052250.1, read on the forward strand.
TAATTTAGGAATGTGCATGGGAGAGTTATGGTTAATTGATCTTTGAGTGTGAAACTAGGGTGTTAGCCAAGCCGAGCCCCAAGGGGGAACATTAATCCATAATATTAGGTGCTTATCCCTTTGCGTTCATCGTAGATTAAGAGACCCGATGGCCTACATGCATGAATTGAAGTCTTATATCCCAATTCTCTTTGCATATGCATGATTGATAGTATCACACAATGCATTGTGTATGGTTGTGTGTGTTTGCAATGATACCTTGAGTATGAGAACCGAGTAGCCACCGGGACGGACTAGAGACTAGGTTTTTTTAATTAATTGTTTTAAATCCACTTTGTGCTCACTTTGATTACAAAATCGCTTATGCTACCGAGTCATTCGGCCCATTTCTTTTACTTGCTTTTATTTGATATTCATTGTGTTTATTAGTGTTAGCTAGTCATTTGCATATCATTCACTTCAAATTTGCATTGCTTCCTCGTGGATCGATACCGGACTCACCGGTTTATTACTTGACGATACCCTACACTTGGGGTAAGTACACACACACACTTAGGTGTCGGTCAAGTTTTTGGCGCCGTTGCCGGGGAAGCGGATGTCAAAGAAGGAGCTGGGTGGCTTGTAGATGCTAGCTCTATGCTATTAAACACCATCAAATAAGGAAGGAGCACGGTCACGCTTCAAGGGTAACTTCGTTCCTCCCTTTTACTTGCTTTCTAGTGTAGTTGATTTAGTGTAGTTGCTGAAAAAGAGCGGAAAAAAAAAAATTTTGTGAGGAGAACTTGGCGGATGGGGCTAACTTAGATTCCTGTGGGCGATGGATGCCACCTTGTTTGCTGCTTGGTAGTGATACGTTGTTTGAGAGAGCTTTGCGCATTTTTCTTTCTATCACTACTTGCTACATCTTGGTGTGTTATTGTTCCTACGGTTGATCGTTGTTCTATTCCTATATTTGCTCTTGTTCTTGGTTGTTCATTAATTGAAAAAAAAAATTAAAAAAAAAAAAAAATCTTGTGTTGCTTGACGTGGTTGATCGCTACTTTCGTGTGCTACTTGCTATTGTTCCTTGCCATCATGTCTCATCTTAGAGATAGTGTTAGTGGGCATGGGTCTAATAGAGATGGGAGAGGTGGTGACATAAATGCGAGTGATGCAGGGAGTGTACGTGGGGGTGATATCAATCTCGATGTATTGCGTCGTCTTTTGCAACGTGTGAACATTGATGAATTGATGAATCCGGCACAAGGGCAAGATGCCCAAAATGTGCCAAATGCCCAAAATGTGCCAAATGCCCAAAATGTGCCAAATGCCCAAAATTTACCAAATGTTCAAGTTGAGCATGCTTTGCAAAATGCACCTCAACCACTTCAACAAGACGACATGGCACAAATCGCCCCACAAAATGTCTACCAACCTCCCAATATGCCTCCCGCATATCATATACCTCCCCCATACAATTATGTGCATCCCATGTATTATCCAATGCCACAAGTGCCACAATATGCTCCCTTCGGACAAAATTTACATGCACCTCCTCCTGTGGAGTACATTCATGCCCAAGAGCATCGCACTTTGAGGGAGCTTACGCATCCCGCAAGGCAAACTCAACCTTCTTGCATCATCATGCCACCGAACCAACAAAATGTGAGCCTTAAACCATCCATGTTCCAAATGATTCCCAAATTCCATGGAATGGAATCGGAACGACCCTATTCACATGTGCGTGATTTTGAATCGGTGTGTACTACTTTTGGTGATGTTACATGCACACAAGAAATTTTGAGACTCAAACTTTTTCCATTCTCTTTGAAGGATCATGCAAAACAATGGTTTGAGAACTTGCGCCCCCAATCCATTGCGACTTGGGCGGCAATGCAAGAAGAATTTCTCAACAAATATTTTCCTTCCCACCGTACCATTTCTTATCAAACACAAATCATGAATTTTCATTGCAAAGAACATGAAACTTTCTTCCAAGCTTGGGAGAGGTTTAAAGATTTGTTGTTTATGTGTCCTCACCATGGATTTCAAAAATTTCAAATTGTGAATTTCTTCCACAAATCTTTGACTCCATCTTTGAAGAAATTGGTTTCCACTATGACTCAAGGTGACTTTTTGAATAGGGATGCCAATGAAGCATTTACTTTCTTTGATGGGTTGGCGGAGGAATCCCGATCTTGGGAAGCTCCTCCCTTAACCCGACATGAGGTTGTGCCAAACTCTAGTGGCAAGTTTGTGTTGAATGAAAATGATGATGTGCATGCTAAACTTGCTTTGTTGTCCAAGAAATTGGAGTCCTTAGAGTCACAAAAGGCCCCTATAAATGCAGTTGGTGTTGATGAACAAGTTGCTTGTACTTTGTGTGAAAGTAGGGATCATAGGACGGATGAGTGTAATGCCTTACCGGCTTGTAAGGAAGTCCTATTTGGGCAAGGTTACAATGGGAACAATTCTCAGAACTTAAGGAAGCCCTACCCTACCAATCACCAAGGCAACAATTCGTACAATGAGAATTACCCTTGGAGGAATCATCCAAACTTTGGGTGGAGGAATGATGGGAATGTTCAATCCCAATCACTCCCCAATCCACCCCAACAACAATTGCCTCCTCCAAGTGTTGCACAACCACCTCCACAACCTTACATTCCACCTCCTAAGAGGTCTCTTGAAGACACTCTTAACATTTTCATGCAAGCTCAAATAGGGGAGAATCAAAAGGCCACCAAATTCCAAGAACAGACCAATAGGGCCATTGAGGATATTAAGAGTCAAATCACTAAGGTCACCCAGGCTCTCACCACATATGAGAAGGGTAAATTCCCAGCTCAACCATACCCCAATCCATCCAAACAAGCCAATTTGCTAGAATCTACTAGTGGGGGGGTGAGTGGACATGAACAAGCCCAATCCATCCTCACTTTGAGGAATGGACGCATTGTGGATAGACCCATACCAAATGAGAATGTTGATCAAAGTGATGATGTGCAGAATTTTGGTGATAGAGTGGGAAAAAAGGACAAAGGAAATAGTGGAAAGGAAGAGAGTTTGGAGAAATTTGTGCAGGGAAATGATTCACTAGGTGCAAGTGTTCGGACACCTATTTTGGATTGTCCGGACACTTCATCCAGAAATTCAAAAAAATGTGAGAAAATACCAAGAGGAGAAGAGGAGAGTGAGGGGCAATCACATAGGACAAGGGTAGACACATCTAAGGATAGAGAGTGTATCCCAAGGCCACCATTTCCTCACCGCTTAGGGAAGAAAACCAATGAGGCTCTACACAAAGAGATGTTTGAACTTTTCAAACAAGTGAAAGTGAACATACCTCTTTTAGATGCCATCAAACAAGTTCCCTCGTACGCAAAGTTCCTCAAGGATTTGTGTACCGTGAAACGCAAATTGAATGTGAAGGAGAAGGCTTTTCTTACGGAGCAAGCAAGCTCCATCTTACAAGCCACCACTCCACCTAAATATAAGGATCCCGGTTGCCCTACCATTCCAATAGTCATAGGGAACCATAGGATTGAACAAGCATTGTTGGATTTAGGTGCTAGTGTTAATCTCCTTCCATACTCGGTCTATCAACAATTGGGGTTAGGTGAGCTTAAGCCTACAAGAATTACCTTGCAACTAGCCGATAGATCCGTCAAGATTCCTAGAGGAATAGTTGAAGATGTGCTAGTTCAAGTGGATGAATTCTATTTCCCGGTTGACTTTGTGGTTTTAGATACTCAACCCCTCCCTAGCTTTAGCAAACCAATCTCAGTCCTTCTAGGTAGACCCTTCCTAGCAACTTCAAATGCTTTGATCAATTGTAGGAATGGTGTCATGGTGCTATCTTTTGGGAATATGACAGCGGAGATGAACATCTTTAATGTGTCTAAGCAAATGGGAGAGTTTGAAGACATTAGGGAAGTAGATTGGATCCATTCATATGTTGAGGAGAACTTAGAGAAAACTCTTGCTAGGGATTCGGTGGAATGTGTGCTAGCTTCGAGTGAAAAAGGTAGTCAATTTTTAGTTGAGGAAGAGGAAATTAATGAGATTTTGGAGTCTTTAGCTATCCATAGCATAGGACGATTCAACCCACCCATTGAGGAATTAGAACCTTCCAAGACTAAGCTTGAATCATCTTTAGAGCAGCCACCAACACCGGAAAGGAAACCCTTACCAAGTGAGCTGAAATATGTGTTTTTGGGAGAAAATGAGTCATACCCTGTTGTGATATCTTCCCTACTTACTTCTTCCCAAGAAGAGAAACTTGTCCAAGTGTTGCAAAGGTATAGAAGGGCAATAGGTTGGACAATTGCTGATTTGAAGGGTATTAGTCCTTTGGTTTGTACTCATAGGATTTACATGGAAGAGGAAGCTAAGCCCATTAGACAAATGCAAAGACGTTTAAATCCGAACATGAAGGAGGTAGTTAGGGGGGAGGTACTAAAATTGCTTGACGCGGGGATCATTTATCCCATTGCGGATTCCAAATGGGTATCTCCTACCCAAGTGGTCCCCAAAAAGTCCGGAGTTACGGTAGTTATGAATGACAAGAACGAATTGGTGCCCACTCGAATTCAAACCGGGTGGCGTATGTGTATTGACTACCGTAGACTCAATATGGTTACTAGAAAGGACCATTTTCCCTTACCCTTCCTTGACCAAGTCCTTGAGAGAGTAGCGGGTCGAGCCTATTATTGCTTCCTTGATGGGTATTCTGGATATAATCAAATAGAGATTGCCTTAGAAGACCAAGACAAGACCACATTCACATGTCCATTCGGAACTTTTGCTTATAGACGCATGCCTTTTGGGTTATGCAATGCTCCGGCTACCTTTCAAAGGTGCATGATGAGTATCTTTAGTGACATGGTTGAGAAGATTGTGGAGGTCTTTATGGACGATTTCTCGGTTTACGGAGATACCTATGACCAATGCCTTGCTAATTTGGCATGTGTGTTAAAAAGATGTGAGGAGAGCCAATTGGTTCTCAATTGGGAAAAGTGTCATTTCATGGTGACACATGGAATTGTATTGGGACACATTGTGTCATCCAAAGGGATAGAGGTTGACAAGGCAAAAATTGAATTAATTCAAAAGTTACCTCCCCCTACATGTGTTAAAGATGTGAGATCTTTTTTGGGTCATGCGGGTTTCTATAGAAGGTTCATTAATTCTTTTAGTTCCATTGCCAAACCTTTAAGTAACTTGCTTGCTCAAGATGTCTCTTTTGAATGGACACCACAATGTCAACAAGCCTTTGATGATTTGAAAGGTGCCCTAACCACCGCACCCATTATGCAAACTCCCGATTGGAGTATGCCCTTTGAACTCATGTGTGATGCAAGTGATGTGGCGGTTGGGGCGGTCCTAGGACAAAGAAGAGAAAAGAATGCTCATGTTATATACTATGCTAGTAAGACTTTGAATGATGCTCAAGTGAATTATACCACCACCGAAAAGGAATTACTAGCTATAGTCTTTGCTTTGGACAAGTTTAGGTCCTATTTGGTTGGCTCGAAAATCATCATCTTTACCGACCATGCAGCTTTGAAGTATCTACTTTCAAAAGCTGATGCCAAGCCTAGGTTGTTAAGATGGATTCTCTTACTTCAAGAATTTGACCTTGAAATTAAAGATAAGAAAGGAGTGGAGAATGTAGTAGCCGACCATCTCTCTCGACTTCCCGGACAAAATTTGATTTCACATGGCCTACCCATCAATGAGCATTTCCCGGATGAACAACTCCTCCTCACTAATGCCATCTCTTCTAAATTGACTCCATGGTATGCGGACATTGCCAACTTTTTGGTGACCGGAAACATGCCATCTCATTGGAGTACGATTGATAGATCCAAATTTCTTCGCAATGTGCGAAACTTCTTTTGGGATGACCCATATTTGTTCAAGTATTGTTCTGATCAAGTGATTAGGAGGTGCATTCCCGATAATGAATTTGAAAGTGTCATGGCCTTTTGCCATAAATATGCTTGTGGAGGCCATTTTTCCTCCAAAAAGACCGCAGCCAAAATTCTTCAAAGTGGCTTATATTGGCCTTCTTTGCACAAAGATGTCCATGCTTATTGCCTATCTTGTGACAATTGCCAAAGGCTAGGTAATTTAGGAAAACGTGAGATGATGCCCCTCCAACCTATTAACATTTTGGAAATTTTCGATTGTTGGGCCATTGACTTCATGGGACCCTTCCCTAATTCATTTGGTTATTTGTATATCTTGGTTGGTGTGGATTATGTGTCCAAATGGGTAGAAGCCATCCCTTCTCGAACAAATGATCACCAAGTTGTGATAAAATTTTTAAAAGAAAACATTTTCTCAAGATTTGGGATGCCTCGAGCCATCATAAGTGATGGTGGGTCTCACTTTTGCAATGCCCCGGTTAGAACTTTGATGAAACGATATGGCATTTTGCACAAAGTTGGCACCCCATATCATCCACAAACAAGTGGCCAAGCGGAATTGGCAAATAGGGAGATTAAACGTATTCTTGAAAAAACGGTTGGTCCCAATAGAAAAGATTGGTCTTCAAAATTGATTGATGCTTTGTGGGCTTACCGTACTGCGTATAAGACTGCCCTTGGAATGTCTCCTTATAGACTTGTCTATGGCAAGGCTTGCCACTTGCCGGTGGAATTGGAGCACAAGGCCTATTGGGCCATTCGCACTTTGAATGACTCCACCGATCAAGTTGGGGGGCATCGCAAACTCCAAATCCAAGAGATTGAGGAGTTGAGGAATGATGCTTTTGAAAATGCTAAAATTGCTAAGCTTAAAATGAAAAGATACCATGACAAGCACATTGTGAGGAAAGTTTTTCATGAGGGACAAAAGGTTCTTTTATACAACTCCCGGTTACACTTGTTTCCCGGGAAGTTACGTACCAAATGGACCGGACCTTTTATTATCCGTAAGGTTTCCCCATATGGAAGCATTGACATTGATGATCCTAGGAGTGGAAAACCTTTTAAGGTTAATGGCCAACGTTTGAAACCATACTTGGAAAATTTTAATGAATTGGCCGAAGAATGGGACCTTGTGGATCCCACTCCTTCCTAGTGTGCGTGAAAAAAGCTCTCTTTTAAATATGTAGTGTTAGATTATTTTTTTATTCATTCTTGGTGTGTTTTTGTATGTTCACAATGCATTTCACAATTTGTTCTTGCCTTGTTTTCCATTCTTGACATTGGGGACAATGTCTCATTTAAGTTGGGGGGTGAGGGAATTGTGAATCCATTGTGAAACTTGCTTTATTTTGGTGTGCTTTTGTGAATATCAAAAATTTGAAAAAAAAAAAAAAAAAAAAGTCTTGTTGTGTCATGCTTGGATAGTGTGGTTGGTATTAACTTTTTCAGGACATGCTTCGTTTCTCATGATTCCAACCACTTTTGAAGAGTATGGTATGACTTCCTACCCTTTATCTTATTGTGTTGCGCTTTGTTGTTCATACATGCTAGATGGACTTTAGGAGGGGAAGGGTAGAGGCCTTTGGAATTCACTACCAATTTGAATGTTAATTTCTTATTCTTGTTCAAACGTGCAAGTGTAGAGTAGGTTTCTTGATTTCTTTTGTAAAGTTGATACATGCAATTGAGTGGAATAATTGTAATCAATCTTTCTTGGGATGATTGGGACCTAGTTGGATATAAACTTGTGTAGTTAAGCAGACATCTTGGCATTGAAGCATTTGTAGGACTGCGTTTTTGGATCCTTTTGTCTGAAAAATTACCTTTTTACCCTTCTCATTCCTTTGAGCCATTCTTCGTTGATACACATTGGGTTTCGGGTGATGTTTTTCATTGATATTCATTTGACATCTTATGAGCGTGTTCTTCAGTAGCTTTGCATCCATTACATTTGATTGCTGAGAAGTGTGATTTTTGTATTTTGCCGCTTGCCTGTGAACTTAGGATTGAATGATTCATTAGGTTGAGAGATTTGAGCCTAGCCTATTCATTTGTGAGTGATTATAAGCCTAAATTTCTTTAAGCCTTTTTAGTTCACTTACAAGCCTTGTGTGAACCACTTCCTTAAATATTTCCCACATTTGGTTGCAAGGTTGAGTAGGAGCTTGAAAAATAAATCAGTAGTGATATTATCCCTCCTTATTACGAAAAAAAATTATGAGGGTTGTTGTAAAAAAAAAAAAAAAAAAAAAAAAAAAAAAAAAAAAAAAAAAAAGGTGTATGCAATAAAGTTAATCCTTTGTGTGTAAAGGATGAGAAGTGTTTGAAATTGTGGTACAATGGAAGGGGTGACAACAATGAGAGTTTAGCTCACATGTTTGAACTTAACCTTGCAACTTGTTACCTAGATCCAAATTCTTCCTACCTTGTCCCATGACCACATTACAACCCATTTAACCTTTTGATGAATTTGATCCAAGGTAAGCAAGTAAGTTGGTGAATGCATTAATTGCTCTTGTAGGTGATTTCTTTCTCAAAGCTATGCCCATCCAAATTATCTTTTATAAGCACATACATTTAATTCAATTGTGTAAGTCATTCACTTAGCACAATGCTTTTATGTTTTTGTATACATTTGGGATTGGGAATTTATGAACACCAAAAGGGTCCATAACAAGGTTTTGCTTGTGTGAATATGTTGAGTTGTCTAGTTTGATTGCACATATATTTTTCATAGTATAAAATGTTCTTGGTCATTTTTAAGGGGATTGAGATTGATTTTCCAAAGATTTTGCATGTTTTTGACCAAGCAGGGGAATTAGGGGATTAGCTCTATTTCTTGCATGCGAGAATTTAAGAATCATTATGGTACTTTCAAAGTAATAGTGGATCCCTTGGCAAGTGTTTGTGGGTATCGCTCTGATAAGCCCTCACGAGACTACAACTCGTCCACTGGGGTGACCTAGGGGTTTAAAGGCTTGTTGCATGCGCTAAATGCAACCGTGATGCCTACGTCAGTGAGTTAGGATTTTATTTAGTAGATTTTAGTTTTAGGTAGTGGTTTCATTGCTAGGGACTAGCAACGTCTAAGTTGGGGGGTGTGATTGGACCTCTATTTTGAGGTTCTAATGTCCTTTAATTAGGATGTTCTAGCACTTAGTTAATGTATTTGATTGCATTTTAGCTTAATTTTACACTTACAAATGTTTCCCCTTGGTTTTGTAGGAATCGGACCTTGTTCGGGCAAGTTGGAGCACTTTTTGGGCACTTTTTGCTGTGAGGTGTCGGGACACTTCCCAAGGTGTCCGGACACCTGTCCGGACACCTGTCCGGACACCCGTCCGGACGCTTTCTTCACAAATTGAGGCAGAGGCTTCAAAGTTGATGGACGCATGAAGTGTCCGGACACCCGTCCGGACACCTACGGCGAATCTGCAATTTTCTGCACCGAAATTTCAAGGGCACTTAGGGTAAATCATGTATGTAACCAATGGGAAACGATTTTATAAGGGTAGTTAGGTATTTTCTATTGTAAAAAGAGAAGAAAACCCTAAAATTGGGTCTTCCTTCACAGAATTCATCTCCTCCAACTTCTTGCCTCCATTGTTTTTCTCTCTCTTTCTCTCTCTAGGATTTTACTTAGTTCTTGTGATCTTGTTTGTAAACATTGGTTTTCATCTATAAAATTGATGTTTATTCTCATTATAATGAGTGGCTAAGTTCTCTTTCTAGTTTCTAGTCCCGAACGGTGGGTGCAAGGTTTCGATTACTCAAGGTATGCTCAAAGAATCGTAGCTTCGATTTCTCTCTTTTAATTTCGTGATAGTTGTGTGATTGGATCTATGGGAATGACATATTTGATTGTATTCTTGGATTGTATAGTCTAGGGATTGCATCTAATGTGTTCGATTGAGAATTGTTAAACCCATTGCATGATTTCCTTAATTAATTGAGTTTTTCATTGCATAGCTATTAATTATGTGTATTGATGATGGGGTTTTGGGTTAATTTAGGAATGTGCATGGGAGAGTTATGGTTAATTGATCTTTGAGTGTGAAACTAGGGTGTTAGCCAAGCCGAGCCCCAAGGGGGAACATTAATCCATAATATTAGGTGCTTATCCCTTTGCGTTCATCGTAGATTAAGAGACCCGATGGCCTACATGCATGAATTGAAGTCTTATATCCCAATTCTCTTTGCATATGCATGATTGATAGTATCACACAATGCATTGTGTATGGTTGTGTGTGTTTGCAATGATACCTTGAGTATGAGAACCGAGTAGCCACCGGGACGGACTAGAGACTAGGTTTTTTTAATTAATTGTTTTAAATCCACTTTGTGCTCACTTTGATTACAAAATCGCTTATGCTACCGAGTCATTCGGCCCATTTCTTTTACTTGCTTTTATTTGATATTCATTGTGTTTATTAGTGTTAGCTAGTCATTTGCATATCATTCACTTCAAATTTGCATTGCTTCCTCGTGGATCGATACCGGACTCACCGGTTTATTACTTGACGATACCCTACACTTGGGGTAAGTACACACACACACTTAGGTGTCGGTCAATGGTGCCACCCGAAGAAGGTAACACTGCCCAACACCGTCATGACAAGGAAGCCTACGACAATTGGGTCAAGAAGGACCGTTGTGCACGGTTCACAATGCTTAGTGCCATGCAAAATGACCTAATTGGTGATTTTGAGGATTGCACTACGATTCAGGCCATATGGAATGAGCTCAAAATCAAGTTTGGGCAAACCAATGCCACTAGGCTTCGTGCCTTGAACCTCAAATTCAATGAATATATGTTGCTCCCAAATCACACAGTGCCCGAGCATCTTCGTGCAATGAAGGGCATGATTAAGGATTTGAGGAATGCTGGTGTTGAGTTCAGTGATGAGCAACAGGTGATGGCCGTTGAAGTAACCGGCATGATAAACAATGAAGTCGCCACCAATTGATTTTTAGGATGCAATTGGACATCCATTCTGGTCTACGAGAAAAGTGGATAAGGGGTCTATTGAGCATGGGGAAGGTGTTAGGCACCCACAACTCCCGAAATCGGTTACCTTTGAATGTTTTCCTCTTTGACTCTAATTTGTTTTTGAAAATCCCATTGGAATGTGATAAAAAATCCACTTGGAGTAGTTTAGAGAAAAAGGTGCACGGGATCACTGCGGTCATTCCCAGTTTGGTAAAAAATGAATAAAAATCCCACTTGGAGTGGGTGTTGATGATTTGAAAAAAGGGGTGCACGGGATCATTGGGGCCATTCCCGGCTTGGCCAAATATTGGATAAAATCCCACTTGGAGTGGATTTATCCCACTTGGAGTGGATTTGGTAATTTGAAAAAAGGTGTGCACGGGATCATTGGGCCCATTCCTAGCTTGGCCGAAATGTTTGATGAAAAATTCCACTTGGAGTGGTTTTGAGAATTTTTTAAAAAAATGATTTTTGGATAGGGTTTGATAGAAAATCCCACATTGGAGTGGGTTTCGATATTTTTGAAAAAGGGATTTTTGGGGACCGGTTGATGTGCCAAAAGGGCCCACAATCAAGGGAGAATGTTTAATTCAAGCCTTACTCACAATTATGTTCTTCATGAGAAAAGAAAGAATTCATTTAAGGCCCATCGGACGGGACAAATATCTTTAAACCTCCCTTTGGGTCCTTAAATAAATTCTCCTAATCCCTAAAAACATATTTGCTTTCCGGGTCCACGAAATCCAAATGTTTTTGATGAGTGCCAATGGAACCCCAATATCTTGAAGGCTCCTTGGTATTTAAACAAAACATAAGGGTTCCATAATTTAATCTTGATGTGTTTATTAAAATGAGACGGCTTGGATTAATTCTAAAACTAACTCGTTGCATTTATTTTCATAGCATTCAAAAATGGCCTAATATACATCTAAGCATTATGGCATAATATAAGAATTCAAAGTCCTAAGCATGCATTCTAATGCAACCATCATTCACAAAATCAATCCCCGATTTCTATATGTTTCTAGCATACTAGAATATCATGTATGCATTTTCTATTTTACATCCACTATTTTCGCTACACTATTACATTTTATAATATGTACAAAAAATATATATATATATATACAACAATTCAAATATTGCCGATAGGCCATCCATTGCTTAAATTTGGTCCAAATCTTCCCAGTGTGCCCTCCGGCCCAAGTGTGCTCAAGCCTGGTCCAAACCCAACATCAGACACAAAGAATGATCAAGTGGATACTTGAATATAATCAAGAGATCAAATTCACATCAAGTATACATATACACGTACACACATGCACATTTTCAACATATATTTGATAATACTAATATGCAACCAAACCGTGGATACATACACACATATACACATATAAACATAAATCTCTAAACCAAAAAACCTATACAGCCGATTCCTAATATTACTGGGGATTGAGCAAAACATATATACAAAACGTCAAATATACTCAAACCGAACATCAAAATATACTCAAACAAAACAACAAATATACTTAGTATATTGGCATACCATATTGACCGATTATGAACAAGTCAAATCCAAATCCTGTATTGCAAAACCAAGTCCAAATCCAGTACCAGTACCACCGATTATCATTCTATATAGAACTTGATAATTATAAGACCAAATCCGGCACAAAGCCAGCAAATCAACTACAACTAGCAGGGTAAAAACAGGGAATATCCTCAGTCAATCATCATCAACATCGAACAAAACAAAAACCCACATCATGAACCAAATCTACGAGCAAAAGGTTTGAGTAATAGCGCAGACACATTAGCAACGAGTCCAGACAAACACATAGAATAAAACCAGATTTGATTCAAGGTATTTGAGTCATTACCTCTCAAGGAGACAAAGAAAGCCAAACTTCTTCTTCTTTTGCTCAGTTGCTCTCTCAAAATCTCCTCCCTATCTTTCGTTTTTTCTCTGGTTTCTGCAGCGAAATCTCTCTTTCGTGTATTTGTTTTCTCTCCTTTTTCTATTGTGCGGCTACTCTCTCCTTTTCTCTCCCCAAACCTTTTCTTTTTCTCTTTTTTTTTTTGTTTCCCGGCGACTCTCCCTTTTCTCTCGGTTTTTGCTCTCTGGTGTTCTTTCTCCTTCTCCCTACGATTTTTCTCTCTTTGTTTCTTTTGTTCTGCCGGCTGCCCCCACTCACTTCTCTCTTGTAAAACACTATTGTGTGCTCTTTATATTGAGCAACCATCTCTCCACTAAAACCCTATCTCTTTCAATTTTCCATTTTTGCTCCTACTTTTTCCTCTCCTTTTAACCAAGATGACTACCATTTTTGGTTCTTTTATTTTCTATTTTACATTAAATTTATTTATTCTTCATTCTCTAGATATTTTCTTGGGCTTTGTTTTTAGCAATTGGGCCAAAACTTGAGCTTATTTTGGAATTGGGTCTTAAATTTTGAGTTTGTGGGCTCACTAGTTTTTAAGCAAAGAAAAAAGTTTGGATTTAATTTTCCTTCCCTTAATTTTTATTTTGGATTTCATAGTTTATTTTTCTTTTATTAATATTTTTGGCCGAACGAAAACGGGTTACTACAGCCGTGATCCGTTCCTTGCTGGACCCTGAGTGGGCCCACATGAAGCAATTGATGACTCACTCAGTTAACATCAAGACCTTCCATGATATTTCCCGTCATCTTGAGCTAGAAGCTAATTGCAAAGCTACTACCAAGAAAGTGGCCTTAGTGGTGCATGCTTCCAATAAACCCAGAAATGGGTATAAGGGAAAAGGAGGAGGGAAAAAGAAGCAATGGAAAGGTCACGGGCCTAAAGGCAAGAAGATTGAGAAGCCAAACCCCAAGAAGAATGTAGCTAAGATGAAGTGCTACAATTGTGGGCAAAAGGGACACCTGGCCAGAAACTGTTCTGAGCCTAAGAAGGTAGTTACTCAATTGATTTCTGTCAATGTTTGTTCTTATGCATTAGTTGCTAACTCCATTCCTGATTGGATACAGGAGCGAACAAACACATAGTTTGTGATAGACAGGGCTTTGTGGATTTTCACCGAATCTCAGCTAGAACTCAGTATGTCTATCTGGGAAATAATGGACAAGTGGAGATTTTGGGATGCGGTTCCTATCAACTTAGATTGTCAGGGGGTCACAGTTTAATCCTACATTGATGTTTTATATTGTCCAACTTTCGGTGTAACCTTTGCTCTGTGCTAGCTCTATTGCCTTTAGCTTATTCTTTTCATTTTGAGAACAATGTTGTTGACATGTTTTTTTGATAATAAATTGTTCTTTAGTGGACAACTTGTCAATGGTTTCTTTAAGTTAAATTTGGATTATTATAATGCTTCTTCTTCTTCTTCTGCACTTGTTACTTTCCCTAAAATAGATGCTATGTTAAGGCATGCTAGACTTGGCCATATTGGTCAAGAAAGAATGGCTAGATTAGCCAAAGCGGGCCTATTTGGCTCGCTTGAAAAAGTCAATCTCCCTGTGTGTGAGAATTGTCTAATGAGAAAGGCATCAATAAAGCCTTTTGGTAAGGCTCTTAGGACCTCTCATCCATTGGATTTAGTCCACTCAGACATCTATGGGCCTATGAATGTTATAGCCCGACATAGAGCGTCATACTTCATAACATTCATAGATGATTATTCATGATTTGGGTATGTGTACTTGCTTTCTCATCGACATGAAGCATTAGAATACTTCAAACGTTTTGTTACGGTAGTCGAAACTCAGCAAGAGAGAAATTTGAAAACACTTTGAACTGATAAGGGATGTGAATATCTGTGTGATTCATTTTTTAAACTTCTATGTGAAACTAAAGGAATTAGTAGGGAACTTACAGTTCCTGGAACACCGCAACAAAATGGTGTAGCAGAACGTCGAAATGGGACTTTGTTGGACATAACTAGGTCTATGATGGCTCAAGCCAATCTCCCAATAAGTTTTTGGGGCGATGCACTGCTTACGATAGCATACATACTTAATCGTGTTCCATGTAAGTCCGTGCCTACTACTCCCTAGGAACTCTGGAATAAAATTAAACCAGAGTTAGATCATCTGGGCCCATGGGGCTCAGTAGGATATGTTCACTCCACCTCCCATAAGTATTGGAAACTTGGCCCAAGGGCTAGCAAAAAGGTGTTCATCAAATATCATGAACACTTAAAAGGGTATGTGATGTATGGTGAACATCCTGATAGGGGTATGATAGAGACAGAATCCAGAGATGTGGAATTTTTAGAGAATGAATTCCCAAGCGTTGGTGATATCCGTAAAGAATTAGAATTGTATGAGTTACGGTATACGGAATCTTCTACTATCTCTGATGAGGAGAGGGAATTAGAACGTCTTTCTTAGACAATCGCCATAGATAGTGGGAGTAATAAAGACTCCTTGTGGAAAATTCAACGTGGAACCGTTCCCTGTCGACATTTTGGAGTTGAAGGACATGCGTTGTTACTTGCTGGGAATAACATGGGGATGATTAATGCCATGAAAGAATGGCTATCATTCGTTTTCGAAATGAAGTATATGGGTGAGGCTAACTATGTGCTTGGCGTCAAGATCATGAGGGATAGATCCAAAATAATTCTTGGTTTGTCTCAAGAAAATTATATTAAGAAAATTTTGGAAAAGTTCCGCATGCATCAATCAAAGCCCATTGATACCCCTATTCAAAAAGGTCGATATTTAGCACTTGATCAATGCCCTAAGACAGACGAAGAACGAAATAGGATGGCAGGGTTCCCTATGCCAGTGCAGTTGGGAGTCTGATGTACGCTATGTTGTGTACTCATCCTGACATCTATTTTGCAGTTGGCCTAGTGAGCCGATATCAAAGTAATCCAGGTCTTGCCCACTGGGAAGCCGTGAAAAAAATATTTTGTTACCTTCATGGAACCACAAATCTAGTCCTCTACTATGGTGGAGGAAACTTAAAATTGACTGGATTCAGTGACGCTGATTGGGCCAGTGATAGAGATGAAAGAAAATCCACCTCTAGATATGTGTTTATCCTTGGTGGAGGAGCAATATCTTGGTGTAGCAAAAAGCAGAGCTGCGTCGCTCTATCAACAATGGAAGCTGAATACGTTGCATGTTCAGCTGCAGTCCAGGAGGCCATCTGGTAAAGGCATTTTTTACGACATCTCGAGGCTGCCTCTCAGGTTGAAAAGCCTATCGAGATTTTCTCCGATACCATGGCCGCTGATCGATACTTTTTATTACAAGAAATACTTGCAACTCAATACCGACTGGTTTATCCCAATCGCAAGTGTACATGCCAACTGACAGTAAAATAGTGAATGGGGTCGAATCCACGAGGATTGTATTAATTACCAACTATAACTACTAACAATAGTGTAAATTAAATTCAGATGCTTCTAATATTAACTAGCAGTAAAATTAAACTAACTATCAATGGATGAAAAACTAGCTTGGGTTTGGCTTGCCAACTACCTCCACCTGTGCACACAGATTAATATGCAATCACACAATTTAAAAGTCTTAACAATGTCAATTGAAAGGCCTTGGTCCAGCTGCAGTCAATTAGATTTCCCTAAACAACGATCCTGACTTTGGTCCAGTTGCAAGATCTTTTCTTATCTAAGGGGTCTTGGTTGGTCTATCCTAAGAGTTTCCTAAGACAAGCATAAGCACTAGGAAATCGACAGTTGCACAATCTAGGATAATGGTCTATTACCCAATCAATTATGTCCTATGTTCCCAAAACTTGGATCTTACGCAACTTCTTGTTACTTCGTCAAACACCGGGTCATGGTCAGCCGAATATGTTTAACTAACAATTCCTAAAATTATGATGTTGATCAGGCATGTATAACAATAAGAAATAAGCAATCAATCCAAAGAACAAAGAATTAAACTTAGTCTGATTGTCAATTAAATCTGTGCACAAGGTTTATGGTAGAAGAATTACCAAACCCTAGCTAGATAAGAGTTTAGCTACACATAAGCCTGTATTCTCCCCAACACATGAGCCCCTTTATATAGCTTTAAAACCCTAAGTTGGCTCAGCCGTATTTGCCACATCAGCAACATAAACGTGCAGACTGATTCTCGCGTTCTGCGGCCGTGATAAGTTGCAAAACAGGTTACAATTTCTGTCCAATGCCAGTTTTACCCTCCAGTATTACCTGTTCATAAAAATACCAATATGGGCAATATTTTGCACTAAACAACATAGAAAAATAGGTATATTTTACACCTAACAAAATCCCCCAAACTTCAACCTTGCTTGTCCTTAAGCAAGCAACCAAGAAAAAGTTTAAACCATTTAAGCATCATTTGAAAAACTTCAATCGAGAATTGACATTACAAGTACCCTCTCATTATTTCAATTCAACGTTGACGTCAAGTAGAGAATTGCACAACCTAAAATCTGCTCACAACTACTTCAGTTTACACATTTATTTTCACACACCCTCACAAAGATACACACATAATATATAAAAGAAAATTTTCACTCAAGTGTATAAGGGTAGTGTTTACTCTCTTATGAACTCATAACCTGCAGCCATATGCTTGCATGTCCACCAACCTTACTTCACACTAAAATTCTCATTCAATGAATCAGAAGGACTTTATTGGGAGCAAGAAAATTGGCTAAGGAAGGCTTAAAGATGCACAAAATAAATATAAATTGGATTCAAACTAAAGTCATCATAATCCAATCACAATTAAGTTCAATGCAACAAGGATAAACTGCAGGGCATAGCATAGGATAAATAACGGTCTGGTTTAACAAAATATGTTATGATCATGCCATATATCACAGTCTCAAAAATAGGCATCCATCATAAGACCAATCCTAACTCCATCTAATCATCCCAACATCATTAAGTACTAAAAAAAAAACTCTCCTATTCCAAAACAGCAAGTCAGAGTGTCAGCAAACTAGCTAGAACATCAACACACAACCACAGAACATCAGGGTAGGCTTCCATCACGAATCAAATCAAACATCTCCCTCTGTTGAGCTTCAAATCGCTGCAATGCCTCCTTCATCTCATGCATGTGTGTTCCAATACTCATTTGAAGTGACTCAACTGTTGATTCAAGATGCTCCAACCGGATTATCACCTGCCCCTGCAAACTGCCAACTTGCTCAACCTCGACACCCAAATCAGTCACTCTCTCCTCAACAGCTTCCAACCTCTCATCCACACTACCACAACCTGCACCAAAATTTCCTTCTTCAGTATTATGCACCCGAGACTCCTCAGCTGTCCCAGAAGTTTTCTACTGCTGCCTAACAAGCTACACCTCACTCCTATCAAACCAAAACCTGTTAAGAGGTGCTTTCATCTTCTCCAGAACATCACCCAGCTCCTTTTCCACACTCTCAGCAAGACACAAAGTAGTAATCAGCACCCCAAATGGCAGCACCTGACCAGGTTTATTATCCTCTTTCACTTTAACAATGTGGTCATATATAGTACTTGCCATGCAAAAATCCAAATCACAGATAATGGCATACATCAAATAGCAAGATTTTGCATTGACAGTGGAAAGATGAGTCACAGGTATCACATTCCTGGTCACTATCTGAGCTAACAGTCTATAAGGTTGTATCAAATCTACATATAAAATCACATTTTTCTTTGGTTCATCACTACTGTTCCCAGTCAAAATTTCCACCACAATTCTCCAATTAGGCCACACAGTATCAACATTTGAGGTTCCAAAATCCCTAAATTTAAAGTTAGGTTTCTTCAATGGTTCGGGTAAGCTCAAAACAGATGAAACCCTCCTCGGGTTGAAAAAGAATTGCTTACCTCGAACATATGCCATACAATGATTATCATTGACTATCAAATTGGCGTAAAACTCATAAACCAGTTGTCGAATAGCCACCCCTGGAACACTGGTGATGCCGAGCCATCCCCTCTCCTTCAATTTGTAGTACCAATTAACCCTCTGGAAATGCTCCACCACAACATGGCGTTCCACATGCAAAGCCCGCTTCGACCCCACTTCCTCATACTCGATCTGCACCTCAGGGGATATGAATCGGTCAAAACCTTTTTTTCTTCCACAGGGACATCCGCACTTTCAACCACCTTTCCCTTCTTCTTGCTTGCTAACTCCTTCTTCCTCTTTGCACTTCTTGTAGCCATCAGTGAACTCGGTATTGTTGCCAAAATCAAGAGAAACAACCCAAGTTTTTTTTTAGAAAGGTAATCCACTTTTGGACAGAGGAGGTAAAAGATTAGGGATTGCGGCTGTGGGTAATGGGCACCAACCCTACTCCGTATATATATTTTTCTTTTTTCTTTTCTTTTTTTTTTCACGGACATGGGTCACTGCTTATTTGTATATGCTTCAAGCCACACTTATGTCACAAAAAGGCTACAAAGTCCCCAGAACTCTGCTTATACACTTCTCTCCACTATTCAAACTTATCTCCCTTCAACACCACACTTGAACTAACCTTCCAAACACCTCGACCATAGCCTCATGATGTATTCTATTTTATGACTTATGACATAGGCATAACACATCACATAAATGGGAAGTTTTATCGCGAGGGAAGAATATTCAATGAAAGGATTGGAAGCAAAGGCCGGGTTCAAGGTAGGCCAAAAATTAACAAAGAATGCCTTCATCACTTTCAAAGAACAAAAACATAGTATTTATTTCAGATGGTCTAATGCAAATTCTTGCTATACAACGTCATGAAATTCATAGCACACAAAATGTTTTGAAGGCTCCTCACAAGCTAATTTGTGTTGTAAATAATGTGTAAGCTAAGCAGACATTCATTGCAAAAGATTATGCAAATAATCACACCATCATTCTCAAAAACACTTCATAACAATTAAGCACAAGTATGTCAATTCTCTTCTCAAAACAATTTCAAAATTTATTCTTCAAAAATTTTCGGCAAAAGCAAATTCCCTCTCCCCCAAACTTGAAGTTGACATTGTCCTCAATGTTTAAAAAGAAAGAACAAAAATAAAATTTGCAATGACGAAAATAAATAACAAAAGTAAATGAAAGCAAAGGAAGAGAGACTTAGCTTATTGAAGTTGTCAAAATTGTGCTCCTCTTCCACATGGGTTACCTCCCATGAAGTGCTAAATTTATTGTCTTCAGCCGGACATAGTCTTGGACTCTGTCAGAGATCGATAGAGTGGAGGAATACCACTCCATCCACAGGAACTTGTACATTCTCCCAATAAAGCTTCACTCGATGGCCATTAACCTTGAATATTTGATCAGAATCCTGATGTTTTAACTCTAGTGTGCCATGAGCAAACACATCTTGTATCACATATGGGCCATGCCACTTGGATTTGAGCTTGCTCGAAAAAAGTTTCAACTGAGAGTTGTACACCAGCACCTTCTACCCAATAGAAAATTTTTTTCGCACAAGCTTCTTGTCATAGTACCTCTTGGCTCGCTCCTTATATAACTTTGCATTCTCATAGGCTTCATGCCGCAATTCTTCAAGCTCGTTTAGATGCAAGCAACACCTATCTCCAGCTTTGACAACATCTTTCATATGCGGATTCAATCGCCTTTGTGCCTCTCTAGTGGGCTTTGCATCATTCTCCAATAAAATCTGGTGCATACATCTAGTTGTGTTAATCCCCTTTATGTCAGCGATGGTCCACCCAAGAGCTGTCTTATGCTTCCTCAAAATTCGGATAAACTTTTCTTCCTCCCCCAAACTTAGATTGACAGCTACTATTACCGGTACAGTGTTGTTATCACCCAATTAAATGTACTTCAAGTGACTAGGTAACTGCTTCAACTCCAAATTAGGTGCTTTAACTGTTGAGGGAACAAGAGATGCATTAGTAGGCGTCAGTTGCTCAAAAGGAGGAGTAGTCTTACCACCATAAGGCTGGTTCAATTGGAATGCTTGGATAGCCTCATTTATTCTGTCATCATTCTCCAAAATTCCTTTAGAAATTATTTTCTCATTCAAACCATACGCCACCACTGCTTCAACTGGATCAATACTAGTAACCTGAAACACCTCACTCACAAGATCATGTATAGTATCAACATTAAAACAATCACTATGATCATCATGAGATTTAAGAGCATCAAACACACAAAATTCCAATTCTTTGTCATTCACTTGCATAGTTATAGTCCCCTTTTTCACACTAATATTCATATCAGCAGTAACCATAAAAGGACGTCCAAGAATGATAGGTAAAGATGAGAATCTAGGACTATCCTCCATATCCAACACAACAAAATCCGCACAAGATCAAGTCATTTACAGTCACCAGAACATCCTCTAAAATCCCCTTGGGTCTTTTGACACTACGATCGGCTAACTGCAATATTATAGAAGTCTCTTGGAGCTCTCCCAACCCAAGTTTTTCATAGACAGAGTAAGGTAACAAATTATTGCTTGCTCCTAAGTCTAATAGTGCCTTCTCAAAAAATTGATTTCCCACTTTACATGGTATGGTAAAATTACCAGGATCTTTAAGCTTTGGTGGAAGTTTATTTAACAACACAGCACTAACTTCTTCTTTCAAAGCAATTTTTTCATGAGCAGCAAATTTTCTCTTTTGAGTACAACATTCTTTAAGAAATTTAGCATAAGAAGAAATTTGTTTAATAGCATCAAGTAGTGGAATATTAATTTCAACCTTACGCAAATTCTCAAAAATATCTAATGCTTTAGAATCAGTTTTCTTTTCGGCAAACCTTTGAGGGAAAGGTGAAGGATCTTTTTCCCATTCCTATGTCTCCACTGGTGCAGTTTTGCGGCTTGTTTGTACCCTTTATGTAGCTTTATTGCAGTTTGTAGACTCTGTTTGTAGCTGCTCTGTTTTGTTGATTTGCTTGCCACTTCGGAGAGTTGTTACAGCTTTCACTTGCTCTGGTTGCCCAGCTGGGTTATTCAAGGGCTGTGAAGGTAATTCTCCCTTCTTTCTCTCACTCATCTCCTTGGCCATTTGTCCCACTTGAGTCTCCAATTTTTGAATGGCTTGAGTTGTTTGTTGCATGAATTGCATCATTGTGATCTCCAGGTTACTCCTCCTTGTTGGTTGTTGTGCAGGAGCTACTGTTTCAGTCGAATTCTGTTCATTCCTCCATGAGAAATTTGGGTGATTACGCCATGGATAAGCTTGATTTCTCATGTTGAAATTTCCTTGCCCTTAGTAATTGGCTTGTTCTTGGTCCGTCATAGAAGTCAATGGACAGGCTTCAGTCACATGATCATTATTTGAACAAATAGCACACAAAGTAACTGGCGTTGTTGGCACCGAAGCTTTCATATTCATTTCCTTCATGGCTTCAACAATCATGTCTATTTTTCGATTGATATTTCCTATTTCAGCTTGTACCATAGTGTCAACACTTACTTCGTACATGCCTTGCTTCCTTGTTGAGCTTCTACCCCTTGTAGAAAATTGTTGAGAGTCTTCGCTCAATTCTTCGAATAGCTCCATCGCTTCCTCACTACTTTTCCGCATCAACCGTTACAAGCTGAATCGACCTTCATCCTATTAATCTCATTCAACCCTTCATAGAAGTGCAGCACAACATCATCCTTATGCAGGTTGTGAGTTGGGCAACGAGTTAAGCGGCTCTTGAAATTTTTCCAAGCCTCATAGAATAAATCACCATCTTTTTGCTGAAAATTTTAAATTTTTCGCACTAGCTGCTTAGTTCTATGAGCTGGAAAAAATTCCCTTAAGAACTGAGTTGCCATCTGCTCCCATGTGCCAATAGTGCATGCTTCAATAGAATTGTACCACATCTTTGCTCCTCCTCTAAGAGTGAAAGGGAAGAGTACCAGTTTCAGATTATCAGTAGATATCCCTGTCATGTGTTGAGTACGACAAAGATCGATAAAATCCTTCAGATGTTGATGTGGATCTTCATCAAACCGCCCCTCATAATGTGGTACAGAATTCAGCAATTGAGGTGATAGGCTGACATTAGCTGCTCCCGTAGGTTGATATGTAATACATGATGGCTGGGCAATGTTCTGCGGGATGTATCTGTTCATCATGGGTATACGCACATTACCCTCAGCATTCCCAGCACCACTAGCAACTTGAATTGCCCGATTAAGTGGATCTTCAGCCATGCTTCTCTTAAGAGACAATTTTGTATCTGCACACAAAGTTTTTTTTTTTTTTTTTTTTGAGGTGAGTTTCAGTAGTAAAATAAACTAAAGAAATAAATAAATACACACTATTGCCTTAAGAAACAACCGATAATAAACTTAACAGTCCCCGACAACGGCGCCAAAAACTTGATCGATACTTTTTATTGCAAGAAATACTTGCAACTCAATACCGACGGGTTTATCCCAATCGCAAGTGTACGTGTCAACTGACAGCAAAATAGTGAATGGGGTCGAATCCACGAGGACTGTATTAATTACCAACTATAACTACTAACAATAGTGTAAATTAAATTCAGATGCTTCTAATATTAACTAGCAGTAAAATTAAACTAACTATCAATGGATGAAAAACTAGCTTGGGTTTGGCTCGCCAACTACCTCCACCTGTGCACATAGATTAATATGCAATCACACAATTTAAAAGTCTTAACAATGTCAATTGAAAGGCCTTGGTCCAGCTCCAGTCAATTAGATTTCCCTAAACAACGATCCTGACTTTGGTCCAGTTGCAAGATCTTTTCTTATCTAAGGAGTCTTGGTTGGTCTATCCTAAGAGTTTCCTACGACAAGTATAAGCACTAGGAAATCGACAGTTGCACAATCTAGGATAATGGTCTATTACCCAATCAATTATGTCCTATGTTCCCAAAACTTGGATCTTACACAAGTTCTTGTTACTTCGTCAAACACCAGGTCATGGTCAGCCGAATATGTTTAACTAACAATTCCTAAAATTATGATGTTGATTAGGCATGCATAACAATAAGAAATAAGCAATCAATTCAGAGAACAAAGAATTAAACTTAGTCTGATTGTAAATTAAATCTGTGCACAAGGTTTATGGTAGAAGAATTACCAAACCCTAGCTAGATAAGAGTTTAGCTACACATAATCATAATAAAAACCATAAAGATACTCATTAACAATGTTCAAATCAATGGAAGAGTGGAGATTTGCTGAAGAATTGGACTGCCAAGCTTGATATCTTCTCTCCTCCTTCTTGCCGTCTCTCTTTGTTCCGAATTAGGTTTCTGTTTTCACCCACTGCAGCCTGTATTCTCCCCAACACATGAGCCCCTTTATATAGCTTTAAAACCCTAAGTTGGCCCAGCTGTATTTGCCACATCAGCAACATAAACGTGCAGACTGATTCTTGCGTTCTGCGGCAGTGATAAGTTGCAAAGCAGGTTACAATTTCTGTCCAATGCCAGTTTTACCCTCCAGTAGTACCTGTTCATAAAAATACCAATATGAGCAGTATTTTGCACTAAACAACATAGAAAAAGAAAAACTTTAAGCCCAGAAAAATAGGTGTATTTTACACCTAACAACCACCTTGGAATATGCAAAGAATCCCAAGTATCATGGGAAGACAAAGCATATTGATATTCGTTATCATAATATCTGACTTATGGTAAACCAGAAAGAAGTTACCCACTAAAGAGATGGTAGCTGACCCGTTAACAAAAGCAATACCTAGGGATTTGTTTTCATTTTATGTTAGAACAATGGGTCTACGTAGACTCTAGTTATGTAAAGGGTATTTGTTGGATTCTCATTTTTTATGAAATAAAATGAAGTATTATTCATAATATGTTTATGTTTATTACACCGTAAATTTAGGCACAATTTAATGTCACGAGGCTACGATCTCCTCACTCACATAGGGGATTTTCTGTCACCTGCGTGGTTGGTAGAAAGAGACAAGAAACCTAGTTGTCACTTAACTAGTGACACGAGTGATTTATTTTTGCATAAGTTGCTTAATTTATACGTCGCCTTAGTAAGCCTGAGATGAGACTATTTCTATAGTCGAATGTGTGATTAATCACCACATATAAGCCTTACAAAAGCCGGACCAAATGCATGAGTTGACATTTTAAGTTGGATGATTGTGTGAGCAAGTGACTTCCCATTGTGTGGGAGCTTCATCATAGCATGTGATATGTACTATATGTGCTAAGTCGACCACTTTAGGAGTGACATGAAAAACACCTTATCTGTCATTGTGTGAGCCTTGAAAATTATTTATGCTCTTACGACTAAACACTATATCATGTAGTTGGAGTTTGAAGTATTTTCTTAGTTGTGTCATACACGGCCACGAATATTATTACGGTTGAATGAGGCATAGCTAGAAAATATTAAAACAAAGACGAATTGATATGAGTCATTAAGGAAGATTGTTTGATAACATGCCTTAATAGTACAAATCCATAGCTCGGGCGATCACAAGTTGTTTTTGCAACAAAGTGATCATTGTTGAGTACTTGTACCTGCGTGGAAATCAAGCACTACTCAGAGATTATTCTCGAAAGGGGTTGAGAGTGTTTGGTTTGGTGTGGTCAAACTGTCTAGGGCAAAGTCGAACTATATCTATATGATATGTTACGCTAGTTAGGTGGTAACTTAGTGTAACTGTTCAACCTGGTGTTAATTTTTCTTCGTCTAGTCGCACACCCTACTGCCTGTATAATGTTTGATAGAGAGTACTATGTGGACGAGTGGGAGATGTGGATAAACGTCCACGTAATTAATTAATTTGTGCAATTTATAATTAAGGATAATATCTAGTCGAATATTAATCAAATTAAGTATTTGATTTTGAATGGTATTATCCTAGGAGATTTGATAGACTTCTAATCAAATTAGAAGATATCAATTCTTATCCCTTATGAGCCTATAAATAGAGGGCCTGTCCCTTGTATTCAATGCACCAAAAAAATAGAATATACGTAATCTCTCTCTCAAACTACGATCTTCTGCTTAGGTGATCTAGGCCAATTAGGGTGGGAATAGTGGGAGGACTCTGGTAGCGATCCCTTTGACTAAGACTAGTCCGTGATCTCTTTGCCGTTGGTGTGCTCGTGATTCTTGTCCTTGAAGAGTACGTGATCCAGCTTGTAGAACGTAGAACCAAATAATTCGAGACGAAGCTCAGACTCGCGCGAAACAAGGATGAGGCATCATGAAGTTTATCACCCCCTCAAATTAAGAATGGTAAAATTTGATGGTTGAGCCTGATTAACTTGTCGACAAGAGTTCAATGGTCGTGGCAGCTATAGCCCGATACTTACCATCGGTTGAGAACCTAGAAAATGTTGTTTGTTTCTTGGATTTCTAAGAAATCAGTGATGAGCCAAGAGTGACATAGTAGCCTGTAGCCGATCTTCTTGAGTCAATGCAAGAAGCTCAATCAGAGTCACAAAAGATTTTGACCTGCAATGGGTTAGCACTAGCACAGAAAAGGCCCTAATTTAAAGAACCTATTATATATCTAAGAATTATGTGAGCTAGAAACATTAGAACATCTTTGGGATTTTTCATAAATCAATTTTAATTATTAACTTCAAAAGTAATATCAAGTCATGTTAATGTTAAGTACATCAGTTTCCTATTTGTCTTCTATAGTGTAAAGGATTATCCAGTGTTTTTACCTGAATTAACTGCTAATTTGATGTTTAGGTATATGGGAGATGTACTAGGTTTGGCTGTTAAGAAACCACTATCTTGTAAAAGATCAGTGGCGTATTTCCTTTGACCTATAATTAGGCCATTCTGAGTAACATTAATTTCTAGAGCCAAAAAATATTTCAGAACACCTAGATCTTTGATTTTAAACTATTTTGCTATATGTTGTTTGATTTGATTAATTAATTGAATGTATTGCCACCTAAGGTCATATCATCCACATATAATAGTAGTAGTACAAAATTGCCACCCTTATGATAATGAAAAGTGAATAATCTGCTTTGCTTAGTATAAAACCAAAATCTAGTAATGATTATTTACGCTTTTGATTCAATTGTCGTGTGGCTTGTTTAAGACCATAAATGGATTTTTTTTAACTTACATACTAGATTGGAGGTTTCTATGGGAAATCCTTGAGGTATTTTCATGTAAATCTCTTCTTCAAGATCACCATTTAGAAAGGCATTTTGAACATCTAAGTGATGTACATGCCATTTATGGACACTTGCCAATGCAAGAAAAACACCAATAGTGGTAATTTTCACCACTAGTACAAATGTCTCTTTATAATCAAATCCTTCATTTTGACTAAAACCCTTGAGCAACTGGTCTACCTTTGTATCTTTCTATAGTTCCATCAAAATTATACTTATTTTGTATACCCATTGCATCCTATTGCTCTCTTTCCCTTAGGTAAATTGGTGAGATCCCATGAGTTATTATTCTTTAAATCTTCTAACTCTAAGTCCATGGAAGTACACCATTTAGAATTTTTGACAACTTGAATATAAGTTCTAGGTTCCCTAGTTGTAGTGATAGCAGCTAGAAAATGATCATGAGATGTAATCTCATCAGTTTTGGATGTATGTGAATGAAATGGTGCAATGTCACACTGATAATCTTCTAAATGTTTTGGTCTTGTTTTGTTTGTCTGAATTATGTCATTTTCATTGAGTTGAAGAGTTTGGTGATCAGTAATAGGTTATAATGTTTTTGTTGTAGGATCCTTCAAGTCTTTAACTGATTTATAAGGAAATTAATTTTCAAGAAACTTTACATCTCTAGAAATGAAAATCTCATTTGGTTGTAAGTCTAACAATTGATATCCCTTGTCCCCAAAGGATATCTGATAGAGCCCTACACTTGTGCAAGTAATTGTATGGAAAAGTATGGATAGTTTGGTAATTATACAGAGTGGGTAGGGTTGTATAAAGTGTCTGGTGTGGGTTGTGAAAGGATTAGGTCTTGAAGAGTATGTATTTGGGAGGTTTTGGTTCCTCGAAAACCATTGGAGACCACTGGTTCCTAGAAAACCAGTATTCTCTACTTGTATTTGAGTGTGATTCTCTAAAGATGGCCCTAGGTGGCGAAGGTAGTGTCAATTGGTAGGAGAGTGAGATTGAAGCCATGCCAGAGAAAATTGAAAGTGAATTAGCTTGCATCCAGACTTACCCCGCGACGATCCACCTCATGCACCCATTGTTAGGTTCGACCTGTAACTCGTGAAAGCGTAACGAAGATGGAGTAGAAAGAAGGAGTCATGATTCTGGTGGAAGCACGTGCTAAAGTTGGAAGTGGGCCACAATGTTTGGGCCTGTTAAGTCACTTGGGCTGAATGCAATCAAAGGAGTTGGTGAAAATTGCAAGCAGGCCACCATCTACAATTCTAGGTCTGCAAGATCTATTGGGTCTGATATCATTATGGGTCAAATTAGAAGGGTCAATGTTCTTCCATTTGATCCTAGAGGATCAAAAGTTTTTTTTCCCACCTCGAGGACAAGGTGGTTCTCGTGGAGGGGGGTATTGATAGAACCCTACACCTGTGCAAGTAATTGTAAGGAAAACTATGGGTAGTTTGGTAATTATACAGAGTATGTAGGGTTGTATAAAGTGCCCGGTGTGGGTTATGAGAGGATTAGGTCTTGAAGAGTCTGTATTTGAGAGGTTTTGGTTCCTCGAAAACCAGTCTTCTCTTCTTGTATTTGTGTGTGATTCTAGCAAAGGTGTCGGAGTTGGTCATCCTTGACAAGGTCAAGACAATCATGGTGGAGCCCAATGACTCCTTTTCGATGAAAATGGCAGATCTAAAGGTGGAGTTTGCATTAGTGAAAGATCTGATGATGGAGTTGAGAGATTTGGTGCGACTGAAGTATAGGGGGGCAATGGAGTTGATGTACAAAGGGAGGAGGAAGAAGAAACAAAGGAGGAGGAAGAAAAAACGAAGCAGTTTTTGGAGAAAGAAGAAACAAAGTAGGACGAAGAAGAAGCAAAGAAGCTTTTGGAGGAAGAAGAAACAAAGCTTCTGGAAAATACATGGGCTAGAGGTGAGAATTAGGCCACATCATTTGGGCTTGTTAAGTCGATTGGACCCGATTCACTAAAAAGGCTTGGAGAAAAAATCTATTATGGTCACCAATTCTCTTATTAGGCCTAACGACTCCTTGGGGTCTGTTAAAAGAAAAGGGCCTGGAGCTTTATAGTCCACTCTGTTACCAAACTTGACCTATCACTTGGAAGATATCAATTTGACCCTAGAATATGCACAATAGTTGAAGATGCAACACGGGTTCACCAGAAATTTTGGGTGGACGTCATATCACAAATTTATTGGTTGGGAATTGGTTGTGAAGAGAGTGGGAATTGGCTGATTATGTTTTTCTGCTATACAACCTTGAGGACAAGGTTGATGTTTTAGGGTAGGGTATTGATAGATATTTTATTACATGTATTAGTGGAGGGTAGTTTCATCATTTTAGTGACTTTTAGGGTTAAGTATGAGAGCAATCGTGAGAGGCAGCAACAGTCTTTTGGGCAAGAAGAAAATTAGGGAGAAAATACCCTTTCGAATGGTAGAACGTGGGAGCCCGATCAAGCTCTAACTGATCATCCTTGCTATTTCATCTTCTTTAAGGTTGTAATTCTCAATGAATCTTATCAATATATCTCCTATTTCTAGTGTGATTCTATCAATGGTATCAGAGCTGGTCATCCTCGGCAAGGTCAAAACAATCATGGTGGAGCCCAATGACTCATTTGCGACGAAAGTGGCTGATCTAAGGTGGAGTTAGCATTGGTGAAAGATTTGATGACGGAGTTGAGAGATTTGGTGCAACTAAAGTACGTTGCAGAGAAGGGATCTCTAAAGACGACCCTGGGTGGCGAAGGAAGTTTCAATAGGCAGGAGAGTGAGATTGAAGCAACACTAGAGAAATTGAAGGTGAATGAACTTGCAAACTGGAGGACACTGGAGAATCTTCACCAGAGAAAGGGTCTGACCGCCTGAATCCCGATTTACCCGACAACGTCCATCTCATGCACCCAATGTTAAGGTGCGACCTACAACTTGCGGATGGGTAACTAAGATGGTTCAAAAAGAAAAAGTCTTGGTTCTGGTGAAAACATGTGCGAAAGATTGGAAGTGGGCCACAATTTTTAGGCCTGTTAAGTCACTTGGGCTGAATGCAATCAAAGGAGTTGGTGAAAATGGCAAGCGGGCCACCATCTACAATTCTAGGCTTGAAAGATCTATTGGGCCTGATATCATTATGGGTCAAATTAGAAGGGTCAATGTTCTTCCATTTGATCTTGGAGGATCCAAAAGTTTTTTTC
Organism: Tripterygium wilfordii; assembly: GCF_013401445.1. Classification (NCBI taxonomy): domain Eukaryota; kingdom Viridiplantae; phylum Streptophyta; class Magnoliopsida; order Celastrales; family Celastraceae; genus Tripterygium; species Tripterygium wilfordii. The sequence goes on from NC_052250.1 coordinate 5,419,922, forward strand.
CCCACCTTGAGGTCAAGGTGGTTCTCGTGGAGGGGGTATTGATAGAGCCTTGCACCTATGCAAGTAGTTGTATGGAAAAGTATGGGTAGTTTGACAACTATACATAGTGGGTAGGGTTGTATAAAGTGTCTGGTGTGGGTTGTGAGAGGATTAGGTCTTGAAGAGTCTGTATTTTGGGAGGTTTTAGTTCCTCAAAAACCATTGGAGGCCACTGGTTCTTTGAAAACCAATATTCGCTTCTTGTATTTGGGTGTGATTCTAAAAAGATCCTGGAAGAACACAAGACCTCCCTTTTGGTTGAAATTTAGAGGTATGAGGCTTGTTATTTTTGCCGACACAGTGACAACCAAATACTCTAAAGATTTGGCAATCAACTTCCTGATTATATAGAATTTGATAAGGAGATTTCTAATCTATTGTCCTACCAAGCATCTTATTAATTATAAAGGCTGTAATTTCAATACTAAAAGACCATAATTTTTCTGGAATATTACTATGACTTTTTAATGTTCTAGCCACACTAAGGAGATTCTGGTGTTTTCTCTCAACAATTTCATTTTATTGAGGAGTATAAGTGCATGTTTTTGGTGTTGAATCCCATCCATCAAGTAATATTCTCCCATTTCAAATTCAGCACCATTGTCAGTTCTAATGACTTTTGACAAATTTAATAAACTGAGTCTTTGCATAGTTAACAAAACCTTTAACATAGCTTCTGCTTTGAGTTTTGGATGCCATTAGGAATATCCAAGTCATTCTAGAGAAATCATCAACTATCGTCAAAAAATACTTATATCCATCAAATGAAACAATAGCATTTGGCCCCCATTTATCAATATGAACTAACTCAAAACAATCACTAGTGGAAGAAGTACCTAAAGCAAAAGATTTTCTATTAATTTTGCCCAAAAGGCATTCCTTACAATCATCAATTTGAACACTAGGTACACCATAGATTAATTTAAATATCTTAGTGGAGGAATGACCAAGTCTTCTATGGCAAGTCTCTAGTCCAATTATTGAATTAACAGAAGTTTTTTGTCCTAGTGTCAATTCTTGTTTCTTCTCCAAAAAATAAAGATTTTTAAGCATTCTCCCCATGTCAATCTTCCTCAAAGTGCCTAAATCTTACATTTCACACCTATTTTGGGTAAAACATATTGAATATCTACCATCTTTGGTTAGTTTACTAATTGAAATTAGGTTAAGTGTGAATGTAGGCACACATAGAACATCTTTTAACACTATATCCTTTGCCATTCGAATCATCCACATATGTGTATTGTTATGCTTTTTACCATTGGGTAAGTAGACAGAATTTTACACTGCATGACATCTAGTATATAATTTTGGATGACATATGACGTATGTCATGCATGTCACTTGCTCCACTATCTATTATTCATTTATTAGAAACTTGAGAAGTGGTTAGGTTGTTACCTACAATAGATGCAGTGGTGCCTACATGATGTTGTTTGTCTGCAATGAGCAGCTCTTGATTGCCCTTGTTTTTAAAGATAAACGTGAATTGTTGAAACTTATCAATGAAAAACTACACCTATAGAACGGTTCAGAATTTTCTTGTGTTTTTTATTTTCGATTTGATTTTTTTGAGACAAAAAAAACACTGCTAAACTCGTGAACCCGATTAAAAAGCATTCATGATTTTAAACAAATGAAGTTATAGCTTACCTGCAACGGGACCTGTTCTAGTTATACTAGAGCCCCAGGCAGCCTTAAAAGCGTAGGCAAAAGAAGCATAAAGAGTTAACACATATTTTATCGATTTAACACAACATCTCATCACCGAAAAATAGTTCATGTTCCAATTTGCACAATGATTGTCAAAACGAGTCAATTTGGTAATCTAAGGTTCAAAAATGTGCCGAATTGATAACTCGGACATAATTTCAATGTTTGGACAGTTAATCCGCTTATCTGATGGATTGACCCTTAAATGCAATCTTGATATGGAAAATAAGTTGACCTATGGAAATTACAAGTAAGACCCTAGATTTTGGAGGGGTCTAGTTGAACTAAAATTTGGGATTAATTAGGAATATGAAAATAAGGACACAAAATGGATGAGAAATGAAGTGGGTAAGATTCAGAAAGGAGAGAACTATGGGGTAAAAATTGAAATAAAGGAAAAGTAAGTATATATATATATATACACACACAATGGGTCTCCTATGCGGTATAAAATTGCAATATCAATGTATGGTATCAATTAATGACCGTTGGATGAATTTTACGGTTAAGACACAATTCCCTTCTCTCTCCACTCTCGTTGACTTCTCTTGTGCGTTGACTTCTCTCTCGTTCCCACCTCCATCGCCTCCTCTGTGATAATGATCATCTCCAATCGACGACCACCTCTAACGAAAGACAACCTCCGACTGACGACACTCAACAAGAAGACCACCCCCATTAGGTCAATGGGAAGCCCCAAATCAACCTCCCCGAGCCCCAAATCCAAGGCCTCCAGAACATTCTCATTTGTCAAATTGACCTTATACTTTTGTAATTTGAGTATGATTGCAGCTTTATCAAATGTGAAAGAATCAAGATAGAGGAAGAAGAAGAGGAGGAAGGAGAAGCTTGAAAACAATAGTCATTCGCTTGGAAAGCAAGTGTAACAGCTACAAGCCTTAAGTACAAAGTTGTCAAATGACAACATGATTTGACAGAATAAACAAATGAATAACATTTGAATAAACTTATATATGGGCTGGAAAGTGGGTTTGATTAAAGAGAGTAATAATCAACCTATGAAACAGAAATAAGAAAGGGCCCAAATAAGGCTTGTTGAACAAAAACCCAAAGTGATAGGGCAAAGTTCATCAAGGAAGCTTCTTGTAAGGCATGTAGAACGAAGAACACCAAAGAAGATGTTGACATTTTGTCACCCTCCGTAAGTTGGATGCTAGGATCTAGCAAGTTCAACTTGTTGGTCAAAGTCTAAAGACATGCAACGAAAATTGGTTTGGTGATGAAATCAATAGGTTAATCGTTTGATTTCAGGTAAGCAAGTTGAATCAACCCTTCTTTAATTTTGTCTCTGGTGAAGTGGAGATCCAACTCAATGTGTTTGGTGCGTTCATGAAACACTGGGTTGGTGGCAATGTGAATGGCAGCCTGGTTGTCGCAATGAAGCTTCATAGGAGATATTATGTGAAGTTTCAACTCTTTAAAGAGGTGAGACAGCCAGGTTAGTTCACTAGTGGTAGAAGGAATCGCCTGATACTCTGCTTTTGTAGAGGATCTGGAAATGGTTTGTTGCTTTTTGGATTTCCAAGCAATTAGGGATCTACTAATTTGAATGTAGTATCCAGTAACCGATCTCCTTGTGTCCAAGCAAGATGCCCAATCAAAATCAAAATAAGCTTGTATCTGCATATTGTTAGTGGCAAGATAGAGTTATACATGATTCATTGTGCCCTTTAGATATTTGAGTATTTTGTATGCTGCATCCATGTGTTTATCCATAGGAGTTTGCATAAATTGACTTAGAGTGTTCATTGCATAGCTAATATCAGGCCTAGTGATAGTGAAATACATTAATCTGCCTATCATTCTCCTATACTGAAGAGGTTCTTTTAATTTATTTCCCATATGCAAGGAAAGTTTAGAATTAGTATCAATAGGTAGAGTGCTAGTTTTGGCATTCATCATTCCTGTATCAATTAAAAGATCTTTAATGTATTTTCTTTGACATAATGTCAAACCAGAATCTTGATGTTCCATTTCCTAACCTAAATTTTTTTTTAAAGGACTTAAGTCTTTGATTTTAAAACAAGTGGAAATGTAATTTTGAAGTTCCTTAAGAAGGTTAAGATCATTGCCTCCTAAGGACGTGTCATCAACATATAGTAGAAGTAAGATGATTTTATCCTCTTGTTCTAAATCTCCATTTAAAAAGGCATTATGAACTTCTAAGTAATTTACATGCCATTTGTTTGCACTAGCTAAGGCAAGAAATAGTCTGACAGTTGTAATTTTTACAACTGGGGCAAAAGTTTCTTTGTAATCAAAGCTCTCACTTTGATTGAAACCTTGTGCCACTAATCTTGCCTTATACCTCTCTAAAGTCCCATCAGAGTTGCATTTTACTTTATATATCCACTTGCAACCTATGGCTTTTCTTCCTTGAGGAAAAGTAGTCAAAGTCCAAGTATTGTTTTGTATTAAGGCATTAAGTTATAAATTCATAGCATCAAGCCAATTCTTATCTTTTAAAGCTTCTTTGTATGATGTAGGTTCCTTATGAATGGATATAGTAGCAATAAAACATTCATGAGCATAAGATGCAGCAATCACAGGCATTTGAGCTGATAAAGACATGGCATCCTGAAGAGATAAAGTAGGAGCGGCATGCATTGATGTAGATGAAGTAGAATTACAATCATAGTCTCCAAGATAAGAAGGTATTTTCCTTATTCTTTTATCTGCATTTATGTTTTCATTATTTGTGGGTTGTCTCAATTCATTCAATTGTGATTGACTTGCATCTTCTGAAATAGAGTTGATTTTCTTAAGTTGGAATTCCTTTTCATAGAAAATAACATCCCTAGTAATGAAAATTTCATTGTTTTCTAAATCTAACATTCTATAGCCTTTTGTTCATAGAGGGTATCCCAAGAAAATACAATTTCTTGCTCTAAGTTCAAATTTTGGAAGTACTAGGTCTATTTGTTTTAGACAAGTATAAACATCCAAAAACTCTTAGGTTTTTATAATCTACTGTCTTTTGGTATAATATTTGGTTGGGACATTTGTTGTCCAAAACCTTAGTGGGAAGTCTGTTAATCAAGAAAGTAGCAGTTAATATACAGGAAGACCATAATTTATCTGAAAGTCCACTTTGTATTTTCAAAGTCTTTGCAACATTTAATAAATGTTGATGTTTTCTTTCCAGTACTCCATTTTGTTGTGGAGCGTATGTGCATGATTTTTGATGTTGAATTCCTTCTAAAATGAACAATTCCTTCATGTTAAATTCTGGTCCATTATCTGATCTTAAGATTTTAACCCTTTTTTGAAATTGAGTTTTGACAAAGTTTATAAAAGTTGTTATGTGGTTTCTGGTTTGAGATTTGCCCATTTGCTTCATTGTTGTGGAGATACAAATTCCTATGCATCATTCCCATGCCAGTCTTGTTCAAAGTGCCTATAACCTGCATATCACATTTGTTTTGTGTAAATATGATAGCACAGTTATGGTCTTGTGTAAATTTGCTAATAGATATTAAGTTAAAAGTGAAAGTGGGCACACATAGGACCTTCTATAAAGTGATTTGTGGATTTAATTTTACAGTACCTATGTGAGTGATGTTGTGCTTAAAACCATTTAGATGACAAATTTGTGAATGCATGGGATGACATGTATCAAATAATGATGAATGACAAATTATATGGTCACCGGCACCACTATCTATCAACCATTTAAGTAAATTTTGTTTTTGCTTAACATGAAAATTACCTTGAACAGCTGCTGATGTTCCAATGCTGAATTAATTCTCATGATCCTGCGTCAATTCCATATTTGTGTTTTGAGTTGAACTATCTGTAGCATCCACATTATTCACTGATGTGTTTCTGTTGTTGTTATTCCCAGAATTCTTTCTTGGTCTTTTGTTGGTAGGATACCCATGCACTTTGTTACACTTTTCTACAGTATTATTAGTCATCTTGCATACAGTGCAAAATATGCCTTCTTTGTTTGGCAGATAGTATTTAGAGTTATCATACTCTTTCTTTGGCTGCGCATTCTTATATTGAGGCTTCTGGGCTCCATTATTCTATGGTTGATTGAAGAATTTTACTACCATTGCTGATGCATCTTGTGTGATGGTGTCTGCACTGTGTGACATGCTTTGCTTTCTTTCCTCTTGTCTGATAATGTTAAATGCCTCGTCCACATTCGAAAAAGGTTTTTTGATCAAGATTTGGCTACTTACACTGCTATAGCTCTCATTAAGTCTCATTAAAAATTGCATGACTTTGTTCTTTTCTCTGTCTACCAAAAAAGGTTTCAGCACATCACAAGTATGGTTACCACACTTGCATCTATGCAAAGTGTTGTTTACTTCTATCTCATCCCATAGACTTTTAATCTTGTAAAAATAATCTGTAACACTGATTGCTTTTTGCTTGATATTTGATATTTCCCTAACCAATTCAAAGACCCTGGTTTCATTCACTATAGAGTACCTCTTTTTGAGGTCTAGCCATATTTCTTGGGCTGTCTTCCAAGTGGAAACACTCTGTAGAATATTAGGAGCTATGGAACTGGTTATCCATCCCTTGATAAGACTATTGATCTGCTTCATGGTTGGAAGTTGGGATCCATTGTGTCAGCTTTATCAAATGTAGAAGATTCAAGATAGAAGAAGAAGAAGAGGAGGAAGGAGAAGCTTGAAGACAATATTCATTCGCTTGAAAAGCAAGTGTAACGGCTACAAGCCTTAAGTACAAAGTTGTCAAACAGCAACATGATTTGATAGGGTTAAGTCAACTTTTGGCCACCGAAAGATACTCAAAGTTTCACTTTGGTCACCCAAAGATCAAACGTTCCAAGTTGGTTACTCAAAGAATTTTTTTGATACAATTTGAACACTCGGGCAAATTTTTTTTGATACAATTTGATTGCCCGGAAAGGGTGAAAATCTGCCCGAGTGTTCAAATTGTATCAAAAAAAATCTTTGAGTAACCAACTTGGAACGTTTGATTTTTGGGTGACCAAAGTGAAACTTTGAGTATCTTTCGGTGGCCAAAAATTGAGTTAACCCTGATTTGATAGAATAAACAAATGAATAACATTTGAATAAACTTATATATGGGCTAATGTAGAAAGTGAGATTGATTAAAGAGAGTAATAATCAGCCCATGAAACAAAAAATAAGAAAGGGCCCAAATAAGGCCTGATGAACAAAAGCCCAAAGTGATAGGGCAAAGTTCATCAAGGAAGCTTCTTGTAAGGCATGCAGAATGAAGAACACCAGAGAAGATGTCGACATTCTGTCATATACAAGACCTTAGACCTAAATCGCAACTGTGCTTCAACTCAAAATCGCTTCCAGTAACGAATTCCATTGAAGAATCAAAGATAAAGACCGGTGGCAACTCGAAATCGTGGCCTAGAGACCTTGGATTTGTGACTTGATGTAATAATTCTCGCAAGTGCACAAGAGTCTACGATTAGCACAGTATATACAAGTACGAGGTCGATCCCATTGAGAATAGTTAATCTAATTAATGTACCTAACTTGATGAATGATTGAGATTTGTGGAAAAAGGAAGAATGATTGATGTAAATAAAATAAGCAAGCAAAGAAATAAAATTCAGATTTTGTATTCAATAAGAAAATAACACTAGGGCAATAATTTCACCTAATAATCATATTACAAGCATTCAATTAACAAATACACTGTTATGGTTTCGATTCAAGGGTTGATTTTTTCTTTTCTTAAATATGCTGGTTCGTTCATTCGCGGTGCCCACAAATATTATTAACAATGGATTAATCCTGTTCGGTTCTTAGTTTTTAACCCAGGGCTAACAACTCATTACAAACTAAAAAACTATAACAACCAATCAATCCCCTAAACCTTATTCATGACAGCGACAATTGATTTCCTTAATTCCAGTTCCGCTAGAATATGTGAATTTGGTTAATCCTAACTAGATGAATCTAATTGAGCATTCAATTTGTGGCCAATCAATCAAACAAGCAATAGATTATAAGCTTGGAAATTAAAGACAAGAATTATGAACCAAAATTATGGATTGAATTAATTGAGATACTTGCAACAATCATACTAGGCTACATCAAGCCCTAGCAAAGAAGTTTAGTTACAATTCATCATTCGAGTAACAAAATCAAGTCTAGAGAGAGAATACATAGAAGAGAGAGATGAATGAAAAAACCCCTTGAATTGATGAAATTGTGGTTGGGTCGGAAGCCTCAATCTCTGAATCTTGTAAAAGCTTGAAGAAACTTGGTTTTGCTGCTTGGAGAACCTAGGGAAAAGTGTGTCCAACCCTAGAAACGTGGCCCCTCTTCTATATCCAACTTAGGAATCAAAATAAACCTAATTTTAGTCAATCTTAGAAAACTGTCCCATCAAGCACCGCTCGAGTAGTAATGGCCACTTGATCCATGGTAAATGTAGCTTCTGGTCCTGCTGCTTTGTTTTGGTCAGCTCGAGCTCTATTGGCCGCTTGAGCGGTGCTGTGATGACCCTCTATTGTAGGAGATAGATGCTGGGGCGCTTGAGCGATGATTTGTGCTCAAGCAACCACTACAAGATCCAACTTCAATGTTATTCCTTCCTTGACGCAATTTCATCCATCTTCATATCTTTCCATTTGATACTCTTGCGCCGGCTCTCCTACTATAAAAAACACAAATAATTCATGTAATATCAACCCAATTTCATCAAAAATACCAAGAACGAAAATAGAAATATGCACGAGAGTGGGATCAAATATGTGCATATCAAATACCCCCACACTTATCTTTTGCTCGTCTTCGAGTAAATCAAGAGAGAAGAAAACACAAAACAAATTCGTATACTCCTTCGTTAATCTCATAAATTCATAGCACCATAATCACATCCAAAAACAAATTACTCAAACCTTAACTCAGAGACTTCAATAAAATCAAAATAAAAAACCGTCGTATCCATCTCAAAATTCACATGAGTAATCATCCATCACATAGTGCTTAACTTCAACTTCAAACCTCACAGATAATTCACTCAGAATAAAAATCACACTGAAGTTGTCTAAAAATATTCTCTCGAACGTATGTGGGCAGAATAACGTAAAGAAGTAGCAAAATCCCACATATGAAGAACGCTATGAAAGGAAATAAAAATTAGATCATGTCAACAGATACCACTTACCAAGAATCATGAACCATATCCCGAATTACCTCTCATAATCAAATCAAATTATTCTGAAGATCAAGTCGGACTTTTCAAGCATGTAACATAAGGTTTAAGGATTTTGTGTAGGAAAAGGCAAAGATAAGGGGAATATAAAATTCAAGAGAACCATCTAAGTCTACATATACCAAATCCAAACCCTTCTCAAAATATTTAATTCCCAACCAATTTACGATACACCCACACATTTCAACTCGTAGAAGCTCGTCACCATACATTACAACATACGAACAAAAAATGAATTTTTTTCCAACGCATGCTCCTACTTTTTTTTTCATTGATTCATGCCCTGTTTTTTTCTTTTCCTTATCTGAAATTCTGCACTCTCTTTTTTTTTTTTTTCTTGCACAACCCTGCACTTAACTCCTTTTTTCATAACCCAACACAATTTCCATGTAACTCATCAAAGCACATCAAACAATCAATTCTCGTTCAATTATTCATTCAACTCAATGGCTCTCAAAAGGAAATAGGAAATTCAGTTTCATTGATCAAAAGAACCTCAATTAAATATGGTAAGGTTGATTAGCCATGAACAAAAAGGTTTGTGTTTAGGTCCAAAAAGGGTACTAGCGATAAACATATGTAAGGGTAGGCTAGAAAGATAAACAAACAAATCGAAGAAGACCTACTTTCATCTCTCGAGATCAACATGATCATCATAAGAAAAGTTCATCAAGACACAAATTCACGAAGATGTATCCTAAGCAAAGTGATCAAAACAAGGAATATAAGATCTATTTCATTAAATATTAAGCACGGAAGAAACTATGGAGTACAAACAAAATCCCTCAGAATAAAATGATTGGCTCAAAATCTCACTGGATATAAGTCTCAACAATTATGTATGTGATGAACAACACCATGTAATTTTTTTACTTCACATGCAAATTAATGATTAATGAAACATGTAATCTTCAAATCAGAAATTCAAGCCAATAATCTTTAGAGCAATTAAATGGCACAAAATTAATTTCATCATTGTGAAGGAGTATTGAACCCATGTCTCATGACAAAGACTCTAACTAATCCTAACATCCCATTGTCATAGAGAATCACAATGGTATTTAGTGCATACCACAAGTCTTTAAACCCATAAGTGTCCCCAGTGGACGAGTTATAGTCTCGTGAGTCACCAGGGCAATACCCACAAACATCACAATATTTTTTTTTGGTTTTTTTTTTCTTTTTTTTTGAACCAAAAAGAACGAGACTCCACCCCCACAATTGAATCGTGCAATGTCCTCAGTGCATACAATAAAGGAAACGTGCTAAGTTAGGGTAACACAACCTGAAACGAAACCATCTAGGAAGGAATTCCCGTGTAAACTTCAGCACTGTGCAGTAGTCACAAAATTATCAATTTCTTCTTCATCTGAGCTCCGATTGATGAACCGTAAAATTCTACAGGAACTAGACATCCGCAGCTTTCTGCAATATATGGCTTGCATTCTGATTCGTCCTGAGCGCTTCCCAGAAAACTTTTCAATCTAGCACTTTTGTACAGCTTTTTCTCGGCGGCATTTGCTGCACAAATAATCAAACTCAATTCAGTGTGGGATGAGTGCTCTTCTATAACGAACTAAAAAAAATAATATGAAATAAAAGGAACGAATTTACCGGGTGGGTTGCCTCCCACCAAGTGCTTTATTTAACGTCTAGGCGAGACATAACTCTTCAAGTAGCTAGATTAGTGAACTTGGAAGCCCACTTTCAGCTCATTGGGTTGTAGCAATCGCCTTCCTCTAGCCACACCCACTTCAACATCCAGAGCATAACTTCCGTCCTTTATACCGGAAGTATCTCTATCTCTAATCCCTGTTATGTCTAACAATCAGATTCAAAAGACAAAGACCCATTAAGATTTATGGATTAACCATTTAGCGATTGCATAGGTCACGCCCCTATATTTCTATGGTCAATGCATTCTCTATCATCTATGGCTTGAGGCAAACCCTAGAAATCTCATTCCAATCTCAATCTAGGCAACAAATCATTTAGATGGTGATCAAACATCCAAAAGCATTCAGCACACCCATAAACAATCAATAAGAGAGAGAAATCAAGAAATGTGGAAACCAAGTTTATTGAATCTTCAAGGTTTAGTTACATTAAGACCCTAGTAAAGAAATCTAACCACTCATGGAAGCAAAATACATCAATAAACACAGGAAATCAACCATAGAAGCTAGGATAGAAAATGAGAGAGAAAACCCCCTTGTAGACCCTCTTCTTCTCCAAGCTCCAAAGGTGCCTCCAAGCTCTCCAATGGTGGTAGATTGTGTGAGTGTGAGAGAGATCCCCCTAAAACCCTAAAGACTACTATTTATAACTCTCTAAACCCCATAGTCGTTTATAATGATGATTGGTGTCGTTTGTGTCGGACCCACATGAGTTTTGGGTGTTTTTGAAAATCTGGAAAGTGCAGAAATCACGATCTGGGCTGGTCCGATCGATCGGAATTGGGGCCTGATCAATCGAATTTTCGTTCTGGGAAGTCTTCATTAAACCAGTCAGATCGATAAGAATCGCGACCCGATCGATCGGATTTTCGTTCTGGCAAATTCTGGAACTTTCTTCAATCTTTGCTCCGATTTGACTCCAATTCGTCCCGTATGCTCCTAGGCACCTGCAATGTGCAAATATACAATTCTTAGGTAACATAAATCCCAATTTGACTCTGAACAATACAAGATTGCATGTAAAGGATGTATAATTATATGTATATAATTATCACATCAAACACCCCCACACTTAACCTTTGTTCGTCCTTGAGCAAACTAAGGATCAAAGGACAGAAGTTCTCAATTCAGCTCAAATGAAAATCAAAACAACAAATACTAAAGGAAAAATAAGAAACTAAACTACGTCAATTTTGTAGGGCTCACGATGACACTTAGCATGTGCCACAAGGCTTTAAACCCCTAGGTGCCCTAGTAGGAGGAGTTGTGTCTCCTGAGGGTTTACCCTGATGAAATCCACAAACATTAAACAACTTCAATGGTAAAATTCATGCCATCAACAAGAGTATAAAATGGATTCACAATTGCAACCTTATCCACACTAACAAATCCAGCATCAAGGCATTCAAACCAATCAAAGCATTCCTTCAAGAATCTTATCTTATTCATCTTGCTTAACAATTCAAAAATTGATGCACATAATGATTTCACTTGATATTTGGCTTCAAAGTGACATAAACAAAGGCCATGTAGTTTTCCAGGAACAATAAGAATCAAAGAGCAAAAACAATGAGCATTTATTCAAACTTCATTCTTATTCACATTCTTCTTTTCTTTCTTTTTCTTCTCAAATGTGACTTGTGCAATGCTCAACCCCCTTAAGCTTTCTAAATGACCCACGTAACGAGCTTTCAAACAATGACTCCCAATCCAGTTGGCTTAGGGCACTAGGTGTTAAGACACCCCAACGGATTTAATTACCCGAGTCAAAAAGGCTACGAGCTTAAACCAGTCACCAATGTACTCTAACATTCATTTCCTACCTTTTTACGTGAAACTCATCGCTTGCTAGGCAAGAGGTCCGGTTACTTAGCAGAAAACTTATGAAAGAAACCATTTATTTATAGACACAATTGTTTTTTTTCCTTTATGTTTTCTATATAAATATATTTTTTTTTCTATTTTTTTTCATTGCTCAAGTAGTGGTACTTAGAATCAAATTGATCTCAAACAATCACAAATGTTAAAGTCAAGTCATATTTCATACCCCACAATCAAGTGTTCCATATTCACAAAAGCACAATGGACAAACAATTTTGAAGATAGGAAAAACTCAATTGGAGAGAATGTCCATGGCAAGATCCATCAATGCTTCAAAGATCACAAAATTCATCCAAATACACTCAAGAATGAAATGATATAAGACATTTGAAGTCAAAAATTTTATTTTTTTACAAAAAACTAGAAACCTAAATTCCCACCCCCACACTTAAAATATGCAATGTCCTCAATGCATGGAATAGGTGAAAATAAAACTAAAAAGACGGGGATATAATAATACAACCTGGGTTGCCTCCCGCAAACGCTTGGTTTATAGTCTTTAGCCTGATTCCCCTTGTTGAATTCAACTGGGGTCCCTGAGGGTTGTGGTGTAGACTCCCCTTGATGGCTTCTTGGGATTAATATTTGATGGCTTAGATATCATACAAGGAGCACAAGTCTTCATCACTATCTCTTCTTTAGGATATGTATTTTTCTTCATTTTCTTAGTCTTCCTCTTCTTTTGCTTCTCTTTGGCTCCTCAACTAGAGACTTTGATACATCATTTTCAGCTTGGGTGGCTACCTTGGGAACTTCATGCGTCACTTTGGAGTCTTGGCCTAGGAAAACTACAATCGGAATATAATGAGCTTCCTTCTCAATAGTGTCGGGAATGACCACGCCAACATGCTCCACCTGGAAGCATTGTTGAGAAACCTCCTCTTGCCTTCTATTACCAAGCACCTTAAAAGTGATTTGGTCACGTCCCGCACCTCTCAAAGTAAGCTTCCCTTTTTCAACATCTATCAAAGCTCTCCCGGTGCTCAAGAATGGCCTTCGCAAGATTATGGGAGTAGTGGGGTTGACTTCCATATTTAAGATAAGAAAATCCACCGGGAACATAAGCTCACCTACCTTCACAAGAACATCGTCTACTATGCCAATAGGGTACTTTATAGATCTATCCGCCATTCGTAAGAACACCGTGGTTGGACTAATATCTTTCACTCCAATTTGCTTTGCAATCAATAATGGCATCAAATTGATACTCGCTCCAAAATCACACAAGGATCTCTCAATCAAGGTGTTACCTATAGTACACGGGATTGTGAAACTTCCCGGATCTTCTTGTTTGATTGGGAGTTTCCTTTGCACAATGACACTACACTCTTTGATTAGTTGAATCTTTTCATACTCCTTCAATCTCCGCTTCTTGGATAAGATCTCCTTCATAAACTTGGCATAGCTAGGAATTTGCTCTAAAGGTTCGGCAAATGGGATGTTCACTTGAAGCTTTTTGAATACCTTCAAGAACTTAGAGAATTGATCATCCCTTTTCTTGTTGCTCCTTAACTTTTGACTGGAGGTGCAGGAAGCGAACTATCAGGCCAATCTAATTCCACAGTATACCACGTCTGTATATTTTTCTCATTTTTCACTTTTTCACCCTTTTCTGCATCTTGCCAATCGATCGGGATGGGGTCCGATTGATCGGAATTCGCCTCGGGTAAATTTTTACCAAAGAGGTTTGATTGATCAGGAACCCCCTCCGATCGATCGAAAATAGCCCCTAGACACTTTTCAACTTCTTTTCCCCCTGTTTTGCCGCACTCCTCCTTTTCCTGTAAAATTTTTGCCTTTTCGACATCTAGATCAACAACAGTTTTAACTACCTTATCAGTCCAGAGAGTGATTGCCATGCATTGCACCTTATCCTTCCCTTTTGGATTCACCTCCAATTGGCTTGGCAATGTACCCTTTTTCTCTAGATGATACAGTGTTAGCTATTTGCCCCATTTGTACCTCAAGATTTCGGATGGAATCTTCATAGTTTTGCATCAAATTTGCTTGAGCTTGAATAGTGGCATCGGTTTCGCTCATGTATTGTTCTGTCCTTGTCATAAATTGGGAGGTATGAGTTGTAAGTATATCTAGGCCTCTGGCTAGCTTTGAAAACATCTCATCAAGATCCCTCTCCTTCTCTTGGGGTTGCACTAGATGTTGAGGATTTTGTACATTTTGAGTATTGCTCCAAGAGAAGTTGGGTGATTCATAAATCCCCGAATTGTAGAAGTGGGAATGAGGATCATTGCGGGGTTGATTGAAATTACCTCCACCAAGGACATTCACTTGGTCACTAGATTTAGAAGAAGAAGCAATAAGACACTCCCCCGTATGATGACGTCCACAACAATAATCACAAGACATATGCGAAGGTATGCTTTGCATAGCATGCACTCCTTGAGCTTGATTTAGCGTCAATGCATCAATCTTCTTTGCCATAATAGCCAAGGTAGACATAACTTCATCATCTCTACAACTTTCCCCTTGCTTTGGATTCCCCCTCATCGAGGACCAAGAGTTAGTGGTCTTGGCCACTTTATCAAGTAATTCTCGAGGCTCGTCTTGATTTTTGGTCATAAAAGAATGTCCCGCAGCCATATCAATAGTCTCCTTAGTATGCATGCTCAACCCATTATAAAAGACTTGATATACCACCCATTCCGGAAGTTCGTGGTTTGGGCAACTTCGAATAATGCCTTTAAAGCACTCCCAAGCATCATAAAATGATTCAAGAACCTTTTGAGCAAAAGACAAGATATCCACCCTAATTTGCACTGCCTTGATCGGAGGAAAGAATTTTGCCAAGAATTGCTCCGCCATTTCATCCCAAGTGGTGATAGCATTGGGAGGCAAGGACATCAACCATCTCTTAGCCTTGTCCCTCAAAGAAAATGAGAATAATCTCAACAAGATAACATCCTTAGAAGCTCTGTTAATCCCAAAAGTAGTGCACACATGCAAGAAAGAGCGCAGATGGACATTGGGCTCTTCATTAGGAAAACCATAGAAACTCACCGAGTTAGAGATAATGTTGATGATAGCTGACTTGATCTCAAAATTAGTAGCATTGATAGGAGGATAGCGGATGCTTGAAGGAGATGTATCCCAAGTAGGCCTAGCACAATCCTCAAGAGAGCGAGGATCAAATTTCCTAGGAGGGTTTCAACCTCTTCACCACCATTTCTTCCATTAGCACCTCCACCATTACCATTGCCATCATTACCATTTAAACCTCCACCGGGCTCACCAACATTCCTCCTTGCTTGATTGTCTCTCATGCCTTCCATGATATTATTAGTATGCTCCCGCCTAAGATTGTGAAGTGTCCTCTCAATTTCCAAATCAATATCAATCAATTTCGAATTAAGAGTACGCCTTCCCATGCTCATAAAAGAGACAGAAATTCTGTAGAAAAATTAAAAACCAATTAGCACAATTGAAAAACCTAATTTGACAGAAACCAATTGCCTCAATCCCTGACAACAGCGCCAAAAACTTGGATATGGATTTAATTACAAGCGCACAAATCGCACAAGTAATAAAAAGCTAGTAAATTATCGTTCCCACAAGGATATGTTGGCAATCAAAATCAATGTCAAAATAAGCAACAACTATGAAAATTGGGTAAAAGGATTCATGATTGGTTTTTGTTTTTAAACTAAACTAAAGCAAGGAACAACAGAGCAATTAAGTAATCACAAATCTAATTAAAGATGGGAAGCACTAGGGCAATTAATTTCACCTCACCTATCCAATTCAACTCCCTTGGTTCCTTAATCCCTAATTCCTCTCTTAATAATGACAATTGGTTTCCTTATCCTATCCAATGCTCTATGTCTAGTCACACCGGAAGTATTTCTATCTCTAATCCCTGTTATGTCTAACAATCGGATTCAAAAGACAAAGACCCATTAAGATTTGTGGATTAACCATTTAGCGATTGCATAGGTCACGCCCCTATATTTCTATGATTCATACACCTTATGTTATCTATGGCTTGAGGCAAACCCTAGAAATCTCCTTCCGGTCTCAATCTAGGCAACAAATCATTTAGATGGTGATCAAGCATCCAAAAGCATTAAGCACACCCATAGACAATCAAGAAGAGAGAGAAATCAATAAATAAGGAAACCAAGTTTATTGAATCTTCAAGGTTTGGTTACATTAACACCATAGTAAAGAAATCTAGACACTCATGGAACCAAAATATATCAATAAACACAGAAAATCAACCATAGAAACTAGGATAGAAAAGGAGAGAGAAAACTCCCTTGTAGACCATTTTATTCTCCGAGCTCCAAAGGTGCTTCCAAGCTCTCCAATGGTGGTAGATTGTGTGAGAGTGTGAGAGAGATCCCCCCTAAAACCCTGAAGACTACCTATTTATACCCCTCTAAACCCTATAGTCATTTATAATGATGATTGGTGTCGTTTTGAGTCGGACCCACATGAGTTTAGGGTTTTTTAGAAATCTGGAAAGTGCAGAAATCACGATCTGGGCTGGTGTGATCGATCGAAATTGTGGCTCAATCGAATCGATCTGATTTTCGTTCTGGCAGATTTTGCAACTTCCTTCAATCTTTACTCTGATTTGACTCCAATTGGTCCTGTATGCTCCTAGGCACCTGCAATGTGAAAATATACAATTCTTAGGTAGCATAAATCCCAATTTGACTCTAAACAATATAAGATTGCATGTAAGGGATGTATAATTATATGTATATAATTATCACATCATTGTTCCAACTGCATGATCTTGTCCATTAATGCGTCAGTTTTCTGAGTTGAGAAAATTTCTCCAAGAACTTGTTTTGAATCTCTGTCTACATACGGAGTGATCCAGGCTGCAGACTATTGAGCCACATCTTCGCATTGTCCTTCATAGTGTAAGGGAAGATCTTCATCCTTAGATGTTCCTCAGTGACTCTTGTAGTTAAAGACATGCTAGAAACCATATTAAAAATTTCACGAATGTGATTAAGCAGATCTTCCGAACTTAAACCATGAAAAGAATGCATCATATTGAAGTGAATGGTCTTAAGCTCATAGTTTCTAGATGCTATCGGAAGTATGATACAAGATAGGGATTCCGGAATGGTGGGGATGCCAAGATCACCCATCGTCTAAGCTGGAACTATTGCTGTCATTGCTTACAACTTGAAAAGTAAAAAAATTAAAAATTAAAAGAAAACGCAAGCTATGTACACAATTAAATTAAACTAGTCCCCGGCAACGGCGTCAAAAACTTGATATAATAATTCTCGCAAGTGCATAAAAGTCTACGATTAGCACGGTGCATGCAAGTATGAGGCTGATCCCAGATAGACTAATTAATCTAATTAATGTACCTAACTTGATGAATGATTGAGATTTGTGAAAAAAGGAAGAATTGATTGATCTAAATAAAATAAGCAAGCAAAGAAATAAAATTCAGATTTTGTATCCAATAAGAGAAGAACACTAGGGCAATGATTTCACCTAGTAATCCTATTACAAGCATTCAATTAACAAATACACAGTTATGGTTCTGATTTAAGCGTTGATTATTTCTTAAATATGTTGGTTCGTTTGTTCGTGGTGCCAACAAATATTATTACCAATCGATTAATCCTATTCGGTTTGTAGTTTTTAACCCCAAGGCTAACAACTCATTACGATCTAAAGAAATATAACAACCAATCAATCCACTAAACCTTGTTCATGGCTGTCGACAATTGATTTCCTTAATTCTAGTTCCGCTAGAACATGTGAATTCGGTTCATTCCTTAGTCTTAACTAGATGAATCTAATTGAGCATTCAATTGGTGCCCAATCAATCAAACAAGCAATATATTAGAAGCTTGGAAATTAAAGGCAAGAATCATGAACCAAAATTATGCATTCAATTAATTGACATACTTGCAACAATTATACTAGGCTACGTGAAGCCCTAACAAAGAAGTTTAGCTACAATTCATCATTCGAGTAACACAATAAAGTCTAGAGAGAGAAGAATATAAGAGAGAGATGAATGAAAAAACCCCTTGAATTGATGAAATTGTGGTTGGATCGGAAGCCTCAAATCTCTGAATCTTGCAAAAGCTTGAAGAAACTTGGTTTTGCTGCTTGGACAACCCAGGGAAAAGTGTGTCCAACCCTAGAAACGTGGCCCCTCTTTTATATCCTACTTAGGAATCAAAAGAAACCTAATTTTAGTCAATCTCATAAAACTATCCCATCAAGCACCGCTCCAAAGGTAATGGCCGCTCGATCCGTGGTAAATGCAGCTTCTGGTCCTGCAGCTTTGTTCTAGTCCGCTCGAGCTCTACTGGCCGCTTGAGCGGTGCTTTGATGACCCTCTATTGCAGGAGATAGATACTGGGTCGCTTGAGCTAAGATTTGTGCTTAAGCTACCTGTACAAGATCCAACTTCAATGTTACTCCTTCCTTGATGCAATTTCAACCATCTTCACATCTTTCCATTTCATACTCTTGTGCCGGCTCTCCTACAATAAAAACGCAAAGAATTCATGTAATATCAACCCAATTTCATCAAAAATACCAAGAACGAATATAGAAATATGCACAAGAGTGGGATCAAATGTGTGCATAACATGACTCCTTTTCTCAATAACCCTTCTCCTTCCTCTATCAGTCTACTCGGACTTCTCAGATCCCTTACATGTTTCTTTCTTTTTCTTCTTCTATTTGAGAAGGGTCCCACAACCAAGAATCTATTGTTGGCCTTGATTTTAATCTCAACAACACTTTTCTTTGCAAATCATAACAAGATCAATCAGAGCTTCTCAATCGTCAAGCAACAATAGGAGTCGAACTCGAAGAAATTTGGGTTTACTTCGTGGATGAGACCGCATAAGAGACCCCACTATATATATATAAGGACAATGTTATATACCCCCAAAAGTACCCCAAATCTATGCTCTCTCTCTTTCTCACCCGTACTCTCTCTCTAACTGAAGACCCTAGCATAGCCGTAGCCACCTCAAACCAGAGGCATCCGCACAAGCTTGGGTATCATCAATGACAGCCACAGGAGGGAGTGAACGACTAAGTAGTTCTCTTCTTTTCAGCTTGCTTTCTCTAAAATTTTGGGTAACCATGGTGGCAGCACCGATGGTCACTTTGGGGGCTTGCCGCATGTAATAGTGCGTGCTCCTGGACAAGGGGAAATCCATCATATGTAAATTTGGTAGGAGATGGGTTTGGTCGGGAGAGAGAGTCACCCGATAAATTTTCGTTACAATAATTATGTTTAACTAGTATGCACAAAATCTTAACTTAGAATTAGAGGTCATGTTGCAAATTTGAACTTTGCATAGATTTGGTAAAGCAAGCTTTATCATATGTAAGAAAATTGACATCTGATACGAATCATTATCTCATGAAACAAAGTCATATTTGCCCAATATAATATACATTCGTTGGGTTGGATTTGGATTGGCACTGGGGTAGGATCAAGATCATCAGTTGCAAGGTAGAGCTAATTACACTATTGTGCACATCAAATTGCATTACACACTTTAGGATTAAACATCAGTTGGGGCATATGAAAGTAATTTGAAGTTTGGCCTTAATTTCTCAAAAGAGTCGTATTTTATAGACCTGAATAGGTCTTTAAAATTTTTGGGAAATTGGGTAGGTTTATTCAAGGTTGTCCGGTATTAAATTAAAAATTTTAATAATCGAAAATTTCTTTTTAGGTGATCGAGGAGATTAGATTGACGTGGTAGCACTTAGAATTTTGTCACTGCTATCAAGATAAGGGTTCTCACATTCTTGGCCTCTAGTGCCTGATATTTTCTTGCTTGTTATAGCTCTGTGAATTGTTCTTCGCTTGACTATTCGTTACTATTTGTTCATCGATTGCTTCGTATTCTATTATTCGCTTCATTACCTCTATTTGTTGATTAACAATAGTGCACTATTGCTAAATTCTTTTAGTTATTGCTGATTATACCTAATTGTTAGTGTGCTTCAATATTCGATTGTTTGTTTTAGTTCTTGTTATCCTCTTAGTTGATTTATCCTGTTCGATTGGATTCTAAAGTAGTTTTGGAATCGTTTTGATTGGATTGGTAATTTATTGGAAATTCAGTCATTAAATTATTGACAATTTGTTGATGGATTGATTGGATTGTTGGAGGGATTGTCAATGATGGTGGTTGGTATTGGTTGGTTGGCCTAGAGGGCCGTGTGGTTGTTGACTGGCCTAGTGGATCATGTTGCTGCTAGATGGCCTAGTGGGCCTTGTTATTGCTGGATGACCTAGTGGACCTTATTGCTGTTGGATAGCCTATTGGGCCTTATTATTGTTGGATGGCCTAGTGGGGCTTGATGTTGCTGATGTTGGCCTAGTGGACCTTGTAGCTGGATGTAGTGGTTGGGCTACTTTGTTGGTTGTTGTTTGATAGTAGCTAGATGTTGTGGTTGGGCTACTTTGCGATTATGTTGTTTGATAGTAGCTGGATGTAGTTTTTGAGTACTTTTCGATGATTGTTTGATATGTATATACATATACATATTACTATGCATGGTTGGTTATGACTTGGTATGCTCATTTGCATGATTACTTGCCTTTTCATTGTCGTTGATTTGCTAGCTTGTTTTTGATATTGGTAGATTAAATCTACATTTTATTTGCTCGCTTCTTCAATAGGTATACCCTAACCTAGATATTGTTTTGTTTGTTTTTGGTAATTGTTTGTCATTGTTCGTTTCATTGCCTGCTGCTCGCGTGGATATCTGTCCCATAAGTATCCAATATCTTGTCCAGTACTTACCTCTACTGGGCTTTATAGCTCACCCTCTCTTTTGTTTCCCCACTTTCATGGGAATTCGTAGATAGCGACAAGCTTCTGGCGACGTGATCGCGATATACCACAGATACTGAGATTTTGGGTTATGGATAGTGTTTGTTAGATTGATGTCGTTTGAGCTTCCACATATTTGATTTTATTCATGTTGTTTGGACATTTCTTGTACTCATTTTAATAATAAATGCACTTTGAGGACTTTGATGAAATTTTTTTGTACCCTAGGACTTTAATGAAATAAATATTTTCAGCCCCAGCTCAACTATGTTGCCAAAGCACTTCAATAGTTTCTTCTTCTGTAGAAGGCCAAGCTCCACGTTAGGAATGTTATATCTAACGAATTGAAAGTGAATACCAAATTTAAGATTTTAACACTTAGTTGATTCTAAAAAGATAATACTTGAGACCTCCAAAAGGTGACTCCAAAATACCCCTATTTAATGTGAAGTATTGGATGTGATATGAGTTCTACATGTGTGTTTTTAATGCTACATAGATTTGGAGTATTTTTGGGGGTCAAATTTTGGGGGTCTCTAGCATTATCCATTCTAAAATAATACAAAGTCGTTGGAAACAAAAGGTGGCTCGGCTCTGCAATTTTATTTAACTCAAAAAAACTCCATTCCCTCAGTGAGGTTTATAAACTTAAACAATAGTGATAAGTAGACCAAGTCTTAGCATCCTAAATCTATGTGGCATGACCAAGTCCACAATCTAGTTGGCAAAAGTTTTAAATTAAAAAACTTCACTCTTTAACGATGCGATTTATGACATTATTGATAATGACCTTCGTTACAACTTTGCCCCTGAATTACTACAACAATCAAAATTCTCCATAAATACGAGATCTATACAATCCACATTATATACGTCTCTGGCATTGGTACTTCACTAGAAAACACTAGGCAATCTAGTAATTTCTTCCACCATCTGCAAAGCAATTCATGGTTGGTACAGTGTAAACTGTCACAAATTCAATATTAATTCAATTTTTAGGTTTGGATGAGAGATAATGTAAGCCCAAACAATAATAGTAATATTGTAGTATTTACATACATTGTGACCAGACATGAGAATCCAATAGAAAATAAAGTTATCATATTTTCTTCGAAACCCTTTGGCTATGGTCATATCATTTCCACAATATAATGGACACACGATCCAAGTTTAAATAAGATTATAAGCCATTCCACTCGATTCATATAGACTTTCATTAAATAATAACAAAAGATTGTGCCACCGTTCTTAAGTTTTGTTTCATGGATAGTAATATGAATTTAATTTTTACCTAAGTTTCTCGACCCGTACTTCTGAATCTTTGGTTGAGCATATGAGATCAAGCTATCACAACAGAAACTTTAATTACGAAACATAAATTTATAAATAATAAATAAAAAGTGAAAATAATTTGTATTTGTGCATTGTAATATGGTCACACTCACGCCTATGGTCAACATTGGGTCAACCTGAAAAAATTCAATAAAATCAATGCAAAAATTAAAAATGACATAAGAGAATTATTACATTGAATCACTTAATTGCTCTTACATTGTTGTTGATATTTACCTCATCAATTCTAGTTATCATGTACTCTTCACTAAAGGCAATACGAAATTTTTTCGATTTGATCTTCGCAACTATCCGTGAACAAAAAGCATATATAAGCCCTTTATCTGAAGATAGAAGTCATTATTAATTAGCCTAAAATGTACACATTAATATTTGAACAACAAAAGAACTTACATTATATTCTCAGGAATAATTTTTAGCTTCTTTCTACTAAAGTCATTATTCATTAAGCTAGACATGTTAACATGAATCCTCTTAGAACCACGATCCGCCAATAAGTCATAAAAATCATGTATTGTTTATGTGATTGCAGTTAACGAATACATATATTCCTGAGATATTGGGCTGAACAAATAGGATGATTATCGCGCTGAGGGAGCTACTAACGTGGAGTCAATTGGTACGATTACAAAGGAAGTGATGGTGCAGGAGGCACGTTGAGGAGAGTATTACGTGAATTGAAAAGGCCTAACAGATAGAGGGATTACGTGTAAGGCTAGGATTGTATGAGTCATAGAATAAGGGGACTGGGGGTATGGTTTTGGGTATGGAATGCGTGATGTTATGATCTCTCTTCTTCTCCCTCCAGACTCTCTCTCTGGTTCTTAATTTCTTATTTGGAACTCTATATTTTTCGCTTATTTGCATATCAATATAGTACCAGTTTGTCCAGTTCATCCCATTTGGTGCTTTCATTGAGTCTGCCATGGCTGAGGGTACCCGTCTCAAGTTGTTGGATGAAGCTATTCGTCGCCTCCAAGAAACATCCTCCTTTCATGAGTCCTCGCTCGATTCCCTTCAGTCTTCGATGGTGGATCTGACTCAAGTTTCCTCTACCCATCAACAATCTGTCAGTGACCTTACTAATCGAGTCACTGCCATGGATGGTAAAATCGAGCAGGTATTGCGTTTAGCTCACTCGTCCATTTCGATTCTGGTAGTTCAAAGGCGATTACGGCTCCTCCGGAACCTCTCACACCGACGTCTACCGTGATGACTTCTCCTGGGGGGAATATATGGCCGGATCTTTGGGAACCTTAAACTATGGGTTAGTCCGATTGGAGTTCCCACGCTTTGATGGCACTAATCCTATGGAATGGGTTTCCAAGTTTGAGTAATTTTTCCATCTATTTCACACCTCTAAAGCTCAGAAGGTCAAATTAGCTTCGTATCATTTGGATGGTCCGACATGGCAATGGTTTCAGTGGGCTACAACGGAGATGCCCTTTGCTTCCTGAACTTTGTTTGCTCGATCATTGGAGACTCGATTTGGCCCGACGGTTTTGGAGGATCATGGCGTTGCTTTGGCCAAACTCACTCAAACGGGATCTCTCAACGAATTTTTATCTCAATTTGAGCTTTTCTCTAATTGGGTTCCCCGACTCGTTCGGCCTGAGTATGCTCCTGTCTGGCTTACATGTTGATATTTAGCACTACGTCGGGATTTGCAAGCCCTCTATTGTAGCTGATGCTATTGGGCTGGCCCATTTGCATAACGCTAAGTTACAGGCATTGAAGAAAGCTAGCCCAACATGTTTGCACCCCGCTTGGATTTTAAGCCTGCAGCCCGACAGCGACCATAGCCACTACGGCCACCTAAAACTGTTACACCAGTAAAACCTACTGCTAATTTTACTATTCAACGATTGACAGCAACGGAAATGCGAGCTCAACCTCCGCTATCATTGTGATTCTAACTTTGTTCCGGGGCATCAATTACCATGCTCTGAATGCAATAACTATTCCGGATCGGTTTCCCAATCCAATGGTAGATGAGTTACTAGATGAATTGAGTGGTGCAGCTATATTCTCCAAGATGGATTGATTTATTGGCAGGTTACCATCAAATCTATGTTAGGGAGGAGGATGTGGCTAAGACTGCTTCTCGGGCACATGAAGGACACTATGAATATTTGGTGATGCCATTTCGGCTCACCAATGCTCCCTCTACATATCAAGCAAATGTGAATACTATTTTTCGGCCTTTTCTACGATGATTCATGATGTGCATATTATTATACACCTTTTTTTATTATGTTTTTAGGTTAAATTGATGTTTTGTTTATCGAAATAAGTTCGGATTTTGCATACATTATATTTTTTATGTTTTTTCAGCTCCTTACGCTCAACAGCTGCTCAACCCACGCTTGAGCATAGATGTCACAATGTTGGCCAGCAGCTAGTGCTCAACAGATGCTCAACAGGCGTTCAACAGCCGCTCGACAAAATAAAATCCGAGAATTAGAAGTTTGCCTTGTTTTAGAAGTTTTCTTTGAGGTTTACGTACTTTATTATTATTGAAGGAAACCCTAGGAGGTGGGGGAGAGTTTCAAACATATATAAATACCTTATTACAAGTCAAAAAGAGAGATCTTTGGAGGTTAACGGGAGAGAAAGAAGAAGAAGGGATTTCGGCAATCGGGTTCCATCATTCTTGTGTTTTCTTTCCTAGATTTTCATGGATTCTATTAGTTTTATTTTCTTTTGTTTTGTCACCTAAGTAGATAAACCTTTTGCAAGGTGGACGATGTGAATTTGGTTTGATTAATTATTAATTTCTTTTTGCTATGCCAAGTGTTGATTGTTGTGTTTAATTGATGATTGAATTGTGATGCTTAGCTACCATCTAGGTTTGATTATTCTAATGCAATTCGTAGTAGAGCCATGATCGGATAGGGAATAGCTTCTTGCTATTTAACACCATAACTGCCTAGACACAGACGCCATATGCTAGGATTCATGTGATTGCTACATAAGTTGCCATAGATCCAATTGTGTTCTTGTTTGTTAAACTAGTCTAGACGCTATGGATAGTTACAAATTAAGAATAGACGTAGTAAGTTAGACGTCATGACTACTACATGAATCAGGGGACTTGATCTTTGACATACATAAATGAATTGATAATTGACAACTAAAGGATTTAAGTATAATAGAGATGGTGAAATCGGAACCCTAGCTCACCCATTTGTTTGTTCTTTGCATGCTTCTTATAATTTTCTCTTTTAATTTCATAATTTTTCAATCATAAATAAGCTTTTGTTTTTATTCGGTGATGTCTATAGTGAATTTTAGAATTAGGATAGATTAATACTCAATCCTCATGGATTCGACACTCGTATTTCCTAAGTTATACTGTCATTGATTCGTGCACTTGCGAGTATAAACTGAGTTTTGCATCGCTATAATTTTAGTGGTTCGGAATCTCATATCAAGTTTTTGCCGTTGGGGATTGAAATTATTAGTTTGTTTCTAATTTCAATAGTTTCCTAGTATTGCCGAATTTTTTATTTTGTGTATAATTATTTTATTTGATATGTTTTCACCAGTGAAAAATATGGATGGAACAAATGCTGAAAAAGACTGTGTACAAGTGCTGGATTGAAATTATTCTGGGAGCCGTTCAGGATGAACCAGAAAACGTGCCATATATGGGCAGAAAGCTACGGATGTCTAGTTTCTGTAGAATTTTACGGTTCATCAATCATGTCTCAGACGAAGAAGAAATTGAGGATTTTACGACCACTGTGCAGTGCTGGCAGTCTACACGGGAATTGTTTCTCGAGTGTCAACACTGTCAGGTTGTGTCGCTTTGACTCAGTACTATTTATTTATGCTATTTTTCACATCATTCCATGCACTAAGCACATTGCATAATTCCAGTTTTTGGCGAAACAACTATGTTTTGTTTTGCAAAAATTAAAAAAAAAAAAAAAAAACCGCTATGCCTTTGTGATTTTCATGAATGAAATTTGATGAATATGATGTTGTGATTAATTTAAGCACTAATGAATCTTGCTAAGGACTCGTGCCCAGTTGAGTGTTTATATCTTGAGCTTTGTTTATCTTGCGTGATCCAATAATTTGAACACTTGTATTGTCGGGTATGAGGTGACGCTTTATGTTGGACACTTGTGGTATATCAGGAACATTAGTTTTCTAAAGTTACACATCCGGGAATAAAATCAAAAAAAAAAAAGAAAAAAAAAAGGAAAGAAAAATAGAATAAGTGGATTTTTCTCATGGGTTTTCTACTGAGTAACTGTGCCTCTTGCTTAGCAAGCAGTGAGTTTCGCGTAAGAAGGTAGACCATGAGTGACTTCTACAGTGACTTGCTTAGCCTCTCGTAGCCTTTTTGACCTGAGAGACATTGGTTGAAAACTCGTTGCATGAGTCAATTAAAAAGCTTAAGGGGATAAAGCATTGCACAAGTCACGGGAAAAAAACAGTTTGCTTTCAAAATAAACAAATAAACAATCCGGTGTGCTTACTTGTTTTCGCTAATGATTTTCGATATGCTATGATTGTGTTCATGTCGAGTTGTTATTGAAATCCCTATACAAGTGTTATTTCACATTCCATAAGCACGTCGGACATAATGAAGTTTGCGAATGAATGCTTGTATTGGAAAATGTTGTCCTGATGCTTGGTTTGTTGTTGTGAATATGAAAGCAAGATTGTATTCGCATGTTTCTATTAGTGGAATAACCTGGCATTGTGGTGTCTTATAATGTTTGTGGGTGTCATTTTGGTAAGCCTTCACGAGACTATAACTCGTCCACTAGGGGCACCTAGGGGTTTAAAGGCTTGTGTCACATACTAAGTGCTACCGCGATTCCTGCGACAATGAGTTAGTTTCTATTTTAGTTCTCCTCTTTGTTGTTTTACTAGAGGACGAGCAAAAAGATAACTGTGGGGATATTTGATGCGCATATTATTATACACCTTCTTGCTTGTGTTTTTAGGTTGAATTGATGTTTTGTTTATCGAAATAAGATCGGATTTTGTATAAATTATATTTTTTTGTGCTTTTTCAGCTCCTTACGCTCAACAGCTGCTCAACCCACGCTCGAGCATAGATGTCACAATGTTGGTCAGCAGCTAGCGCTCAACAGATGCTCAACAGGCGTGCAACAACCGCTCGATAGAATAAAATTCGAGAATTAGAAGTTTGACTTGTTTTAGGAGTTTCTTTTGAAGTTTACGTGCTTTATTATTATTGAAGGAAACCCTAGGAGGTGGAGGAGAGTTTCAAACATATATAAATACCTCATTACAAGTCAAAAAGAGAGATCTTTGGAGGTTGACAGGAGAGAAAGAAGAAGATGGGATTTTGACAATCGGGTTCCATCATTCTTGTGTTTTCTTTCCTAGATTTCCATGGATTCTATTAGTTTTATTTTCTTTTGTTTTGTCGCCTAAGTAGATAAACCTTTTGCAAGGGGGACGATGTAGCCTTTTTGATTGTGCTTAATGAATTTGGTTTGATTAATTATTAGTTTCTTTTTGCTATGTCAAGTGTTGATTGTTATGCTTAATTGATGATTGAACTGTGATGCTTAGCTACCATCTAGGTTTTATTATTCTGATGCTATTCGTAGTAGACGCCATGCTCGGATTGGGAATAGCTTCTTGCAATTTAACACCATGACTGCCTAGACATAGACGCCGTATGCTAGGATTCATGTGGTCGCTACATAAGTTGTCATATATCCAATTGCGTTCTTGTTTGTTAAACTAGTCTAGATGCCATGGATAGTTGCAAATTAAGAATAGACGTAGTAAGTTAGACGCCATGACTACTACATGAATCAGGGAACTTGATCTTTGACATACATAAAGGAATTGATAATTGACAACTAAAAGATTTTAGTATAATAGAGATGGTGAAATCGGAACCCTAGCTCACCCATTTGTTTGTTCTTTGAATGCTTTGTATAATTTTCTCTTTTAATTTCATAATTTTTCAATCATAAATAATCTTTTGTTTTTATTCGGTGGTGTCTATAGTGAATTTTAGAATTAGGATAGATTAATACTCAATCCTCATGGATTCGACACTCGTATTTGCTAAGCTATATTGCCATTGATTCGTGCACTTGCGAGTATAAAATGAGTTTTGAATCGCTATAATTTTAATGGTTCAGAATCTCACATCAATTCGGACTAGTTTTCTTTTTGACGATATTCTGATCTATGGCAAAACTTGGAAGGTTCACTTACAACATGTGAAAACAGCTCTACGAGTCTTACTAGCTAATCAATTTGTTGCTAAGAGGAGTAAATGTACCTTTGGTCAAGCCACTGTGGAATACCTTGGACACATTGTCTCGGGTAAGGGGGTTCACATGGATCAAGATAAATCATAGCTTTTGTTAATTGGCTACAGCCGCAAATAGTCAAGGGACTACGCGGATTCCTTGGGCTTACTGACTACTATCGTCGTTTTGTAAAGAGGTATGCCATGATTGCCTCTCCTTTTAACTGATCTTCTACAAAAAGATGCTTCGGTGCGGATAGATAAGGCTCAAACAGCTTTTGTGCCACTCAAGGAGGCCATGACCACAGCTCCTATTTTATCGCTACCCAATTTTTCACTCCCATTTGTGGTTGAAACTAATGCATCAGGGACGGGGATTGGCATTGTGTTAACTCAAGCGGGACATCCCTTCACCTACTATAGTGCGAAGCTCTCATCTTGCCTGTAGGCGACATCGGTTCATCATAGGGAAATGTTTGATGTGCTAATTATATACATAGAGTTATACATCATTTACATGCAATCTTGTATTGTTTAGAGTCAATTTGAGATTGATGCTGCCTACGAAATGTATGTTTGCACATTACAGGTGCATAGGAGCATGCAGGACAAAAATGAGTCAAATCAGATCGAAGAATTGAAGAAATTACAGAAAATGGCAGAAGATAAAATCGATCGATCGGAGCCCACCTCTGATCGATCAACTAGGCTTATTTCAGAATTTAACAGAGAATAATTCTAACCGATCGGACCAAACCCAGATCACGATTTAAGAGTTTTAACTTTTCGAAAACGCCCTAAACTCATGTGGGTCCGACTCAAAATGATACCAATGGGTATTATAAACGATATATGGGTTTAGGGAGTATAAATAAGTAGTTGTTTAGGGTTTTAAAAGATTACACAACATTCTAGACTCTTGGGGAGAGAAGGAGAGCTTGGGGGCCACCATTGGAGCTTGAAAAAGAAGAGGGTTCACAATGAAGTTTTCTCTCTCCTCTTTTATCTTAGTTTTTATGGTTAATTTCCATTGCTTAATGCTATATCTTGACTCTATGACTGGCTAGATTTCTTTACTAGGGTCTTAATGTAACCAAACCTTGAAGATTCAATAAACTTGGTTTCCTTATTTCTTGATTTCTCTCTCTTATTCATTATCTATAGGTGTGCTTAATGCTTTTGAGTGCTTGATCACCATCTAAATGCTTTATTGCCTAGATTGAAACCAAAAGGAGATTTCTAGGGTTTGCCTCAAGCCATAGATGACATAGGGTGCATGAACCATAGAAATATAGGGACGTGACCTATGCAATCGCTAAATGGTTAATCCACAAATCATCAAGGGTCTTTTTCTTTTGAATCCGATGGTTAGACATAACAGAGATTAGAGATAGAGATAGTTCCAGTGTGACTAGACATGGAGCATTGGATAGGTTAGGGAGACCAAGTGTCATTATTGAAAGAGGAATTAGGGATTAAGGGACCAAACGAGTTGAATTGGATAGGTGAGGTGAAATTAAGTACCCTAGTGCTTCCCATCTTTGATTACATTTGTGTTTACTTAATTGCTCTTTTGTTCTTTGTTTTAGTTTAGTTAAAAACAAAACCAACCACTCATCTTTTTCACCCAATTTACATAGTTGTTGCTTGTTTGAGATTAATTTTGAATGTCAATACATTCTCATGAGAACGATAATTTACTCATTATTTTATTACTTGTGCGATTTGTGCGCTTGCAATTAAATCCATATCAGTTTACCATCACAAAGGGTGTGGCAAAATGGAGACAATATCTATTGGGTAACCGTTTTATCATCAAGACGGATCAACGAAGTTTAAAAGAATTTATTGATCAAACAATACAAACAACTAAATAGCAGCAATGGTTGTCAAAACTACTTGGCAATTGTTTCGATATTGAATGTCGCCCTGGAAAAGACAAGGATGCGTTGTCTAGATAGCAATGGCATAATGCTAGTTTTCATTCTTTATCTATTCCTTCGCTTGACCTCGTAACTCTACTGCAAGAAAACACAAAGGCAGCTGGTTGCAATTCAGCAAGCGATTTTTAATAATCTAGGGTTAGTTCCATACTATTCATTCAGACAAGGCTTGGTTTATTTCAAGAATAGAGTGGTGATTTCGACAACCTCCACCTTGCGCCAACAGTTGCTTGAAGAATTTCATTCCACCCCATTTGGAGGATATGAAGGAGTTCTGCACACATATAAACGTCTAGCCTCCAATTTCTTTTGGCCACACATGAAGAAAGATGTCCATCAATTTGTGACAGAATGTATGAGCTGTCAGTGGATGAAGGCTTCTCAATTAGCTCCAGCGGGTCTATTACAGCCCCTTCCAATTTCAGATAAGGTATGGGAAGATATAGCTATGGATTTTGTTATTAGGCTGCCAGCATCGGGAGGGAAAGATGATGGATCGTACTTAACACAAGAGGGGGGGTGAATTGTGTCCCCAAATTCCGATAGTAATCTCTTTTTATAATTTAAAAAGAAATCAATGTCAATTAACAATTAGCACACAAATTTGAACTCTAATGATTATCCTAATCAACATTCATTTCAATGCAAGATGTGATACAATATGGTGAATGATCAATTATCAAATAATCAAGGAATTGCAAAAACAGATTTTTTTCAAACAACACACTGCGCACAGATTTTACAACTCAAATTTCACCTAGCAAATCAAGTCAGAATTCAATGAAATTTGGTATGCAGTATCACAACACCCTAATGAATACTATATCAAAAATTCAGATTAAAATTCAAAGTTTAGCTATGTGAACAGTGCACGGACAGACTAGTGGTTCAGAAAATTCTGCAATCAAAACACTTAATCAATCAACAAGCAAACAATGCAATCAAGAAAGTCCACACAGCAATTTATAGTAGTTCGGAGACTCTTATCCTACATCTACTACCTAGGTTGACCAACCTAGGATTTTTCAATCTCCACTAAGGATGTGGTTTTCTCAAGAGCTCCACAAAACTCACAAGGGTTTTTAGGTCACCCTTAAAACTGAAGATTTCAAGATAATCTTCAAACTTTACAACCAAGGGTTTCAAGCACTCCCTTAAACTCAACCTCAACAAGGTTTTTACCCAATGAAGGGACTTTTACAAGTGTTCGGTATAAATGGTTCACTCAAGGTTTGCACTAAGCAAATGGGGTTGAGGAACACTCAAGAATCACAATATCACCTCACGGGTTGGATAGAAAATGAAGAATAATGAGGATTTTCGAATCTGAAAATAGGAAGTCAAATGAGAAGCACTCCCTCTTTGCAAAAGCAAAATAGTGAGGAAGTCTTTAGAGTGGCTTGGGTAGAAGCTTGGATTCAATGGCACAAACTAGCTTGGAAGCTTTGAGAACAAGAATTTTTTCAATGTAATTTTGGCTTCTCCAAGTTGGAATGAGGAAGAACCTCTCTTTATAATTTACCAAGCTCTTATGATTTCCACCATTGGATCTTTTTCCATCTTCAAATCTTGACCTTCAATTACATGTGCAAATCTTGGCCATTTAATGAATAGATCATTAAATCTTGACCTTACAATATGTAGCCGTTGCACTTGCATTATTTTCCAAGTCTAGCTTTCCAAGATTTGAGTTGTCATGTGCACTTGCAGCCATTTTTGACAATTTGATCAAACTTGCACCAAATCTTGACCTTGGTATCTCCAACAATTTTGTCATCTTTGACCATTTGATCAAACTTCCACCAAATCTTGGCCTTGGTATCTCCAATGATTTCCTACAAAATGTGTAGCAACTTGCAACCATCTTTGACTCCAAAAATCAAGTAAGATCTTCTTCTAAGTCAAAAATTGCAAGCAAGAATATGGTCTTATGCACAACCATTGGATTCACCTTTTAAATGGTCATCTTAACCCTTCAAGTCTTGTTGTAATCTGATCCATTCATAATTCAAAACAATTCAATCTCTGCCATAGATTAGTGTACCGTTGGAGCTTGTAGTCTTCAAGAATATCTTCATAATCTAAGTCTTGTCTAGTTGCAAAATATACTTTCTCATCTCTTACAAATTTCAACCATTGCATTTGTCCTTTAGCTTCATCAATTTTCTTCTCACAAAAATCTTATCATTGACCTCAATAAAGGAAGCATGTGCAAGATCTTGTTTGATGAAGATAAGAGATCCTTCACATGACCAAACATGTCCCTCCAATCTTGACTTCAAACTCTGAATTTGGCAGCACCAATATATCCATATTATACAGCCCTAAGGCTAGTTCCAATCATCAATCAAAATGCCTTAGTGGAAGGTTGATGAACATAGGTTTTTCTTGGTTTTCTAGAGATCCAAGCTCATACTTGAAAACCGGACTTCAATTCACCTGAGCATACTGAACTCTGAGTCATATGAGACCACAATGATGATTAACCTACAAGGAAATAGGAGGTAGAACTCCTCAATTGTATGTAAGCTCAAAGAGCTTCATATGGAGCGCATAGGTTAATTACATTAGAAAAACAACCCAGAAAATTCATATTACTGCATGATAAATCATTTTATATGTATTAGAATGTCCATGTAAAATTTCATAACAATCGGAAATCGTTTGGTCACTCAACCAAGCAATTTGATCACTAATAGTGAAACCGATAAATTCTAAGTGTAAATTCAAAGTCATTTTGCAAACTCAGTGTAAATGACCTTTTCTCTTGAACTTTACTAAATCAAATATGTTCATAGTGATGAAACTAAGATGCACACGAAATTTCATTTAAATCGGAGTTCATTTGGTTCACTACGTTCACAAAGAACACATATGCACAAAATTAGGTAAAACCTAGTTTTGGCGGAATTTAAGCATATGACCAAATATATATGTGATGCACTTAATTTCTCATGATTATAGTCCTAGAACATATATTAAACCTTCATGTGCATGTGGTTCAAGTTTCAAGTAATTTGGACCTAAGTAAGATAAATTATGATCATTAGAAGATTAATGCCCTAACTTAGTCCATGTATATTTATTTTCAAAACTTAATTTCCAGCACTATCTCAAAAATATATAGATACCAAATTCACATAGAGATATGCATAAGCCTTCATTTGTATATGCACAATTAAGATATTAAACAATTAACCAAATAACCATTTAATCATGTTTTCTAGCATTTTAGGATATGTTCAAGTCAAGCATGCTCACACACATTTTAGTATACAATCATACACAATCATCAAAAACACAATGTTGACTAGACACTAAGTCTTGGTCCAACAAAAGAGGCCTTACTGATAGTCATTGATCGACTGACAAAGTATGCCCATTTTTGTCCATTACCAGCTCATTTCACTAGTGCCATTGTGGCTGCTATCTTTGTGAAGGAAATCATACAGTTGCATGGGATTCCACGTTCTATAGTCACGGATCGTGATCCTTTATTTTTGAGCCATTTTTGGCAAGAAATATTCAAACTCCAAGGTACTCAATTAACAATGAGTAGCGCTAATCCCCCAAACGGACGGACAAATGGAAGCTTTAAATCGCTGCTTAGAAATGTATCTCCTTTGGTTGTATAGGATAATCCAGCACATTGGCTCAAATTTTTGCCTTGGGCAGAATTTTCTTATAACACGGCTTATCAAACTACTGCGGGCATGTCCCCATTTGAGGCATTGTATGGTAGACCACCTCCTCTGATTCATAAGTATTTACCAGGGTCTAAAATTTTTGATGCGGTTGATCAGGAGCTTATGGCTCTAGATGAATTGTTGTGCCATCTTAAGACCAATGTATAACGTGCCCAGCTGCGTATGAAGAATCAAGCTGATCGGCACCGACGAGAGGTTCAATTGAAGTGGACGATCTTGTCTTTGTTCGTCTCCAACCATATCGCCAACTTTCTTTGTGGTTGCGTCAAGATCAGAAGCTGGGTCCACAGTTCTTTGGGCCCTTTCCAATTGTCCAGAAGATTGGGTTAGTTGCCTAACTCCTAGCATCAGCAAAGTTCTATCCCGTTTTCCATGTCTTTGTCCTTAAGTGATGTATGGGAAATCCAGCAGACCAGCATATCCCTTTTTCATTGCTCACTAGTACTTCAGGGCCAATTGTGCGACCAATAGCAGTACTTAGTCAGAGAAGTATTAATCGTCAAAGGCAAACGGTACCGCAAGTACTTGTTCAATGGGAGAATTTGCCTCAAGAGGATGCCACCTGGGAGGACTTGCCACATATTGCCATACAGTTTCCTAATCTGAACCTTGAGGACAAGTTTCTTAACACCGACGGGAGTATTGTCATAGGACTAGCTGTTTATAATGGGCTAAACAAAGAGGATGATTATCGCTCTGAGGGAGCTGCTGACGTGGAGTTAGTTGGTACGATTACAAAGTGATAAGAACCTGGTATCCAGACTTGAAGCTGCAAGCATCTGAGTAGTTACTTCAATTAGTCTGTTAATTGTAATCAGTTAGGTTTGTAACTGTCTTTAGTAGGTTGTATCTAATTGGAAGTGCATTGACTAAAATGCCCTTGGCTTGTATTGTACGATAAAGGTAACCCGGGGTTACTCTGTGAGGCAGTTTTTGGATGAAATGAAATTGTCTTTGTTCTTGTTCTCCATTTCTCTCTCAATACTAGGTTAAGATAGAAAGACTTCTATCAATTTGGTATCGAAGCCGTTCCCTTCCTGTGTATGCCGAGAAAGACTGTTCAATCCGCCATGGATGCTCGTATGTCCACCTTGGAATCTACTGTGGAACGTATTGCTTCTTCTCTGGAAAGAATGGAAAATTTCCAAGCTTTTGTTCATAAAGAGCTTGAGAAACTACCCATTCTAATTGAGACTCAGATTGAAGCTCGATTGTCAACTGGTTCGAGTAGAGGTAAACAAGAGATGCTGCATCCAGATCCAGACGCTGTGGATGATGAAGTTCGCTCAGAATTAGGGCTTATCGTGCGGAACAGTATTTCACCTATTTCAATATCCCTGAGAATCAGAAGGTGTTGGTAGTATCGTTCAATCTTCAGGGTGAATTTCTTCAGTGGTTCAGATGGGTAGATTGCCTCCATTCAACTCCTGTTTGGGAGGAATTTACCAAGATTTTTTGTCAAGAATTTGGGCCATCTGCGTATGAAGATAGTGTGGAGTCATTGTTCAAGCTTGAGCAGAAGGGAACTTTGAAGGATTACATTATTGAGTTCAGAAAATTAGCAACAAGAACTACTGGGCTGAGTCCTGCTCAATTGAAAAGTTGTTTTCTGGGAGGATTAAAACCAGAGCTGAGGTATGATGTTAAACTCCTAAAGCCTTCTACTGTCCATGATGCTATGGCACTTGCTGTGCAAATTGATTTCAAATTGAATCTAATGCGTTCAACTATTCCTAAAATTGCTGCTGTTAAAACTGAATCTGTTATAGTCAGATCTGATTCAATGTCTGTGCCTACTCTTCCTAAGGGAAATGCTAATTTTTCTGCTACTAGTAAGAGTTTGGATTCACTCAATGCTAATTTTTCTACTGCTAATAAGAATTTGGATTCATCTTCCAAGAAACCTCTTGTTGCTGGAAATCTTAGCAGGAAAATAACACCAGAGGAATTTCAGGATAGGAGATCTAAGGGACTTTGTTTTTACTGTGATGAAAAATACAATAGAGGGCATAAGTGTGCTCGAAAACAATTGTTGTTGATGGAAGTAGATTTTGATACAGAATTGGAAGATGTTGGTGAGAAAAATTTTGAAGTAGTAGAAATGGAACCTGAATGTAATCAAATGGAGTTGAGTTCTAGTGCCTTTTATGGTATAGCTTCTGTTCCAGCTTTGAAAACTATGAAAGTGCAAGGTGTAGTTAAGAATCAACCTGTTACAATATTAATTGATTCTGGGAGTACCCATAATTTCATTGATTCTAAGTTCATCAAGCATTTAAGTGAATATTTGGAAACTACTTCTGAATTTGAAGTAATGATAGCTGATGGAGGCAAGGTAAGAAGTATGGGTTGTTGTCAAAAAACTCCTTTATTCATCGGGCAATTTAGTTGTTTAGCTAGTTTGTATGTGCTGCCTTTGGGGGGCTATGATGTGGTCTTAGGGGTTCAATGGCTTTCCACTGTAAGTCCAATTTTGTGGGATTTTAATGCTTTAACAATGGAGTTTTCTGTGGGGAATACAACCTATCAATTGAAGAGTGTACATCATAATAGGCTCTTGACTCAGGGTGTTTCTTTACACCAAATTGAGAGGACTTTACAGGAAACTGGTATTGGATGGTTGTTGTACTCTCATGAATTATTGAATAAACAACCAGTGAAATTGTTGACTACAGTTCAGAATGCGGAATTACAGGAGTTATTGTATGAGTTTGAGGATATATTTCAAACTCCTTCAACTTTACCACCTGTAAGAAAGTATGATCATAGAATACCTCTTTTAGCAGGTTCTAAACCATCTAGTAGGCGGCCTTACCACTATGGCCCTATGCAAAAAACAGAAATTGAAAATGCAGTAAAAGAGTTGTTGCAAGCAGGATTTATTAGGGAAAGTCACAGTCCCTTTTCTTCACCTGTGCTGTTAGTTAAGAAAAAAGAAGGGAGTTGGAGGATGTGTATGGATTATAGGGAGCTAAATCAGTTGACTATTAAGGACAAATATCCTATTCCCTTGATTGATGATCTATTGGATGAACTTCATGGTTCTAAATATTTTTCTAAGTTGGATTTGAGGTCGGGTTACCATCAAATTAGGATGTGTGAGGAAGATATCGGAAAAACTGCTTTTCGAACACATGAGGGGCATTATGAATTCTTAGTAATGCCTTTTGGTCTTACTAACGCCCCTGCTACCTTCCAATCACTTATGAATGATATTTTTAGGCCATTGATAAGGAAGTCAGTGCTGGTTTTCTTTGATGACATCTTAGTATATAGTGTTTCCTGGGAAATGCATTTGAGAGATTTGAGGAGAACATTTGATATTTTAAAGCATCATGAGCTATTTGTTAAAAGACAAAAATGTGCTTTTGGTCAATTACAAGTGGAGTATTTAGGGTATGTAGTCTCTGGTGATGGAGTAGCAGCTGATCCTAGTAAAATTAAAGCAGTATTGGAGTGGCCTCTACCAACAAATGTTAAGGAATTAAGGGGGTTTTTGGGTCTTACAGGATATTATAGGAAATTTGTACCTGGTTATGGTAAAATCTGTCAGCCCTTATACTTATTGACCAAGAGGGATGGGTTTCATTGGTCTACTGAAGCTACTGTTGCTTTTGAGAAGCTTAAAGAAGTCATGACTTCATCACCAGTATTTGCTCTTCCAGATTTTTCAATTCCATTTGAAATTGAGTGTGATGCATCTGGGAATGGCATAGGGGCTGTTTTACAGCAGCAGGGGAGGCCAATAGCCTTTTCCAGCCAATCATTTGGGCCTCGGAATCAAGCTCTATCAACTTATGAGAAGGAATTAATTGCCATAGTTTCAGCAGTGAAGAAATGGCAACATTATCTTCAAGGAAAACATTTTGTTATAAAAACTGATCATAGTAGCCTCAAATATTTCCTTCAGCAGAAAGCCAATGCAGCATTTCAACAGAAGTGGGTTGCAAAGCTCTTAGGGTTTGATTATGAAATTCAATACAAGAAAGGAGAAGATAATGTGGCAGCTGATGCCTTATCTAGGATGCCTAATATTGTTTCTAAAGTTGAGTTACCAGTACAAGGTTCTGATTATGTTGGTGAACTTTGTGCTATTTCATATCCCTATTTTGGGTGGTTGGATGATCTTAGGAGGGATTTAGAACAAGATGAGTGGATCAAGGCCAAAATAAATGAAATAAGGGAATTATCAGTTCCTTTAGCAGAAGAAAAATATCATTTGGATAATGGATTCTTGAAGTATAAAAATAGGATTGTTATAAGCCCCTCTTCACCTTGGAAGTCTAGATTATTTCATGAATTCCATAGTACACCTGTTGCTGGTCATTCTGGTGTTTTGAAGACATATCATAGACTTAAGAGAGGCTTTTATTGGCAGAGTATGAAGAAGGAATTGAAGGTTTTTGTGGCTGAATGTGCGGTTTGTCAACAGAATAAATATGAAACCTTATCACCTCCTGGGTTGCTTCAACCATTACCAGTTCCTACTAGAACTTGGAGGGACATTAGCATGGATTTCATTACTGCTTTGCCATTGTGTAAAGGAAAATCAGTAATAATGGTAGTGGTGGATAGGTTGACTAAATATAGTCACTTTATGGCTCTTGCTCATCCTTACACAGCTAGTACAGTCCCACAAGTGTTCATAGAGAATATATTCAAATTGCATGGTATGCCAGCTTCAATTATAAGTGATAGAGATCCCATCTTTATTAGTGATTTCTGGAAAGAATTTTTCAAATTACATGGTTCAAAGTTATGAATGAGTTCTGGGTACCATCCACAAACTGATGGTCAAACTGAAGTTGTTAACAGATGTTTGGAGACCTACCTTAGGTGTTTTACCAGCTTGCAGCCTAAGCGGTGGTTGAATTGGTTGGCCTGGGCTGAGTGGTCTTACAATACAGCCTTCCATACTTCAGCTCAAGCAACTCCATTTGAGTTGGTGTATGGTTACCCACCACCACAAGTTAGTTCTTTTGAATTGGGTTCTGCCAGGCTGGAGATTTTGGAGAAGGCTTTGTTAGAGAGAGATGCTATGCTATCTGTGTTGAGAACAAATCTGTTGAAAGCTCAAGAGAGGATGAAGCTTCAAGCTGATAAGAATAGAACTGAGAGGGAGTTTAGTGTGGGGGATTTGGTATATATTAAATTGATTCCATACCAGTATCCCTCTCTTACTGCACATTCATTTCACAAATTACTTCCCAAGTATTTTGGCCCTTATGAAGTTGTAGAGAGGATTGGCATGACAGCTTATAGATTGAAATTACCTCTGAATACCAGAATCCATCCTATTTTCCATGTGAGTAATTTGAAGAAACACTTGGGTATTTCGGTGACTCCTTTCCCAATCCTTCCTACAGTCACTGAGCAGGGTTTGGTTCAACAAGAGCCAAAGGCTGTGTTACAAAGGAGAATGTATAAAAAGGGTAATATAGCTGGTACCCAACTTTTGGTACAATGGCTTGACCATAATGAAGAGGAGGCCACTTGGGAAGACTATGAGGAATTTAAACAGAAATTTCCTACATTTCAAATCTGAAATTGTGTGTTTGTTGCGATTCAGGAGGGTGTCTCTATACTTGTCCTATTGTCTCATCCTTCTGTGATATCTGCTCTTCTATTATTGGCAAATTCCATTTCAGCATATTCTTGTCCTTTACCATCCTTGAGGACAAGGATCAAGTGAAGAGGAGGGCAGTTGATAAGAACCTGGTATCCAGACTTGAAGCTGCAAGCATCTGAGTAGTTACTTCAATTTGTCTGTTAATTGTAATCAGTTAGGTTTGTAACTGTCTTTAGTAGGTTGTAACTAATTGGAAGTGCATTGACTAAAATGCCCTTGGCTTGTATTGTACGATAAAGGTAACTCGGGGTTACTCTGTAAGGTAGTTTTTGGATGAAATGAAATTGTCTTTGTTCTTGTTCTCCATTTTTCTCTCAATACTAGGTTAAGGTAGAAAGACTTCTATCACAAAGGAAGGTGGAGGAGAATATCGTGTGAAACCAAAAGACCTAATAGATTGAGGAATTACCTGTAAGGCTAGGATCGTATCCGTCATAGAATAAAAGGGGATTGGGGGTATGGTTTTGGGTACGGAATGCGTGATGTTATGAGCTCTCTTCTTCCCTCTCCAGACTCTCTCTTGTTCTTAATTTCTTATTTGGAACTTGTAAAAGTCCCACATCTAAAGATGTGGGCACTCATGCCTTATTTATAAGGCCAAGCCCACCTCTTACCACCAACAAGGCCTTTTCCTAGGTTTGAGTGGGTTGGGCCTAGCCCACCTGCTTGGGACTAAGGAGAAACAAAGCCGTGTGGGCCCGATGTATCCACGGGAACCGGACAACCCAAAGCGGGCAATATTGTTGGTGTGTATAGGGGTGTGGATTTACAACAGAACTCTGTATTTTTCCCTTATTTGCATATCAATATCGTACCAGTTTGTCTAGTTCATACTAGTGAGCCACGAAACATGCCGCATTATTATTGCGCTCACGAATTATTTGTTGAAGTCGCTTCTACATATTCATGGTTTTCAAGATGGCGCTTTACTTCTTTAGCCAAACTGCCCTCACAAATGGAACCACATTAAATTAAAATCACTATGATGAATTATATGCACATATGTTTAATAGATAGTTTAGAATCTCAAAGCTACTGAACTTGTATGATGCCTTTATCTCTTCAGGGGAGGCTAGAGGTTGTGGTTGGCAGCATTTGGTTGTGTATGCCAACTTGGCAACAACATTCTATCTTATTGGCATGCCAATTGCAAGCCTTCTTGGACTTAAGTTGATAACCAATAATTACGATCCATTATTCAGCGGTGCCAACTTGAGAAGAGACGGATCATTCGAGTTGGAGGATTTAACACATTAAATCTATTTGAAGTGAATTGCCAGACTTTTTTGGGGCAATTACCAATAGGCAAATAGTCCATAATTTGGAAGACTTATTTTAATAAAGACAATCAGGAAAAAAAAACTTTTAATTATAAAGACACACAAACATCATTAGTTTGACTTTTTCATTTCTTAAATAGAATTTCATAACGATTTCTCTCTCAAAATACATGACATATTTCGAAAGAAATTATATATTATAAATCAACATGAAAAACTCTCTCAAACAAGATCGCTCATTCGTATATGCTGAGATGAAAAAAAAATTGCATGTAAGTTTAGTGCAGATGAAATGATGAATTTATCTATAGTGCATAAGAATTTATCTACAATGCAGAATAATTTATCTTCACTCAATATTATTTATCTACATAGTATATGATTTCTCTACAATGCATAAAAACTATTTATCTGTAGTGTAAAGTTAGTGCACATAAATTTCAATATATACTAACCATAACAACTTAAACGACAACATATAATGCACATAGATTTAGTGCATATAAGGAGCCTCTAAAATGGAACAATGAAGATTGCAGCTAGTG
Organism: Tripterygium wilfordii; assembly: GCF_013401445.1. Taxonomy (NCBI): domain Eukaryota; kingdom Viridiplantae; phylum Streptophyta; class Magnoliopsida; order Celastrales; family Celastraceae; genus Tripterygium; species Tripterygium wilfordii. The sequence goes on from NC_052250.1 coordinate 5,461,966, forward strand.
CAGCAAAGGGTTTGTAATAATTGCAATATTTTTTTATGTTGCAGGTAGATGATGAGAAGAAGATCGAAAAAGAAGATGTTGCATGAGGAGTAGAGGAAGAGATGGAGAAGAAGAAGAAGAAGAAGCAGCTGAAACAAAAATGTTCATTCACTTCATGATGATGTAGAACGACAATTTACAAATATAGATGGAGACAATTTGAGATTATTGTCTCTAACGGTTACAAAGGAATAATGACAAGACATATAACAATATTGTTTTGTTTAAATACGAGAGTCGCAACTCTATTCTATAATGTGGGCCCAGATCAACAAATGATCCATAAGAAGCTGGACCGAAATGATATGATCCAGAGAATTGAAAGCCCAATGTGATAGTGAGCCCAAGAATGAATACAATGGGATAGCTTTAGTCATACTTCGGTTTTTACTAAGGATATCCCGACTTATGTTGACTTCGTATATTTTGAAACTTAGGATTAAAACACCCCATAATATTCCAAGCCTTCAAAGCTCAAAACAGGAGAAACAGGGGAGAGTGATGTGTCGACAGAGAACCTAGGGCGCCACTCGGTATTTGGAAGTTGGAGTTGCTCTTGGTTGGTGCACCGGTGGATTACTTGTGCACTTATGTCTCGGACTTCGGAGACCACCGCGCACTCGAGCAGCTTCGGCGCATCCTGCGCCTCCTTACCTCTCTCAAATTATTTTGATGAGAACCATTTGCACCAGTTACTTAACTAAGCACACCCTATTCTAAATAAACTCTAGCCAAAAACATAACATTTATGAGTACACCCCAATTTAAGTTATTCTTCAATTTAACAATCTACATCCCCTAATCTCAGCCGTTGGATCTCACCAACGGTTGAGATTAAAGAAAATTTTAAAAAAGAAACAATTTTCTTCATAACCCTAAATTCTTCTTCTTCAGTCGTGGGTATTTCTTTGGCTAAAGCAGCCATTGAATAAAAGCTTCCCTCTCATCAAGTCTTGAAACATAAAAGTTTCGATCTTGCAGGTGTTTAATCTCAGAAAGAGCCATTGAAACTGAAGTTTCTGTGTTCAATAGCTAAAACCCAAGATGAAGTAAGAAGAAAGTTGTAGTCTTGTTCATTCTCCCATTGAATCTCATCTTCTTCATCTCAAGTAGATCATTTGCCACATTCCCACTGTAAGCTCGCTCACACCTTGGAGAAGATCATATCTTGCTCCCAAATTTGTAAGCCACAACGTAGTAAAGTTGATTCCTCACCTTTTTGTTTTGTTTTCCATTTGTCCTTCCACTTACCAGGTACCAACCAGTCCATTAACTATACTTGAATTCTACTAGTGAAATCCTTTATGATAGGGAACTCTGGTCTCTCTCTGTGCCTCTGTGTGCTGTTTGTTAGGAAGTCCTAGACGTTGGGTTCAATCAGTTGAGAACTATAGCTCCAATTGAGAACTAATTCCCCTATTTTTCGGCTTTGTTTTGGGCATGGGGTGTATTTCTAAAATGTCTAATATTTTATGTATTTTTGGTGCCATTAATAAAATTTACAAAAAATTGGGTTGCTATTAACATGGAATGTGTTTAGTAAAAAGAGGGTGCGACTAAAACTCCTCAATACAATGTCCTAAGGAACATGAACTTCGCACTAGGGATGTTAAAAACCGAACCAAACCAAAAACCAACCCGGAAACCAAATCGTAAATCTTTATTTGGTTCGGTTTTTCGGTTTTTGGTGTGGTTTCAGTTTCAACATTTTATCAAATTCGGTTTTCGATTTACAGTCTGGTTTGAAAAAAAAATTAAATTTAGTTTAAAACCGAAAAACCGAATAAATTTGTATGTAATATAGAGTACACAGATACATAGCTTGAAATACATTAAAGTTGCATGAACTGGTGGACACAGATACATATCCCGTCTAGAGTGAAAGCCCCACACTTGTCACGTGTGTGGCTAAATAAATATTTTATTTATATATTAATTTATTACTAATACTATAATACTCTAATACTATATACTTTAAAAGTTTAAATATAATAACTTTTCAACTTTTCAATTTTTTTTATCTGATATTAGAATTATCTTTACTTCATTCCTTCTTATCCTCTCCCTTCGTCTATGATATCTCCGCCTCTAATTGCACGACAAAATAAGGGTTGAGGGCACTTTAATCAATAAAAAAGCTACTATTTTAAATAATTTGCCTTTATTGGAATAAATTTTGTTCATTTATTAAGCTACTCTCTTATCAATACCTTCTTAAATAAAGAAGAATATATATATGTACTTTCAGGTCTCACGAATTCTGGCGGTTCAAAAATTGGTCAGTCGGGTTGGGTCAATAGGTCCACATTGGTTCGCCGGAATCCGTCGTCGGTTTGATCAAAATCTGGTTGGAAAAGATGCAGCTCGGCAAGACGAATTGACAGGTGGTGGTGTTGATAGCCGGATATGATAGCATCCAGTAGCGGATCCAAGATCTGAAATCACTGGGGTCCGGGGGCAGTGCCCCCGGAATTTTTTTTTGAGGTTCTTTCTATGGCACGAAGAAAATAACTATCAATAACTTCAAGTAATAAAATATTACATATTTAATTATAATTATTCTCTACGAATTTTCATTTTTTGAAAACGCTCTATAACAGCATCGTTATTAGTAATATTTCTAAACAACTCTTTTTTTAAGAAAGAAACCTTAATAAATTGAGATGAAAAGATCAAAGATGGGGCATGGGTCATTAAAAACGCTGTCAATGGGATGTTAAGTGCTAATAGAAATTGAGCCAAGTAGCCACTCATGGGTTAGAGGGCTTCCATTTTTAAATTGGGACTGGGGGCCTAAAAGAAATTTATTGGGGGCCTGGTCAAAAGGTATACTACAACCCAATATTATATCAAATTTTCATTGGGGGCCTGGGCACCCAGTGAGATTAATGTCCATCCGCCCCTGATAGCACCTTCAATAGCACTTGTTGGAGAAATTTCGACAATGTAGAATGTTGGAGAATTTTTGACAATTTAGATTTTGCTTCAAGGAACGGATTAACGGTTTCCTTAAAGTGTTATTTGCCTCCACCAATTGGTGTGCACAGGATAGCAACAAATACACTTCCAAGATACAATGAAGCACCACGTATTTAACCTTTTGATGTTCGGCCTTTGCACAAAGGAAGAACACCCAAGAATGACCAAGAAAAATAGAACTTTAACAAGTTCTTGGAATTCTTTTTTGCAATGATAGAATCCAAGTTTGAGAGTTTTTGAGATGATTTTTAGATTGTAATTGAATGTCTTGGAATGATGTATTTATAGAGAATAACACACCTTTTGGTGAAAGGTTGTGTCCAAAAAGAAACACACCTTTTTGGTGAAGAGTTGTGTTCAAGAGAAGTTGTAAGAGAAGAGTTATGTCCATTGGTATGAAACTACCAATGTAAAAATTTCTTTATTATTTTGAAAATATTTCAACGTTCCTCCACCATTTTCAAAATACAGATGAAAAATTCACTTGTTGTGTTCATTTGAAAATTTATGCATAAACAAAGGTGTCTTTAGGACTTGAACCTTCATGTAGTGTATGTATATCAAGGTTATTCAGGATGACATAGTAGACGAACTTTGAACTAGTGATCCTTTTCGAATAACCGGACACACAACACATACAAACTTTCGATATAAAGGTCATTCTTATTTGTCGATCCGTGGATTGGCCTTGCGTCTATATCCTATTTTAGTGAGCGCTTTAGAGACAAGTCCAAGTTGCATAGAAAGCGGCATCACTTTCGACACTCACATAGATAAGCTTATCAAAGGTACTCCTATAAGTATAATACCTCACAAGCTTTGTTATAAGCTTATTAAGAACTTTATAGCTCAACCTCCTTCTTTACCTTATAGGTCCAAAACACTTTTTCCTTGGGATGTATATACACTTCAAGTACTTTTCATCATCTAATATGATGTACTTTGCTCGTTGAACTCAAGAACATGAAATTTTCAAGTATTGAGTTGAGTTTCCACCATTGGTGATTGCTTAGTAATGGACTTTAATCCCATCCCTTTTGATGTTTTCCACACCATATCTCTTGCGAGACCCTTGGTTAATGGATCAGTCAAATTTTGACTCGACCTTACAAAATTTATTGTTATGGTACCATCTGTGATGCATTGTCTCACCATACTATGTCTCAAACCAATATATCTAGGCTTGCCATTATAAACTTTACTATAGGCCCTTTATAGTGTTGCCTCACTATCACAATGTAAAGATATAGGCGCCATTGGTTTGGGCCAAATAGGAATTTCTAATAATAAATCCCTTAACCATTCAGCTTCTTTACCACAAGAAGCTAAAGCTACAAATTCTGATGCCATAGTCGAATCTGTTGTACATGTTTGCTTCTTTGAGCCCCATGTTATAGCTCCTCCACCAAGAGTGAAAATCCATCCACTAGTAGATGTATGATCATCAAGCTCAGTGATCCAACTAGCATTCGTGTATCCTTCCAAAACTATTGGATAACCACAGTAATGGATTCCATAGTTCATAGTGTTCTTTAAATATTTTAGAACTCTATACACAGCTTGCCAATGGATATTGCTAGGATTAGATGCATACCTACTAAGCTTGCCCACAACAAAAGCAATATCAGACATTGTTGATGTCATGACATACATTAAGCATCCAATCACTCTAGCATATTCTAGTTGATTGATTTCTCTTCCAGTATTAGTATACAACTTCAAGTTTGGATCATAAGGTGTGTTCACTGGGTTTCAATCAAAATGATTGAATTTTTTAAGAATTTTCTCAATATAATATGATTGGGTTAAAATTAGTCCATCTTGATTTCTCAAGATTTTAATACCCAAAATCACATCTATATCACCCATGTCTTTCATATCAAACTTGATGATAAAACTTTCTTGACATTTTAGATACTTTCAAGATCGATACCAAAAATTATCATGTCATCAACGTAAAGGCAAATAATTACACCTCTACCTTTAGTGAATTTGCCATATACACACTTGTCGGATTCATGTATCCGAAATCCATTTGACAATATAACTTGGTCAACTTTTCATGCCACAGTTTTGGAGCTTGTTTAAGTCCATACAACGACTTAATCAATTTAAATACTTTAGATTCTTGACCGGGCATAACAAATCTCTTAGGTTGTTCCATGTAAACTTCCTCTTCCAACTCACCATTTAGGAATGCCGTTTTGACATCCATTTCATGAATTGAAAATTTATAAATTGATGTTAAGGTTATCAAGGCTCTTATAGTTGCTATTCTCGCAACGGGAGCATAGGTGTCAAAGTAGTCTACGCCTTCCTTTTGTGTGAAACCTTTGGCCACTAGTCTTGTCTTGAATTTATCAATAGTTCCATCTATCTTCATTTTCTTTTTGAAGATCCATTTACAACCTATTGGTTTTGAACCCTTAGGTAAATCGACTAATTTCTAGGTCTTGTTACTCATAATTGATTCCATTTCATCATTAATTACTTCTTTCCAAAAAGCAGCATCTTTCAGATTTCCTAGCTTCCTCATAGGTGAGAGGATCCGATTCTATATTTTGAAAAACCGCTATTTGTCTAGAGAGTGTATCTCTAGAACCTTATACTAAATAGACAATGAAATCTGGTCCAAAAGACTTAGCTACTCTAGCTCTTTTGCTTTTCCTATCTAAAATAGGTTGGATAGATTGAGAGCTTCCACCACTTTCATTATTAAGTGATTCATCATTTAAATTAAGCGGTGCTAATATTATTTCATCCAATTCATTAGTTGCACTACGTTTTTGTAGCGTTGTGAATCTTTCCTCGTAAAAGAACGCACCTCTAGATTCAATTACATTATTCACATTAATGGAATCATTTGGTTCAATTACCAAAAATCTATATGCCTTACTATGTTCGGCATATCCAAGGAATATACATTCAATTCCTTTTTCCCCCAATTTCTTTATCTTAGGTTGAGGTAGCCAAACAATGGCTCTACACCCCCACACCTTTAGATATTTTAAATTTGGTTTTCTTTTCTTTCATAGCTCATATGGGGTTATAGTAGTCCTTTTTAATGGGACCCTATTTAAAATATGATAGGCCATTACTTAGTCCGGAATTAGATAATATGGCATTAACCATTTCAACCAAGGTCCTATTTTTCCTTTCGGCTACACCATTTTGTTGTGGTGTATAAGCTGTGAAAGTCTCATGAATCAATCCAATTGATTCACAACAAGAAGAGAATTGATATTCACCTCCTCTATCCGACCTTAGACATTTTATTTTAGTGCCAAGTTGATTCTCAACTTCTGCCTTAAAAATCTTAAATTTTTCAAGGACTTAATCTTTTGTATACACAACAATATCTAGAAAAATCATCAATAAATGTAACAAAATATTTTTTACCACCTCTTGTAGGATTGCCATGTAAATCACATACATCACTATGCACTAATTCAAGTAAAGTAGATATTCTATTTACTTCAGAAAAAGACTTTCTTGTTATTTTTGTTTTCATGCAAATACTACACTTTTCATTCATATCATTAGTGCATGTAGGAATTAATTCCATGTTAGCCATACTATTTAGTTTAGTAACATTTATATGTGATAAACAATTATGCCATAAAGATAATGAATCAACCATATAAAGAGAAGCAATATTCTTATTAATATTAAGATTAAACATCCCCTCATACAAATAACCCTTTCCCACAAAGACACCACCCTTCGACAATACAAACTTATTGGACTCAAATACAAGCTTGAAATCATGCTTGCTAAGTAAACTACTGGAAAAAGATTCTTCCTAAAGGAAGGAACATCGTACACATTGGTGAGGGTTAAAGTCTTGCCACTTGTGAATTCTAGAATAACTTCGCCCTTGCCTTTGATTTCAGCGATAGTGGAGTTGCCCATGTAAATCACATTGCTATCTTTTACCGGCACATATTTAGAGAACATAGACTTGTTTTTGCAAACATGCCTAGTTGCCCCAGAATCAATCCACCAATTTGTGTCATCCTCAATAGAATTGATTTCAGAAATCATAGCCACAAAGTTGTTATCTTTTGGCTTCTTTTCTTCTTGCTTCTTTTTGAAGCTATAGCAATCCTTCTTGAAATGATCACTTTTCCCACAATGGAAACATGTACCCTTGAGCTTCTTGTTGTTTTTGAACTTGGCATTATTCTTCATTTTCTTGTTCCCATCCTTGAGTGATGTGTCTTGCTTTGAGTTTTGGCCTTCTTCCATCATATGAACCTTTGAAGAATGTTCTTCAATTCCACTTTGGTTGCTTCTAAAAGCCTCTTCAACTTGGAGATGTTGCCCAAGTTGATCCAAATTCATGTCATCCTTTTTGTGTTTTAAGGATTTCTTGACATCTTTCTATGATGGAGGGAGTTTTTCTATGATGGAAGAAACCGAAATGGACTCATACATATTCATGTTGTGTTGAGTGAATTGGTTAAGAATATGCACAATCTCATGAAATGTTCCATAATAGATCGACTATCTACCATTTTGTAATTTATGAATTTACCAACAAGAAACTTCTTACTTGTAGCATCTTCGTTAAGATACTTAGTTTCCAATGCATCCCATAACTCCTTAGCGGTATCCTTGCCTTGATAGATGTCGAAGAGAGCATTGGACATTGAATTGCAAATGTGGCCTGATGTGCCAAATATATACATACATTTGCACATCCTTTACACATAAGTTCATCCCATTTTGAGTTGATTAAGAGTTGATATTGCCTAAGAAAGTTATATTTGCATATTGTAGGTGTCAAGGCAAGAAAGGAAGGAAAAGAGTGCAAAATGAAGATTTTTACTCCAGAACCGATTTCCGATCGATCGGATCAATTCCCGATCGATCGGACCTGCCAAAACAGCCTTGAATTCATGGAGACAGTTTGTATTTCCGATCGATCGGAGGTACTATTCACAGCACGCGCAGTTTCGCGAAAATGTTCTGAATTCACTTGTTTTTAAGCCAAAACGACCCCAACTTGTTTTGAAAACGACATAAGAGTTTGGGGAAGTATAAAAGGGCATAAAATAGGGTTTTGGGATAGTTCTTGGATGGTTTTTCATTCTACCACCATTGGAGAGCTTGGAGCCACCATTGGAGCTTGGAGAAGAAGAGGGTCTACAAGGGGGTTTTCTCTCTCCTTTTCTATCCTAGTTTCTATGGTTGATTTCCTTTGTTTAATGATGTATTTTGCTTCCATGAGTGGCTAGATTTCTTACTAGGGTCTTAATGTAACCAAAACTTGAAGATTCAATAAACTTGGTTTCCTTATTTCTTGATTTATCTCTCTCTCTTGATTGTCTATGAGTGTGATTAATGCTTTTGAATGTTTGGCCTTCATTCAATTGATTTGCTGCCTAGATTGAGACTGGAAGGAGATATCTAGGGTTTGCCTCAAGCCATAGATGACATAGGGTTCATGAACCATAGGAATATAGGTTTGTGGCTTATGCAATCGCTAAATGATTTCCATAGTTCTTAATGGGTTTTTGATATATTAATCCGATTGTTAGGAATAACAGGGATTTATGTTGAAAATACGTTTGATGTATCTAGGAATAGAACATTGAATAGTTGGGAAATCGATTGTCATTATAGAGAGAGGAATTAAGGATTAAGGGGACCAAGGGAATTGAATTGGATAGGTGAGGTGAAGTTAAGTACCCTAGTGCTTTCCATCCTTGATTTCACACTTGTGTTTGATTTGTCTTTGTTCTTTTTAATTAGTTTAGTTAAAAATCAAAACAAACCGCAAAACCGTTTCCCAATTTGCATAGTTGTTACTAGTTTGACATTGATTTCTATTGCCAACACATCCCTAGTGGAAACGATAATTTACTCAGCTCTTTATTACTTGTGCGATTTGTGCGCTTGCAATTAAATCCATATCAAGTTTTTGGCGCCGTTGCCGGGGATCGAACCCGGGTAATTGTTTTTTGTGTCAAATTAGGTTTTCAATTGTGTTAATTGGTTTTTATTTTTCTACAGAAATTCTTTCTCCTGTATGAGCTTGGGAAGACGTTCTATTAATCCGGAATTAATTGCTATTGATTTGGAGATTGAAAGGACTTTTCACAATCTTAGACGGGAGTTTATTAATAATCAAATGGAAGGCATGGGAGACAATCAAGGAAGGGGGAATGTTGGTGATCTTGGTGGAGCTTCAATTGTGAATGATGGTAATGGTAATGGTAATGGTGGAGGTGCTAATGGAAGAAATGGTGATGAAGCAATTGAAAACCCTCCTAGGCAATTTGATCCTCGCTCTCTTGAGGATTGTGCTAGGCCTACTTGGGATTCAAATCCTTCAAGCATTCGCTATCCTCCTATCAATGCTACTAATTTTGAGATCAAGCCGGCTATCATCAACATTATCTCTAATTCGGTGGTTTTCTATGGTCTTCCTAATGAAGAGCCCAATGTCCATCTTCGCTCTTTCTTGCATGTGTGCACTACTTTTGGGATTAATGGAGCTTCTAAAGATGCTATCTTGTTGAGGTTATTCCCATTTTCTTTGAGGGATAAGGCTAAGGGATGGTTGATGTCACTTCCTCCCAATTCCATCACTACATGGGATGAGCTTTCGGAGCAATTTCTATCTAAATTTTTCCCTCCGGCGAAAGCGGTTCAAATCCGGAATGATATCATGAATTTCTTCCAATTTGATCTTGAATCTTTCCATGAAGCTTGGGAGAGGTTCAAAGCTATCTTGAGGAGTTGTCCCAATCATGGATTTGCGGAGTGGATTGTTTATCAAGCTTTTTATTCCGGATTGAGTATGTCCACGAGGCAAATGTTAGATGCAGCCGCGGGTGGTTCATTTATGACTAAATCTCAAGAGGATGCTCGAACTTTGCTTGAGAAGGTTGCCAAGACAAATACTTCTTGGCCTACGGAGAGGCTACCACAAAGGCAAGGTAATTCAAGAGATGTCGATGTGATGACCGCCTTGGCCGCTATGGCTAAAAAGATTGATGCTTTAACGGTGAATTCTCATCAAGGAGTGCATGCGGTTCAAGGAATGCCTTTCGTATCTTGTGATTATTGTGGTGCTAGCCATCAAACCGGAGAATGCTTGATTACTAATGCATCTTCTTCTCAAAGCAAGTAAGCTAATGCTATTGGAGGTGGGCATTACAATCGGCCAAGAAATGATCCATACTCATATTTCTACAATCCAGGGTTTAGGAATCATCCAAATTTTTCTTGGAGCAACACTCAAAATGTGCAGAACCCTCCTCCTCAACAAATTCAGCCCCAAGAGAAGAAGAGGGACATCGATGAAATGTTTGCTAAGATGGCCGGGAGTATGGAAGCATTAGCCAACAACACAAACAACTTCATTAGCAAGACTGATTCTGCATTACAAACTCAAGCATCATTGATTCAGAATCAAGGGGCTTCCATTAGAAATCTCGAGATACAAGTGGGGCAACTAGCTAATGCTTTATCATCTAGAGAAAAAAGGGAATCCCTAGCCAAACGGAGGTGAATCCGAAATGGAAAGATCATTGCTATGCTATTACTCTACGGAATGGGAATCTAGTGAAAACTGCTACTAATCTAGATGCTGAAAAAGCGAAAAAACTAAAAAATGTAGAATTACGGGAAAATGCAGCTGAAAAGTTACAGAGCCCATCTCCGATCGATCGGACATCCTCTCCGATCGATCGGACCACAATTCCAGCTGAAGATGAAATCGAGACAGAGCCAAAATCCGATCGATCGGCCCAATTTTCGATCGATCGGACAACTGCAGATCACGCTGAAAATGTTGAAAAAACACAGAAGAGCAGGGATGTGCAACCCCGGTATGCAGTTGAGTTAGATTGGCCTGATAGTTCTCTTCCTGCACCTCCAATCAAACCTTATGTGCCTCCAATTCCATTTCCTCAAAGATTGAAGAGCACTAAGAAGAATGATGATCAATTTTCTAAATTTTTGGAGGTATTCAAGAAGCTTCAAGTGAACATCCCCTTTGCCGAAGCTTTAAAGCAAATTCCTTGCTATGCCAAATTCATGAAAGAGATCTTACCCAAGAAGCGGAGGTTGAAGGAGCATGAAAAGATACAATTAACCGAAGAGTGTAGTGCCATTGTGCAAAGGAAGCTCCCAATTAAGCAAGTTGATCCGGGAAGTTTCACAATCCCGTGCACTATAGGTAACACCTTGATTGAAAGATCTCTATGTGATCTTGGAGCTAGCATCAATTTGATGCCATTGTCGGTTGCTAAGCAAATTTGGATGAAGGAGATTAGTCCAACCACGGTGTCTTTGCAAATGGCGGATAGATCTATCAAGTATCCTATTGGCATGGTGGAGGATGTTTTAGTGAAGGTGGGTGATCTTATGTTCCCGGTGGATTTTCTTATCTTGGATATGGAAGCCAATCCCACCACTCCCATAATCTTGGGAAGGCCATTCTTGAGCACCGGGAGAGCTTTGATAGATGTTGAAAAATGGAAGCTTACTTTGAGAGGTGCGGGAGGTGATCAAATCACTTTTAAAGTGTTTGGCAACAAAAGGCAAGAGGAGGTTTCTCAACAATGCCTCCAAGTGGAGCATATTGACATGGTTATCCCCGACACTCTTAAAAAGGATGCTCCATATATTCCGGTGGAAGTTTTCCTAGGCCAAGACTCCAAAGTGAAGCATGAAATTCCCAAGGCAGCCACCCAAGCTGAAAATGATGTATCAAAGTCTCAAGTTGAAGATCCCAAGGAGAAGAAAAAGAAGAGCAAGAAAAAGAAGAAGAGGAAGTCCAAGAAAATGAAGAAACATGCCTTTCCTAAAGAAACGGTGGTGATGAAAGCTTATGCTCCTTGCATGGCACCTAAGCAATCAAATGTCAATCCTAAGAAGCCATCAAGGGGAGTCTACACCACAACCCTCAAGGATCCCGGTTGAATTCACAAAGGGGAGTCGGGCTGAAAACTTTAAACCAAGCGCTTTCGGGAGGCAACCCAGGTTGTATAATTCTATCCCTATCTTTTTATTTTATTTTCACCTATTCCATGCATTGAGGACATTGCATATTTTAAGTGTGGGGGTGGGAATTTAGATGTCTCGTTTTCGTAAAAAAAAAAAAATTTAACTTCAAATGCCTTGTGCCATGTCACTCTTGAGTGTATTTGGATGAATTTTGTGATCTTTGAAGCATTGATGGATCTTGCTATGGACATTCTTTCCAATTGAGTTGTTCCTATCTTGAACATTGTTTTGTCCATTGTGCCTTTATGAATATGGAACACTTGATTGTGGGGTATGAAATATGACTTGACTTTGGCATTTGTGGTTGTTTGAGATCAATTTGATTCTAAGTAGCACTACTTGAGCAATTAAAAAGAGAAAAAAATATATAGAAAAGAAAAAAAATAGAAAAGAGAAGAAAAAAAATTGTGTTTATTAATAAATGGTTTCTTTCATAAGTTTTCTGCTGAGTAACCGGGCCTCTTGCCTAGCAAGCAATAAGTTTCGCGTAAAAAGGTAGGAAATGAATGTTAGAGTACCTTGGTGACAAGTTTAACCTCGTAGCCTTTTTGACTTGGATAATTAGATCCGTTGAGGTGTCTTAACACCTAGTGTCCTAAGCCAACTGGATTGGGAGTCATTGGTCGAAAGCTCGTTATATGAGTCATTTAGAAAGCTTAAGTAGGTTGAACATTGCACAAGTCACCTTTGAGAAGAAAAAGAAAGAAAAAAAAATGTGAATAAGAATGAAGTTTGAATAAATGCTCATTGTATTTGCTTTTGGATTCTTATTGTTCTTGGAAGACTACATGGCCATTGTTTAGGTCACTTTGAAGCCAAATATCAAGTGAAATCCATTATGTGCATCAATTCTAGAATTTATAAGCAAAGTGGATGAGATAAGATTCTTGAAGGAATGCTTTTATTGGTTTGAATGCCCTAATGTTTGGTTTGTTAATGTGGATAGGGTTGCAATTGTGAATCCGTTTTATACTCTTGTTGATGACATGAATTTTGGCATTGAAGTTGTTTAATGTTTGTGGGTATCATTCTGGTAAACCCTCAGGAGACACAACTCCTCCTACTAGGGGCACCTAGGGGTTTAAAGGCTTGTGGCACATGCTAAGTGTCATCGTGAACCCTACGAAAGTGGCATAGATTAGTTACTTATTTAGAGTAGGTCTTAGTTGTTTTATTTTTCATTTGAGCTTAACGGAAAATACTCTTTCCCTCCTTTATTCATTCTCAATTTGCTCGAGAACGAGCAAAGGTTAAGTGTGGGGGTGTTTGATGTGCCAAATATATACATACATTTGCACATCCTTTACACATAAGTTCATCCCATTTTGAGTTGATTAAGAGTTGATATTGCCTAAGAAAGTTATATTTGCATATTGTAGGTGTCAAGGCAAGAAAGGAAGGAAAAGAGTGCAAAATGAAGATTTTTACTCCAGAACCGATTTCCGATCGATCGGATCAATTCTCAATCGATCGGACCTGCCAAAACAGCCTTGAATTCATGGAGACAGATTGTATTTCAGATCGATCGGAACAGTGTTCCGATCGATCGGAGGTACTATTCACAGCACGCGCAGTTTCGCGAAAATGTTCCGAATTCACTTGTTTTTAAGCCAAAACGACCCCAACTTGTTTTGAAAATGACATAAGAGTTTGAGGAAGTATAAAAGGGCATAAAATAGGGTTTTGGGGTAGTTCTTGGATGGTTTTTCATTCTACCACCATTGGAGAGCTTGGAGCCACCATTGGAGCTTGGAGAAGAAGAGGGTCTACAAGGGGGTTTTCTCTCTCCTTTTCTATCCTAGTTTCTATGGTAGATTTCCTTTGTTTAATGATGTATTTTGCTTCCATGAGTGGCTAGATTTCTTACTGGGGTCTTAATGTAACCAAACCTTGAAGATTCAATAAACTTTGTTTCCTTATTTCTTGATTTATCTCTCTCTATTGATTGTCTATGAGTGTGATTAATGCTTTTGAATGTTTGGCCATCATTCAATTGATTTGCTTCCTAGATTGAGACCGGAAGGAGATATCTAGGGTTTGCCTCAAGCCATAGATGACATAGGGTGCATGAACCATATCAATATAGGTTTGTGGCTTATGCAATCGCTAAATGATTTCCATAGTTCTTAATGGGTTTTTGATATATTAATCTGATTGTTAGGAATAACAGGGATTTATGTTGAAAATACGTTTGATGTATCTAGGAATAGAACATTGAATAGTTGGGAAATCGATTGTCATTATAGAGAGAGGAATTAAGGATTAAGGGGACCAAGGGAATTGAATTGGATAGGTGAGGTGAAGTAAAGTACCCTAGTGCTTTCCATCCTTGATTTCACACTTGTGTTTGATTTGTCTTTGTTCTTTTTAATTAGTTTAGTTAAAAATCAAAACAAACCGCAAAACCGTTTCCCAATTTGCATAGTTGTTACTAGTTTGACATTGATTTCTATTGCCAACACATCCCTAGTGGAAACGATAATTTACTCAGCTCTTTATTACTTGTGCGATTTGTGCGCTTGCAATTAAATCCATATCAAGGCCCTTGCATATGTAGTCATCTTGCTCTCATTTGAGTCTTGTCCGAGTTTGCTCCATGGTTTCTTCATCTCCTTGTGTTGACTTTGTGGTGGTGAGTACATACACAACTTTGAGACTTGCCAAAAGGACATGCATCTTCTTTTGCCACCGACAAAAATTAGAGCCATCAAACCTCTGTAATTTGACAAAATCTAAAGTAAACTCTCTCAATGAACCGGCCATAGAGATAACACTTTAAGATTGTTGGAGAAATTTCGACAATGTAGAACGTTGGAGAATTTTCGGCAAATTAGATTTTGCTTCAACGCACGGATTTACGATTTCCTTAAAGTGTTATTTGCCTCTACCAATTGGTATGCACAGGATAGCAGCAAATACACTTTCAAGATTTGAAGCACCACGTATTTAACGTTTTGATGTTCGACCTTTGCACAAAGGAAGAACACCCAAGAATGACCAAGAAAAACAGAACTTTAACAAGTGCTTGGAATTCTATTTTGCAAGGATAGAATCCAAGTTTGAGAGTTTTTGAGATGATTTTTAGATTGTAATTGAATGTCTTGGAATGATGTATTTATAGAGAATAACACACCTTTTGGTGAAAGGTTGTGTCCAAAAAGAAACACATTTTTTGGTGAAGGGTTGTGCTCAGGAGAAGTTGTAAGAGAAGAGTTGTGCCCATTGGTATGAAACTATCAATGTAAAAATTTCTTTATTATTTTGAAAATATTTCAACAACACCTTCATTGTATTCAACAAAGTTACTGAAATTAATCATTTTCAAGTGGTTAATAGGATATAATAGACATTAGTCATCTATTAGCAATGATTATATATATATATATATATAATAGAGTTAATGAACAATTAACAGGAATTGCAGAACAAAGTATTTAGTACAAGATGCATATTCCACGCCCAAAGTAAGCGTTGGAAAAACAACAACAGAGATAGAAAGCAAACAATTCAATGCGTACATAGGAAATGATAACCACAAGTGAGAATTTATTCTGGATAAAACGTAATTCCTTATGTTTTTACTCAACATGTGTAGCTTGGTAAGGAATGGGGATTAAATAAAGATCATTTTTTCTTCGAACTCCGACACCAAAACTCTCCGTCATGTCTAGTTCTTCTGGTTTGATGTTGTAATTAGGGAGCTTCCAGTCAAAATGGTAGAGTAAATTTGCAAGCGTAAGCTCAACGTTTGCTAGCCCGTATGACATGCCAGGGCACATCCTCCTTCCAGAACCAAACGGGATAAATTCAAAGTTATTTCCCTTAAAATCAATCGAACTATTAACGAATCTCTCAGGAGAGAACTTCTCGGCATCAATCCAGTACCTAGGATCCCTTCCAATAGCAAATGCATTAATGATGATTTGGGTTTTGACTGGTATGTCATAACCAAGAATCTGACACTTCTCTCTACATTCTCTCGGAAGTATCAAGGGAAGGGGAGGGTGCAACCTTAGAGTTTCTTTGATAACTAGTTTCATGAATTCTAGCTCTTCGATTCCTGCTTCGTCTACACATCCCTTTCTATCAAAGACCTGCCTCACCTCTGCTTGAGCCTTTGCCATAACCCTCGGATTTTTTAGCAACTCTGACATTGCCCATTCTAACGTCGTAGAAGACGTTTCGCTCCCAGCAATGAAAATGTCCTGAAAGATATATTTCATTCAATAGGTGAAAATTGACATAATTGGAGCCAAATTCTATTAGCTTCACATCGACCACTTACCAGTACAACTGCTTTGATGTTGTCTGTTGTTAAGGGAAACTGAAATTCTCCATGTTCTTGAAGATTTAAAAGAACGTCGACCAAATCTTTGACGACCTCTCCATTGGAATCGATTCTTGACTTGTTGCCTTTATGTTCAATGATAAGGCTTTCAAGTATCTCATCAACTTCATGATGCAGGCTCTCAAGTTGAGTCTTCATCAGGACGATTGTACGAAATAATTTTATGGAAGGGAACACATCAGCCAAACTAAAACCTCCTAAACCCTTTATTATTTGTCTTACAAGTGGTACAAATGCTCCATGCCTCTTGCCACTCCCACCAAATGCTGCCATTGAAGTGATCACATATGTTAAACAGATTAGCATCTCGCTGAGGTTGATTTCTGACCTTGCCTTTGAAGAAATGGATTTAACAAGCTCCGATACCTCTTCCTCTCTGATCCATCGCATTGCTTGAACCCTTTTTCCACTAAAGAGTTCCATTGTGCATATTTTACGCATTTGTCTCCAGTATTCTCCATATGGTGCAAAACCAATATCGCTTAAATTATATAGCAGGATCTCCGCAGCAAGGACATAAGGTCTTGAAGCAAAAATAATGTCATGGGTTTTCATTACTTCTTTGGCAAATTCTGGAGAAGAAATGACTATGGTGGAGACTTCACCGAGCTGAAGGTGCATAAGAGGTCCATATTTGTTGGCCAAATCTCTTAGCCGCCGATGAGGCAGAGAGCAAATCATTTGGTGCATGTTTCCTATCAGTGGTAGCTTCCATGGAGAGGGAGGAGCCACTGAATTTGACTTCTTGTTTTCCGATTTGCTGCATATTCTTAGCAGCACAAATAGGAAAACAAGGTCGGCCAAGAGAATTACAGGAAGAGAGAGAATTTGATTATCCATTTATGGAGGTAAAGCTATTCGTTTTTTTACTGACATATACACATGATAACCTACTCTTTTTATAAGAATCTTGTATACTGCAGAAGATACCTCAAAAGTCCATATTTTACTGACTTACACATGATAACCTACTCTTTTTATAATAATATTGTATTTATTTTCTTATATAAACCAGCAAAGATAAGAGAAATAAAAGATTCCTATCTTGTAGAACATGTGGTCTGGTATCACTAGTTACATGTGTAAGACATGCCTTATAGACAATGTAGGTAGTTGACATGCGAGGGAGAGTGTGCACTTGGTATGAAACAGAAGTGATAGAGATCATTGTAAATGATATCCCAATCATTCTAGTGATTGATATATCACTCTCTGGTTCAATCACTAGATTTTGTGGGTCCCCACAATTATATCAATCAAGGGACAAGATGAATTATTGCGATGACTGTGATCCCTAACTTTTTGGGAGGATTGGGGGTCATAAAATCATGTACAATGTTTTTAATCTCATCCCTCCATTCCATCCAACGGACATGTAATAAGTATTTTAGGTCTCTGTCAAAAAAAAGGTAGGGTAAAAATTTCTCTCAATCTCTTCGCCTTCGCTATTTCTTCTTGGTCTCTGCTTATATTATTTCTTCCCTCTTTCTTCTTCCCTCTTCCCTCTTCCCTTACCTTTCATTGAAGTCTTTATCTCCTTATAGCCGCAGCAATGACCCGGAATCAAATTTCCCACGGATAGGTGGTAAGGGTGTGTGATCTCCTTTGACTTGAGCTTGCAAATGAGTTCGACAGTTTCCGATGATTCAGATGAGTTCGAAAATTTGTGATAATTCGGATGAGTTAGACAAATGATTCTTCCATCAGCAAATCTAGGGTTTTTTATTTTTTCTAGGTTTAAGGATTTTTTTTTTGTGACAGCTTATGATTTTGAAATTTTTTTTATTAAAACTTAGAACGAAAGCTAACAAAAGACATAAATCAATTTTTTTTATTAGAAAGAACGAGAGCTAACAAAAGACAAATCTGAGACTGATAATGAAAACCCTCTTATTTCCAAACAGTAAGATAGCGAAATCTGACATCAATTTGGAAAAATTTTCCAAGTCTTTACCATTCATCACAATGATGATTTTATGAACGAAGGGGTCATGAGGAGTACATGAGATTGGTCACCCCTGAGGTCTTTCTAGCATTATCCTACCTTTTGTTTGACAGAGACCTAAAAGACTTATTACATGTCCGTTGGATGGAATGGCGGGATAAGATTAAAAACATTGTAGGTGATTTTATGGAAATGGATTGCAGCCCCCATCCCCTTTTTTGGATATGAAAAGGAATCATAGGGGAGATTGTTGGGTCAAGTATGACAAAGTTAATAATACCTAAGGCTTTGAGTTTAGATGGAATTCGAATGTGCACATAAGCTCACATTGCAACTACGTTCGCCGGCATGTCCAATTTTGTTCCACTAAAAATGAGTAGTGTTATAGAAATAGACAGTTATAGCATGAACGTTATCTAAAGAACATGTTTGAAACACTAAACATTCACTTCGGTTAGACATTCAACAAGACCAATACATATTAGGGTCCGTTTAGTAGGGCGTGTGCTCAACGGTGCCACTAATGGAATACGTTGGGATGCACCATTGCCAAATGGGCAAAAAATGGCAGCGTATCTTTTCCACCCATAAAACACATGCTCACAAACTGAGTTTTTTTTTACAGGAAAAACTGCCAATAAATACACAATTGAGAAGATATGTTCAAATAAGAACATAAAATATTAATAAAAACAAAGCTCGTTGAATTACCTATATGTCCCTCTTCATTTAAAAATTTGTAAACTATTCATTTAGACTTTTTTCCTATCCACATTTCTTCATGCGTGACGTAATCAGGTTAGACTTTGTTCTTTTCTTAAATGGAACTTCAAATTGATTTATGTCTCAAAATACATGATAGATTTTGAAAAAAAAATTATATATTCTAATCAGCGTGAAAAATCCTTTCAGACAATATCACTCATCTGTATATTCTAAGATAAAAAAATCTCGCATATCTGAAAGATCGATAAATAGAAAATCGAAATAACAGACCGTACCACTACGTTAAATTTATGTTAAAAAAATGAAAAAAAAACTCGAAAAACCTGTTGGGCCACCATATATTTTTTGAATACAAGTACAGATACAATATACGACACACTACCAGATCAAGCCTATGAAAGTATAGGTGTCAATAGACCTGACATAGGAGGTACAAACCAAACACACGCAGGTGCACAAACCAAGTCCATGCAAGGGCAGACTAAGCCCACACACCTCCTTATAAATATTTAGGAGGAGGTGAGAGTAGAACTCATGACCTGAAGTCAGAGACATGTAAAGTCATTGCCACTCAATCAATAATTCATTTGCTCGGCCACCATATATTGACTACACATACACATACTTATACTTCCAAAAACGTGTCTAATTCTTTTAACCAATTTTCAGAATTCCAAAAACATGTCCTATTCTTTTAACCAATTTTCGGAATTCCAAAAACGTGTTGAGCCACCATATATTGACTTAGACCTACTTCCAAAAACGTGTCCAATTCTTTTAACCAATTGCTGGATCGGGTATTATAAAATTAATGTAAAATTAAGATATCATTGGAATCATCAACTTTTGAGATACCTATGCAGTCTGTCTGAATTGAAAAACATAACTCCAGCTTAGCAAAGAATCTGGTTCCAACAATCTCCATTGTTCCATATTCCGTAGCTTCACCTCCAATCCATCATGGATTATCAAAAACATATTCCGTAGCTTCATCTCCATTGTTCCATATTCTTGTTTTCTTATTGATGCTGCTGAGAATATGGAGCAAACCAAAAACAATCAGTCAAATTCAGTTGCTCCTCCTTCTTCATGGAAGTTACCCTTGATGGAACGTGCTTAACACAAGAGGGGTGAATTGTGTCTCTAAATTTTATTTTGAATCCCTTTCAATAATTTCAACAATTAATCACATATAATAAATAACACACAAATTAGGTCTCTAATGATTTTATCCTAATCAAGTTTCGATCAAATGCACCATGTGATACAATACAATGAATGAAAAGGTATCAAATATTCAAGAATCACAAAACCAAATTTATGTAACAACAATCTACGCATATTTTGTAACACCAATTTCACCTAACAAATCAAGTCGAAATTCAATGAAATTTGGTATGCAGTATCACAATACCCTAATGAATACTATAGCAAAAATTCAGATCAAAATTCAAACTCTAAGGCATTCTGTTATTCACGGACATATTAGGGTACAAAAAATTATGCAATTCAAAACACTTGTCCTAATGGTTTAGAGAAACCTTCACTAATACAATTAACAACCTCAAGCAAATGATCAACACACGTGCAGAAAATCAGTTTTGATGCAAGGTCTTGCAATGACCAAAATGGTTTCAAGCTCGTGCGCACAAGGTCACCCTTGAAACTGAAGATTTCAAGGCAATCTTCAAACTTTACAACCAAGGGTTTCAAACACTCCCTCAAACTCAACCTCAACAAGGTTTTTGCCCAATGAAGGGACTTTTATAAGTATAGGCTCAAATGGGTTCTCACAAGGATAACACTAAGCTAATGAGATGTGGAACTCTCTCAATACAACCATCGATTAGTATACCGTTGGAGCTTGTAGTCTTCAAGAATATCTACATAAGCTAAGGGCACTGACGGATCGAGTTTAACACAAGGGGGGGGGTGAATTGTGTCCCCAAATTCCAATTGGAATCCCTTTTTCAATTTAAACAAATTAATGGCAATTAACAAGTAGCACACAAATTTGGACTCTAATGATTTTCCTAATCAATATTCAATCCAATGCAAGATGTGATACAATATAGTGAATGACCAAATATCAAATAATCAAGAATTGCACAAAACAGATTTTCAAGCAACACACTGCACACAGATTTTTCAACTCAGATTTTACCTATCAAATGATGTCAAAATGCAACGAAATTTTATATGCAATGTCACAACACCTTAATAAACACTATATAAAAATTTCAGATCAAAATTCAAAGTTTAAGGCAGTCTGCTAATCTCGGACAGATTAGGGTTTTGAAAATCCTGCAGTTTGAAACAAGTAGTAAATATAAACAAGTAAACAAAGAAATCAACACAGCGATTTATAGTAGTTCGGAGACCCTTCTCCTACGTCTACTACCTAGATTCACCAACCTAGGATTTTCCCAACTCCACTAAGGTGTGGTTTTAAGAGACCCACAAAACTCCTTACACCAAGGGTTTCTAAGAACTCCCTCAAACTTCAATGTTTACAATTTCCCCTAACAAAGGGAATTTCTCAATGGGATTTTCAGCCAAGGTTCTCACAGGTTACCTCAAAGGTATTTGGTATGGAACTCTCAAGATTACAGCAACACTCTCAAAGATAGGATTTTAAGAACAAGAGAGGTTTAGATTGTAAGTAAACAAAGCCAAAAGGATATAGGAACTTCCCTTTTGTAAAAGCAAGAGTAGTGAGAAGTCCTTGATTGTAGAGGCTTGTATTGGAGAAGATTGTTGTAGCAAATAGCAAGAAAGCTTGATGATTGATGAACTTGATAGCAAGAGGTTTCTCTCAAGGATAATTTTTCAATTTGCTTCTCCAAGTTGTATGAAAGGGAAGATCCTCTTTTAAAGGCAATTCTCTCCTATGCTTGTAGCCATTGGATCAAACTTCAAGAGTTGATCTCTACCATCCATTGCAGCTCCTAATCTTGGTCATTGATGATTTGAGCAAACAAATCTCCACCATAGAGCATATAGACGTTGCACATGCTCCTCTTTTTTAAGTCAAAAATTGCAAGCAAGAAAGTTGTCTTATGCACAACCATTTGATCAATGTATGTCTTCAAATCTTGACCATTCAAACTCTCTTTAATTCTCAGCCATGGATGTAGATTGTACTATGCCATCTTGTCCCTTCATTTTGAATCAAAGACTTCAAAAGTGATCCCTTAGTCAAGGATCTTGTTTGATTGCACCAACATAACTTTCTTGGTAGCACATGTCTTGAGTGAAAATGTCAAGGATCTTGTTTGATTGCACCAACCTAACTTTCTTGGTAGCACATGTCTTGAGTGAAAATGTCAAACAAGAATATATCACTAATGATAGAGAGGACAAGGTTTGTCCCACATGTTTGAAAAGAGTTGTATCTCCATGAAGACCACAACCAATAGCCTCAATGTTTGATTCATTCAACTTGATTAAGTGCCTTAGTGGAAAGTTGGCAAATATAGGATTTTTCATAGTTTCCTAGAGCTCCAAGCTCATTCTTAGAAACTGGACTTCGACCACTCTTGAACATACTGAATTCTGAGGCATATGAGACCACAATGATGATTAACCTACAAGGAAATAGGAGGTAGAACTCCCCAATTGCATGTAAGCTCAAAGAGCTTCATATAGAGCGCATAGGTTAATTACATTAGAAAAACAACCCAGAAAATTCATATTACCGCATGATAAATCATTTTATATGTATTAGAATGTCCATGTAAAATTTCATAACAATCGGAAATCGTTTGGTCACTCAACCAAGCAATTTGATCACTAATAGTGAAACCGATAAATTCTAAGTGTAAATTCAAAGTCATTTTGCTAACTCAGTGTAAATGACATTTTCTCTTGAACTTTACTAAATCAAATATGTTCATAGTGATGAAACTAAGATGCACACGAAATTTCATTTAAATCGGAGTTCATTTGGTTCACCACGTTCACAACGAACACATATGCACAAAATTAGGTAAAACCTAGTTTTGGCGGAATTTAAGCATATGACCAAATATATATGTGATGCACTTAATTTCTCATGATTATAGTCCTAGAACATATATTAAACCTTCATGTATATGTGATTCAAGTTTCAAGTCATTTGGACCTAAGTTGGTTAAGATATGATAATTGGAAAATTAATGCTCTAACTTAGTTCATGTATGTTTGTTTTCAAAACTTAATTTCCAGCACTATCTCAAAAATATATAGTCATTTAAATTCAATTCATATAAATCAAATATTGCTTTAATGTTTCATTATCATTTATAAATGATTTAATATCATCAAAATTAGACATATAGGACCATAGGTCCAACAATCTCCCCCTTTTTGATGATTACAAAACATGCATGATATAAATGTCTATTTGATTGTAATTGAATTTAATATCAATTCAAAGTGCATTAAAAAGTTTAATGATATCAATTTAAAACACTTTTGAAACTCATATACAACTTTAGTTAAGTAAGCTTAGCTCCCCCTTACTTTAACATCTATTCTCTCCCAATCATGGCATATACACTCCCCCTTAAGTTATGCCTATATATGCATTTTGGCAAATGATTTTAATGCAATTTATCATCATGTATCTCCCCCTTTTTGTAATAAATCAAAAAGTGGAGAACTAAGGGGTTGATGCAAGTTTTGTAAAAGATTTATAAGCATTTTTGAGATTTTATCACAAAAGTGATTTAAGACCATAAACATACTTCAAATAATATCAAAACTAGTTCTCATCAACAAATGGCAACACACCAATTGAACTAATAGAACCTAAGTGACCCAATTTGGAGCCTATCACACTAAGTGACCCATGGCCTCCTAATGACACTAGGTTACTCCCCCTTCAATCATGCATACCAATTTATATATTTAGCTTATAAGCACATATCACCAAGAAAATATAATAAGCATTCAAGTAATATGCACTCAAGGTGCTTCACACAAACCCAATGCATTTCTTAGTTTTATGAATCTATCCTTAGCTAAAGGCTTAGTGAACAAATCGGCAATATTATGTTCCCCTTCTACATGTTCAAGCACAATGTTCTTTTTAGCAACATGATCTCTAATGAAATGATGTCTAATGTCTATATGCTTGCTTTACCATGATATCTAGGATTCTTAGACAAATGTATGGCACTTATGTTATCACAAAGAATTGGAATGTTTGAAAATTCCATATTAAAATCAAGCATTTGTTGTTTAATCCAAAGCAATTGGCAAGTACAACTACCAATAGCCATATATTCGGCTTCGGTAGTGCTCAAAGCAACACATGTTTGCTTCTTGGAGAACCAAGATATGAGCATATTTCCTAGGTATTGACAAGTACCACTAGTACTTTTCCTATTTATTTTGCAACCCGTAAAGTCGGCATCTACAAATGAATGCAAGTCAAATGAAGATTTCTTATCATACCACAACCCTAGTGAAGGTGTGTCTTTTAAGTACCTAAGAATCTTCTTTATGGCCATGAGATGTGTTTGCTTAGGATTAGATTGAAATCTTGCACACATGCAAACACTAAACATAATATCGGGCCTAGATGCGGTCAAGTAAAGTAAACTACCAATCATTGACCTATATCTCTTTTGATCAACATCATTACCATCTAGGTCGGGTTCTAATTTGGTTCCCACTCCCATAGGTGTGGATGAACCTTTAGAAATATCCATGCCAAACCTTTTTAATATCTCATTTGTATACTTAGTTTGACTAATGTGAGTGCCAAGTGGGGTTTGTTTAATTTGTAAACCTAGAAAGTAAGTCAACTCACCCATCATACTCATTTCAAATTCATTCTTCATGCATAATGCAAAATCTTCACACATAGATTCTAATGTAGCACCAAACACAATATCATCAACATATATTTGCACAATTAGCATATCAAGACCTTTGTATTTAATAAACAAAGTATCATCAATACTACCACATTGAAAACCATTTTCAAGCAAGAACTTAGACAATCTTTCATACCAAGCTCTAGGAGCTTGTTTTAAACCATATAAAGCCTTGTCTAGTTTGTAAACATGGTTTGGAAATTTCTTACTTTCAAATCCGGGAGGTTGTTTAACATAAACTTCCTCATTTATCACACCATTTAAAAATGCACTTTTCACATCCATTTGAAAAAGTTTGATATTTTTGTAACATGCAAATGCAAGCAATAATCTAATAGCCTCTAACCTTGCAACCGGTGCAAAGGTTTCATCAAAGTCAATGCCCTCTTCTTGGCAATATCCTTGGGCCACTAATCTAGCTTTGTTCCTAGTTACATTACCATTTTCATCCATCTTATTCCTATAGACCCATTTTGTTCCTATAATGGTGTGGTCTTTAGGTTTAGGACAAAGAGTCCAAACCTTACTTCTCTCAAATTGTTCTAACTCCTCTTGCATGGCATACACCCAATCATCATCATGCAAAGCATCACGTACATTTTTAGGCTCTACTAAAGAAAGCATGGCAAAAGAGTTTAAAGGATTAGAATTGACCGTAGAGTCCCTTTTGGCTCTTAGTTGTCTTCCTTGATGCAAGTCTCCAATAATTAGTTCTTTTGGATGAGACTTCATCACCTTGTATTTGTGAACACCCGGTTGTTCCATAGCATTTTCAGCTTCTTTTGGTTCTTCATTTCCCTCGGGTTCACCTTCACTTTCTTCATTTGGTGGTGTTTCTTCATTTGAGATATTCATCTCCCTTAAGTTCTCCACCAAAGGGACATCATCTTCATCTTCTTCTAGCAATTGTACTCCATATGTACCTTCATTTTTGTGCTTCAAAGGATGTTCCAAATCTGAAAATTTATTTTCTACACGCACATTTGGAGCAAGTGTGGTCATATCATCGAATTTAACATTTACACTTTCTTCCACAATTTTAGTTCTAGAGTTAAATACTCTATATGCTTTAGATGATGATGAATATCCTAAAAATATTCCAATGTCACTCTTTGCATCAAATTTATCCAAATTGTCTTTGGTATTTAAAATAAAACATTTAGCACCAAAAACCTTAAAGTAATCTACTTTAGGTTTCTTGCCATACAAGAGTTCATAAGGAGTTTTCTTTAATCCTTTTCTAATGCTAAGTCTATTACTCACATAACATGCATTACTAGTAGCTTCGGCCCAAAAATATTTAGGAAGATTATATTCTAGAAGCATGGTTCTTCCTAGTTCTTGTAAAGTTCTATTCTTCCTTTCTACAACCCCATTTTGTTGAGGTGTCCTAGGAGCACTAAACTCGTGTTTAATACCAAAAGAAGCACACAAAGAATCAAAATTAGCATTTTCAAATTCACCTCCATGGTCACTTCTAATTTTTGAAACTTTTAAGTTATGCTCATTTTGCAATCTCCTAAGTAAGTTTTCAAAAGCATGCAATGCATCACTTTTATGCACAAGAAACAAACACCATGTAAATCTAGTATAATCATCCACAATAACAAATGCATAGTATTTTCCACCTAGACTCCTAACTCTACTAGGACCAAATAAATCCATATGTAACAATTCTAGAGGCCTAGAAGTACTAATATCAAGTTTAGGCTTAAAAGACTCTTTAGTTTGTTTACCCCTAACACAAACATCACAAACATGTTCAACATTGAAATTTAACTTAGGCAATCCTCTAATAAGTTCATTGGCACACAACTTTTTCAATGTAGACATTCCGATATGACCTAATCTTCTATTCCAATGCAAAGCATCATCATTCTTAGCAAGCAAGCAAGATATTTTAGAATTTTTCATAGCATCAAAATGCATTACATACATATCACCACTTCTACTTCCTAATTTCACAACATTACCATAAACATCAAACACATAACATTTATCATTTTTGAAAAGAATATCAAAGCCTTTATCGGCTAAATGACTAACACTCAATAAATTAAAAGATAAATTTTCAACCAATCTTACTTCACTAAGGGAGAAAGAAGAGTTACCTATGGATCCCAAGCCTAGGATCTTACCTTTGACCTTGTCTCCAAAGGTCACACATCCTCCATTCTTCTTTGCTTCAAAGGATGTGAATAATGAAGCATCTCCCGTCATGTGTCTAGAACAACCACTATCCAAATACCATTTGCATGATTCGGATTTGGATTTTAAGCACACCTAGATAAACACATGTTTAATATACCTTAGGTATCCAAACTTTGGATCCTTTGGGGTTAGTAGCAATAAAGGCATATGCATCAATTTTGAAAGTTCTCATCACATATGCTTTCTTTTCAAAGTCATTCAACCCTTTAGGCACCCAAACCTTCTTCACATAAACTTTTCTCTTCCTAGGTGTAGTTCCCTTAGGAACATTAGCCTTACCCTTGGGGTAGGTACCATTTTTGTTCACATTGACCGTGGCCTCCTTAGCCTCTAGGGTGTCCTTAAGTTTCATAGGATCATATCCTAATCCACTCTTGTCAAGATAATGTCTTTGAGATGCAAGAAGTTCATCCAATTTAGAAGAACTCATAGAAAATTTTGAAAATTGTTTTTCAAGCATATTGTATTTCTCATTGGCCATATCAAGCTCTTTTTGTAGAGAAGAAGAGTTAGGCATAATAATGCACTCATGATCATCCCATGTTTCCAACTCACCTTCTAGCTCATGAATCCTAGCATGCAAAGCATCTAAGTCATGTGAATTGCTAGATGATGCAATGTCACTAGAATTAACACATGTTTTCAATTGATCTTTTAAATCCTCATTTTCTTGAACTAATGCATCAAGTGAAAAACATACATCATCATATTTAGATTTCAAATCACAACACTCATTTAGATGCATTTTTTCTACTTTAGAAAGTCTACTAACTTCTTTCTTAGTATGCTTGTGTTTATGCATTAATTTCTCATAAGCAATATAAAGTTCATCATAAACACAAGAGAGCTCATCATAAGAAGGTTTAGAAGATGTTACCATCTCATCCGAATTTGATGAGGACACTTCCTCTTCCTCATTTGCCATGAGACACAAGTTGGCTTGGAGTTCCTCTTCACTATCACTTGAAGATGATGATGAAGAATCATCCCAAGTGGCCTTGAATGCCTTCTTCTCCTTCTTCCCTTTGTCCTTCTTCTTCTCTTTCTCTCTATATTCCTTATGCTTCTTCTTTTGAAGCTTAGGGCAATCGGCCATAAAGTGACCTACTTTGCCACACTTAAAGCAAGTACTCTTTTCTTTCTCTTTCTCCTCTCTCTTTTCTTTAAAAGCCTTTCTATTCTTGAATCCTCCACGTTTGTTCATCTTCAAGAACTTCTTGAAATGCTTAGCTAATAGGGCTGCCCCTATTTCACTATCATCATCACTAGAATCCGAACTAGTGTCACTATTGATCCTAAGAGCTAAGCCATTTTTCTTAGGTGGTGCATCTTCCTCATCTAATCTTGACATCTCCAACTCATGTGTCATTAGACTTCCTATTAATTCCTCTATCTTAAGCTTCCTAAGGTCTTTAGCCTCTTTAATGGCTACTACCTTATCTTTCCAAATCCTAGGTAAACTCCTAAGGATCTTTTGGACCTTATCAACTTCCTCATATGGTTTGTTCAAAGCTTCTAATTCATTACATATGCAAGTAAGTCTAGAAAACATCTCCCTAATGCTCTCACCCTTCTTCATTCTAAAGGTCTCAAACTCGGTGACTAGCATGTTTATCTTAGAGTCCTTCACTTGACTTGTTCCTTCATGCTTCAACTCTAACATATCCCAAATCTCCTTTGCACTCTTACATTGAGCTATGTAATCAAATTCACTCCTAATAAGTGCAATGTGCAAAGTGTTGATTGCCTTATTATTTAGGCTAAGTAATCTCTTATCTTCCTTAGTAAACTCACTCTTTTCCTTATCTACCATCTCATCACCCAAAAGTTTCCTAGGAACATAAGGACCATTCTCTACAACTTCCCACAAATCATAATCAATGGAATTTATAAAAATTTTCATCCTATTTTTCCAAAAACCGTATTGCAAGCCATTGAAAAATGGTGGTCTATTCATGGATAGGCCTTCGGCCTCACCATAAGAATTAATATTTGCCATAAATATGCCAAATATGATATAACTCCTAGTTTTAGCTAACCTGCTCCGATACCAATTGACGGATCGAGTTTAACACAAGGGGGGGGTGAATTGTGTCCCCAAATTCCAATTGGAATCCCTTTTTCAATTTAAACAAATTAATGGCAATTAACAAGTAGCACACAAATTTGGACTCTAATGATTTTCCTAATCAATATTCAATCCAATGCAAGATGTGATACAATATAGTGAATGACCAAATATCAAATAATCAAGAATTGCACAAAACAGATTTTCAAGCAACACACTGCACACAGATTTTTCAACTCAGATTTTACCTATCAAATGATGTCAAAATGCAACGAAATTTTATATGCAATGTCACAACACCTTAATAAACACTATATAAAAATTTCAGATCAAAATTCAAAGTTTAAGGCAGTCTGCTAATCTCGGACAGATTAGGGTTTTGAAAATCCTGCAGTTTGAAACAAGTAGTAAATATAAACAAGTAAACAAAGAAATCAACACAGCGATTTATAGTAGTTCGGAGACCCTTCTCCTACGTCTACTACCTAGATTCACCAACCTAGGATTTTCCCAACTCCACTAAGGTGTGGTTTTAAGAGACCCACAAAACTCCTTACACCAAGGGTTTCTAAGAACTCCCTCAAACTTCAATGTTTACAATTTCCCCTAACAAAGGGAATTTCTCAATGGGATTTTCAGCCAAGGTTCTCACAGGTTACCTCAAAGGTATTTGGTATGGAACTCTCAAGATTACAGCAACACTCTCAAAGATAGGATTTTAAGAACAAGAGAGGTTTAGATTGTAAGTAAACAAAGCCAAAAGGATATAGGAACTTCCCTTTTGCAAAAGCAAGAGTAGTGAGAAGTCCTTGATTGTAGAGGCTTGTATTGGAGAAGATTGTTGTAGCAAATAGCAAGAAAGCTTGATGATTGATGAACTTGATAGCAAGAGGTTTCTCTCAAGGATAATTTTTCAATTTGCTTCTCCAAGTTGTATGAAAGGGAAGATCCTCTTTTAAAGGCAATTCTCTCCTATGCTTGTAGCCATTGGATCAAACTTCAAGAGTTGATCTCTACCATCCATTGCAGCTCCTAATCTTGGTCATTGATGATTTGAGCAAACAAATCTCCACCATAGAGCATATAGACGTTGCACATGCTCCTCTTTTTTAAGTCAAAAATTGCAAGCAAGAAAGTTGTCTTATGCACAACCATTTGATCAATGTATGTCTTCAAATCTTGACCATTCAAACTCTCTTTAATTCTCAGCCATGGATGTAGATTGTACTATGCCATCTTGTCCCTTCATTTTGAATCAAAGACTTCAAAAGTGATCCCTTAGTCAAGGATCTTGTTTGATTGCACCAACATAACTTTCTTGGTAGCACATGTCTTGAGTGAAAATGTCAAGGATCTTGTTTGATTGCACCAACCTAACTTTCTTGGTAGCACATGTCTTGAGTGAAAATGTCAAACAAGAATATATCACTAATGATAGAGAGGACAAGGTTTGTCCCACATGTTTGAAAAGAGTTGTATCTCCATGAAGACCACAACCAATAGCCTCAATGTTTGATTCATTCAACTTGATTAAGTGCCTTAGTGGAAAGTTGGCAAATATAGGATTTTTCATAGTTTCCTAGAGCTCCAAGCTCATTCTTAGAAACTGGACTTCGACCACTCTTGAACATACTGAATTCTGAGGCATATGAGACCACAATGATGATTAACCTACAAGGAAATAGGAGGTAGAACTCCCCAATTGCATGTAAGCTCAAAGAGCTTCATATAGAGCGCATAGGTTAATTACATTAGAAAAACAACCCAGAAAATTCATATTACCGCATGATAAATCATTTTATATGTATTAGAATGTCCATGTAAAATTTCATAACAATCGGAAATCGTTTGGTCACTCAACCAAGCAATTTGATCACTAATAGTGAAACCGATAAATTCTAAGTGTAAATTCAAAGTCATTTTGCTAACTCAGTGTAAATGACATTTTCTCTTGAACTTTACTAAATCAAATATGTTCATAGTGATGAAACTAAGATGCACACGAAATTTCATTTAAATCGGAGTTCATTTGGTTCACCACGTTCACAACGAACACATATGCACAAAATTAGGTAAAACCTAGTTTTGGCGGAATTTAAGCATCTGACCAAATATATATGTGATGCACTTAATTTCTCATGATTATAGTCCTAGAACATATATTAAACCTTCATGTATATGTGATTCAAGTTTCAAGTCATTTGGACCTAAGTTGGTTAAGATATGATAATTGGAAAATTAATGCTCTAACTTAGTTCATGTATGTTTGTTTTCAAAACTTAATTTCCAGCACTATCTCAAAAATATATAGTCATTTAAATTCAATTCATATAAATCAAATATTGCTTTAATGTTTCATTATCATTTATAAATGATTTAATATCATCAAAATTAGACATATAGGACCATAGGTCCAACAATCTCCCCCTTTTTGATGATTACAAAACATGCATGATATAAATGTCTATTTGATTGTAATTGAATTTAATATCAATTCAAAGTGCATTAAAAAGTTTAATGATATCAATTTAAAACACTTTTGAAACTCATATACAACTTTAGTTAAGTAAGCTTAGCTCCCCCTTACTTTAACATCTATTCTCTCCCAATCATGGCATATACACTCCCCCTTAAGTTATGCCTATATATGCATTTTGGCAAATGATTTTAATGCAATTTATCATCATGTCTCTCCCCCTTTTTGTAATAAATCAAAAAGTGGAGAACTAAGGGGTTGATGCAAGTTTTGTAAAAGATTTATAAGCATTTTTGAGATTTTATCACAAAAGTGATTTAAGACCATAAACATACTTCAAATAATATCAAAACTAGTTCTCATCAACAAATGGCAACACACCAATTGAACTAATAGAACCTAAGCGACCCAATTTGGAGCCTATCACACTAAGTGACCCATGGCCTCATAATGACACTAGGTTACTCCCCCTTCAATCATGCATACCAATTTATATATTTAGCTTATAAGCACATATCACCAAGAAAATATAATAAGCATTCAAGTAATATGCACTCAAGGTGCTTCACACAAACCCAATGCATTTCTTAGTTTTATGAATCTATCCTTAGCTAAAGGCTTAGTGAACAAATCGGCAATATTATGTTCCCCTTCTACATGTTCAAGTGTACCTCAATTTCCTTCTCAAGTGTAGCGAAACAAAGAGTTTGACAATTCTGAAATGTAGTACACAATAGGTCCCATATGTTGGTCCTTTAAAGAGAAAGATGATGTGGTCTATTTTATTTTCTGTTTTCAAATAATTTTAATATTTTTTTTAATTTTCTGGATTTTCTAAAATAAACGACCAATGGTTTTTTTGGAATTATTTTCTGAAAAAGAAAAGACATGAAAAACAATTAAATCCTAGCAAATATAAGTCCACATATATGGTTCACGATAAATTCCATGCACAAGACAATGTTGCACAACTTGTCACTCTCCGGTCCAATGCACACTACCATGCACAGCTTCAATTCTTCACATGATAAATTGAATATGCAGCTCAATATACTCCAGAGAATTAGCCATAAGGCTGGTTCCAATCAACAATCAAATATGTCCTTAGTGGAAGGTTGATGAACATAGGTTTTTCTTGGTTTTCTTGAGCTCCAAGCTCATACTTGAAAACCGGATCATAATCATTTTCCAAACTGAATATTGAGGCACATATGATCATCATGATGATTCACCTACAAATAAAAAAGAGGCAAAACTCCCCAATTATATGTAACCTCAAGGAGCTTCATGTAAAGCACTTAGGTTAATCATATTCAAAAACAACCCAGAAAACTCAAATTACTACATGATAAATCATTTTATACATATTACATTGGCCAAATAAAATTTCATAATAATCGGGAATCGTTTGGTCACTCTACCAAACAAATAGCTTAAAATAGTCGAAAACTGATAAATTCGTAGTGTACAACTACTGCACTGTGCAGCCCCTATGTGTGGTGGTCTAAATTTGGCCCTTATGCATTCATATGAAAGATCACAGTGGATATAATGTACACACAAAATTTTAAGTCAATTGGTTCACAAATGACAAAGTTATGGCCTAACCAAGTTGACTACACAAATAGGACACATATAGTCAAGTATGTTCATAATGATAAAAATAAGTTGCATACAAGTTTTCATATAAATCGGAGTTCATTTGGTTCATCACGTTTACGAAGGAACACATATGCACAAAACTTAGGTTAAACCTAATTTTGGCGGAATTTAAGCATTTGACCAAATCTAAGTGTAATGCACTTAATTTCACTTAATCCTTGTACTAGAACATATATTAGACCTTCATGGACAAGTGGTTCTAGTTCTAAGTCAATAAGATCTAAGTTGGTTAAATTATGATAAATCAAAGTTTGTAACCTTAACTTAGTCCATGCATGTTCATTTCCAAAACTGAATTTCCAGCACCTTGGAATGTGTCAAATAAGATCAATTTTCAAGTATGTGACACAAGACCAACACTTAGCATAATAGGCAGAAACTAACACTTAGCACATAAGGCGTTTGGCCACACTTTACTCAAATGTATAAGATCAATAACTCGGTACATGTAAACATTTAAGCATAAGCATTTAACCCATTAATCATTTACACAAGATATGGTTCACATGTATGATCATAAATCCAAAGCATATTATGCACAATTAAGATTAAACAATCAACATGTAGTTTGGTAAACTACCATTTAAGCATATTTTCTAGCATTTTAGGATGTGTTCAAGTCGAGCATGCTCACACACATTTTGGCATACGATCATACACAATCATCAAAAACATAATGTTGACCTAGACACTAATTCTTGCTCTAACAACCCCCGATAAGAAACATTCACCAAATGATTGGTTCTCTGCCGCATCGTCGCCTACATGAGTTAGCCAACAAATATGGACCTCTTATACATCTTGAACTTGGTGAATTGTCCACTATTGTCGTTTCTTCTCCAGAAGTCGCCATAGATGTCCTGTTCTAGAACAACAGTAATGTGGGGTTTTCGCCATATGAGATTACTGGAGACAGACGCGTCAAATTTTGACAGTGGAGCTCTTAAGCGGAAGAAGGGTTCAAGCTTTGCGATCGATCAGAGAGGAAGAGGTATCGCAGTTTGTTAAATCCATTTCTTCAAATGCAAGGTCAAAGATCAATCTCAACGAGATGTTAATTCCTTTAACATATGCAATCACCACAAAAAGATGGCATTTGGTGGGAGTTCAGAGAAGCATGTAGCATTTGTACCACCTATAAGAGAAATTGTAGAGGTTACTGAAGGATCATGTAGGACCCAGGCTACATAAGAGAGGGGATGAATTATGTCCCCAAATTCCTTTTAGGAATCCTCTAATACAAAATCGTCACACAAAAGCATAACACACACAAAGACTTGGTCTCTCGTAGGATATCCTAAGCCAATTCAAGTAAATTTCAATGAGGCCTTCAATCAAGTCAACCAAATCACTTGTAATACAAGTATGACAAAAAAAAGTTCCAACAAGATATAGAACAAAGTCAAGACAATGTATATAATATTAGATTTAAGATAGTGAGCAAATATTCGAGTTTTAATCAATGCATAATTTGTATGATAAGCGGAAGCAATTTCATCAATTAATAGAATAATTTCAAATCAATGCAAACTTGACTTTCTCCAATTAGACCCGTATGTATCAATCAAACAAACATATTAGTTTTCAATCATATAAAACAATCACATATAATTACATAATATATATTAAACTATGAACAATATAGAACATATAAAATCATATTAAAGCAATAAAACAAAATTGTAAAAGAGTAGGGTCTAGAGAGATGCAAACAATGATTAATAGTGGTTGGCGACTTCACCAAGTCCTCCTACGTCCACTCCCTAAGCACCCTTGCTTAGGAGCTCAATAACGGTGATTTTCCGGAGTTCACCACCAAAACTCAAAGTTTTTAAAAGTTAATCCTCCTAACTTTTACACACGTGGTTTTAAAGGTAAACCACAAAACTTTCACTAACTCACTAGGGTACCCTCAAAAGAGTTTACAATGAAGTCTCAAAGGCTCAACTCAATTGATTTGTAGAGATAATAGGAGATGGAACTCTCTTGTTTTTCAAAGCTCACGGACAGAGTATGACTTCAGAGTGTAGGAGCTCTTTCTAATCAAGAACAAGTATAGATAGACTCGAAAGCCTTTCGGGAAGAGAGAAGAATGGATGGAATGTTTGTTTGCAAAGTTTCTTGAATTAGTTGAGACAAAATTCGACCACTCCACTTCTGCTTGTTGAATTGACGGGCTGCTGTATAGAAGAAGAAACAAAGAAGGTAATATGGTTTGAGACCCTTAATCTTCTCCACCTTAATTTCGGAAATCATGCTTCTTTTTTATTTTGAAATCTAACTCCATAATCTTCTCTTTGTGGAATAGGAAACCAACTTGATTTTGTTCTCCATGAATATGGGAATGGAACCTTCAATTTGACGTTGTAGAAACGGCTAGAGCACTCTTCAAGTTTAGGAAACAATACTTTAATTTTAGCCTTCACCAAATAGGAAAACAAGCTCTCCAATATTGCTTCACGTAACAGACTAGGATTTTCTTCATTAAGATTGAATGAAACTCTTCAATCATCTTGATTTGATTTCAGCAATCATATCTTCACACTTGACTTTGTGATTTTGTCTCCATAATCTCCATAGAATCAGCAATAGTGCTTCATGAGATTAGATGTAATCTTTTCTTGTTTGGGAACATGTCTTGAATTTTGGTCTTCAAAAAATTAGCAAAGCAAGTTCCTCAATTTGACTTTAGTTGCAACGGCTAGCTCCTCCTTAATGTTGAAATAACTTCTTTGATTATATTAATTTGAAAAGCTCCTTTGATTTTCTTCCCTTGATAACCGATTCAATCATCCATACAATTTAGCATACTCGACAACTTCAATTGCCAATATGACATTTTCCAAATTTACTCCAATTTGCTTCTTGTCAATTGTCAAGGGTACTTAGAAATTTCTTAACAAGCCCTAGGTCTTCCAAGACCATTATTGGACTGCCGAATAGCTCACATATTCATTGAAATATTTAGATTTAACCTGAAATAATCTAAAAAATGTTTGTAAGCTCGTTTGAATTTCATGCTTAAAACATAGATTAGTCTGGAAATAATAGCATATATATATATATGTAAAGTTTCAGTTCAAGCAATCAACCTTTGCACATAGAGCATTATAAGCATAAGCATTTATCAAATGAATCGTTGAATCAAAGATGTAATCATATTCGGAACATTAAATATGTTCCATCAAAACATGTTTTCTCATATTTTAAGACATATTCAAGTCAAGCATGCTCACACATATTTTGGCACACAATCATCAAAAACACAATGTTGACCTAGACACTAAGTCTTGGTCCAACAGATCGTGCTTAACATAAGAGGGGGGTGAATTGTGTCCCCAAATTCCTATAGGAATCCCATTTCATAATTTCAACAAATAATCACCAAATAACAATTAACACACAAATTAGACCTCTAATGATTATCCTACTCCAATTTCAATCAAGTGCAATATGTGATACAATAAGTAGTGGATGTCAAGTTACCAAACAATCAAGAATCACTTAACAATGTCAAGAACACAATGCTAGGGCTTGATGTAGCCTAATATGATTGTTGCAAGTATTTCAATTAATTTAATGCATAATTTTGGTTCATGATTCGTGTCTTTAATTGCCAAGCTTATAATTTATTGCTTGTTTGATTGAGTTGCCACCAATTGAATGCTCAATGAGATTCATCTAGTTAGGACTAAGGAATGAACCAAATTCACATGTTCTAGCGGAACTGGAATTAAGGAAATCAATTGTCGATTGCCATGAACAAAGTTTAGGAGATTGATTGGTCGTTATAGTTCTTTAGATCGTAATGAGTTGTTAGCCTTCGGTTAAAAATTGTGAACGGAACAGGATTAATCCATTGTTAATAATATTTATTGGCACCGTGAACAAATGAACGAGCATATTTAAGAAAGAATCAACCCTTGATTCGGAATCATAATTGTGTGTTTGTTAATTGAATGCTTGTGATAGGATTACTAGGTGAAATCATTGCCTTAGTGTTCTTCTCATATTGATATGTCAAAAATCTGAATTTTAATTCCTTTGCTAGTTTAGTTTAATTACATCATACATATTTTCATTCATTACATTTTCTCAATCATTCATCAAGATAGGTACATTAATTAGATTAACTAGTCGCTGTGGGATCGACCTCGTACTTACATACACTGCGCTCTTCGTACTCTTGTGCACTTGCAAGAATTTATTACATCAAAGTGTGTAGAGCTAAAGAAGGTACAAATCCTTTGTACACTTGAGAGTGTTGGTTTTGTATCTAGCTCTGTTTTTCTAACTAAATCTCGTCCTTCATGGATTGTAGACTCAGGGGCTACAAACCATGTAGCAAAAGATAGACATGCCTTCGTTGAATTCCAAAAATTCCCAACTGGAACAAGGTGGATATATGTAGGAAATAATTCACGTGAGGAAGTGAAGGGGATCGGCACCTATTGTCTAGACATGTGTGGTGGTCAACCCCTATTTCTACATGATGTTCTTTATGCTCCAGGAATTCAGCAAAACCTTGTCTCTGTTCTTGTACATTTCTCTAATAACTCTATTGAACTTGGTTTAGGAGCAACTTTTATTGGTTTTGGATCCTTCGAGGATGGTCTTATTGTACTTAACAATAATATGGATGTTGTTAATGCTAGTTATTCCTTGTTTGCACCATCAAATGATTCTGATATTGATGTGAACGTGTGGCATGCTAGACTTGGTCATATTGGCCAATAACGAATGAATAGTTTAGCAAAAGCGGGCATACTGGGCAAAATTAACAAAGTTAATTTGCCCACATATGAGCATTGCCTAGCTAGACAAACAACAAGGAAACCATTTGGAAAGGGCATTAGAGCCAAGGTTCCTTTACAGTTAATCCATTCTGATATCTGTGGTCTAATGACTATAAGAGATAGGCATGGAGCTGTATATTTCATCACATTCATAGATGATTTCACTCGATTTGGTGTTGTCTATTTGATATCTCATAAATCTGAAGCACTAAGTTGTTTCAAAAGATTTATAAACTTAGTAGAAAATCAATTAGACAAGAGAATAAAAGCTCTTAAAACCAACCGAGGGAGAGAGTACTTACCTGATCAGTTCAGAGAACTTTGTGATTAAAAAAGAATACAATGACAATTGACTATTCCTGCAACCCCACAACAGAATGGTGTTGCGGAAAGGTGAAATAGAACCTTACTTGAAATAGTTAGGTCTATGATGGCACAAGCGAACTTGCCAATCTCTTTTTGGGGAGACAACTTGTTAACTGTAGCTTACATACTCAATAGAGTACCTTCAAAATCAATAGCTTCCACTCCATATAAGTTGTGGATAGCTAAAAAACCTGAATTAAACTTTCTTAAACCTTGGGGTTGTGTTGCCTATACACATGAACCCTCCCATAAATGTGAGAATTTGGGTCCAAGAAGGACAAAGAGTATCTTCATAAGATACTCTGCGCATTCTAAAGGGTATGTGTTTATAGGAGAACAATAAAATAGGAGTATAACTGAATTTGAATCACGGGACGTTACATTCTTGGAAGATATCTTTCCTAAGAAGGGCCAGATAGTTCTATTTGAAACACAAGATCAACATGATGAGGGTGGTTCTTCAATAGAAGACCAAATGTCATTATCTCATCCAAGTGGGAGCAATATGAGAAGTGAGAATATCATTTCTGACGAGTCTTAATTGCAACCACTCGATGAGTCAATGAGGGAGAATATTGATCCTAGTGGGAGTAATGAGAACAATAATGAGTTATTGTCTAAACCATTGCCATTGCAAAGGAAAAGTCGTAAAGTAATTCCTCGATGATGTTCTGACATTGAAGGGGAAGCTTTTATGGTTACTGTTGTAATTTTAATTAACTCGCAAGCGCACGAATACAATTATAGCATAGGTATGCAATAGCGAGGTCGATCCCACGGAGATTTGTCAAGTAATTCCAATTTCTACTCAATTCGAATGTCTCGAGATAAAACTAAATTATTTCTGAAAATTAAAGAGAAGTTATGTGAATTTGAAAATCGAGAAAGTGCAAGAATATTAGAAAGATTTAGGGTGTTTTCAATCAAGAGAATGCAAACTAGGACTTCGATTTCACCATAGCAATCCTATTCTATGTCTTATTTGGTTAAGATTCAATTCTCGTTTCTAAGGTTCGTTCTTATCTAAAATATGAAATGCCATTAATTGTGGTCAAGATCAACTATTCTTAAATTGTTATCTAGCCATTGATTGTGGTCAAGATTACAAACAAGAATGCATTGAGTGCAAGAAGAACATCAAGAACCAAGCGTGTTTATGCATGGATCGTGCTTCAACAACATCTCATTCATTCACAAGAGCTATATCAAGTTTACCCATTGATCGTGGTGTAATCTTGTCTCAAACATGTATCTAAATAATGGTGATCAGTCATTAAATCAACACATGATATTATGAAGCATAATGAATAAAACTAGAAACTTGAATTAGCAACGAATTAATTAAGACATAGAATAGTCATGCTAGGCTACATCGAATCCCTAGTAAAGAGTTTAGCCACACATAATATATAAAAACATCAACAATTCAAGAAATAACAACATCAAGAACTTAAGAAAAAGAACACCCTTTACAAAGTAAGCTTGGTGAAGAGGATTCCCCTTTTAAGAACCTTGTTGCTTTCTTCTCTCCTAGTGATGTTGCTCTCCAATATCCTGCCCTTATGTGATTCTTGAGTCTTTCCCCTCGGTCTGCCCTCCCTTGCTGTGTATGCCAGCCCCTTTTATATCATCCTTGGTTAGGTTAAAGTCATCCGTATGAAAGGAAACAATATAATCCTAGTACAATTAGAATCCTTTAGTTTCCTCTTGCATAAAGATTTCCTCCAGCTGAAATATTGAATCATAATAGTCAAAGATTCATTCAAATCATAAATTGATACTCTATTAGCTTCCTTCAAAGGCTGGAAACGTCCTTGGGCTTTCAAGAAGTCTCAAATCAATATTGTTAAGTATGAGTCCGGATTCCTGATTTTCTGGACTGCGCAGTCCGTATTCAAACTGTCATAACTTTGTCCACAAAACTCGGAATCACAAACTATAAAATTCTTCAGAAACTAGACTTCCATATCTTTTCAACGGTATATGATACAAAACCCAGATCTTCTCAAAGGATTTATGGTGACCTTCACAAGTGGGCTAGACTGAACAGTGGCAGATTTTGCTGAAATTACGAAGACTCGCATGTACATGTCCAATAACATTGTCAAAATTGCCATTGACATAATTCATCGTCTAGGATTCGATTAACTGAAATGCAAACAAAAATAACGAAAAACATCCAAGTTTGACTTGAAAACAAGGCAATAAGTTAAGAAAGAGAGGTATAAAATCAATGTAATTTTGCAGTCATCAGTTACTCCAGAAGATGAAGATGAGCCAAGGAATCTAAAAGAGGCTCTTTCATGCCTTACTAAGGTAAATGGATTCAAGCATTGGAGGAGGAGATGGAGTCTATGAAATCTAATCAAGTTTGGGAATTGGCTGATTTACCAAAAGGGTGCAAACCTATTGGGAACAAGTAGGTTCTCAAAATAAAGTGAAAGGCTGATGGCTCAATCGAAAGATATAAAATTCGTCTTGTGGCGAAATGGTATACTCAACAGGAAGGAATAGATTCTGAGGAAACTTTTCCCTATAGTGAGATTTACCTCAATTCGCCTAATTCTAGCCATAGTGACAAGTTTGGATCTTAAATTACATCATATTGAAGTAAAGACTGCCTTCCTCAATGAAACATAGGAAGAGGTAATCTATGTGGAACAACCCGTTAGTTTCATAATAGAAGGCCAAAACACAAAGTGTGTCGATTATTGAAATCGATATATGACCTTCAGTAGTCTTCTAGACAGTTGTTAGGTGTAAAATACATCTATTTTTCTAGGCTCAAAGTTGTTATTTTTCAATGTTGCTTAGTACAAAATACTGCCCATATTGGTATTTTTATGAACAGGTACTATCGGACGATAAAACTGCTGCTGGGTATAAATTGCAACTTGTTTGTGACATGTTGCGGACACAGAGCGCGAGAATCATACTTGCACGTAAATTGGCTGACATGGAAAATACAACTGGGCCATCTTAGGCTTTGTTAAAAAATATATAAGCAGTGTTATGCTCGAGAAAAAAGAGACTTTTGCTGCACGGCTGAAGACTGAAAATTGAACAGAGAGAGACGGCAAGAAGAATGAGGCACATCAACCTTGGCAGTCCAAATCCTTCGGCATATCTCAATTCTCCCATTGACTAGAATATTGTTAATGAGTATTTTTTATGGTTTTCATTGCGACTATGTGTAACTAAACTCTTTTCTTGCTAGGGTTTGGTAATTCTTCTACCACAAACCTTATGCATAGATTTGATTGACAATCAGACTAAGTTTAATTCTTTGTTCTATGGATTGATTGCTTATTTCCTATTGTTATGCAGGCCTTATCAACATCATAATTCTAGGAATTGTTAGTTGAACATATTCGGCTGACATGACTCGGTGTTTGACAAAGTAACAAGAACGTACGTAAGATCCAAGTTTTGGGAACATAGGACATAATTGATTGGGTAATAGGCCATTATTCTAAATTGTGCAATTGTCGATTTCCTGGAGCCTATGCTTGTCTTAGGAAACTCTCAGGATAAATCAACCAAGACTCATGTGATAAGAAAAGATCTTGCAACTGAACTAATACATTGTTTAGAGAAATCTAATTGATAGCAGCTAGACCAAGGCCTTTCAATTGACATTGTTAAGCTTTTGAATTGTGTGATTGAGTATTAATCTGTGTGCACAGGTGGACATAGTTGACACTCCAAACCCAAGTTAGTTTCCATCCATTGATATGTAGTTCAATTTTATTGTCAGTTGATATTTGAAGTATCTGTGATTTATTTTACACTATTGTTAGTAGCCAGTTGGTAATTAATACAATCTTCGTGGATTTGATCCCATTCACCATTTACTGTCTTTCAGCACATACACTTATGAGTGGGTTAAACCCATCGGTATTAAATTGTAAGTATTTCTTGCGATAAAAAGTATCGATCAAGTTTTTGGCATCGTTGTCGGGGATTGTTAAGTTCATTATCGGTTGTTTTTACGACAATAGTGTGTGTTACTTGTTTATTTTATTTTATTACATAAACTCACCTCAATCAAAATACTGACAGGTATTAGATTTTTCTTCTAAAGTGCATGGTCAATACTCATTCTCAACATAAGCCACTAGAAGATTTTGATCTAGAAATTGAAAGAACAGCTAGAGCATTGAGACAAAGAAACATGGCTGAAGATCCACTTAATCGGGCAATTCAAGCTGCAAGAGGTGATGGGAATGCAGAGGTTAATGCACGGATACCCATTATGAACAGATATATCCCACAGAATGTTGCCCAGTCATCATGTATCACATACCAATCTATGGGAGCAGCTAATGTCAGCTTATCACCCCAATTGTTGAATTCTATGCCACATTATAGGGGGTGGTTTGATGAAGATCCACATCAACATCTGAAGGATTTTACTGATCTTTGTCACACCCAGTATATGAAAGGGATAAATGCCGATAATCTGAAATTGGTAATCTTCATAGTCACTCTTAGAAGAGGAGCCAAGATGTGGTATAACTCTATTGAAGCAGGTTCCATTAACACATGGGAGCAGATGGCTGCTAAATTCTTAAGAGAATTTTTTCCAGCCCATAGAACCAAACATCTGGTGCAAGAAATTCAAAAATTTTCAGTAAAAAGATGGTGATTTATTCTATGAGGCTTGGAAAGATTTCAAAAGACGCTTGACTCGTTGCCCAACCCATAATTTATAGAAGGATGATGTTGTTCTTCACTTATATGAAGGGTTAAATGAGGCTAATCGGATGAAGGTTGATTTAGCATGTCATGGAGTGTTGAAGCGAAAAAGTAGTGAGCAAGCAATGGAACTATTTGAGGAGTTGAGTGAAGACTCTTAACAGTTTTCTACACGGGGTAGAAGCTCAACAAAGAAGCAAGACATGTACGAAATAAGTACAGACACTATGGTACAAGCTGAGATGGGAAATATAAATAAGAAAATTGACATGATTGTTGAAGCTATTAAGTGAATAAATGTGAAAGATTTTGTGCCACCAAAACCAACCACTGTGTGTGCTATTTGTTCACATAATGATCATGTGATTGAAGCTTGTCCATTGACATCATAGATCCAGAGCAAGCCAATTACTTGGGACAAGGAAATTTCATGAGAAATCAAACTTACCCTTGGCGTAATCATCCAAATTTCTCACGAAGGAATGAACAAAATACGGTTGAAATAGTAGCTCCTGCACAACAACCAACAAAGAGGAGTGACCACAATGATGCAATTCATGCAACAAACAACTCAAGCCATTCAAAAATTAGAGACTCAAGTGGGACAAATGCTAAGGAGATGAGTGATAGGAAGAAGGGAGAATACCTTCATAGCCCTTGGATAACCCAGCTGGGCACCAAGAGCAATTGAAAGATGTAACAACTCTCCGAAGTGGCAAGCAAATTAACAAGACAAAGCAGCTGCAAACAGAGGCTACAAACTATAGTTAAGCTACAAACAACATGCAAATAGGCGATAAAACTGCACTAGTGGAGACATAGGAATAGGAAAGAGACCCTCCACCTTTCCCGCAAAGGTTTACCAAAAAGAAAACTGATTCCAAGGCACTTGATATTTTTGAGAATTTGTGTAAGGTTGAAATTAATATTCCATTGCTTGATGCTATTAAACAAATTTCTTCTTATGCTAAATTTCATAAAGATTATTGCACTCAAAAGAGAAAGTTTGTTGCACATGAAAAAATTGCTTTGAAAGAAGAAGGTAGTGTTGTGTTGCTAAATAAACTCCCACCAAAACTTAAAGATCCAGGTAGTTTTACCATACCATGTAAGGTGGGAAATCAATTTTTTGAAAAGGCATTGTTAGACTTAGGAGCAAGTATTAATGTATTGCCATATTCTGTCTATGAAAAACTTGGGTTGGGAGAGCGAGCTCCAAGAGACTTCTATAATTTTGCAATTGTGCAATTGGCCAATTATAGTGTCAAAAGACCTAAAGAGATTTTAGAAGATGTCTTGGTGACTGTGAATGATTTAATCTTGCCTGCTAATTTTGTTGTGTTTGATATGGAGGATAGCTCGAGATCCTTTTCTTTACCTATTATTCTTGGACGACCTTTTATGG
Source organism: Tripterygium wilfordii (assembly GCF_013401445.1). NCBI lineage: Eukaryota > Viridiplantae > Streptophyta > Magnoliopsida > Celastrales > Celastraceae > Tripterygium > Tripterygium wilfordii. Next base: position 5,506,570 of record NC_052250.1, read on the forward strand.
TTACTGTTGACATGAATATTAGTGTGAAATAGGGGAAGGTCACTATGCAGGTGAATGACAAGGAATTAGAATTTCTTGTGTTTGATGCTCTCAAATCTCATGATGATCATAGTGATTGTTTTAATGTTCATAATGCACATGAGTTTGTAAGTAAAGTGTTTCAGGTTACTAGTGTTGATCTTGTAGAGGCAGTAGTAGCACATGGCTTGACTGACAAGCTAATTTCCAGAGGAGATTTGGAGGACGACCTAATAGAGGAGGCTATCCAAGCATTCCAGTTGGATTGGCCCTATAGTGGTAAGAATACTGCTTTTGAGCAACTGAAGCGTACGAATGCAACTTTTGTTCCCTCAACAGTTAAAGCACCTAAGTTGAAGCTGAAGCAGTTGTCAAATTATTTGAAATACATCTACTTGGGTGAGAATGATACTTTACCCGTGATAGTGGCTGTAAATATGAGTTTGGGGGAGGAAGAAAAGTTGATTCGAATTTTAAGAAAGCATAAAACAACTATTGGTTGGACCGTTGCTGACATAAAGGGAATCAACCCAGTAAGATGTATGCATCAGATTTTTCTGGAAAATAATGCAAAGCCCATCCGAGAAGCACAAAGGAGGTTGAACCCGCATATGAAGGATGATGTCAAAGCTTAAGTTCTTAAGCTACTTGATGTGGGGGTATGTGCGATGCAAGCGATTATTCTTGCACCATGAATTATGCTCAACTGAATTATTCAACAACAGAGAAAGAATTGTTGCCTATGATTTTTGCATTAGAAAATTTCAGGTCTTACCTTATTGGCTCAAAGCTTACCGTGTACATAAATCATGCTGCTTTGAGGTATTTGATGACTAAAAAGGATGCAAAGCCACGGTTAATACGTTGGGTACTCTTGTTGTAAGAGTTTGACTTGGAAATTAAAGATAAAAAGGGAATTGAAAATGTAGTTGTCGATCATCTTTCTCGCCTACTACCTGAAAGTGAGCATGATGAACTTCCGTTGGGTGAATCTTTTCGGGATGAGCAGCTCCTATCCATCACCACACTGCCTTGGTACGCTGACATTGTAAATTATCTTGTTACTAAATCTTTTCCATCTGATTTGTCTTATCAGGACATGAAGAGAATAATGTCATGGGCAAGAGATTATACATGGGCTAATCCTTACCTCTTCAAAATATGCTTAGATCAAATTATTCGTAGATGTATTCCACAGTCTAAACAACAAGAAATTTTGAAGTATTGTCACGCTTACGCATGTGGAGGGCACTTTGGGCCGAAAAAGATTGCACTTAAGGTATTTCAAGCTAGATTTTGTTGGCCAACTATTTTTAAGGATGCTTGGATTTTTGTAAGAGTTGTGACAAATGCCAAAGGACCGGTAGTATAGCTACCCGAGATCAAATGCCTTTAAATAATATTCAAGTCATTAAACTTTTCGACGTATGGGGAATTGACTTCATGGGTCCTTTTCCTAACTCTTTTGGCTTCGAATAAATTTTAGTTGGTGTTGATTATGTGTCCAAATGGGTCGAGGTTGTCCTCTCAAGGACTAATGAGCATCGAGTAGTTGTGAATTTTTTGTAGTTCTCTTGTTTTGGGATGCTATGAGCCATCATTAGTGATGGTGGAAGTCATTTTAATAATTATGCATGTTCCGCCTTGATGAAGAAATATGGGATAACTCACCGTGTAGGCACCCCATATCATCCTAAAACGAGTAGGCAAGTGGAGATAAGCAATAGAGAAATCAAGACCATTCTTGATAAGATGGTGAATCCAAACAAAAAAGATTGGTCTCTTCGTTTGAATGATGCATTGTAGGCATGCAGAACCACCTACAAAACACCAACAGGGATGTCTCCATTCTGATTGGTCTATGGGAAAGAATGTCACCTGCCAGTTAAGTTAGAGCATCACGCTTATTGGGCTATTAAAAAGCTAACATGAAGGCAACTAGAGATAGGTGTCGATTGCAACTAAATGAGCTTGAAGAACTATGGCATGAAGCCTATGAGAATGCAAAGTTATATAAGGAGCGGGCCAAGAGGTACCATGACAAGTAGCTTGTCGAAGAATTTTTATGTTGGGCAGAAGGTGTTAGTGTATAACTCTCGTTTGAAAATTTTTCTGAGAAAGCTCAAATCAAAGTGGCATGGCCCGTATGTGATACAAGCTGTGTTCCCTCATGGCACCTTAGAATTAAAACATCAAGATTCTGATCAAACATTCAAGGTTAATGGCCATCGAGTAAAGCCTTATTTGGGGAATGTACAAGTTACTGTGGATGAAGTGGTATATCTCCACGCTATTGATCTGTGACAAAGTCTAAGGCTATGTCCAGCTGAGGACATTAAATTCAGCACTTCATGGGAGGTAACCCATGTGGAAGAGGAGCACAATCTTTGACAACTTAAATCGCTAAGTCTCTCTTCCTTTTCATTCACTTAATTTTTTATTTATTTATTTTCATCATCGTAAATTTTCTTTTTGTTCTTTCTTTTTAAACATTGACGAGGACAATGTCAATTTCAAGTTTGGGGGAGAGGGAATTTGCTTTTGCCTAAACTTTTTGAACTTGCTTTGAGAAGAGAATTGGCATACTTGTGCTTAATTGTTATTAAGTGCTTTGGAGACTGAAGGTGTGATTATTTGCATGATATTTTGCAATGAATGTCTACTTAGTTTACACATTATTTGCAACACCAATTAGCTTGTGAGGAGCCTGCAGAAAATTTTGTATGCTATGAATTTCATGACTTTGTATAGCTAGAACTTGCATTAGACCCATCTGAAGTAAATGCTATGTTTTTATTCTTTGAAAGTGATGAAGGCATTCTTTGTAAATTTTGGCCTACCTTGAACCTTGCCTTTGCTCCCATTCCTTTGATTGAATATTATTCTCTTCTGATACACCTTCCCATCTTTGTGATGTGTTATGCATGTTTCATAAGTCATAAAAATAGAATTCCATCATGAGACTATTGTTTGAGGTGTTTGGAGGGTGATTGACAAGGTGAAGAGGAGTTTAAGTGTGGTGTTTGAAGGAGGGCATATATGAATGTGGAGAGGTGTACAATAGATTTTTGGAAAAATTGCAACCTGTTTGTGACCTACTTACGACCTGAAGCTCACACAAAAATCGGGGACTTAAATCCAAAGCAGCAAGACTGCAAAAAAAAAAAAAAAAGGGTTTGCTGATACCCTTTGCAGCGCCGCATGTCTCTACTTCTTTGTGTAGTCCTGTCAACAATAGAAAAAAATAGAAGATCCGAAGACAGAGAGCACCAAATCTCATTCAAGGAAGTTGAATAGGGTTCTCCCTCGTTATTCTCTTGTAGATTCAAGGTCTATCAATGGCTACTAGGGGCTCAAAGAGGAAGAAAGCGTGAGCATGTAAGAAGAAGGGAATGATGCAGGTAGTGGTAGTTTGGGGGAGAGATTTGAAGTTGTTGAGGAGAAAGTAGTTGATTTGGGTTTTGAGGTTGAGCAAATTGGACTGATGTAGGGGCGGGTGGTGGCTCGGCTTGAACATCTTGAGTCTAATATTGAGTCTCCCCATATGAGTATTGACACACATATGCATGAGGTGAAGGAGGCTCAGCAGAGGTTTGAGGCTCAACAAAGGGAGATGTTTGATCTGATTCGTGACTAGACCTTACCCTGATTTTATTTGGTTGATGTGCTAATATTTTACCCTAATTTTATTCTTACTTGTTATTTTGGAGGAGTGGAAGCTCTTGGTATTCTATTATGTGGTTTGGTTAGATGGAGTAGGATTAGTCTTATGATGGATGTCTATTTTTGAGACTTTGTGATATATGGCATGGCCATCACATGTTTTGCTTGAACCTTACCTCTATATAGCTTGTGTTATTTCTTGAAGCTTATTCTTTTTGCATTGAACTTAATTGTGGTTGGATTATGATGACTTTAGTTTGAATCCAATTTATATTGATCTTGTGCATTTTTTAGCCCTCCTTAGCCAATTTTCTTGCTCCCAATAAAGTCCTTTTGATTAATTGAATGAGAATTTTAGCGTGAAGTAAGGTTGATGGGTTATGGGTTCATAAGAGAGTAAACACTATCCTTAAACACTTGAGTGAAAGTTTTCTTCTATATATTATGTGTGTACCTTTGTGAGGGTGTGTAAGAATAAATCTGTAGACTAGAGTGGTTGTGAGTAGAGTTAAGGTTGTGCAATTCTCTATCGGACGTCAATGTTGCATTGAAATAATGAGAAAGTACTTATGATGCCAATTCTTGATTCAAGTTTTTCAAATGATGCTTAAATGGTTTAAACTTTTTCTTGATTGCTTGCTTGAGGACAAACAAGGTTTAAGTTTGGGGGATTTTGTTACGTGTAAAATACACCTATTTTTCTGGACTCAAAGTTGTTATTTTTCTATGTTGTTTAGAACAAAATAGTGTCCATATTGGTGTTTTTCATGAACAGGTACTGTCGGATGATAAAACTACTACTAGGTAGAAATTGCAACCTGTTTGAGCCATGTTGCGACCGCAGTGCGCAGGAATCAGACTTGCATGTAAATTTGCTAATGTGACAAATACAACTGGACCATCTTAAGGTTTGTTAAAAAATATATAAGCAGTGTTATGCTGGAGAAAAAAGAAATTTTTCTGCACGGTTGAAGACTGAAAACTGAACAGAGAGAGACGACAAGAAGGAGGAGGCACATCAAGCTTGGCAGTCCAAATCCTGTGACAAATCTCAATTCTCCCATTGACTCGAACATTGTTAATGAGTATTTTTATGGTTTTCATTATGACTATGTGTAACTAAACTCTTTTCTAGCTAGGGTTTGGTAATTCTTCTACCACAAACCTTATGCACAGATTTGATTGACAATCAGACTAAGTTTAATTCTTTGTTCTCTGGATTGCTTGCTTATTTCCTATTATTATGCGTGCCTGATCAACATCATAATTCTAGGAATTGTTAGTTGAACATATTCGACTGACCATAACCTAGTGTTTGACAAAGTAACAAGAACTTGCGTAAGATCCAAGTTTTGGGAACATAGGACATAATTGATTGGGTAATAGACCATTACTCTAAATTGTGCAATTATCGATTTCCTGGTGCCTATGCTTGTCTTAGGAAACTCTTAGAATAGACCAACCAAGACTCCTGTGATAAGAAAAGATCTTGCAACTGGACCAAAGTTAGGATAGTTGTTTAGGGAAATCTAATTGACGGCAACTGGACCAAGGCATTTCAATTGACATTGTTAAACTTGTCAATTGTGTGATTGCGTACTGATCTGTTGCACAGGTGGAGGTAGTTGACACGCCAAACCTAGGTTAGTTTTCATCCATTGATATTTAGTTCAATTTTATTGTCAATTGATATTTGAAGTATCTGTGATTTATTTTACACTATTGTTAGTAGTCAGTTGGTAATTAATATAGTCTTCGTGGATTCGATCCCATTCACCGTTTACTGTCTTTCGGCACGTACACTTGCAAGTGGGTTAAATCCATCGGTATTGAATTGTAAGTATTTATTGTAATAAAAAGCATCGATCAACAGTGGCATATACATTTTCACAATGTAATAATGTCATATGATTTCATCATGATTGACAAAGGCCAATCTGTATATGTCAAGATAGATGAACATTATTTGCAGCCCGTTTTTTACTAAGTACACCCCATTAATCCTTTAAAAACACACTAGAGTGGGGTGTAGTTAGTAAAAAAATGGAGTGCAAATAATGTTCATCGTCAACATATCCAAAGTTAAGTTTGTCATCTTATCATTGTATGCCGATGATATATTAATAGCTGAAAATGATAAGGAGTTTGCCAATGTCATTAAAAGTTCATTAGCCTCCCATATTGAAATGAAAGATATGAGTAAAGCCGCATATATTCTTCGAGTTAAGATTTCAAGAGATCATTCAAAGAAATTGTTGACTCTGTCACAAGAATCTTGTATCAAGAAAGTTCTTGAACAATTCGATATGCAAGACTGCAAACCCATTGACACTCCTATAACAAAAGGTGAAGGATTAAGCCATCGTTTGTGCTCAAAAACTCCACAAGAAAAATAGAAAATGGAAAGAGTTACATATGTCAGTGTAGTTGGAAGCCTAATGTATGAAATGATGTGTAGAAGATCTTATATTTGTTTTCGATTGGAAAGGTAAGTAGATACCAATCCAATCCAGGTCAAACACATTGAAAAGCTGTCAAGAGAATCTTGGCTCTTGAGGTATCAAAAAAGTACTATGGATTATTCATTGTGCTATCAAGGAAGTGATATGCATCTAGAAGGTTATACTGATGCTGATTGGAGAGGAGATTTGGATGAAAGGAAGTCCACCTCTGGTTCTGTCTTCTTACTAAATAACGGCTCCATATCATGGAGTAGGAAGAAGCAAAAGTGTATAACCTTGTGCACAATGAAAGTTGAATTTGTAGCATCTTCAGCTGCAGCGCAAGAAGCCATCTCGCTTAAAAGGTTTTTGAATCATTTGGGAGTAGATGACAATGTTGCACACCCTGCGTTGGTTTGCTGTGATAGCCAAGCAACAATTGCATATATAAGAGATTCCAAATATCACAGTAAAACCAAACACATGGATACAAAGTGCAATTTCATAAAAGGCATGGTAACATGAAAAGTGGTGAACATCCAATACATATCTACAAATGAAATGGTTGCAGATCTAATGACGAAACCAATTCCTAGAGATGTCTTCCTTGGACATGTTAAATCTCTAGGATTACGTAGATCGTGATGTACTAAATATTCTATATGTTTCCCAACATGTTCATCAATAAAAAAGTATCTTTGTGATACATCCCTTGTAAAATTAATCATACATGCTTAGAATAATACTAAGTGTATTATTTGTTTTTATGAAAAAGGTATGTCGGATAGATAGATGATTAGCCCTCTCACACGGGTAATCACCTCTATTACTTTGAAGATAATAGAGATGAGCAATTTTAAGCTTATTATTTAAGTGATTATGTGAAAGCTCAAAGCTTAAAATATGATTGTCGCCTTAACCAGAGTTAAGATGAGGTCATAATATGTGTTATGCCTGAAAGTGAAAAGACCCACGTTTCACTATATCTGTCTCTAATGCAAGATGTGACTTCTGAGAATTTCTTTAGAAAAAGTTGAATCGAAACTCAAGTTAGACATTGTGAATGTGTCTGAACTATCATCTGTACGATATTCAATTATTAATTGAAGACATACGCTCAATGGAAAAGGAGATAATACCGTAGTACGTATTTCATACTACGTGATCATTGTACAACCAATAAGGTAATGAAGATATTGATCTCGATCTTCATAGAGTGTGAGACCTTTGAGGTTAATTGGTTTACCTCAAATGAATACCCTTACGACTATGTCTGTTTCTCAAGATTTTTGGTCTGATGCTTGTTATCTTAATGTTATCAATTATCACGAATGATTTGATGAATATTAAGGGATTCTAGATGAAAGAAAGATAATTTCTCATGTCATATTAACGTTATATTCACAGGTCGACCAATTATGATTATTCTAAGTGATAAGTCATAATTGTGAATATAAACAATGATGATTATGAGATCAAGAGATATGAATTTGACTGAATGATATAGGGTGCTGCATACAAATTATACTAATTGGAGTTGTCCAAGTAATCGAACGACTATATATTCCTAACAAATGTATAGCAATGAGCTTTCGAAGTATGCTGGTTGCATGAATTGTTTGTAAGTAAGAACCTTGAAGTGAAAGGAGAGACGTGTGTAGGCCCATTATGGGTAAGTGGGAAATGTTAACATGGCTAGCATTGGCTAGCCATGGTGCACTTGGAGTGGACACCAAAGATTGGTTAACCGCTCCAAGGATAGGTTCTCAACTACCATGGGCAGTTAGGGTTTTGAACAAAAGGGGAGTGGTAACTCCCCAATTGGAGTTACAACCCCGCCCCCAAGAGACCATTTGTAGTCTCACAACTGCAAAACTCGAAAATCACAAAGAACTCTCTCATTCTCTGCTCTCTCACTCTCAAGGACAATCGAGCAACTTGTGATCATCAAGATATGGTTTAATAATACGCCTTTAGACCACAATACTATGATCTTGGCCATCGAAATGTGTTTTTCATGATAATGTGCATGTGTTGCCATCCTTCATTGTAAAAGAGAGAGGCCAAGGATATGAATATTTAATTGTTTGATTAGTCTTTTCATAGCCTCCAGATGCACAAAAATCGTTTTGCTATTACACAAGTAACAAAGGGAGGAATAAGGACTAAATATTGGTTTGTCAATCCAATAAACATTAGTTTGTTAAAACTGGGCTCTATATCTATGATTTGGCTCAAGTAATCTGCCTATTGAAAAAATGACTACGAATTGTAGAATTTTTAGGAATATTATGCCTATCTTGAGTCTTGGGAGCATTTGAGAATCAGCATATTACCAGTTCCTGATGAAGTGCTCCAGTTTAGTGAGAAAGGCGTATATTAATCCCATGTCCCCAGTTAATTCGTTATGAGATGTCCTAATGCAGTAGGTATTGCTCAGTGATTTGCTTCTATACTGGTGGATTGTTTTCTATTGTCATGATTTTCTTTGATTCATGGAATTACAACGTAGAGATGGAAAGTATAAAATGAAAGGGTTTAAAAGGATTTTGAGTGCTTTAGTCTTTTAAATTCTATTTGCTATTGTAGATGGGATAACAAAGGTTCCTTGCTGGAACATAGACGGATAATTCTCAATCAGAAGTTTGAAGTACTGAGGCAGGAATTAGCTGAAATTTCTATGAATACTTGTCAAGGTGAAAAGTTGGTGCTTAGTTTTTTTTGCCTCCATAATTTATGCTTTCAGATACTACCAAATAGCCTTCTCAATCATATGGGGACACATGGCATTTCTAGGCCAGCTAAGCTCCTAATGCCAACATGACACACGCACCTCACTACCGACTGAGGCACCCTCCCTGGAGTTACCTGAGTTCCATAGTTAGTCACCCAATCGAGGTAGGCTACACCTATCTGACCTAGGTAAGTATTCCCTGACGCAATTAGTATCCTAATAGGATACCAACTCTTAGCAGAGTCTAACCACCATTTGGAGAGTCATGAATTAGGGATGGCAATTTGTCCCAGACCCGACCCGATCCGCCCCACCCCGCTCCGCCCGAATTTTCTCCTACCTGAGGCTTGTGTGGGGTGGGGACAGGGCAAAAAATCTCAACCCGCTGCAGGCGGGTATGCCTCCCAATCTGATTCGACTCACCCCGATCCCTTGCCCCGCAACCCGTCCAGCTATAGATATTCATATATATATATATATATATATATATATAACATAATATAGAAAAATATTTATTTGTCTAAACATATTCTAATTTGATATTATTATTAAAATCAAAATAACATATAAACCCTAAGTCGTTAAACATAATATTATCATACTCTTAATTAGATTAAATAAATGTTGATAAAAGCTTATCCTAAACCCTAAGTTAAATGCAACTCTCTAGTCTCTATTCCTAAGTCAATTAAATTAATCTTGATAAAAATATAGAACCTTAAATCTTCCTAAATCCTAATCTCCAAAACTCTAAAAGTCCTAAACCCTAAACCCCTAAACCCTAAAAGCCCCTAAACCCCAAAACCCTAAAGACTCTAAACCCCAAAGCCCTAAAGGCCTTAAACCCTAAACTCTAAACCTAAGCACTAAACCCTAAAGCCATAATGTGACCCTTTACTCATAAATGTTGATAAAATATTAAAACCCTAAGATTTTATAAAATAAAGTATAAAATTAAACAATTTAAAACTATAGATGTGTATAATATAAAATTTAAAATCAATACCCATTAAGTGAAACTAAAAATATTTAATTGTGTTAAAAATATAATAGGTGGTATGTAAAGATAATAATTTAATTAGTTGGCAAGTGTAACATGAAAGTAGCTTTGGTTTGTTGGTTAGTTCATTGCTCTCCCATCTAGAAGTCTCAAGTTTGAACCCTAGGATGTGCAATTTAATTTTACAATTTTCAAAGATGTTGAATAAGGGCGGGACGGGGTAGGGCGAGGCGGGGATCTGTGGGGTAGGGCTATGCGGGGACGGGGCATAAAAGTACCTCGACTTGTGGGGTGGGGTGGGGCATGGGGCACCACCTGGAGGTGCGGGGCGGGGGCAGGGCGACCATAATCCGCCGCTGCCCCGCCTCGCCCCATTGTCATCCCTATCATGAATAGGATTTACCCTCCGAGAAATTCTCTAAAGAATCAATAGGGGTCTTCATTGGGCTGGCTCGATTTTTTGGGACCCGGCCAAGGCCCAAGCTTGATTATGAGAATAAGGCTTCAGGCCGGGCTTGGCCCTCAAAATGAGGCCCAGGCCCCTAAAGCTCGGGCCTTTGGGCTGGGCCTGGGGCTTCAGGCCTTTCGGTCGGGCCTGACCCGACTTTGATTATTTAATATTTTTTTGATTATTTTTGAATATACAATTGAATAATTGCACACAAATTTTTATATAATCAAATAATATTGAACAATATTTTATAGAGGGTGAAATTGCATCATATATATTATATATACATCCCAACTTGGTTGACACCTATATACAATATTCTTTTAATCATTTGCATCACTCTCGTCTCTTTGACTATAAATACATAATTATAAAGTAACAATTTATTATTTATGACTAATCATTCATTAGTATAGGTAGAACTATCTTCAATCCATTCTGGTATTGATAACTGATTCATTTCTTCAGCAAGTTCAGCTACTTGTTTCTCCTTTTACAGTCTCTGATTTGCTAAAGTCCAATCTTTAAGACAGACTAATGTTTCTACGGTTTGTGGACCAAGGCTGCTTCGAGTTTGTGACACAACTCTTCCACCTACACTAAAAGCTGCTTTTGACGCCACGGTCAAAATTGGAACAGTTAGTAGATCACGTGCCATTTTGGCGAGTAAAGGATACCTGTGCTCTTGTACTCTCCACCAGGCTAATATATCAAAATCAGGATTATCCTCAATATCAATCACAGGTTGGTTAATATACCTTTTCAATTCAGAAGCGGCCCACTAGATGATGTTGATGATTGAGTTCGTCTACTCTTTAGCAATGCAAAACCTCCTAATAAACTGACAAGGAAGAAGAACTCGAAGCAGGAATATCGTGTGGTGACCTATGTTCTCCAAATTTATTTTTTTATTCATCATATAATTTAAATAAAGTAGTATTTATTTCATTTATTTGTGATTTGACTTTAACAGTATCATCATCATATATTGTCTCTAACCATAATTCTAAAGCATCAACCTTACACCTAGGATCCATAACTACAACAATACTGAATATGTTTGGCAAATGATCAAAATATTTCGAAAACTTTTCTTTCATGGCAAATAAAGCATTTTTAAAAGTATCAAGTTGTGAAAATCGTTTAAATGTCATACAAATATGTGTTAATTGCATAAGTACTTGAGAAGATGAAGGGTAATAAACTGAACAAAATATTTTAGTAGAGGTATTAAAAAATCCAAAAAATCCCTAATAATTTGTGCAATTGTGCAATCAAATTCGCTAGGTAATTGTATATTAGAAGGAGGGTGTTTTTCTTTCATTTTTGTGCAAAATAAATCAACGACTCTCTAATATTTTATTGCCACTCTTAACATTTCAAATGTTGAGTTCCATCGATAGAGAACATCTAGAGGAATGTTTTTCCTCCTCATCTGTAATTTTGCGCAACAATTTTTATACATTTAATACCTAGAAACATATGAGTTAATGCATAAGACAATATCTCTAATTATTTCAATGGAACCAGATAAAATGCGTAAACCATTTTGGACTATCAAATTACAAATATGAGCACAACAACGAACATGAAATAAGTTTCCACCTAAAGGTAGCGTAAGATAACATTTCAAAGTTCTTTGGGCGGATTCATTATTACTAGCATTATCTAATGTTATTGAAAATATTTTTTGACTAATACCCAAATTCTCAAGTTCTTGAGCAATTACATAAGCTATAGAAAAACCCGTATGAGGGGACTCTTAACACTATAAAACTCACAATTTTATTATTCGAATTCCATTCATTATCACTATAATGAGCTGTCAAAGATAAATAACTCATTTTTTATAGAGAAGTCCATATATTAGATGGAAGACAAATTCTTGTATCAAAATTTTGAAAACAATTTTTCAATTAAAAAAAAATTGATTTTGAAATCTATCAATGGATTTTCTTTTCTCTGTTGAAGCAAAAAAACCCTGATATTGAGGATTAATGCATCTTTGAATCAAACCAGTAAAATCACGTCTTTCAACTAAAGTAAATGGTTGTTTGGCTCTAACCATATAATCTATAACCTTGTCATGAGCACGCATTTCATCATATTGAAAATTAGCACCATTTCCAGTTTGATCAACATTTAATTGCATTTGTGTTCTTATGTCTACGTTGCTATTTTGTCTACATCTTGCGGAATGACTTTTTAAATACTAGTACCGCCACCCGACCCACCACTTAGGAGCTTACCACAAGTTTTTTTTGCTTTCACTTCTCTAACATTATTTGCATTTGTGACTATAAGTTTATCAAAAGCTAACCATGGATCACTACTAAATAAGTTTTTGGCTTTAGTACTAGTAGTAGTAGAAGTGTCTTCATTTGGAATTTCATTAGGGGGAGGGGAGAGGGAGGTCCTATGGATTCCCTAATAAATAAATCCTCATCCTTAGTGGTGGTAGGGTGATCAACAGTATGCTTAGGGTCCATACTAAATCAAATTAAAGGTGCAATAATTTATAAATAAGAAATTATGCTAAGAATTCAATTCTCTACAATAAGTTGAAGATGAGTTGTCAAATGCCAATGCCTAATAATGTTTTTACAAATTGCAATTTACATTCACCTAACGAAAAAAAGAGAGTAGTGTTACTGTGTTAGACATATAAATATAATCATAATGCCATAATGGTGTTATTGGTATATTTGCTAATATATAAGTATATTGCTGTATATTGGCAATTTCACATATTGTTGAGTTAGGAGATAATAAAATACATTAAATAAAAATTAATTAATAAAATAAACTACCTAAGAGATAATACGATAAGAATCATAAGATATCATAAGCCAGCCAAATAGAAATTGCCAAGTGCCAACTTGAGTGGTGAGACGTGAGTATGAGTTAGGAGAAATGTCAAATGAGTCTCAGACTTCACCACCGTTCTGCCGTTCTGTACCTTAGCTTCAGGCTTCAGCCCCTGCCCTTCATGCAATCGAGCCTTCACTTCATTCTTATCCACACACGGACACATCACCACACTTCTTCACAATCACGGCTTCACCTGCTCAATTTTTGAAGGAAGCAAAGATGGTCTAGGAAGGCAGCAGGAAGCAGCGAGAGTTTGGGAAGTCTGAGATCTGATATGAGCCAAGTTGGGTTTTAGAGAGAGCATAGAGAAGGAACTCAGAAGTTAGAACTAAGATATGGGTCTGAGAAGGTTAAGTGAGCGATTGTGATTTGTGAGAAGGAGAAGGGGGTATTTGTAGCCAGTTGGAGACTTGGAGTGTTGATCCAATGGTCGAAAACTCGAAAGTAAGGGAGCCCGGAGCCCATAGGGGTAAGGGAGGATTGGAGCCGTGGAGGAGACTGAGGAGGGAGGACTAGTCAGTGGTCTCTCTATCTCTCTGCAATGACTCTGTCATTGTCAATTGTGAGTCTGTGCTCCGTGAGGCAGGCAGGCAACAACGGTAACTTGCTACTGCTAGTGTTACTAATGGCTGTCGTGGCTACGCTTATAGGCTATTAAAGTGAATTTGATTCTTTGAAGCTGCTGCCTGCTGTGAAATAGTGAAAGTGATATGAATTCAGAGAATCAGAGATATTCAGAGTACAGACTAGCAGAATCGCAGATGACATGGAGATGGTGTAATTTCAAGCCGGGTTCGAGGCTCGAGCCAGCCCAATCTCAGCCTAGGGTGTTGGGCTTCGGGCTGGGCTCGGTCTTAGAAATTGAGCCTAGGCAACGGGCAGGGCTGCCCAAGCCCGATTTAATTTCAGGTCGGGCAGGGCTTTGGACTACGGGCCCGGGTCTGGTCTAGGCCCGTGGGTCAAATGGTGACTCCTAAGAACCAATGAGAGAGAATTCGACTCCAACTATAACAAGAATACTTCGGCTCATATAAAAAGGGGACTTCAAATGCCGGGTCAATTTTCTAACTCCGGCACTCTAAATTACTTACAGAGCAAGACTCATCGCTACAAGTAATGAGCCATCCTCCCAAGTTTAGTTTAGTATTGACTTGAGCGTCAAAGAGGTCCCCACTAGCACACCCTCGGGACCCTATCATAGCTTATGCTTATTCCCTATTCAGGACAGTAGAAGGAAGATACTCACCAGCTTGCAAGGAAACAACCAGTTTGGATATGACAGACCTATTTATGACATCATCTGTTTGGCGCCGTCTGTGGAAAGAAAAGTGAACTTCCCCAAAGAAATTCACAATGGTACGACGAAGAAGGAATACCATGTCAACTTCAGAAACAAGCAATCGTATTGTTGATCCTAAAAATCTCCACCAAGTGCAATGGATATCCCCTATATTAAGGAAGGAGGCCACCAGGGGATGATACCGACCGAACCGAATTATCCAACCCTCAGATTGGTCTGCCCAACACACCATACACTCAAGAACAATTTCAACAGCTCTCCCAGTAAGTACAATTGTTGATCGATATGATGATGAACCAGTAGTCGTAAGGAAATTGAGTTGTAAGTCAACATCACATACCACTACCGAACCCTCAAGTTCGAAATCCCCGAGGAGGTAAGAAGTTTCCATTATGGTCTATCCAAGCAGCCGACCAAGAAGTTTCCATTCTGGTATATCCAAGCAGCTGACCAAGAGGGACGACCAGGATGGCATTGTTGGAGAAAGTACAATGAGGGAGACCTTAATGACCTACAATGAGGATGTGGGTTTGGAAGAGATGAATACAGTCGTACAAGGGATATAACCAATGGAAAGAGAGTCTAGGATAGTACATTAACACCCTTAGCACTTGATGTCCTTAAGACGAAGATGACATGGTACCTCAAGTTCCCATGCTGAGAACATATGAAGGATTGACAAACCCCCTACGATCACATTCAGGGCTTGAAATCTATGATGGCATATCGAGGGGTAAATGACCTGGTAATGTGCAATGTCTTCCTATCTACCCTCTTCGGGCCAGCAAGGACATGGTTCAACTAATTGCCAAGGCATAGTATTATCAATTTTGTAGATTTATCTAAGAAGCTCACATTGTATTTTTCTGTTTCAAGGAGGATGGTGATGACTAGTTTCGACTTAATGAATGTTGAGCATGAGCAAGGTGAGTCATTTTCATCTTTCCTCGGTCAGTTTAATGGGGCGTCCTTGGAAATTCCGAACATACAAGTGCAAGTGGCCATCTCAGCCTTAGGCTCAAAATAAAGAATACTTCCGTTCTCTGACCAATAAGCATCGGTAGAGCATGAGAAAACTCTTTGCAAGAGGAGACAAATTTATTCAATCCGAGGATATGATGAAGACCTCCCATTTGCTTCTTCCTCTCATACCACAAAGAAAAACTTCAACAGACAAACAAGAGAAGGACCAGGCTCCCTCAAATAAAAAGTCAAGAAGACCTAAATCCAAGAGTGAAAATAGAAAAGAATATCCTCAGCCAAAGGTGATCGACCAAGGTCCCCCACCTCAGTATAATTCCAACACCCCTTTTAATAATTCCTTACACTACATTTTCTTGGAGGTTAGTAAGAGGGACATTATAAAGAGGCCTATGATATTGATGGCGTCATTCGATAAACGTATATTGGATAAATATTGCAGATTCCACAAAGATCATGGAAAATATATCAAAGACTATAGACACCTAAAAACTGAGATTGAAAGCCTTATAAGGAGGGGATATCTCAAACAGTTCACCTCAAAAAAGGAGGAGGATGATGATAGAGATGATGATCGTAGACATCAGATGAGAAGGGAAGATTCCCCCTGCCATAAAAGGGGAATTACTAGTACTATTGGAGTAATAATACAAGGATTGGCAGTTGGGGAGAGAGCTCCTCTACAGGAAAAGCATATGCCCAAATTAATGAAGTTACTTCCAAAACTAAAAAGCCAAAGATAGATGACGAGGGGATCACCTTCTCAGAAAAAGATGTTTAGGATGTACAGGATCCACATGATGATGCACTGGTAGTAGAGGTAGTCTTCTCCAACTTCATGGTGAAGAAAGTACTAGTAGATAATTATAGTACGGCTGACATCCTATTATCATGCCTTTAAGAGATGAAGATTTATGTGGACCAGCTAAAGTCCATATCTTCTCCAATATGGATTTGTAGGAGAATCAATAATTTCAAAGAGAATAATTTCCCTTCCAGTGACATTGAGAACTTATCCCAAAACAATTATGAGTATGATTGACATGCTTATAGTAGATATGAAGACTACAATGCGATCGTTAGAAGACCTTTCCTCTCTACAAGGCTCAGGCAATAGTTTCTAAGTTTAAGAAAGAGCACAAGGATGAAGTAACTCAACTCCTCCTATCCAATATCCAATATCCAATATTGATAATTGTTCTTGGAGCACAGATGAGATGCTTGGAATCAGTAAGTAATCACACGTAACCTTCGCATCAAATCAGATGCCAAGTATGTGAAATAGAAAAAAAAAAAAAAAAACTTTGCCTGAGATAGGCAAAATGCCATCAAATAGGAGGTGAAGAAACTACTTGACGCTGGATTCATTCGCGAATTTCAGTACTTAGACGGGCTGGCCAATGTCATTATGGTTAGAAAAACTAATGGGAAGTGACACACATGTGTGTTGATATTACTGACCTGATTAAAGCCTACTCGAAAGATAGTTATCCCTTGCCAAAGATTGATCAGTTTGTGGATTCTACCTTGTGTATAAGCTCCTTAGTTTCCTCGATGCGTACTCAGCGTACCATTAGAATAAAATGAACACCAAGGATAAGGAGAGTACCTCGTTCATCATGCCAGAGGGCACCTACTGCTACAAGGTTATGCCCTTCGGATTGAAGAATGATGGGGCCACTTATTAGAGGTTAGTCAATCATATCTTCACTGACCAGATCAGTAAGACAGATAGTAGAAGCTAATTTTGAACATGGTAGTGAAGAGCAAAAAAGCAGAAGATCACCCCACTAATTTATAGAAGGTTTTTAACACTTTAGCAAAAATTCTAATGAAGCTGAATCCAGACAAGTGTACATTTGGAGTAAGCTATTTAAAGTTCCTAGGATTCCTCGTTACAAGTTGGAAAATTGAGGCCAATCTAGAAAAGGTTGAGGCCATACTCCAAATGCAGCATCCAAGAAATGCTAAAGAAGTTTAGAGACTAACCGGTCGAGCAGCAGCACTAGGAAGGTTCCTAGCTCAGTCACGTGAGGTAGGCCTTTCTTCGAAGCGTTAAAAAAAGCTAAGGAGTTCTATTGGACTAAGTAGTGCCAGAAAGCCTTTGAACATTTGAAAGTGTACCTCGGTCAACCCCCACTGCTGATATGTCCTCGAGAAGGGGAGGTACTGTATCTATACTTGGCAACATCGGAGCATGCAGTTAGTGTAGTCCTTATTCAAGAAGAGGACAAGGTTCAACAACCTGTGTACTACATCAGCAAAGTCATAGTAGATATAGAGACTCAATATACCGAGGTTAAGAAACTCACACTTGCTCTGGTCACAACTACTCAAAAATTGAGAAGTTACCTCGAAGCTCACACTGTTATAATCCTTATTGACCAACCACTGAAGAATATCCTCCAAAAGTCAAACACTTCAGGAAGATTAATGAAGTGGTCTATAGAGTTGAGTAAATTTAACATCAAGTGCCAACGAAGGCAAGCGATCAAGGCCTCAACCTTAGCTAATTTTTTAGTTGATTGTCTCTGACCAACCGAAATGGTCCCGACCGAAAAGGAGCATCCGAGGTGGAACCTCTTTGTTAATGGTTCATCTAACCAAGAAGGTAGTGAAGTTCGAATACTCCTCTTACGCCCGGGGGGCATAGGTGTGGACAATGCCTTACATTTTCAAATTCAAGCATCAAATAATGAAGCAAAATATGAGGCAGTACTAGTGGGACTAAGGTTGGCCATTGAGTTGGAGGTCAAAAATTTGTCTATCAACAGTTACTCCCAGCTTATGATCGAATGGATCAAAGGAGAGTATTAGGCCAAAGGCCCTAATATGATCAAATACTTATGGCCACTTTCAAAAATTTATGGCAAAAATCCTGAAGGTAGAATCAACCAGATACCTAAGGAAGAAAAAAGAAAATTCGATCTGCTTGTTCAGCTTACTTCAGCCTATTTGGCATAAGGACTCACCTCGATTAGAGTAGAGGTTCTACCTCAACCATGCATAATAATCGACTTACAGGTTGTAGTGATAGAAATGGAACTCAGTTTGATGGACCCAATCATAGAATACATAGCCGAAGACAAACTTCCAGGAAACAGAAATGAAGCCAAAAGCCTTCAGAAAAGAGCAGCAAGGTACACAATCATCTAGTGTGAACTATATAGAAGGTCCTTTACACTCTCAAATATGATGTGCTTAGCCCCTCATGAGGCTAATTATGCCCTAAGGGAAGTACATG
Organism: Tripterygium wilfordii; assembly: GCF_013401445.1. Lineage (NCBI taxonomy): Eukaryota > Viridiplantae > Streptophyta > Magnoliopsida > Celastrales > Celastraceae > Tripterygium > Tripterygium wilfordii. Next base: position 5,525,273 of record NC_052250.1, read on the forward strand.
ATAAAATATGTGAAAGTCATATAGGATGAAGAACATTGAACCATAAAGTTTAAGGAGTGGATATTACTGGCCAACCATGATAGCAGATACCAAAGAGCTAGTTCAGAAATGTGACAAAGGCCTAAGACATTCCAACACCTCCCAAATTGGCCCAAAAACTTGTAAAAATTACAAGTCTAAATATGAAGACCGTATATGTCTAGCAAGCCAGTTCTGACAACTAGGTCACCTTAGCCAAAAGACTTGTAAAAATTACAAGCCCAAAATAAGGATTATATAAGTCCTATAGCCCAGCTCAACCAACTAGGCTAGCTTGGCAGACAAACCGACACATATTAAACCTGCTCGACATACAAATTTGTTTAGCAATAAAACTTAGAGGAAATAATATAGTTGCAATAAGATACTAACATTAAAAGAAATTGATATTGTCATTACAAAACAAAAGCAAATTATCTAAAAAATTACAACAAGAAGAGGAGTCAACCATCTTCGACCGGAGGATTCTGCTTGGTAATTTTGACATCACTCGGCTCAGGGATGCTACTAGAAGGGACTTCAGATTGGCCGGTTATACAGGTCAGAGACACCGTAGAAACAATCTGATCACCATGAGAAGTTTTTTCATCGAGGTAACCTTCAAACTCTGCCTTAGAGTCCTAAATGCGACGTTAAGCTCTGACAATTTGTCCGATAAATTTTTCAAACTGAACATCGGCTAGATTAAGGATTTTTTCCACCATATTTCCAGGGACATCGGGGTTAGTGATCGAATCACTTACCAAAACATCCTAGTTCGGCTAATGAGTTATGAGGTCATCAGTAGTAATCCTCTGAGTTGGCTGAGTAACTGGAAGGGGAGGGTTCACAAAATTAGAGGTGGAGGACAATCTAGCATCCGAACTGAGGTCCTTACCTCGATCAAAGCGTTCAAAGCTATGTTGACAGCAATTGTCTCCCCCAAAATATTCTTCCTTAAATGCTTCACAATGGCCTTCGTCCTTCCCTTTTCGACGCCAGACCTCTTGGCACCAGCTAGACCGAAATTGAACATATCAACATAAGTATCATGTTGGCCATATATGCAAAAAGAAAGCCATAACCAGGTCAGCATTTATCGAACATGCCAAAAGCTATTCCTAAGTATGGTAGAACTACATTGGACCTTTTGGAGCATGACTGAGGAGTAGGTATAAGAACAATCCTCTTCACTAAACCAAAGATCTATAGTCAAATTGGGGGGAAGAAATGTCATTAACTGATCTAAGATCGCTCTATAAGGAGCATGAGTTAACGGGGGTGGAGAATTGAAAAAAGAAAGAAAGGGTACCCCATAGTTAGTTTGAAAGAGAAGATGTTCCTCAGACTGGATCGTGCCTTAACAAAAACGTAGCCAAACTTCCAGCCTTTTATCGAAGATTAATAAGGAGGAGCCATAATCGAGTCCTGGTACTAGAAGTAGTACATGTTGGCCTTTTTGTTGTGGTTAAGTTTTAGGAGGTGCTGAACAACAAAATAATTAAAAGGACTCTTGTGATGGGTATAAAGGTTCAGAATAGTATTTAAGAATGACCAAGAGTTAGGGATTAAGCAGGCCAGAGAGATGCCAAAAATATGAAAGAAACTAGTAAGAGTCGAAGAGTAAGGGATCCGAGCTCCGAGCTTTAGGGAATGGAGGGCAACAACAAATTCTCCCTACTTCGGCCAGAGAGGGTGTACCTCAAGTTGGATGCGACGACAAGGCCATCGAATGTCATAATACATCTTGATATTTTTGAGCCCACGGTCATCTAGCCCTACTCCCAAGATACAGTCCATTTCAACATCTTTGCCACTATTCCAGGCAAACCTTGGAGCTACTCATTAAGAGGAATACCACTAGATGAAGCTACCTCAGGATGAGCAGCCCGAAGAAGCTGAATAACCACCTCAAGAAGAGCCCAAAGTGGTAGAACTTGAAGATGAAGGCATAATTGAAAGGACAAAAAGGACTGACCTGGAAGTAGAGATGTGCAGCTTAGAATGAAGAGGATATAGTAGTTCACTCAGAAGGAACTAAAGCTTGCTCGGAGAAAGAGTAGATTGCTCAAAAAATTGAGAATGAAAACAACAGGTAAAGAAGTCGACGAATTCTAACCCCTATTTATACTAGGGATATTGGGCTAGATTAACGGCTCAAAATGAGGTGACTTTATGCATCCCTTGATATGGACCATAAAGGTGTCTCGATACGAATGTGGGGCATGTGATATTACCAAAATAACCCTCTCAATCATATGAGGACACTTAGGATTTCTAAGCTAGCTAAGCTCCTAACGCCAACATGACACAAACACTTCAATACCGATCGAGGTACCCTCCTCAAAATTACCCGAGTTGCATAGTTAGCCACCTAGTCGAGGTATGTTCTAATCACCAGACCAATGTGGGTTTAACCCCATCCGACTCTCAGTAGAGTCCAACTCCCCTTTGGAGAGAGTCATGGATAGGATTTACCTTCTAAGAAATTCTCTAACGAAGTAATGAGAGAGAGTACAACTCTTACTATAACAAGCACACTTCATCTCATATAAAAAGGGTACCTTAAATGCTTGACAAAGTTTTTAACTCTTGCCCTCTAAATCACGTACTGAGCAAGAGGCAACGGTCCAAGGAACGAGCCGTCCTCCCAAGTTTAGTTTAGTACTGACTTGAGCATCGTAGAGGTCCCCTCGAGCACACCCTCGGGCCTTATCTTATAGTGTCTGGCCAAGTGAAATGACATCGTTTCATGTTGTTTTTCGTATTCTAGGTGAGCCTTGATTGTCAACAGAAAAAACAAAATTGCTCACAACAACAAAACTCAGTGCATTCATCTTCGATTTCATTTATCATTAGTCAACAGAGGTATACATTATAGAAAAACAAATAGAAATTTGCAAGTATATGCACTAAAGCTATCTTTGGACCATGATTACTGATTTATGCTTTATGTCGATAGTAAGGTTTGTGTTACTGTCGAGTACTCCTTCATCAATTAGGTTAGGTTTTCGTCAATTGACTAATTTTGGGATCTAGGACTCATTTCAATATCTTCCGCTCACCTTGCCTTACCAACGTGGATTTTAGGGCGTTGATTATGGTATTTCATCGCTCTATCATTTTCAGCTCCTATAAGTTATTGGCATGGATTTTGATTAGCTTTGGATTTGTAACGCTTTCATTATTTGTATGTTTTGTTGTTATGTGTTCTTCTCTCCCTGTTTCAAGCTTATGTATGGTTTTGATAGTTTTCTATTTCTCTACCTATGTTGATTAATCTTTGTGTTTGATGACGAATAAATCTCGCTTGACTTGTAAACGCACCAGGCTTACTACAATTATGAGCCAAGTTACGTTTCTCGACACTGAGGTAAATGTGAGGTTTACTTGCTTTTGCTTTCCTCTTGATATCTGAATTGGGCCAAGGTGAGGCCTTTTGAGATATACCTTTTAATATTAGTTTTGGGTTTGCCACGCATAAGTTTTTTTATTTGTCGGTGAAATTGGTATCATCATATGCCCCCCCAACCTCCATTGAGCTGAACCTGTTTGGTAGGTTTGGAGGTCTAGATGTGACATGCAAAACTGGACTTGTCTGAGCAGTATGGAGTAGCCTTTATTACAATGTAACTTTTTAGATTTTGAGATTTATGGCTCGGATCAGAGGATACAAATAGTCTTATAATCTCAGTCATTGGGCCGATATATGCCCCACTATAAATAGTGGTGGGGCTACCATTTTTAGCACCTTTACATTTTAAGCGTTTAAGACCAAGTAGTGTTTTGTGCACTTAGCAACATTTTTTCAGAGCTGTCTTTTCTTTTTTTACTAAGCAACACTTTCTTTTTCTGAGGTACGTCTTAAAAGATATCTTCTAGTTTTGATTTTGATATTTCAAATAATGCTCTAAAGGATGCTCATACTTTTGAATCTGATGTGTCCTTAGAGACTACTTCGTCTGATAAAGAGCGCCCTATCTCAGAACCTAAATGGGTCGAGGGTATCTACTCGTGATCCCAATACTCGAAGAGGGTATACCAAAGTAGGTTACACACAGCATAGGGGTTTAGGTTGTAGAGATTCTAATGAAGAAGTTTAGGCTTTTAAGAGGGAATATAGGATCCCTACCCTTGTAGGCCAATTCCTCAAGGAGAGTCCCATTTTTAATCCTCTCCATGGGGAGTTTGCCCTCTCGGTCCCGGTTCTTCAGTATGGCGCTCGAATTTCCTTTCCCTTTGGCTCTAACTAACTTTTTCCGTCATTATGACATAAATCCTCCTATTCTTGCTCACAACTCTTGGATTTTTCTTTGCACAATTTCATTCGTTTGTGTTCGTTATAACACTCCTTTCTCTTCTATTATCATTCCTCGTGTCCTTTCTCTATGTCATCTTCCTCAATTCCGAGGATTGTGTTACTTTAAATTGAAGTAGAGACATGTGTTCCCAAAGTATGCGTCTTCCAATCATGATTGAAAAATATGTTTTATCTTTGTTCAAATTCCATTGAGGCCATGAGCAACTTCCCTTTCGAACACACTAGAGTCTGTCTAATATGTCAAAGTTTGCTCGGTGCTCGAGATGACTCCTGATGATGTAGATCACTATACTGAATTGAGAGTTCATTTCAAACCTTCTAACATTGCCTCAGTTTGTTCTTTTGAGGATTTTACTCAGGCTTCTCAGTCTTAGAAGGCCAAAAAAGGTGACTACCATAGAGTTTTAATTTGATTATGGTATCTTTCATCTGGAATTTCTGTCATTATTTTATATTTGTAGACATGGCTGGTTTCCATGAATATATGGACATGTAGATTCCGCATCCTTGGGGACCAAAGAGGAAGTCCAATGCTGCTGGCATTGGATGGAGCAAAAGGGGCCGAGGTAGAGGTAAGAACATCACTTCTTCCTATTCTGAGACCTCTTCCTTGACTCTGTAGGTTTCAATGTCTGGTGTCTCCAAGGTTTAGGCATTGGCCAATATTTCTTCTCTAATTCCAGCTCCAAAGAAGGTTGAGAGCATGTTCTTCTTCAAGAATTATTAGTCAAATAATATGAAACGTGTAGAATAAGTAAACAATAATCAACATACATAAATATCGAGGAAAACCCTCGAGTCTATCAGGAAACCAACCTCGTAAACAATCCACTATGGGAATAGAGATTACAAAGGAACTAACCCTAAGATACCTTAATACATCACTTATTCAGCGTATATTTCCTAAGACACAGCAAGTCCGTTAGTTGCTTGCTTTGGCCATAACCAAGGACTCTTGTTAAGAAGAAGTTGTGTGGTACTCCACCAACAAGTGATCCACTCCCCCAAGAGCTGTCTCACGTCGAGGTTCTTCTCCAACAAGAAAACGTATGAAATGAAACTTTCAAGCAAAAAGAAACTGCCCTGTATTTGTGCACAAGCTTCAATACGTTACATGTCTTGGACAGCTCATATATAGTCTTCAATCTGTAATGCAGTAACCCTAGAAGTTGTAGGATGCAAATCTTCTGAGATACAAGTTTTCTATTTTGATTATAATCACAAAACCTAAATTCAAGGAACTTCCTTTTACATGAACTAGCAAACTTAATTTACAAGTATTCACTCAATCATAAAACCCTATACAAAGAGTTTCTAATTAAAGACAAGTATAAAGTAGTATACTGATATAGAAACTCATTAATGCAATATATAAAATACTCTGATACATGTCATTACTGAGTTGGAATATTAGAACTTATTTGGATCTTATTCACAAGCACGACTGGAGTAACCTGTTCCAAGTTACACAAAACTGCTTAGTGGCGTAGGCTATTCCAGGATGCATATCAATAGATCAACTTGCACACATGCAACTAAAACATCCAATAATAGAAGAACATTCAGCATATAGTGCCTAACCACTCATTCTGACATCATTAGTAGCGTTAAAAACCCCAACAATAGTTACTCCCGCTCATATGGCAAATAGACATGTGCCAAAGTTGGGGTCGTTATCTCGAACAGCTCTTCCAATTCTTTGTTAGCCTCTAACATGTTGAATAATCTTTTCACTCCTGATGACATTAATCGAGTTGCACAATATCCTACTGAGGCTAAGTTGTCTCACATTTCAATGAGATATAGACGTAAGGATCTCTTATCCTGGTTTTGAATTTTTACTTCTACTTTTGTGAAGACTGACATTTTACTTTCTTAATTAGTTGGTTTCTTATCTTAGCAACCTATCTTTTGATGTTGCCAATTTGGTAGCATCAGAGCATACTGTTGAGGAGAGGTTTAAGTTATCCGAGGACGCCAGGGTGTTAGCAGAGGAGAACCTAAAGAATGCTCACTTCGAGGTTAGTCATTTGATCGAGTAGGAGGAGAACTAGAAGGTCAAGGTGGCCAGTTTGGAGGATGAGCTGGATAGGCATAAGAAGCTGATGGAGGATGAGTCTTCTTTGGCAGGAAGGATTCTTTGGTGTTCGAGTAGCCTTCAAGATGGCGAGGGGTGTTTTGATTGAGAAGGGCCTTGACCTTGAAATTTTGACTCTTGTATGCCCAGCTCTCTTAGGGAAGGATGATGAAGAGTTGGATAAGATTGCTACTTACGAAAATTTCAAAGTGGAAAAGGAAGTAAAACATGCTCCTCTTGAGGATGGTTCCGACGATGATGTCAAGGTGTACGTTGAAACTGATATGGATTTAATTGCAAGCGCACAAATCGCACAAGTAATAAAGAGATGAGTAAATTATCGTTTCCACTAGGGATGTGTTGGCAATAGAAATCAATGTCAAACTAGTAACAACTATGCAAATTGGGGAAACGGATTCGAGATTGATTTTGTTTTTAAACTAAACTAAAGCAAAAGAACAAAGACAAATCAAACACAAGTATGAAATCAAGGATGGAAAGCGCTAGGGTACTTAACGTCACCTCACCTATCCAATTCAATTCCCTTGATCCCTTAATCCCTAATTCCTCTCTCTATAATGACAATCGATTTCCCAACCTATTCAATGTTCTATTCCTAGATACATCAAACGTATTTTCAACATAAATCCCTGTTATTCCTAACAATCGGATTAATATATCAAAAACCCATTAAGAACTATGGAAATCATTTAGCGATTGCATAAGCCACAAACCTATATTCCTATGGTTCATGCACCCTATGTCATCTATGGCTTGAGGCAACCCTAGATATCTCCTTCCGGTCTCAATCTAGGCAGCAAATCAATTGAATGATGGCCAAACATTCAAAAGCATTAATCACGCCCATAGACAATCAAGAGAGAGAGAGAAATCAAGAAATAAGGAAACCAAGTTTATTGAATCTTCAAGTTTTGGTTACATTAAGACCCTAGTAATAAATCTAGCCACTCATGGAAGCAAAATACATCATTAAACAAAGGAAATCAACCATAGAAACTAGGATAGAAAAGGAGAGAGAAAACCCCCTTGTAGACCCTCTTCTTCTCCAAGCTTCAATGGTGGCTCCAAGCTCTCCAATGGTGGTAGAATGAAAAACCATCCAAGAACCCCCCAAAACCCTATTTTTTTGCCCTTTTATACTTCCCCAAACTCTTATGTCGTTTTCAAAACAAGTTGGGGTCGTTTTGGCTTAAAAACAAGTGAATTCGGAACTTTTTCGCGAAACTGCGCGTGCTGTGAATAGTACCTCCGATCGATCGGAAATACAATCTGTCTCGATGAATTCAATGCTGTTTTGGCAGGTCCGATCGATCGGGAATGGCTCCGATCGATCTGAAATCGGTTCTGGAGTAAAAATCTTCATTTTGCACTCTTTTCCTTCCTTTCTTGCCTTGATACCTACAATATGCAAATATAACTTTCTTAGGCAATATCAACTCTTAATCAACTCAAAATGGGATGAACTTATGTGTAAAGGATGTGCAAATGTATGTATATATTTGGCACATCAGAAACCTATGTTGATAAATGGCATATTTTACCCTATTTATTTTTCTTACAAGTCTAACTTTCTAGTTTACCTTTTGTAGAACGTTTTTGTTCTAACTTGGACAAAATCGTGAAAAGTTCATCCATGCAGACAGTTGAGTAATTCCAAACCATGAGAGTTGTCCATTTTATTCTATTTATGTTTCTTACATGTGTAACTTGCTAGTATAGCTTTCATAGAACGTTTTAGAACAAATAGATGTCAATAATCAAAGTTTGGTTCCAAAATGTACAAAAACATAGAAACAGTTGAGTAATTCCAAAGCATCAAGGTAGTCAGTTTAAGGCTATTATTGTTCTCACATGTCTAACTTGCTAGTTTAGCTTCCATTGAATGTTTGGTAAGAGATGTCAATAATCCAAATTTTGTTTAAAATTATACAAATACGTGAAAAGTTCATCCATAAGTAGAGTTGAGCAATTTCAAACATCAAAGTGGTCCATTTTACTGTATTTATTGTTCTTACATGTTTACCATTTTAGTTTAACTTTCGTAGAACGTTTCATACCAAAAAGATGCAGGAAGACCATGCCTTGTTCAGACTTGGACAAAAATGTGAAAAGTTAATCCATGGAGAAAGTTGAGCAATTCTAAACCATCAAAGTTGTTCATTTTACTCTATTATTTTGGTTACATGTCTAAGTTTCTAGTTTAGTTTTCATAGAACGTTTCGTAACAAAATTATGTCAATAATCCAAGTTTTGTTCAAAATTGTACAAAAAACGTGAAAGGTTCTTTCATGGAGAGAGTTGAACAATTCCAATTCCAAACCATCAAAGTGGCATGTTTTACTCTATTTATTGTTCTTACATCTATAAAATGCTAGCTTACATTTCGTAGAATGCTTCATAAGCGAAAGATGCCAATAGTCCAAGTTTTGTACTAAATTGTACAAAAATGTGAAAAGTGTAGGGGTCAAAGTCAACCTCAACAAATTATATGGGTCATGTTCAACCCAACAACAACATAAAAGCCCAACAGAGGCTAGGGCCCCGAAGCCCAACAATAATAAAAGCCCAACAGAGGCTAAGGCCCCGAAGCCTAACAATAATAAAAGCCCAACAGAGGCTAGGGCCCGAAGCCCAACAACATAAAACAGGCCAGAACTTACAGTCCAAAAAGGACTTGATCTTATCAAGGCAGTACGAAGCCGATGCAAATAAGGCCGAACCAATAACTAAAGGACGAAGCCGAAGATAAGGCAGTTCCTCGTTAAATGGTAACAGCCGAAACTACTGTAAACTACTGCAAACTACTACAAACTCCTCCAAACTACCGTAAACTCCTCCAAACTGCTATGAACTTCTCTAACTGCTACAACTGTTGGTAACTGCTCAAGAAAAGCATAAAAGGAGTTCACGAGATGATGCTGTAAGCGAGAAGGTGATTCAACGCTTCGACGAACATGAAAGAAGGGTCCAACAGTTGGAGCAAGAAAACTTGACTGTTCGAAGAGAAAATCGAAAGCTACTTGATCTTATGAATCAACCTTCAAGTCCACATGTAACCAGAACCGTCCCTGCAAGTACTGTCCCAAGTACTTCTGTTCGACTCAATGATGGACAAACAACGCAAATTCCCAACGCAAGTGTTCCCTTGCCAGGATTTGTGCATCAGACAGAATCATCATTGGCATCAACATCAACTCAGTTTCTGAGGCCAACGACACAATCCATGGCACCACTGTTTCCTATACCAACGTCATCTTCGGCTATCCCAACAAATGGTGCTTGGTCAAACATAACTACAACATTGCTAGAAATTGCAATGTAGCGAAGTGTCGATAAAAGACTGGAAGAAATGGAATCAGCCTTCTTCAAGATACCAGGCATGCCACCACCTATAAAGAAAAATCGCACTTTCCTCAAATCTCCATTTGTTCATGCCATTGCCATGGAAGAGCTCCCAAAGAAATTCATCATACCACATATTAAACCTTATGATGGTACCATTGATCCAGAAGATCATGTGGATCAGTATAGTCAACGATTGACTCTGGTATCATACCCATTCAAAAAGCATGAAGCATGCATGTGCCGAGGATTTAGTTCAACCTTTGTGGGACCTCCTTTGAAGTGGTATCTTAATCTTCCCGAAGGGCAAATCGCTTCATTCGCACAATTGGCTGATGCATTTGTTGAACAATTTGCAAGCAGTAGGAAAATAATTCCAACATCGGATGATCTATATCGACTACGACAAAAGCAAGGAGAATCTCTATGGTCATTCTTGATGAGATTCAATAAAGAAAAACTGGAAATTCCAGGATGCTTAGATGAAATTGCGATCAATGCATTTCGCATGGCTCTTCTTCCTAGAAGCAAATTATACGGAAAGCTTACCCGTTATCCATGTAAGTCTTTTCAAGAAGTTCAGGCAAGAGCAATCGTTCAAATTAAATGGGAGGAAGATGAAGGAAGGCTTCCAGAGCGACTAGCAGAGCAGCCAAAGAAAGCTGAGCAAAAGCAAACAAGTTCGGAAGCTCCGCGATATCCTCGCAAAGATCCTAAACCGATCGATTTCAAGAAGAAACCTCGATCTCCTGAATACAATTTCGTAATTCCACCAAATGAAATCTTATCAGTGTTGAAGAAAATGGGAGATGCTGTTAGATGGCCCGACAAATTACGTAAACCGCTAGATCAACGGGATACTTCCAAATGGTGTGAATTTCATAACGATTACGGGCATACAACAGACGACTGTTTCACCCTAAAAAAAGAAGTAATTCAATTGCTAAAGAAAGGTTATCTTTGGGATTTACTATCCGAAAGAGGAAAAGCAGATATGTCCCAATCTGAAAGACGAGAAGAGGAACAGAAGCCACCACCTCCAGAGAAGACGATTAACGTAATATTTGGTGGATCGGAGATTAGCGGAATTACACATTCATTGGCAAAGAAACATGTCAAGCAGACAGAAAATTCTGAGGTATGGAATGATAAGCCGATGGTACAATTCACGAGACAAGTTATCAGCTTCACAAACGATGAGATGACGAAGCTACTCAATCCACATGATGATGCCCTGGTAGTAACTTTGCAAATTGCCAATTGCGAAGTTAAAATAATCATGATTGATGATGGCAGTTCAGCAAATTTATTATTCATGTCCACACTCCAAGCAATGGGACTTTCAGAAGCAGATGTAATCAGAGGTCCTATACCACTCATCGGCTTCAGCGGGGAACAACAATACACCATCGGCTCTATTCCATTGCAAGTATATGCCAAAGGAATAAATCTCCAGGTTCGATTTAATATATTAGATTGTCAATCTCTATATAATGCGATACTTGGACGACCTTGGATTCATGCAATGAGGGCTGTGCCATCAACTTATCATCAAGTGATACGATTCCCAACAGGAGATGGAATACAAGAAATATATGGGGATCAACGTCAAGCAAGAAGTTGCTATGAACAAGCATTGAAAGGAAAAACCAAAGCTTTATAGCAATTACAGCAAGGGCCGATTCTAAGTAATCAAGAAGAACCGGCTAATAAGGAGATAGAAGAAGTCATCATTCATCTGGATTATCCAGATAAGAAGATTCAGATTGGAGCCAACCTGGATCATCAACTTTGAGAAAATTTGATCCGATTCCTATAAAATCATAAACATACTTTCACTTGGACGCATGCAGATATGATTGGAATCGATCCGAATATCATCTCTCATCAGTTATAGGTCGATGATAGTTTCCTTCCAGTAAGGCAAAAAAGACGAAGATTCGCTCCAGAAAGAAATAAAGTCATCAATGAGGAAATTCAAAAGCTGCTAAATATTGGATTCATCCGCGAAGTTCAATACCCAGACTGGCTAGCAAATGTGGTTGTGGTAAAAAAGAAGAATGGAAAGTGGAGAGTCTGTATCGACTTCACAGATCTGCATAAAGCTTGTCCAAAAGATTCTTTCCCACTTCCTTATATCGATGTACTTGTGGATGTGACAGCAAGGTATGAACTACTCAGCTTTATGGATGCATTCTCCGGATATAATCAAATCTTGATGCATCCAGGAGATCAAGAGAAAACTATATTCATAACCGAACGTGATGAAGTTAAATCTTCTCAAGTGCGTTTTCGGGGTCAAAGCAGGAAAATTTCTGGGATTCATTGTTACACAAAGAGGTATTGAATCAAATCCTGATCAAATCCAGGCGATACTTGATATTCCTTCTCCCACAAAAATACGAGATGTACAACGGCTGGCGGGAAAGATCACAGCGTTAAATAGATTCATCTCCAAATCATCTGAAAGATGTCATCATCTGTTCACGCTTTGAATAAATCAGCTAGCTTCGAGTGGACAAGTGAATGTGAGACGGCATTAAATAAATTGAAGGAATATCTGACCAATCCTCCAATTCTTGCGAAGCCAAAAACCGGTGAGATACTCTATCTTTATTTAGCAGTTTCTAAATTTGCAATTAGTGCAGTACTGCTAAGACAAGAGAACAATCGGCAGCATCCAGTATATTATGTTAGTCGAAGTTTGCTAGATGCTGAAACAAGGTATCCTTAATGGAAAAGCTTGTTTTAGCACTTATCACTGCAGCAAGAAAGCTTTGTCCTTATTTTCAAAGTCATTCTATCACGGTGGTGACGAGCTTCCCGATCAAAACGATACTCCATAAACCGGAATTATCCGGACGTTTAACGAAGTGGGCAATTGAATTGACCGAGCATGATATTGAATATCAACCTCGAACAGCAATCAAAGCCCAAATTCTCACAGACTTCATTGCTGAATTTAGTCCGGGAATGATGGATGGTGTTCACAAAGAATTGCATCAAAACAAAGAAGACGATGACGCTATTTGGCAATTATTTGTTAATGGTTCAAGTAATGCAAAGGGAAGCGGCCTAGGTATCATCATAATCTCACCACAAGGAGATCAATTCCCTCAAGCTGTACATTGCGGATTTCATGCTACAAACAACGAAGCAGAATATGAAGCTCTGACTAAGGGACTGAAACTAGCAAAAGAATTAAAAGTTCAACGTGTTCACGTGACTTCAGATTCCAGTTGATCGTCAATCAATTAAATGGAGAATATCAAGCAAAAGATGAAAGAATGAACGATTATCTGGAATTAGTGCGGAAGTTGCAACTTGAATTCAAACAATTCTAGATTCATCAAATTCCTAGAGAAGAAAACCAACAAGCAGATGCATTGGCAAATCTGGGATCAGCAAGTCAAGCGCAAATAACTCAGAATGTCCCATTGATTTATTTGGAATCATCGGCAATAAGCAAAACTTCCATGGTGGAACAATCATTTGCTATTACTGAAGACAATGATGACTGGAGGACACCATTCATACAATATCTACAGGATGATGTGTTACCACAAGACAAGAATGAGGCCAGAGCCCTATAACGAAAAGCATCACGTTACACGATAGTTAATGGCATTCTTTACAAAAGATCATACCAAGGAGTATTGCTACGATGTTTATCTCAGGAAGAAGCACAATATGCCTCAACAGAATTACATGAAGGTGTTTGCGGAAACCATTCAGGTGGCTGAAGCTTAGCCAGTAAAGTCATGCAAACAGGTTATTATTGGCCTATGCTCCGTGGTGATGCAGTCGAATATGTGGCTAAATGAGATAAATGTCAGAGATTTTCACAAATTTCGTATCAACCACCAACGGAGCTGGTCCCAATTTCGTCAGCATGGCCATTCATGAGATGGGGAATGGATATCGTTGGAAAGCTTCCTCCAGCATCGGGACAAAGAGTGTTCTTATTAATCTTAACGGACTACTTCACAAAATGGGTGAAAGCGGAAGCTACAAACAAAACCATAGTCAACACTTTGAAGAAGAGACTAGAAAACGCAAAGGGAGCATGGGCAGACGAACTCCCAGGAGTTCTATGGTCATATCGAACGACAGTGAGAACTTCAACAGGTGAAACTCCATTTTCTTTAACTTATGGAACTGAAGCAGTGCTACTAGTTGAAGTTGGCCTTCCAACAGCACGATTTGAATGGAAGAAAGATGAGGAAAATAACACCGTTCTCACCGAAGAATTAGATATGCTGGAGGAATGATGGAATCTTTCATCTGTTAGAACAGCAGCTTACAAGCATCGGATCGCAAAATATTACAACAAAACAGTCAACTCAAGAGCTTTCGATATTGGTGACTAGGTTTTACGCAAAGTTTTCCAGAACACACAACAATTGAATTCTGGAAAACTGAGGGCCACATGGGAAGGACCGTACAGAGTCATAGAGGTCGTTGGCAATGGTGCTTACAAATTGCAAACCAGAGAAGGAAAGATACTTAATAACAGCTGGAATGCAAAACATCTCAGGTTATATCTTTCCTAAAAAAAAGAAGATATAATATGTATATATATATAGGGGTCTGGATGATGAACCACGGAAATGTATATATTTTCTCAATCGAGTTGAATATATACATATACATGCTCAGCATATATAAGTGCTTGACAGACCGCATTACATCACCCCCATCGTTCCATACTTAATTATTGCGGGATCTATTAGCATATTGGATAAAATGTCAGAGTTTGGACGAAGGTCAAAGAGAAGAAGATTGATGCCCTCTAATCTCCCAAAAGGTCATGTACATTTAACTTTTTATTTCAGCACAATTTTATTTGCATTTTGTTTGCATCATATTTAAAATTTTAAGCAGACAGTTAAAATCGTAAATCTCAATTAATAAGAAATATAAAAGAGTTAAGATCGTATTTAAGACTAACAGGGAAGATATAGGATTACAAAAGTTAAAATATAAGCTTAAACGTCGTCTTCGGCTTCAGAGGCAGAAGTTTGCATTGCATCGATGACCCTGAACTCTTCATATTCTTTGATCATTCGATCAACTTCTTCTTCATTTAAAGTACCGGCCTTATATTGCAACATCACCTCCCCCAAGGCCTTGATTCTTTCCTTTCCAGCAGCGAGAGCACATTCTCCCTTATAAAAATCAGCATTTTCTTTTGATTCTGTCAATTCGTCTGATATCCGATTTGCTTTCTCATTGGAGGCACTTAATTCAATTTCGTAATCTTTCAGTTTAGAGTCCATTTCCTGTAGATCTTTCAATTTGTTTTCACTTTCTTCTAATTTTACTCTAAAAGTTGAAAGTTGCTCTTCCGTAGCTTTCTATTGCTGTATTATGTTGGACAATTGTCTGCCCTGATCTATGAAATCAGTCTTCAAAGCAATATGCCTTCTGTCCAATTCATCGAACTTATCTTTAGCCTTCTTTAAAGCTTCAGCAGCAGCATTCTTCGTTTTTTCCAATTGAGCTTCGGCCTCCATCCTTAGCTTTTCTCATATTCTTCGGCCTCCAAAAATTTTTGAATATCGGCCTGCAGTAGTCCGCTGGAAAGACGAAGACTCTTTACTTCCTCACTCAACTTTTTGACTTCTTTATCAATGTAAAGCTGAACTGACAAAGCCTGAAAGAAGAAGATGAAGGTTACTTTTAATTTAACATAGAAATATAAATAAATTAAGTTTTGAAAATACCTGAAAAGCATGAGAAATGCTGTAAATAGAAGCGTCTTCAAGAGTCAATTTAGGAGGGGTGAAACCGAGGGGATAAGCCAATTTATGCAAATCAACAATTAACTCAGCAAGCCTCGAATAAAGAGGGATGTTAGGGATCGACATCTCAAAACTCCTTGCTGGAAGACTAGACGGAAGATCAACACCTGATAGTCTAAACTCTTTTTCAAGCAAAGCTCTCAGAGGTGAAACTGGATGAACTGGATCTTTTCCTTCTCTTCTCCTGGTTTCCTCTCTCACTTCATCATCAGGAACCTGAATGATGTCATCGGCCTCCTTGCACAATCCCGCACTTTCACCTACTGGAGAAGGAGACTATACCCTAATTTTCTTTTTCCTTATAAGTGTGGAATCATCATCTATGTCACCCTCAGGAACTTCAGAAGTCTCAGTTACTTCAGTAATTGTTCCTAACTCACTGTGAAGTCCCAAGATAGATTCATGTTTTCGCTTCATCCTCTTCTCCTTAGAAATTTTTTGGACTTTCTTCTTTTCAGCAATCTCCTTAAGACTCAGAGGAACGATTACTCTTGGAGCCATCTGGGGTCCTGTGAAAAATTGAAAAGAAATTAGTAGAAATAAGAAACAAAATCAAAATCGTAAATATTTCATCAACTTTCTTTCAAAAAGATATTTTGAGGAAACAAATTTCCAATCTCTTTCAGAACGAGGAACTAACTTTAAAAATAACTGACAATTCCTCTGGGCCTCCTTAGTAATAGTTGTCTTAGGAGATTTGCCTGCCATTAAAAGATAAATGTCCATAAAGGAATTAAATAAAAGTAAAGGAAAACTTAATTAATTATACCTTGAATTGTCCAAGAACTAGGAATAGCATCATCATCTTCCAAAAGAGTTTCCTTTTTCACCAATAAATATCTCTTTTGTCAGTTATGATCACTGGACGTCGTCCCAACAATCAAATTTTCCTTATCCTTCTTCGACAACATATATCTACCTACATCATTTTTGTTTTCTTGCCAAGAGTAAGCAGCAAGAAATTCGTGAAGACCAAAAGTAAGAGTGTATTTTGCACTTAAAGCTTCTAGAGATAGCAAAATACGCCAAGAATTAGGTATAAGTTGATAGGGGGCAACTCCAAAAAATTTTAACACAGACTTAACCAAAGGTCCTAAAGGAAACCTTAATCCACACCTTAATGTTATAGCATATACTACAGTCCATCCAGGAAATTCATAAGAAGTTGATTCGCTAGAACCAGGAATTCGCATTTCTATTTCCTGTGGAATTCTGAATTCAACCCTAATATTATCTAAATCCTCTTCCGTTAATACAGAAGCAGGATCCTTGTCTACTATAACCTCATCCTCCAAAATTTTTTGAGTCTTACTTTTTGAACGAGTAGTTGGTAAAAAGCTAACCTTAGATGAACTAATCATCCTTTGACCCGATACTCCTTCAGATTCAGAGTAAGACGAAACCCTAAGATTAGTGGATTGATCTCCTAGTTCTTTTTCTGGTATATCACCTTCAGGAAACTCATCCTGAGTATCTATAACAGCCGGACTTTCATTCGGAATGATTGAGGGACCGAAATTAGATTCGTCCCTTTCATTCTCTCGCTCAAACCTATCGATGAATTCTTCAGAGGAACCAAGCCAAGCCATAATTGAAAACTCGAAAAAGAAAAAGTCAAGAAACGTACCGAAAGTCGAACCGTGTCTTGGAAGTTTTAAGATAGTGGGTGGTTACAGTAAACCCATTAAAAAACCCCCAAGGACTAAATAGTAAATTCAAAATTCAAAAGTTAAAACTTCTCAGAAATCATTCTTCCACGAATTAATCAAAGCAGTTCGATCAAAAGTAACTTTTCGATAAGTGGCAAAAATGGCGGCGCTACATCATATCACTAAAAGGCTAGTTAGAATCGAAATACGATTCAACTTCTAAATTTGCGCTCCTTTTTCCTATAAATATACTGGAGAAAACCCAAAGAAACACCACTTCCAAAATAAAAAACCTCTACAGTCATGAGTTCCTCCAAGCTTCCTATCAAGCCTGAGTACCGAAAAGTAATGTCCAAACCAACCAAGTCAGATGAAGGACCATCTGAAGTGGCAGAAGAATTTCAACAGTTGAAGCTATACCTCGACGGGTATGATCCTTATCAACACGTCTCCGATCTGCAAGATCTGCTGATACGTTTGGATAAAGATCTCCATGAAGCAGAAAGAAGGATAATAGAGCTTACCTGAGCCTACAAATTGGCTGGGAGGTCACTTTATCGGCTTTGAGACATGTCAGAAAATGCTGCTATGGAAGATGGTCCTGAAAAGCTACGACAAGTTTTACAAAACATCAATCTTTTTATGAAGAATAATTTAGTTAGAATGCATCATGCCTTATGGCCAAGACCTTAAAAGCTTGAGCAATTTTAACTATTTATAAATACTATTCCATGTTTATCTCTGTCAAAGATAAAGTTCTTAGACAAACCAAGAATCTCCTCTTTACATTCCAAATATTCAATTTCTGTCAAAGATGAAACCTTTAGGTGAAGCAAAAATCTCACCGGTAAAAGACGAAGCTTTATTAGAGGAAGACGAAGCTTCCCAAAAATTCCAAAAATAATTCTACTCCAATAAATATCAATTCTGATCAATTAATCCTCTAGCAAACCAAAAGGCATTCCAACTCCTCGAGAAAAGACGTGGAGTAATGTCGCAACCGTCCATCTCCCCATTATCTATCACAACTTCCAAGGAAAAGGTAACTTCCTTCATATTCCATTCGAATAAATATTCAAAAGAAAGAATCAGCAGAAACCAATATTTTCCTCAAGAAATCTTCAAGGATGGATACTCCTAACTCTCCACCTGCGAAAAGATCTAGAACCGATGAAGGTTCTACTTCTAAAGAAGATGAAGATGGAAATGATCCAAGATTCAACCTCTCCCCTATAAGAGAAGATGTATACGAGGACGATCACCAGAAAACCATCGAATCTCTACAAAAAGCTCTGTTGGAAACCAAAAGGAGACTTAAGAAAGCAACCGACAAAGTTCAAGACTACAGAAGACAACTTATGGTCTCAAAATATGCCATACAAGGCGTTCGATATATGTCATGGGGCCGACAAGCAAGTAGTCATGATCCAGATAAATTGCACGAAGCAGTCACTGAGATCACAGTACAACTTGGATCTGTTGTAGATGGAATAGACAGTGTTCTTTACACCCTAGAATAAAATTCCTGTCCATTTTCCTTTTTTCCAAATTTTATTTCAAGAAAATTTCTACGAAATTCCATTTCATTTCCAACAAATATAAAAGGCGGGATATTTGAATTGTTTATTTTGAAATACGAAAAGACACCATGGTCTCTAAAAAACGATGCAACCGTTTAGCTTCCCCACGTTTTTTAGGAATAACTGCTTCTTTGAGCGTGAACCTTTCATTCTTAAATACACAACGATAAGAAGGAGAAGACATTCCTGTTTCCTTCCAAAAAATCTCTCAAACACTCAGCAAGATGAGTTCTTCTGACTCCACTCCTGCAAAAAGAGCATTGGATGAGAAAGAGAATCTCATTCCTTCAAAACGGGCAAGAAATGAAGACCCTTCATCTTCAAAAAAGGCAGAGGCCAAAGGAGAAGGTTCCACATCTCGAAACAACGATGAACCAGACGATTCAATCATTGAAATATTTGTAGTATCTGAAGAACTGTACGAAGAAAATCCACAAAACTCCATCGAAGGATTAAAAGGACTTCTTGAAGAAGCCGAAAGAAATCTACAAAACGAGTACGAACGAACCAATCTTATACGGATGTGCTTCAAGCGGCCAGAGATGCGCTGAACAGAGTTCGCGATAACGCTTGGGGTCATTCTCGAAATCAAAATGTTTATCAATTACAAGAATCTCTTTTAGATTTTACAGCCCATGTTGGGAATGCAATGAATATCATAAATGATGTTATTCGTACCTGGGCTCGTTAAGAGTTATACCATTGCATATTTATTCCCATGTATGAAGTATTTATGTTTTATTTTGACAAAGATATTCTCATTGTTAATCTCATTGCTTTGAAATTGCAATTGCAGAAATACTTCAACGGTCAAAAAATGCAAAAACTGCAAAAAGAGATGATGAGATAAAGAGCTCTGAAGAAGACGCAACCCCAAGCAAAATATTTTTAAGTTTAAATCAAACTTAAAAAATAGGAGGCAAAGTGTAGGGGTCAAAGTCAACCTCAACAAATTATATGGGTCATGTTCAACCCAACAACAACATAAAAGCCCAACAGAGGTTAGGGCCCTGAAGCCCAACAATAATAAAAGCCCAACAGAGGCTAGGGCCCCAAAGCCCAACAATAATAAAAGCCCAACAGAGGTTAGGGCCTCGAAGCCCAACAAAGGCTACTGCCTCGAAGCCTAACAATATAAAATAGACCAGAACTTACAGTCCAAAAAGGACTTGGTCTTATCAAGGCAGTACGAAGCCGATACAAATAAGGCCGAACCAATAACTAAGGGACGAAGCCGAAGATAAGGCAGTTCCTCGTTAAATGGTAACAGTCGAAACTACTGTAAACTACTGCAAACTGCTGCAAACTACTACAAACTCCTCCAAACTACCGTAAACTCCTCCAAACTGTTATGAACTTCTCTAACTGCCACAACTATTGGTAACTGCTCAAGAAAGGCATCAAAGGGGTTCATTAGGAGGGTGGAGGGGGGGATTGGGATTTCTTACTCGCACTGTATTCACAAGTGATAAATAAAATACCATAACATTCTGCACCGTGGACCTAGGCTAAAAGCCGAACCACGTAAAATCTCTCTGTTTAGTCTTATATTTGCCTATTCATTCTCCACAATTCGATTGTCGATAATTTACATCAACAAAAAGTTTGTCCATGGAGAGAGTTGAGCAGTTTCAAACCATCAAAGTGGTTTGTTTTACTCTATTTAATGTTCTTACATCTCTAACTTTCTAGTTTACGTTTCGTAGAACATTTTGTAACCAAAAGATCCCAATAGTCCAAGTTTTGTTCTAAGTTGTACAAAAATATGAAAAGTTTGTCCATGGAGAGGATTGAGCAATTCCAAACCATCAAAGTAGCCTATTTACTCTATTTATTGTTCTTACATGTCTAACTTGGTAGTTTAGCTTCTGTAAAACATTTCGTACCAAAAGGATACCCAAAGACCAAGTTTTGTTAGAAATTGAACAAAAATGTGAAAAGTTCATCAATGGAGAGAGTTGAGCAATTCCAAACCATCAAAGTGGTCTGATTTACTCTATTTATTGTTCTTACATCTTTAGCTTTCTAGTTTACATTTCGTAGAATGTTTCATAACCAAAAGATGCCAGTAACCCAAGTTTTGTTCTAAATTGCACAAAAATATGAGAAGTTTATCCATGGAGAGAGCTGAGGAATTCCAAACCATCGAAGTGGCCTGTTTTACTGTATTTATTGTTCGTACATCTCTAACGTGCTAGTTTATCTTTCGTATAATGTTTTGTGCCAAAAGGATGCACAAAGACCAAGTTTGTTCAATATTGGAGAAAAACGTGAAAGGTTTATTCATGAAAAGACTTGAGCAATTTATGGCACAACAAGTAACAGAATTTAGTCTCACTCTCTACAGCTGAGGGAGAGTACATGGCTGTTGTATATAGGTGTTGTGGATGAAATGAATGCTTCAGGATTAAGGGTTAACACGGCAAAGTATGACTGTCTTTTGTGACAATGTGAGCTCAATTAATATCTCTAAAAATCTTGTTCAACACTCTAGGACTAAGCATAGTTCATTTGTGAACTTGTTGAAGATAAAATTGCATCTCTTGAATACATCTCTATTGAAAATCAATTGGTGGACATTTTTACAGAACCCCTTGATAGGAAAAAAAGTTTGAGTTTTTGAGAAAAGTGCTAGGGGTAGTGAACATTACTTAGACCTTAAGTATTTTATCGTAAGACATGAGTGTGGAGTATATGCTAAAGTGTATCAGTCTATGATTTGCTATGATTTGTGGTATCATTCTAGCTTGTGTTTAATTGCATTGAATACTCACTCTTGTCTTGGTGCATGGTTTATAAAAAGATCGAGTTATCTGACGAATTGTTTTGCACATATTTCTTTTTGTGAAAACTGAGTTTTTTTATTGCTTTAAAATTTATTTTATAGATCTACTAAACAGTCCTTCTAAAAGAAGATTTATTTTATTCAAAAATGCAAAGGGATACGTCAAAGAAAGCTAATATCCTCTTGAAATAAAGTGGGATATACTCTGAAGCGAATCTCCTTTTGAAATAAAAAGGGCTTCAAATTGTTAAATAGCTGTGAAAGCCACCATTTATATTTGTAAAAAAAGGCTATGAAATTCAAAAATTACTCAAATAAGACTTGATTTGAAAATCAATTAAAATGTTATTTATGAGTATTGTTTTTGCTTATTAAAATAGCAAGCTCTTGAAGTGCATAAACTATCACGGGTCAAATAACTTGTATCATATTAAATGAGAGTGTTGTTCAATCTCTTTGAATACTTGGAACTATGATTCCATCTTATTTGTGTTTAATCAACAATGAATTGATGCATGACAGCTAGAAATTTCAGTCTCTGATTAAGTTTAATACTGACTGTCGAGTAATTGGGATCTCTTCTTACAGTGTTTTAATTCTCTCGTTTCTTTCCTTGAGTCCATCGTGTGCAAAGAAATTTTGTGTTGGCCTTTTTGATAGCCAGTAGGAAATATTCTTTTGATTATCTTCCAAATATGAGCTGAAGACCGGTTTTGACTTTTCTGGAAAAAGGTGACACTTGTGTAGTTTTGGAATTAATTAGGAACATCTTGTGGCGCTAATTCTCTGATTTTGGGAAACTGAAAATTCTTTTCAAGTGTAACTCCTTCATGGTTTCCTACTCCCTAAAGATCTCTCAACTATCTTTCCTTCCCAAAATCCGAAGTGCTCCTCAAAGACCTTTGATCTACCTTAGGGTTTTTTTGGTAAGTTTCTTGAATCTCTCTCAACCGTGCTACTCTATTACTCTTCTGTTCAAAAAAGTGTGCAACTTTCTTGAAGAATGGCCAAGACAAGGAAATCAAATGAGTCCTCATTGACATTTGATGCCACTCTTGACACAAAGAGGCAAAAGACGCCTGGTGATCTAGCATCTTCTTCATCGTCTCCATCAAGGTTCATAGATATTGCAACTACTTCAATCTTTGAAACCTTCTTCAAGCACCGACCTTTGAATACCGAGAGACCTTTTCACAACAAGACAGTGGGAGAACTTGAGCTTACCCACATTATTGAATCAAGGGCTTGGAAACCCATCACCTGTTTGACTAGATCCGTGTGTGGTGACCTGGTAAAAGAATTCTACTCTAATATGGTGGAATTAGATAATGCTGCAGGAGTCTTTTATGGAAATCTTTGACTTTATGTGTAATTATATTACCAGACTTGTAGCATATTAGTTAGGGATTTGATTGTATTATAATCACCTAATATTAGGAGTGTAATCTTTTAGTTACCTTATTAGTTACTTGTGTGATGTATATTAGAGGACACACAGTGTAAATGGTTACAAGCAACAAAACATAGAAACGTATTCCTATTTACATGGTATCGGGGCATCGGGTATCTTAGGTGGCTGGATGGCGATGTCTACTGATTCGTCCACCTCTTCGAAGACTACTAAAAACCAGACAGAAGACATGTCTACCATTAGTTCGAATGGAGATGATAATTCTTCTTTCCAATTCACGGTAGAAAAATTGAATGGGAAAACTACCTAGAACGGGCACAATCGATCAAGCTTATAATTGATGGAAAGGGAAAGTTAGGGTATCTTACTGATGAAGCCAAGAAGTCATACTCCTCAATAGACCATTCTCTAAAAAAATGACAGTCAGAGAACTCATTGGTGACAGTGTGGCTAGTCAACTCGATGAAGCTTTGCAATGGGAAAATATACCTGTTTCTCCCAATAGCGAAGGAAATCTAGAATGCCATTCGGGAGACATACTCGGACATAGAGAACTCCTCATAGATTTATGAGATTAGAACTAAACTTTGGCAACGAAAACAAGGAGAGAGAGAGAGACGTGACAGAATACTACAGAGAGAGGAAATCACTATAACAGGAGCTTGATCTCAGCTAAGATGAGGAATGAAAGTGTCCAGAAGATCTGGTGAAATACCAAAAGAGAGTGGATAATGATCGAGTATTTGAGTTTCTTGCGAGGCTAAACTATGATCTTAACGAGGTTGCATATTGGGTAAAAAATCCTGCCTTCCATCCATGAAGTGTTTTCTAAAGTTAGACGTGAAGAGAACCAAAGGAAAGCGATGCTGACAGAAGCTGAACTTAGTGGGCCTAATGGGTCTTCTGGATCCAATGAATCTTCATCCCTAAGTGTTAAGACTGGACCGGGCCAGCAACATCAGAAAGAGAGGAGAGAAAAATTATGGTGTGAACATTGCCTTAAACCTTGACACACCAAAGAAACTTGTTGGGATTTGCATGGTAAGCCACCCGGCTAGAAACCTAGAATTCCTAGAAAGACTAGTGCATATCAGGTCTCACTTGATGATCATACTGGAAAGAGGGCAGAGACATGTAGTACTCAACAATCTCCATTCAACCCGGAACAAATGGAGCATCTGTACAAACTTTTCTCTAACTTTCAACCTATAGGTCCATCTTCCAATCATGTGTCCTCCGGTTCATTAGCCCATAAAGGTAATTTTTTGACCGTTTGTTACTTCCAGACCAAAAATCCCATGGGTCATTGACTCTGGAGCATCTGATCATATGACTAGTACTTATCATATTTTTTCCACTTATATACCATATGCTGGTAATTTCAAAGTTAAAATTGCAGATGGTTGACTTGCTCCTGTCACAGGAAAAGGAAATACTCAACTATCTTATTCTATAACTCTTAAGTCTGTCCTTTATGTTCCAAAGTTGTCATGTAATTTGCTTTCTATTAGCCATTTGACAAACGATCAAAATTGCTTTGCTAATTTCCTTCCTTCTCATTGTGTCTTTCAGGATCTATCATGGGGGAAGATGATTGGCAATGCTAAAGAATATGGAGGACTCTACTATTTTGATGAGGTGAATGCGAGTAAACAACCTCAAACTACAATTTGTGATTCTGCATTTGTGTCTAAAGATACTAAACTAATGTTACGGCATTTTAGAATGGGTCATCCTAGTTTTCAATATCTACACAAGTTGTACCCTTCCATGTGCCTCAATAAATGAGTTTCTGATTTTCAATTTGACAAACACCAAGGTGATTTTCAATTTGACAAACACCAAGGTGCTTCATTTTCTAGGTCTAAATATCAACCTTCCAAACCATTTACTATGATCCCTAGCGATGTTTGGGGATCGGGGACCATCTCGTATTCCTAATCTTACAAACTCAAAATGGTTTGTCACGTTCATTGATGAGCACACTCAAGTCTACTAGGTTTACCTTTTGAAGTCAAAACTGATGTTCGTGCTGTATTGCAAAATTTCTACTCCATGATCCAAATACAGTTTCAAACCAAGATTCAAGTGTTGAGAACTAATAATGGAAAGGAGTATTTTAACTCTATTTTGGGATATTACCTTCAACAAAATGACATTATTCATCCGAGTTCTTGTGTCGACACTCCCTAACAAAATGGGATTGCCGAACACAAAAATAGACATGTACTTGAAGTAGCCTATACGTTAATGTTTACGACCAGAGTGCCAAAAATGTTTTGGGGTAATGCCATTCTAACAGCAACCTTTCTCATCAATAGGATGCCCAGCCGAGTACTCTCTTTTCAAAGTCCACGTCATACTCTACAAACCCTACTACCTACCTCTCACATACAATGTAATCTTCCTCTTAGAGTGTTCGGCTATACAGCCTTTTTTCATGTCTATTCACATGATCGAAGCAAATTAGATCCTAGAGCCATCAAATGTATCTTCATCTGTTATTCTCCCACTCAAAAAGGGTACAAATGTTATGACCCTTTTTTCAAGAAGGTCTTTGTTAGTCGTGATGTTACTTTCTTTGAAAATACACCTTTCTTCCAAAAAACTTCATTTCAAGGGGAGACCATAAATGAAGATTGTTTTTTGAACCTTGATTGTTGTTTAGACCTTCATGATACTTCTCACACTTTAAATTTCATTGCTCCTACTATTCCCTCTCATTCTTCTATGCCATATACATAAGGAAATTTAAAATTAGAGGGAAATATGGAAGAACCAAATAACAAGAAGATGCTTTTTTACTCAAGGAAATCATAGTCAAAGGACAAAGAGAACCCCATATCTCAAGCATGGAAAGAATCTGAAGTTGTGATAGCTCCAAGTATCAATGAGTCACCTACTGAGACAGGTATATCTGATATTGATTTACCCATTGCTCTTAGGAAGAAGCCTTAAACTTGTACACTTCATCCAATATCTAATTTTGTGTCATACAAAAATCTTTCTACTATCTTTAGTGCTTTCACATCTAATCTCAATAGTGTAGAAATTCTAAAGAATATACAGGATGCTCTATATGTTCCCAAATGGAGGAATGCAGTTATGGAAGACATAAGTGCAATGGAAAGAAACAACACTTGGGACATAATGAAGCTGCCTAAGGGGAAGAAACTGGTAGGGTGTAAGTGCGTATTCATGGTGAAGTACAAAGCATATGGAACTATAGAAAGGTACAAGGCACGTCTAGTGGCCAAAGGTTTCACGCAGACATATGGAATTGACTACACAAAGACATTTGCCCTAGTAGTAGCAAAGATGAATACAGTTCGAGTTCTTCTATCTCTGGCAGCAAATTTACATTGGCCTCTTCAACAACTCGACATTAAGAATGCCTTCTTAAATGGAGAACTTGAAAAAGAGATAAGAGGTTTATATGGAGATCCCACCAGGTTTTGGTAAAGGTTATGATAGCATGAATGTGTGCAAACTAAAAAAGTCTTTGTATGGTCTTAAACAGTCCCTTGGAGCATGGTTCGACAGATTTGCAAAGGTGCTAAAAAATATGGGATATCGACAAGGGCATTTAGATCATACAATGTTTTTTAAGGAAGCTGCAAATAAAAAGAACACTATTCTGATTGTATATGTTGATGATATAATCTTAACTAGAGATAATGAGGTTGAAATGGAAACACTGAAGAAAATTTTAGCCAATGAATTTGAAGTAAAGATCTTGGTCAAATGAAATACTTCTTCGGTATGGAGGTTGCCAGATCAAAGGGAGAGATTAGTGTTTCTTATAGAAAGTATATCCTAGATTTACTGGAGGAAACATGTATGCTTTGATGTAAGCCAAGTGACACTCCAATTGAAGCTAGAAAAAGGGTAGAACCTGATGCAGAACCGGTTGGTAGAGACAAATTTTAGAGGCTAGTAGAAAATTTGATTTATCTATCTCACACCATACCAGACATTGCCTTCACAGTGAGTATTAAAAGGATTGTTCTTCAAGAAGAGTGAATGTAGAGATATAGAAGTATTCACAAATGTAGATTGGGCAGTTGCAATTGAAGACAAAAAATCTACTACTAGTTATTGCACTTTTGTATGGGAAAATTTGGTGACTTGGAGAAGTAAGAAACAAAACGTAGTAGCTAGAAGTAGTGCAGAAGCGAAGTTCAAAGCTGTTGCACAAGGAATATGTTAAGTCTTATGGTTGAAGAAGCTTTTGCAAAAGTTGTAAATCAGAGTAAAGTTCCCTATTAAACTCTATTGTGATAACAAAGCATCGATTAATATTTTCTTTAATCCAGCGCAATATGACACTACCAAGCATGTCAAAATAGAAAGACATTTTATTAAAAAAAAAAGTTTAGAAGGGTATCATTTGCATTACTTATATGCCTATTGGAGATCAAACTGTCGATATTTACACTAAAGGGCTTCCTAAACAAAGTTTTAATGATTTCATTGGCAAGTTGGAAATGATTAGTATTTATGATCCAACACGAGGGGAGTATGGAAATCCTTGACTTTATGTGTAATTATATTACCTGATTTGTAGCATATTAGTTAGGGATTTGATTATATTATTATATCCTAATATTAGGAGTGTAATCTTTTAGTTACCGTATTAGTTACTTGTGTAATATATATTATGAGACACATAGTGTAAATGGATACGAGCAATAAAATAGAGAAAAATATTCATGTTGTTACATTCGGAAAAAATCTTTGCTTTCTACTGTGGATATGCTGGCCATTGTTCTAGACATCACTAAGGTTAGTAACCTTGAATTTAATCCATTTGCTGTGTGTACTGAACCTCCATTGGCTGCAATTCATTCTTACCTAAGAGAATATGGTGATTCCTTTAAGGGTACTCTTCTGCCACATAGATTACTTAAGGTTCCTCACCGTTTGCTTCACATTTTCATATGCTCTACTATTCTACCCACTGAACATCATGAAAATTTGAATGAAAGACATTATCATTTCTTGCATACAATTCTTTCTAGGAAGACTATTTGTCTACCTTTTTTGTTGTTTACTCACATGGTGAGAATTAAGGAAAATCAAGCCAAACCCATAAAACTCCCTTTTGGTGCAATGCTCACCAAAGTCATTACTTCTAAGAAAGTGACTCTTATTGACTATTTTGTACCTCTTCGTCCTCGTATCACTAAACAAACTGGGTAGAGTAGCCAATAGTAGGTTTACGGTACTCTTGGCGAGTCTTTTGGAGTAGAAACTCCTTCTATTGGAACCTCTAGCATACCTCCCCAGTCATGGCTTACTTCACCTCCCTGTTGCTGCAGTACTTGTTCAGGTCACCATGTGGATTGATCAAGTCTCTGTGTTAACCTCCTAAGTCTGAGCTTTAACTGCTCAAGTCTCAGACATGTCCACAATTGTCTCTACCTTTTCTCATACCTTGTCCACTCTCCAGCATGTAAGTCCCAAATTTAACAAATTGGACCAGAACAATGTGAAGTTGGCTTCTGTGCTAGATTACATATCTAGTCAAGTTGATTGTGCTTTTAATCTTCACCACATTCAATAAAAGATCTCAAGACTCAACTGACTAATTTGAAGAAGTCACAGGATCAGATAAAGGAGATCTTATAGGATTGTTTTAAAAGGACATTGAGTTATCAAAAAAGGGGGAGAGAAGGCTGGTTTGAGGGGTGAGGCTCTCTGATGCTGATGATATTTTTTCTTTTTGATGATGATGTGATAATGATGCTTTAGTTTTCTCTTGTTCTAGTGGCTGGTTATGATGGGTGTTCATGATTTTTTTTGATCTGTACCTATGACACAATGATCTGTTCCTCTTGGTACTTTTTAACTTCTAATGTTGGTACTGATGATGTTTCCGTCCTTGATAGCTGATGATGATGGTTTGGTTTGCTGTTGTTTTGTTGGCTTATTGTTTGGATCATCTGCTTGTATTTGAAACAACTTACGTCTCTTTGCAGGTTTTTGGTTTTTAACCACTCAACTGTCAAGGGAGAGATTGTTGGTGTTTTTACCCCTAGTAGTAATGACAGTTTGAGTGTTCAAGCATCATGTCATTATTAATTGTTATATGTATGCCTTGCTTGTTTTTCTCCTTATTTTTGTGCAGTGATGTATCCTGAAATAGCTTATCTTATTGGATAGTTTCAAGTGACTTGATGTAGGCTTTAGTAACTGAGCTATGGATCAGAAGACTTATGAGCTATTGCGACTTTTGTAAAATACTATAGTAGAGTCATCTTTAGTTAGAAACACTTTGTCTAGATTTTTATTAAGGGAATACTTGTATTGTAAGTTTCCTAGTTTCGGTTTTAAGGAAAGTCCTTAAAATTAGGTTGTGTGATTGAAGTCAACTTAGGAAACTTGGATTGGAAAAGATTTGAAGCCTAAGGCAACTAGGGTTCCTCAGAAGTAATATATAAATTTGTCGTCCAAGACTGTTAAGAGCACCGAAGACAGTGCACAAAGACAAAGCAGTTCCTTTCGAGCTTCGAAGTTATTCGTTTAATATGGTTTTACAGTTGAAGAATAATTATGGTGTGAGACAACTCTTGGTAGAGTGGATCACTTATTGACGGAGGATTAGCCAACTTCTTCTCAACATGTGTACTTTGGTTGGGGCCAGGGTTTCTGTAGTTAACGTAATTGCTATGTCTAAGTAAACATATACTGGATTGTCGATGTACTAAGGTATCTTACATTAGATCTTTTGTAATCTTTATTCATATAGTGGATTGTTTTCGAGGTTGATTGCTTGATAGACTCGAGGTTTTTCCCTGTTGGTTTTTTCTCGTTATTCTAGTGTGTTTGGTTGTTATTTATTTATTCTGCAAGTTTCCTTATACTTGACTAACAGTTCTTGAACAAGAACAAGCTTTCATATATCTATCACAAATTTTCTTCATCTTTCGTCCATCAACCTTGAACACTTTCGCAAGACGTTCTGCATCAAATGTTTTGCAATAAACAAATCAAATGTTAATATACCCTCTCAAAGAGTACTTTGGCAATGTGGAAATTCACAATCTCAGGGTCGACAAAGGTAGTGTATTAGAATCTCTTTGCAACTGTGAGAAACATTTGCTTGATATTAGAGTCGATGCCATCTGAGGGGTTAATCAACACCAACTGCACTAGTCTTTGCATGTCATGTTCTAGTTTGTTGCTCTTTTGGTGTTGGCGATGGCCAAGATGACAACAAATTGGGTTGATGAGGCTGAAGAGTTGTTCGTACTGAGTATGTCCCACCAAGAGTTTTTCAGCCATCTTATGATCCGTCACTAGATTTATTGTTTGAACCAATAACTCTACTTCTTCCTGCCATCTATCTCCTTATTCTTGCCACTTTAGCAACCACTTTTTCCACTGTATATATAATTCCACATTAGTAATACTGTCTTTTTCACTATGTATTTACACATTCGCTAATTCTCTTATTCTCAAAACTATAACTCACGGAGTTATGTAAATCGCCAGTAATGTCTTGACCATACGCCACAAATGCATCCTGTTAAAACTGATTTAGGGTCGCAAGTAGCGTCTGAATAAGTTCTTGGGTAGTAACATTCGTATGCAACTTTCTGTAATAAAAACATTAGAGAAGTAAAAAGAAAAAAACAGAGAATTCGAATTCAAAATGGTATGAAAATTGTATTAATACCCTCCATTTCTGTAGTAGCCTCCCATACTACTTGCACATCTTGAAAATTCTGCTATGAAGGATATCCTCTGCTCTGTAGAACTCATGATCTCACTGAAATAGGATGATATAGTTTCTACCAAGATTACAGTCTTAGCCCAGGCAAGGCACAAAATATGCACGAACAAGGCATTCTCTGCTTATCCCAAACTCTCTTGGTCTACATTCTTCATACCACCTGTGCAACCACATATAAGTGAACAAAAATATACTTGAAAGCAATTGAAAGTCTCTTACTTTTGTATACTGTCCTATTCGATCCGATGCAATGCTGGGCAATAGTTATAATCAAGCTTTGCCAGTTCTAGATACACGTTGTTAATATATGGCATCCTGAATTGATAAAAAAAATTCATAGTTAATGCTTAAAAATTAACATCAAAATTTGTTTAAATTACAACAGAAAAAATATACTTTTAATCACCTGTAGAGGGCTTTGTCAATCCATACTTCATCTTCGCCGCCGTAGTGTTCAATGTAGAATCTTGTCTTCACTCTAGGCA
This sequence comes from Tripterygium wilfordii, assembly GCF_013401445.1. Classification (NCBI taxonomy): domain Eukaryota; kingdom Viridiplantae; phylum Streptophyta; class Magnoliopsida; order Celastrales; family Celastraceae; genus Tripterygium; species Tripterygium wilfordii. Next base: position 5,556,504 of record NC_052250.1, read on the forward strand.
AGCATGCATACCACGAAACATCCAATGCGAACCCCACCTTTAATCAGGCAAATACAGGAATAAATATATGTTTTTGAATAGTGAAAGTGTTGCACCTCTGTTTGTTCTAAGAGACATACCAGGTGTTTGATAAAATGACTAGCTTGGCTCTACATCAAGATATCACAATACATACCTCCCCTGACAAGTCCTTAGTTATAATCCACTTATCTAGTAGCTTATTAGCTGATCGTTTTTCTCTCAGGAATTTTTCTGTGAACTGCTTGGCCTCGTCAAGAATCTTTTCTTCAGGAAACATCAGCTGAGAAGCTCTGTACAGGTTATACATTACAGTGACAGTCGGATTTGATTGGCCTTCGTAGCACGTAAACTGACATACTTTCTTAAATTACTCAAATGCATCTGCATATATAATACATAACAGCCATATGTTTTAGATCACCTAATGTTATGTGGAGATACATACGAACAGGCCGCAGGAACAATCATACCAGAGTGAACTTTATAGCCGTGCAATCTGAGCAACCTGAATCCCATGGATGTATCGTCAACATCATGAACCCATGAATTTGTTATGCAGAAGATCCCATCTTTAGTCCAATACTTGAAAGGAGAGTCTCCTTAACTTAATTATGTGTATATGTAAATAGAACACATTATTCCATCGAAACACAAAATTTGTCCTTACCTGTAAACATAACTCATGCATTCTCTAATCTCTGGCTGAAAAAATCTTGAGATTCCTAGCTGTTGCAGGCGATCAACTGCCCAATTGTGCTCAAACAAGTCGAAGGAGTAAACCGTTGGGACTAAATAGTGGTTATGTAGGGAATTTAGACACCAAACACAAAAAATTAGGTAAGTAAGTAGAAAATGACAAATATATACATCAAATTTAATTACCTCCACCATTGAATCTTTGGACCACATGATTTAGATATCTTAAGCAATTGTCGTCTTTAGTGTTGGTGAATGCCATGGCAGTGGAGGATGGGGAGAACAAGAGCGAACCATCTTGAGATTGTAGTTTTAGAAGCCTTTTCCGATCTAGGTCTGGAATTGCTTCCAAGCTGTGGAGCACACTATGCAATATGTCTTTTGGTATCCTATCTCACAACAAAATCATTTAAAGATGCATAGCAATCAATTATATCTGTGTGTGTGTGTGTGTTTGATTAGCATTAGGTAGGAAACTAGGAATTTACCTTGTGAGTTTTTATTCTCTCTTGATGTAGATATCATGCAAGAATGGCAAATCATCAGGAACTTCAAGGCCTAATCTTCTAGCCATGTCAAGTCCCATAGGGAAACCAAATTCAAAGCCAACAAGCATGTGCTCTGAATCTTTCTTTTCTAGCTTACTTATATTTGCTTTCAAAAAGGAGATTCCTATTATCCATACAAAAATAAAGAAATCAACATACAACTATTCAGTCCAAACCATCACTGTCTAGCTAGCTAAAACGATAGGTGTATCGCTCATTCACGCAACCAAAGATGTTAGGTAGCAATTTGGTCACCAGCAGTATAAATTCCTTAATGTATGTATACTCATTTTGAATGAGTAAATGAATCTTTCAGACTAATTAATTCACTCAAGTTGAGTATATTGTAGGGAATTTAAATTAATTACAAATTGCAATTGAACATCTTCAAGGGTAGTGAATGACAGCTACTATCCTATCTTTCAATGACTTATCCGTGCTTTTTTTGAGCTAAAATGTAATACCTCCTTCGCATTTATCGGGGTGAATTCCATGACCTAAGAGCAACAACACAAGCTAAAGTGTTGATTATTTGATCGTATGCTAAAAATATGCGATTGTCACCCCACGAGCCGTCCAAAAGCTGATTCTCAGTAATCCAGCATAGGCTGAATGGGAATTGAGGAGCAGCATTGTTGTGCATGTGTTGTACGAATGCAACTCATGCAGTGTCATAAGCTGAAATGCTAATCTCTCCATCCTCTATTGAACTCAACATGGACTTAATGATGTCAACATGCTCTTTAATCACCTTGACCACTTCCTCTTCTCTGTCACCCTCCACAATCTCTGCCAGATTGTACTCATGTGGGGCTAACGAACCCAATGATAAATATTTTTTAAAAAAAATCAACTTCATCCAAATCGAACCATCGAGTGTTTTGAGTTTATATATGACGGTCTAGAATTGGCATGCTAGGTCGCAATGAATTTGATATTTGTTTAGAACAAAAACAATTGTATAAAAAGTTCCTTGAACAGTTGAACTTGTGTTATCTCGGTGCACACCCAAAAAATAGTGATTACCAATTCTCATATCATTAAGAAACCTGCATCAACCTAGGAAAGGATCCGGGTACCGGGTCACCATATTCTTATCAAGAAATGTCAATCAATATTATTATCTCATCCTATAAAAGTATAAGCTGAAGCATCATTATTATATATGTGTATATATATACCTGCAATGGGACGGTTGCTTATGACATTTATTCTCGGGCGAATACCAAAATGAAGTCGTTTAACCTTAACGCTATAGGCACCTAAACCTGCAACATTTGAGATTAAAAAGCACAATAAAAACAAAGGCTTATAATGCTTAATAATAAGTAGGAACTGAAGCTTTTACTCAAAAGAAATACATAATTATTATTACGATCTCATTTGACGATATCCTAATAAGAAATTTTATTTGCGCCACAAAAACTTTTAAATTTGCACCATTTTTGAATTTGTTTTTCATTTACATCCATATCCATATATAAAATGCCTAATAACACTTTAAACGCGTTACTAACTCTGTTTCTCTGTCAGTTTGATCATAGTGTCATCAACAACCACAGCCTATTAAGTAACTCAGTTTGTTGTCATTTGGATCATTCATTTCAACTCAACTCTCCTTAACTCTACCTCATATCCAAGTAAGGGTGTGTCAAGGTAATCTCCCTCCCATGACCCCCCCTCACTTAACTCTTGCTCCATTAACTCTACTCTACTCTTCATTTTACAATCCAAGCAAAGCCTAAGGGTATTTTTATATGAATAAGTATAAGTAAAGAAAAGGATAAAATAAAATAAAAATGTATTAATTCGTTAATTCTAATAGGATATACATGAATTAAGTTTCAATCTACATTGATCTATGTTATTCAAGTTGTTTTTATATATTTTTAATACATCAGTCTAACAAATTGTGCCAAGATTTTCAAAACATTATACGGATTTATTACTAGTTGTTGTCACCAAAAAGTGGCCCAAGGTGGTGATGATTTGTAGGTGTGCCAAGACTTATAGTTTTCTACACTAATTTGAATGAAATGCACCAAATGTAAATAAAATTTCTATCTAGATAATTGAACGAACTATCTTGGGACCTCAATAGTTCTAGGTACCCCAACTCCACTGAAGTGCGCTTCATTAAGATTAAAATGAAGAAGAATAAATAGACACCAAGAACAATTTATACAATGATGGTTGGCATTGAAACTTGACAAGGAATAAATATAATACAATTTTGAATGAACAACATAGTATTTGCTCGAAATTGACAAGGATTTTGAAAGTAATTGAAATGCTAGGAAGCTTGAAAATGCCTTTGGGCTTGAGTAGTTGTTGTCTGTTTGACTGATTGTTTGTGTGTCCAGATCTCTGTCTGTCTACCAGCTTTTATACTCTTTGTCTTGCACACAATTCTCCCCCCATAAACTATGATCCTACTATAGTTATCCCCTCATTTGGCCATTTTTTGTCAGTTGGAAGTCATTACCACCTCTTCATACCAGTTTTCCTTACTTCTCTCATAAGCTGCCACCTGTACCACCTTGTGGTAACTATCACCACTTCTTCCACTTTTCATGGGCCATTTCCAGCACAACTCCACCTAGGCAGTTACTCATCAACTGGGCTTGACCTCATTCTCAATATGATGGGCTCATGGGCTGTAATTGATTCAAAACATAATGGACTGTATGGGCTGCACCTTGGGCCTTGTACATGGACTAGGCCTAGCCCATAATATTTTTAGTGCCAACAATTGCCCCCCCAGCTTGAATTCAACTGTTCAAAGTTGGATTCCAAGCTGATTTTTGGTCTTCTTAAAAATCCTTCTCAAATATCAGTTACTATCAAATAAAATCCATTTAAAATTCAAACTCTTCACTTACCTCATTTAATTTGAGTTGCTGCTTCTTAATCTCTCACGCCTCTTTACTTCTTCATTTATTTGAGAAAGCCCTGATCTTTCCCTCTCTTCTTTTTCAATCAATGGCTTCCTTCCTTCCAAATACTGTTGCCATGGACTCCCATCTTTCCATCGAGAAAATGTCAAGCTTTTCACCACTCTCTCATGAGGAACTTCTTGCTAACCACGCAAATGAGTTATCGCTATTGGAACACATCGTTCCTGGTCCCAAACCACCTCTGGGATGGAGAGACTGAGTCAATCGACTTCGAACTACCTTCGGTGTACAATGGATGAAGCAGGGACTCGATTGGTTTGTTGACATGACTCTTGAGCCAATTCCCTTTGACCCAGCTTTGATTTCAGCGGCCTACTATTTCTGGTCCCGTTCAACAAATTCTTTTGTCTTCCCCGGTCGCCATATGACCATCACATTGAGGGATATGTATGCCCTAACTGGGTAGTCCATTACAGGTCCAGATGTTCCCAGCTTCTTTGCTTCTGTCAGAATCACCGAGGTAGGAGTAATGGAAGAAAAGAGAACCTTTTCCTACCAGGTTTTGAGCATGCTCTGTTTTTGTGGTGTCTACTCTGCAGGTATGTTTTCGGCACCTTTGCTAATCAACCTGCCAAAGATTATCTTCCCCTTGCATGCGCACTAGCTGAAGGTCAGAATGTAGCTTTAGGTAGTATTTAGTTAGGCCGTATTTATCACTGTCTCTCTTTGCTCACCTTTGAGAAACCCTACTATCATCGTTTTTCTGGTAGCCTTTGGATTCTTTAGCCTTGGTTGTTTACTTATTTTCTTGCTTTACGTGATCCTGGCTATCGACTACCTGCCAAATTCACTTCTTATGGGCAGTCTGTTTTAGCTTGCACCAGTGATAGGTCTTTTGTAGAAATCTTTAATTTCTTCTTGTCTTTACCTTCAGATTGATCTGATTCTGAATATTTCTTGTTTACTGATACTTTGCTTGGTGCTCCTTTGATGCCATTGTTATCTTCCAAAGTTACCATGTCTATGGTAATGGACCATATTCTTCGTGATTTCTGGGCCAGTCTTGTTACACCCCATACCTCCATGAAGGTGCCAATATTGATAATCCCATGAACCCTACTTGTGGCTTTGAGGCCTACAATCCTCAACTCTGTGCTAGGCAGTTTGGTTATACCCAAAATGTACCTCTTAACCGCCTCTCCCATTACAACCCTGCTGAAGAAAATAGGACCATTATTCAGTCCAGAGAAAGGATTGAGAACCAGGTGGCTGCAAATAATAATGTTTTGAGAAGATTTGTGTTTCAACTGCTACCACCTTTCAGTCCTGGTTGTACTTCTGACTATGTATCTTGGAGGGAAAGGTATTACACAGGTCTGCCTCCACTTGATCTGCTTCCTCCTCTCAATACTGAATTTGAGGCAGACATTGCAGATGTTACACCTGGTATGCTTTCTTCACCTCTTTTTTCTTTGCTTGTCTGTCTTATGAGGTTCTGATCTGGTAATATACTGTGGAGCTATTCTTGCTATTCCAATTTCCTCTAGAAAATTGAACATTAAAAGTGAGCCAATCTCCCCGAAGAAGAAGCCAAAAATCAATAGGAAGGTGGTGGCTGTAGAGAAGATCTCAACGACCTTCTACTAGAATTAAAAATACCACCCAATCTAGTTCAGAGCCTGTTACAATTTCAGGAGATGATGATAGTGAAGCTTCTGAAGATGAGAGTGAAAAGATTTTCACCAGCTATACAAGAGTTCCTATATTAGATGAGCCAATTTTCACTCCCAAAATTTCTAGCCAACCTTCTGGCTCAGTTGCTCCTCTCTCTTCTCAGGTTGATATCTTTCATTTTACTTATTTTGCTACCACAAATAATTCTTTGATACTTATGACAATACTTTATGTACGCAGGCAGCAACATCATTCAAAGTACTTACCTCTATTATTCCAACCAGCGTGATAAATCCATTGATAGGTCTGGACTCCACCTTCCTAATTCCACCTACTCTTGCTAGCAAAGTGTCAACTGAGGAAGAACTGCAGCATGCCACCAATAGGTTGGTCCTGCTCTTTGAGAAAAATCTTCTAGATGTTCAAGAAGCAGATGGTAAGGAAGCTTTAAAGCATGTGAAGACTCTGCTGGCAGATCCTCAGATAGCTCCGGAGAGTAAAAGTAGGCTCATTCGTCTAGAGCATGATTTGTATCATCTACCAACTGCCTTTCATCAAGATTATTCTCTGGAGCAAGCTTTATCTAGCAAGTTGGAAGGTTTATCTAACGATCGAGCTGCTTATGAAATTTTACTTGCCAACTCTGAAAATCTGGCTACTGAAGACCTTGGGATTCAAAAGGATATCATTGCTACTCAAGAAGAAATTGAGGCTTTAGAACTCAAGATCCAAGGTTTGAAAGATAAGATTTTATAGTAATATGATGCAAGAAACCAGGTGCATGAGAAATTTCAAGATACTCAGTAAAATCTCAATACTCTGGGTGCTTCCATCAAGTCACAACTATCAGATGCTCAAGCTTGGTCTTCAGATTTGCAGCTAACTCAAGCACGCCTTCAAGCACATCAGAATACCTGGTCAGCTCTGAAGCATATGTTGACTTGATTTTTGGATTTTGGCCATTATTTGGCTTGGTTGGATTCTTAGAAATAATTTTACTGCCATCTGTATTGTTTTTTTTAGTACTTGACTTTGGCCATTATTTGGCCTTAATTTCGGATATTTTCTTTTTATAATTGCTAACCATTATTTGTAATTTATTTTTTGTGTGTGGCCTGTGGCTATCTAATACTTTTATTCATAATATGCGGCTGCTAAAGCCAGCTTATAGCTGCGGCTAAAAAGCTTGCTTTTACATTCTTTATATCCTTACAGATGTAGATTCCCAAATGCTTGGGAAATATGGCTTTAAGTATTTGCCATTGATAAGTCTCCTATGTGGCTGACCATCTAGGTCTGTCAGCCAATATACGTTGCCTTTGAGAATTTCTGTGGACCTTGAAGGGTCCTTCCCAGTTTGGAGACCATTTGCCTAGCTTCTGTCCTTGATTCCTGGTGGTAGGATCACCTTCCACACTATTTGGCCTTTATGGAACACTTTCTTCTTCACTTTCTTGTTGTAGGCCTTTGCTATCTTATTCTTTTGGACTATCATCCTGTTCAAAGCCTCCATCCTGCTTTCATCCAACTGTTCCAGCTCCATGTTAATAGCTTCTGAATATTCTTCAGCAGATAGATCATGTTGCTTCATGATACTCAAAGATGGAACCACCAACTGCATAGGTAGTACTGCATCATGCCCATAAGTGAGAGCAAAGGGGCTAGTTGCAGCATTTGTTCTCTTGGATATGCGGTAGGCCCATAATATCTCTGGTAGTATCTTGTGCCATGCTCTGGGATTATCCTCGATAGTTTTCTATAAGATAGAGATAATCACCTTATTTGAAGCCTCTGCCTGTCCGTTGGCCTGAGCATAGCATGGAGTAGATATGAGCAATTTGACCCATAATCTTCTAGAAATGCTTTGACCTCCCCTCTAGTGAACATTGTCCCTTGGTAAGTTGTAATGGTTTTTGGGATGTCAAATCTAAAAACAAGGTGTTCTTTGATGAAATCTACCACTTCTACCTGTTCGACCTTTTTCAGGGGTATTGTCTCAACCCATTTTGTAAAATAGTCAGTAACCACCAAGATAAAATGATGACCCTTAGATGAGGCATGAAAGATTTTTGCAATGATATCAAGTGCCCACCCTCTGAATGGCCATGGTTTAATGATAGGCTGCGTGTCCGTCGTTGGTGCTTTTTGAATGTTGTCAACTTTCTGGCATTGTTGACAGCCTTTTGCATATTTAATGCAATCTTTCAAGATGGTCGGCCAATAATAACCGTGTCTCCTGATCAACCATCTCATATTTGGACCGGCTTGATATGCGCCACAGATACCTTCATGTACCTGTTGCATTATTTTCATACTTTCAATAAAACTAGGGTAGTGAAGTAACAAACCATCAGCTCCTTTTCTGAAGAGTTCACCCTTGATCATTACATAGCTCTGTGCCAACACTTTGACCTTTCTGGATGCTGGATCATTGCGATATGTTAGATGGTTAATGATATCTCTCCTCCAATCTTCCATCTGATCGCCAAGAGCTAGGCATTCAACTGCAATACCTCTTTCTCTGATTGATGGATGAGATCGTCTTTCCTCCGTGATGATTTGTTGTTTCAAACTTTTTGGAAATATTAAACCAGAAGCTAGTTGGGCCAATCCGTTGGCCTTATGATTTTGTTCTCGTCGAATGTACTTCAATTCCACCTCCTGGAAGTCATGAAGCAATTGTAAGGTTGTACTGTAGTATGGAGCTAATGTAAAACTAGCACATTTGTATTCTCTAGCAAATTGTTTTAGCACCAATTGAGAATCTCCAACCACCAAAATATTTTTGGCTTTTAATTCAAGCAAGATCTCCAAGCCAATGATCAGTGCTTCATATTCTGCTTGGTTGTTAGTACAATCAAAATCCAAATTAAAAGCTATGGTGGTTTTCGTACCTCTTGGGGATTGAATGACTACCCCAGCTCCAGCAGCCATCTTAGTGCTAGATCCATCAAATTTTAGCACCCATTCACCTTCATCTTCAAAGATTGGTGTAGTATGCGCATCTATCATGCCTTGTAAGGTCTCAGGAATTTCTAGGCATGGATGGTCAGCAAGGAAATCAGTAAGTGCTTGCCCTTTAACTGCCTGTTGTGGTCTCCATTTGAGGTTGAATTCTGTCAAGGCCAATAACCATCGACCTATCCTTCCTGTCAGCAATGGCCTGATCATCATATGCTTGATCAAATCCATTTTTGAGATCACGTACACCTTAGTCTGAAGCAAGTAGTGCCTCAACTTGGTACATGCAAAATATAATGCAAGGCAGAGTTTTTCCACCACGGAATATTGCCTTTCAATATCTGTCAGCAATCTGCTTAGGTAGTAAACTGCCCTTTCTCTTCAACCATCACCATCCTGGGCCATTAAGCACCCAATGGAATCATCAATAGCTGATATATACAATTTCAATGGTTTGTGCCTGTTGGGTGGCATAAGAACTGGAGGTTTGCTTAGGTAGGCCTTGATGGTTTGAAAGGCCTCTTCGTGTTTTGGCTCTCATCTGAATGCATCTTCCTTCTTTAACTTCAATAACTCTGAGAATACCTTGGTCTTACCTGCAAGATTAGAAATAAATCTTCTTAGGTAATTTACCTAACCAAGAAAGTTTTGGAGCTATTGTTTGTTCTTCAGTGGTTGAGCTGGCATATGACTTTAGCTTTGTTTTGGTCAACCTCCATGCCTCTCTGATGAACCAAAAACCCCAGGAAGTTTCCAGTTTTAACTCCAAATACGCATTTCAAAGGATTGAGCTTGTCATGGGCCATTTCCAACACAACTCCACCTGGGCAGTTACTCATCAACTGGGCTTTACCTCATTCTCAATATAATGGGCCCATGGGCTATAATTGATTCAAAACATAATGGACCATGTGGGCTGCACCTTGGGCCTTGTACATGGACTAGGCCTAGCCTATAATATTTTTAGTGCCAACACTAGTAGAAAAAAAAAGCTAAAGCATAATTAGCTAATTAAATAGCTTAACATTTTCATGATATTTGTGTAAAGTACAATTTCAGCCTTAATAAGTAAAAGAAGTTGTCAATAAGCTATTGTGATCTAGTGATGAATAGCTTTCTTTCTCTTTTACAATTGGAATCTCAGAAAAGTAATAAAGGGCGTGAAGAGGTTGATGATAATTTGGGTAATTCTATTCTTCACAGAAATTATATATATATATATATATATATATATATATATACCTGGACTGTGAGGGTTGCTTACAGCATTTCTTCTCTAGTGAATACCGAAGTGAAGTGGTTTGTCCTCAGCAATGTAGCCACTTTTACCTACAACATGTTGAATTAATTACTCACTAAGCCTAATTTGATCTTCCTACTGGAAATATATCTCAATATTATAAACAAAAATATGACTTGAACTTGTTAGAAACTACCACATCGGTAGTGTATGAGCTAATAGTCCGATATATAAGGGTGGCCCACTCCCTTAACTTACAATAACTAGTTTTTCAAGTGAATTTTGGATGCCGATTGGGCCGGGGCTTGATTGGACCTCTATTTTGAGGTTCCAATGTCTTTTAATTAGGATGTTCTAGCACTTAGCTAATGTATTTGATTGCATTTTAGCTTAGTTTTACACTTACGCATGTTTCCCGTTGGTTTTGCAGGAAATCGGGCGTAAATGACTGAATTGATCACCTTTGGAGCTGAAAGAAGAAGCTGGGATTCAGCAAGTGTCCGGACACCTGTCCGGACAGTGATCGTCCGGACAGTGATCGTCCGGACACCTCAAGTGCCGTCCGGACGCTTTCTTCACAAATTGAGGCAGAGGCTTCAAAGTTGATGGACGCATGAAGTGTCCGGACACCCGTCTGGACACCTGTCCGGACACCTACCGCGGAACTGCAATTTTTCTGCACTAGAATTTTAAGGGCATTTGGGGTAACTCATGCTTGTAACCAATGGGGAACGACTTTATAAGGGTAGATAGGTAATTTCTATTGTAAATAGAGGAGAAAACCCTAATATTGGGTCTTCCTTCTCATAATTCATCTCCTACAACATCTAGCCTCCATAGTTTTTCTCTCTTTCTCTCTCTAGGGTTTTACTTAGTTCTTGTGATCTTGATTGTAAACATTGGTTTTCATCTATAAAATTGATGTTTATTCTCATTATAATGAGTGACTAAATTCCCTTTCTAGTTTCTAGTCCCGAACGGTGGGTGCAAGGTTTCGATTACTCAAGGTATGCTCAAAGAATCGTAGCTTCGATTTCTCTCTTTTAATTTCGTGATAGTTGTGTGATTGGATCTATGGGAATGACATATTTGATTGTATTCTTGGATTGTCTAGTCTAGGGATTGCATCTAATGTGTTCGATTGAGAATTGTTAAACCCATTGCATGATTTCCTTAATTAATTGAGTTTTTCATTGCATAGCTATTAATTATGTGTATTGATAATGGGGTTTTGGGTTAATTTAGGAATGTGCATGGGAGAGTTATGGTTAATTGATCTTTGAGTGTGAAACTAGGGTGTTAGCCAAGCCGAGCCCCAAGGGGGAACATTAATCCATAATATTAGGTGCTTATCCCTTTGCGTTCATCGTAGATTAAGAGACCCGATGGCCTACATGTATGAATTGAAGTCTTATATCCCAATTCTCTTTGCATATGCATGATTGATAGTATCACACAATGCATTGTGTATGGTTGTGTGTGTTTGCAATGATACCTTGAGTATGAGAACCGAGTAGCCACCGGGACGGACTAGAGACTAGGTTTTTTAATTAATTGTTTTAAATCCACTTTGTGCTTACTTTGATTCCAAAATCGCTCATGCTACCGAGTCATTCGGCCCATTTCTTTCACTTGCTTTTATTTGATATTCATTGTGTTTATTAGTGTTAGCTAGTCATTTGCATATCATTCACTTCAAATTTGCATTGCTTCCTCATGGATCGATACCGGACTCACCGGTTTATTACTTGACGATACCCTACACTTGGGGTAAGTACACACACACTTTGGTGTCGGTCAGGGCTCCATGTCTTAATTCAGGGAGAGAAATCCATGAAGGCTCAATTCCAATAAGCCTAGAGCGGATTGGGTCTGATTTTTTTTTTTGAAACAAGGATTTGAGGAGGGGGTATGTAATACCCCGAACTTCTTTTTCTTTTAAAAATTAGGTATGACCAACATGTGTTGAGTATACATATATATATATATATATAAAATCATTAGAAATTAATACCGAGTGATTTGGGGGTGTACGATTGGTTTTAAAATTGAAATTTTTTACTACAGAGGTAACTGTCTGGACAGCTTTTAAGAGCCGTCCGGACAGCCATAGAAGAAACTAAGATAGAGGTGGTTTTTAGGCAGAAATGTCCGGACGGCGATCTAGGGTGTCCGGACACCTCCCTAAAATCAGCACGCGTGAATTGTTTTAAAAACACCCGATCAAAACAAACCCTAAACCTCATTTTCTCTCAAATTTCCTCACTCCCATCAGTCTAAGATCGTCAACCAAGGTAAGATTATCCTCTTTCAAGTTGGATTCATGACTTCTCTCTCTAGCTTACATATTCTTAAATTCCCCTCTTTGTTCTAATCTTTCAAGGTTTGAACCCAAACTCAAATCCATGAGTTCCTACATCATGTGAGGTCTAAAGGAAGCTTGAATCTCTTCCTTCTACTTGTTTCTACAACCTTTGTAAGTTTTCTTAAACCTAAAAGATGGTATTTAAAGGTCGGGTGATTTAGGATTCTAGGGTTTTATGGGTTTTGTAGATTTGGGGGAAAATCTCTAAATTAGATGGAATTAGTGATTTAATAGGTTGATTTAGACTTGTTTATGATTGTATTGCTAGGTTCTATTGTTGATTGAAGTAACAAGCTTGAGTAGGTGAAGTTCAAGAACTTTAAAAGTTTTGGGTAAGAGAAGGTAATGGTTTTCTTGATTTATTGGGTTAATTTGTGTTAGATATGTGAAATTGAAGTTGTTTGTATATTGATTGGAGGATGGGCTTATCGAATAATAGGTTGATTGAGGCCGGAGAATTCAAGGTTGAGTATTGGTTTACATAACTAGTTTTTGAAGTGCGAGGTAGGGAAATTCCACCCTTTGCTATTCTCTTTGAATATGTCTTCCTATTGAGAACATTTATCCTTCCCCATTGTTCATTATGATGCGTTCTCGCCTTAATTGTGCCTAAGGGAGAACAACCCCACTTTGTGTTTTCTTCGTTGTATGATTTGAGTTATATTGCATACCCTAATTGTTCAATCTTCCATTGGGCATGAATTATTCTTGAACATGCATCATGTAGTATATATATGTAGATTGTATGTATACCCTATTGCATAACCATGTTAGACATGCATTGTAATTGCATAGTAGATGTCGGGTATGGACCCGTATATCTCCTAGTTGTGTTAAATGTGAAATGTGGAATGTCATTGGGCCGTTCAAGGTTCCTATGAGTACAAGAATTCTGGTGGGCCGAGTCAGGATTCCATATGGGTTCAAAACACCATATGATGATGTCGTTGGGCTGTTCAGGGTCCCGATATGTATAGGGATGCCGATGGGCCAAGTTAGAATCTCGTATGGTGTGATTATTTACTTGTGCTTGGTGTACATGATGTTAGCTGTCATATTGTTGCATTTGTGCCTTTCTTTAATATTTCAGCTTTATGTTATTCACTTACTCTTTGTTATTCCCTACTGGGCCTTTCGCTCACCCTTTCTTTCTCCTATTCCCTCCTCGCAGGTGAGTCTAGTTCCGGTACTAGGGTCGCGGATCAGGAAGAGGGTGCGTGACATGGATGGACCTCTGTAGAGTGATAGGACTAGATAGTTCTAAACTTTGATTATGTTATTACTATTTTGTCGTACCTATATTTCCTAGTTGAGACACATTGTGTGATATCCTTATACGATGGTGGGATGGACGGTTGGGAGGGTACTCCATGTTATCGGGACTCCCGAACCGGGTTTGTGGACTTTGTGTCCTGACGATTTCTTATGTTTGCTGGATTGCTATTTGCGTTGGATGTTGATTATATATGTTGTTGTGTGGAGAAATTTTGTGTGACTGTTAGGTGGCTTGAGGCCCTACTAAGATTTGAGAATTTAACGGTGTTATGAATTATTAGATGGGCGGAGGCCCTACCTAGGTTGTGAATATATTTGTGATTTTGCAGCGTGTTTACTCCATGTTGGCATCCTCTGTATTATGGGCAAGTGCTGTCGAAATTTTCGATGGTGTGATGATTAAATTTATTATGGTTTGATTTAGACGGTATCAAAAGTAACGCATTCCGGGTCGGGGCGTTACATTTTGGTATCGGAGCCAGGTTACGAAATATAGGATCTGTGTATGGGTCCAGGGAAGTGTGTATAGTATGCTAGTGAGTCTCCAGGCCATGTCACGACCTCCACTGATTCGGTATGTATTCTTTCTCCATAAAGTCTTGTTTGAGTTTTTTGTTGAATTGCACTATCTGTGGTGATGCAGATAGATACTCGTAGGATGACTTGATCTTCTCGTACTGCAGAGGCCCCTAGTGTCGAGGGAGACCGAGAGGCCGAGTTGAGGGCCGAGGTGGTAAGACGACGCGTACTACTAGGTGTAATTTTAGTACATAGGAGTCGGTACCTAATTCTGATACAGGGACACGGGAGGAGGGGATCATACAGGATGAGCCACATATAGGGAGTGGCCAACATGCGAGGACCATGATTGTTCCACCAAGGCAGGTGCGGGAGACCCCAGGTGTGCAGGTGACCCTTCTTACTATTGAGGAGTCACCAGCATCTATGAGGGACATTGTAGAAATAGTGAGGTCACTAGCTCAGGTGGTACAGACTCAGATCGTTAGGGCACCAGGGGACCGCAATGAGGGGCAGATTTCAGGAGCTGATATTGAGGATAGAGTTGTGCCGAAACCTGGACGAGAGTTATATGAGATGGAGCAGTAGCGTACGATAAACCCCTGGAGTTTTCTGGAGAGGGGGAGGGTTTTGAGGCTGGGGAGTGGTTGCACTAGATGAGCAAGCGATTGGAGACCTTGGCTATACCAGACTATAGGAGGATGATGCTGATCTCATATTATTTGAGGGGGACAGCTTTTGAGTGGTGGGATTCCTTGGATCAAAGGAAGAATGATTTGACTTAGGTGTCCTTTGAGTTACTATTCATATAGAGATTCGTGCCACGGTCTTTCCAGGAGGATAAGGCTAAACAGTATCTTGATTTGGTTCAGACACCTGAGATGACAGTGTCACAGTATACCAAGAAGTATAAGGAGTTGTATAAGTATGGGAAGAAGTATGCTCCAGATGACGAAAGCAAAGTTGCGAAATACCGAGATGGTCTACTTCCGAGCATTGGCAGGATGGTGATTGCTTCTAGGGTGAGGACTTATGATGAGATGGAGGATATGGCACTAGAGTTAGAGTGAGGAGAGCGCAACTCCCTCCGGTATTGGGATGTGCATAAAGGTCGTAAAGCTTCAACAATTAGTGGCAGTGGAGGAGGTAGTCAGAAGAAACCAAAGACTGAGTTTCAGGGCTTGAGGGGCCAGAAAGTTGATCAAGGCAAAGGTTCAGGGCCAAGAGATTGCAAGATTGTGTGTTTTCAAGTGCGGCCAGGAGGGCCATAAGAAGAATCAGTGCACCATCATGGGAGTCAAGTGTTATGGGTGTGGTATGGTTGGTCATAGGAAGCATGAGTGTCGACGAGATGACAGAGCTTCAGAGCAGTCATAGGCACCGGGTTTACCACCACAAGCTCCTACTCCAGCTCTTCCTTCTACTGTTCCGTCAGGAGGAAGGGGGCGAGGTGGGGCTAAGCAGTAGACAGCATTGACTCGTGGGAGGGCATTTGCATTAGGACACCATGAGGCATCTGAGCACCCTAACTTCATTGGAGGTACCTTTCTCATTTCAAATTGTTGGGCAAAGGTGTTATTTGATTCAGAAGCTACAACATCATTCATTTCTACGTCCCTTGCACATGCATTGAGTTTGAAATCTCTCCAATGAGGCGAATGTTTACGGTAGACACTCCCTTTAGGCATTTCACCTCATTGGAGGGTGTACTTCTTGATTGTGTGTGCCAGTTTGGCAGTTAGCCCTAGAGGCTGATCTGTATATCTTAGACTTCAGGGATTTTGATGTAATCCTTGGAGTAGATTGGTTAAGAAAGCATCATGCGTTGATGGACTTTTGGGAGAGGAAGGTCACTCTTAATGTACCAGAAGGAGGGGTGATACAGTTGCACGGGTCGAAGGGTGTCCCATGTCCTCACTTCATGGACAACCCTTCATATCAAAATTATAGGATCACGAGTTTGATTACATCGACACCTAGGAGTGATGTAGCTACTCCGACACGTGTGGTAGAAGAGTACATGGATGTATTTTTGGATAAGTTACCCGGATTACCACCGAAGAGGGAGATTGAATTTACCATTGAGTTTCATCTGAATGTTAAGCCAATTTCAATTCCACCATATCGGATGGCTCCGGTAGAATTAAAGGAGTTGATGACTCAATTGGAAGAATTGCAAGACTTGGGGTTTATTAGACCGAGTGTGTCCCCGTGCGGAACACCAGTATTGTTCGTAAAGAAGAAAGATGGCTCATTGAGAATGTGTATAGGCTATCGACAACTAGGAAGCACGGACATTTCTAAAATGAAGACGTCCTGGTGTCGGACACTGCTCGGACACGGCATGGACACGTGTCCGTGCTGTGTCCTATTTTTTTTTGAATTTTTTGAAAGTGGACACTGCTTGGACACTACTGGGACACGGTTTAAGTTGAAAAAAGAAAAAATGGGCCTTAATTTGTCTACAGATTTGGCCCATTACTCATATTGATTAAGAACTTATGTTTTTCTACAGACCTGGCCCATGTTTATAATCAACATAATGCATACCTGGCCCATATCTATATACCACATACCTGGCCCATGTCTTGTTGTCTATTGTCTAATGTCCAGACTGTCAAGTCTTGAGCAGCAGTGCCCTAGATGAAAAATTCTTCCGTCTGTTAAAGATCTTGTGGGTGACAGGGCGCGTCTCCTCCTCCGACTTCCTTCCTTCCTAGTTCCTACTGACTCTGAGGTTCGGCTGCTCTTCAAGATCATTCTGAGGCTCTCTGACTTTGCCTTATCAGTTATTCAGGTATTTTGTTTTGTTCTTTTGTGGCCAGTGTGTGTATGGTTTATCATAGTGTGCCGTGTGTGTATGGGTACTCCTATATATGGGACTATGTGTCCTTTACTCCTTTAATTTATAATTCTATTGTTAGTTGTTACCAATACTTGCCACGAATTTGATGGATGTTAGTGCCATACTGCTGTTCCACCAATACTTGCCACGAATTGTGGCTTAATGAAGATCCTAAACGTCTTCCTCCCCACAAGGATTTGGAGATAGTGGCGGAAAGAAACAAGTGTCTAAAAAGATATTACTCAAATCCAGAAGAGAGGAGAATGGTTAATGTTGAATATGCTAGATTTTCTGGTGTTATGGATGCTTTTCAAGATCATGATTCTATAAGTGATAGGGCGAAGATGGATGCTAAATCTTGGTGGTTAGTTCATGGAGTCCATGCACCAATGCTACAAGATTTGGCATTAAAGTTACTTGGCCAACCTTGCTCCTCATCATGTTGTGAAAGAAACTGGAGCACTTATTTCTTTATCCATTCCATGACTAGGAATAAAATTACACCACAACGTGCCCAAGACCTAGTATTTGTTCATAGTAATCTTCGTCTTTTGACAAGGAGAACTCCTCAATACCACCAAGGAGAGAGTAAAATGTGGGATGTTGGTGGTGATGCTTTTGGTTATGCTGATGATGTTGGAATGCTTGGTGTTGCTAGTTTGTCTCTCGATGAGCCAGAAATGGAGGTGATGATAGTTGATGAAGAAGAATCACATGAAAATGAAGAGCATGAAGTAGAGGTGCACACACAATTTTTTTTTTCTTCTTTATTTCACCCTTTTTATTTATACTAGTAATGCTGATAATTGTATTTCATTCTTCACTTCAGGAATACCCTTGATATTTATTCCTGTGTTCACTGATGCGACGATGATGAAGATGAACTAATGAACTGATGAAGCAAAACGCTGCAAAATTTGTCAATCTTCCATTGAGCATGAATTATTATTGAACATGCATCATGTAGTATATATATGTAGGTTGTATGTATACCCTATTGCATAACCATGTTAGACATGCATTGTAATTGCATAGTAGATGTCGGGTATGGACCCGTATATCTCCTAGTTGTGTTAAATGTGAAATGTGGAATGCCATTAGGCAGTTCAGGGTTCCTATAAGTACAGGAATGCCGGTGGACCGGGTCAGGATTCCATATGGGTTCGAAACACCATATGATGATGCCGTTGGGTTGTTCAGGGTCACGATATGTATAGGGATGCCGGTGGGCCAAGTTAGGATCTCGTATGGTGTGTTTATTTACTTGTGCTTGGTGTACATATGTTAGCTATCATATTGTTGCATTTGTGCCTTTCTTTAATATTTCAGCTTTCTATTATTCACTTACTCTTTGTTATTCTCTACTGGGCCTTTTGCTCACCCTTTCTTTCTCCTATTCCCTCCTCGCAGGTGAGTCTAGTTTTGGTACTAGGGTCGCGGATCAGGAGGAGGGTGCGTGACATGGATGGATCTGGAGAGTGATAGGACTAGATAGTTGTAAACTTTGATTTTGTTATTACTATTTTGTCGTACCTATATTTCCTAGTTGAGACACATTGTGTGATATTCCTATACGATGGTGGGATGAACGGTTGGGAGGGTACTCCGTGTGATCGGGACTCCCGGACCGGGTTTGTGGATTTTGTGTCCTGACAATTTCTTATGTTTGCTGGATTGCTATTTGCGTTGGATGTTGATTACATATGTTGTTGTGTTGAGAAATTTTGTGTGACTGTTAGGTGACCTGAGGCGCTGCCCAGGTTGTGAATATATTTGTGATTTTACTACATGTTTACTCCAGGTTGGCATCCTCCGTATTATGGGGAGGTGTTGTTGAAATTTTTGGTGGTGTGCCGATTGAATTTATTATGTTTTGATTTAGACGGTATCAAAAGTAATGCATTCCGGGTCGGGGCGTTACAGGGTAGGATTCGAACCCACGACCTAATGGGTGGGTGATCCTTTACATGTAATTTGATTGTCGTTCAATCAATAGCTCACTTGCATCTTACTTATAATAGAACTAGGCAACGTTAGAGTCCCCTCTCTCGTACAAACAAGAAAAATAATAAATTAATAATTGTTGGCACTAAAAATATTATGGGCTAAGCCTAGTCCATGTACAAGGCCCAAGGTGCAACCCATACAATCCGTTATGTTTTGAATCAATTACAGCCCATGAGCCCATATTATTGAAGAAGAGAAGCCCAATTGATGAGTAGAACTGCCCAAGAAAGAGTGGTGCTGGAAATGGCCTATGAAAAATGGAAAAAGTGGTGACAGTTACCAAAAGGTGGTCCAGGTGGCAGCTTATGAGAGAAGTGAGGAAAACTGGTATAAAGAGGTGGTAATGGCTTCCAACTGACAAGAAATTGCACAAATGAGGGGATAACTGCAGTAAGATCATGGTTTATGGGGAGAGAATTTCGTGCAACACAAAGAGTATAAAAGTTGGTAGATAGACAGAGATGGACACAGACAAACAATCAGTCAAACAGACAACAAAAACTCAAGCCCAAAGGCACTTTCAAGCTTCCTAGCATTTCAATTACTCTTCCAAATCCTTGTCAATTTCGAGCAAATATTATGTTGTTCATTCCAAGTTCTCTTGTATTTATTCCTTGTTAAGTTTCAATGCGAACCATTGTTCTGTAAATTGTTCTTGGTGTCTATTTAGTCTTCTCCATTTCAATCTCAACAAAGCGCACTTCAGTCGAGATGGGGAGCCTAGAACTATTGAGGTCCCAAGATAGTTCCTTCAATTGTCTAGATAGAAGTCTTATTTACATTTGGTGCATTTCATTTCAGTAGTGTAGGAAACTATAATCCTTGGCACACCTGTAAATCATAATCACCTTGGGACACTTTTTGGTGACAACAACCTTTTTTGGCACACCCAGTGGGATTGGAGAAGAAGAATCTCAAAACTACCATGGCACCACGCACTCATTTGTCAGGAAAAGAACCAATTGTTGGGGAGAATCCACAGGAGGAAAACCCACTTGTTGAGATTGAAGAGGTTGCCAATAATTGTAGCACTGAAAAAAAGCAAGAGCTCATTGAACGACTAGTTGGCTTATCTAATGAAGCCACCATTTTGTTTGAACATTTGGTCAAAACCATCAAAAATCTGGAGGTACCTTCTAACCAAACAATTGAAGATGCCATGAAACAGGTAGAGCAAAAGTTGGAGCAGAAGTTTGAAGATATGACCACAGGGGGGGCAATTCCCATCACAGAAAGGAACAAACTACCAGGCAGATGGAGGTTATAACAAGTACACTCCTCCTCCAATGCGCTCTCCATCTGGTAATGGTCAGAATTTCAGGCCTGTTGCATATTGAAATACTAATCCTATGAACAATCCAACTGCTTATACAACCACTGAACCTGCTGCAAGGGTGGGTACTGCTCGTAGGGTTCAACCTATTATTCCATCACAAATACAACCTGTTGATCTGGAGGCTCTCAGACAGTTAGTTCAAGATTTATATGGCCACGACCTTAGACAGGTTGGTAGGCCAGAGTATCACAAACCCTATGCAGCTGTTGTGGATAGGGAGAATCCTTATCCATGAGGATTTGTAGTACCTGATTTCACTTTATTCTCTGGAGAAGAAGGGTTGTTCACCGTGGAGCATATTGGTCGTTTCATTGTGCAATGTGGTGAATTGGCGAACTATGACAACTTTGACAACCTTCGTCTCAGGTTATTTCCAAACTCTTTGACAGGAGCTGCTTTTACTTGGTATTCCACATTACCAAGAAATTCCATCAACACATGGTGGGAGATGGAACTGTCATTTCATACTCAGTTCTTTAGAGCTGAACCAGAAGTGTCTGTGGCTGAGCTATCCAGATTGATGCAGAAGGCAGGAGAAACCACTGATGCTTATATTGCTCATTTTAAGAGGCTCAGGAATAGATGCTGCATCTATCTACCTGAGTCAGAATTTGTCAAAATGGCCCAGCGAGGATTGGACATTAAATTGCGTAAAAAGTTCCAAGGTATGGAATTTTATGACTTTTATGAGATGGCAGCAAAAGTAGCAGTATGAAGAATTGTTGAAAGAAGAAAGTAGGAGAAAGAAGTCTTCTATGGGAACTTACTACCAGGAGATGGAGATGGCTGCTGCGGGGGTGACTTTAGAAAAGAAAGTATGGGTTTGCCCTGCATTGTCCAAACCGAAAGCAACTGAGCCAGCAAAGAAACAACCCATGGGTGGTAACATCAATTACACTTTTTCTGTGACCAAAACGGAGGAGATTTTTGATTTTTTATGGCATGAAAAGTTTGTTACATTTCCTGCTGGAAATACCATCTCAAGAAGATACAAAAAGGAAAGAGTATTGCAAGTACCATGACCTATGGTCCCATACCACCAACAATTGCTGGACTCTGAAGAACATGATTCAGGAGAAAATAAACCTGTCTTGCTATTCCTTGATAAGGAGTCGATGCTGGTAGATGAGGATCCATTTCCTCCAGTGGCGACCATTATGCATGCAATTGATGTAGATTTTCGTGACTACCTGGAGCTTAAAAGGAAACTAAAGAAGAAATCTCAGGTATGGGAACCAAAAGCTCATAATTCTCAAAATTCTCAGGTCCACAAGGAGAAGATGTTGGGTGTAAAATACACCTATTTTTATGGGCTTAAAATTACTATTTTTCTATGATGTTTAGTGCAAAAATACTGCCCATGTTGTTACTTTTATGAACAGGTATTATTGGAAGATAAAGCTGGCGTTGGACTGGATTTGTGACCTGTTGCGCAACCTGTTGCGGCCGCGGATCGCGGGAATCAGACTTGTGTGATTAAGTTGCTGATGTGGCAAGGACAATTGGGCCAGTTTAGGGTTTGCTAAGCACTATATAAGCAGTGATATGCCTAGTTGAAGACAACTTTTGGGGGCTGCACGATTAAGGGTACTTGTTGAGAGAGTGTGACGGTAATAAGGAGGAGAAGGAATATCAAGTTCGGCAGATCAATTCTCCAGCAAACAAAACTTCAACTTTTCATTGATTTGAACATTATCCATGAGTATTTATACTTTTTTAATTATGAGCATGTGTAGCTAAACTCTTTTCTAGCTAGGGTTTGGTAATTCTTCTACCATAAACCTTGTGCACAGATTTAATTGACAATCAGACTAAGTTTAATTCTTTGTTCTCTGGATTGATTGCTTATTTCTTATTATTATGCATGCCTGATCAACATCATAATTTTAGGAATTGTTAGTTAAACATATTCGGCTGACCATGACCCGGTGTTTGACGAAGTAACAAGAACTTGCGTAAGATCCAAGTTTTGGGAACATAGGACATAATTGATTGGGTAATAGACCATTATCCTAGATTGTGCAACTGTCGATTTCCTAGTGCTTATGCTTGTCTTAGGAAACTCTTAGGATAGACCAACCAAGACTCATTTGATAAGAAAAGATCTTGCAACTGGACCAAAGTCAGGATTGTTGTTTAGGGAAATCTAATTGACTGCAGCTGGACCAAGACCTTTCAATTGACATTGTTAAACTTTTAAATTGTGTGATTGCATATTAATCTGTGTGCACAGGTGGAAATAGTTGGCAAGCCAAACCCAAGCTAGTTTTCATTCATTGATATTTAGTCCTATTTTATTGTTAGTTGATATTAGAAGCATCTGAAATTAATTTATACTAAGTTAGCAGTTCTAGTTGGTAATTAATACAGTCCTCGTGGATTCGACCCCTTTCACTATTATACTGTCAGTTGGCACGTACACTTGCGATTGGGATAAACACGTCGGTATTGAGTTGCAAGTATTTCTTGTAATAAAAAGTATCGATCAAGTTTTTGGCGCCGTTGCCGGGGACAGTTAAGTTCATTATCGGTTGTTTCTTAAGGCAATGGTGTGTATTTATTTATTTCTCTAGTTTATTTTTACTACTTAAACTTACCTCAAAAAAAAAAAATTCTTGTGCAGGTCCAGAATTGTCTCTTAAATTGCGTGGTCAACACTCGTTCTCAACATCAACCATTAGAAGAATTTGACCCAGAAATTGAGAGAACAACTAGAGCATTAAGACAAAGAAACATGGCTGAAAATCCACACAATCGAGAGATTCAACTTGCTGGTGGTGCTGGGAATGCTGAGGGTAATGTGCGAATACCCATGATGAATAGATATATACCGCAGAACATTGCCCATCCATCATGTATTACATATCAACCTACTGGAGCAGCAAATATCAGTTTATCACCCCAATTGCTAAATTCTGTGCCACATTATGAGGGGCGGTTTGATGAAGATCCACATCAACATCTAAAGGATTTTACCGATCTTTGTCGTACTCAACACATGACAGGGATGTCTACTGATAATCTGAAACTGGTACTCTTCCCATTCACTCTTAGAGGAGGAGCAAAGATGTGGTACAACTCTATTGAAGTAGGTACTATTAGCACATGGGAGCAGATGGCGACTAAGTTCTTAAGGGAATTTTTTCCAGCTCTTAGAACCAAGCAGCTGGTGCGAGAAATTCAAAATTTTCAGTAAAAAGATGGTGATCTATTCTATGAGGCTTGGAAAGATTTTAAGAGCCGCTTAACTCGTTGCCCAACTCATAATCTGCATAAGGATGATGTTGTGCTGCACTTTTATGAAGGGTTGAATGAGATTAATAGGATGAAGGTTGATTCAACTTGTAATGGAGTGTTGATGCGGAAAAGTAGTGAGGAAGCGATAGAGCTATTCGAAGAATTGAGTGAAGATTCTCAACAATTTTCTACACGGGGTAGAAGCTTAACAAGGAAGCAAGGCATGTACGAAGTAAGTGCTGACACTATGGTACAAGCTGAGATGGAAAATACCAATCGAAAAATTGACATGATTGTGGAAGCCATGAAGGGAATGAATATGAAAACTTCAGTGCCAGCAAAGCCAGTTACTGTGTGTGCTATTTGTTCAAATAATGACCATGTGACTGAAGCCTGTCCATTGACTTCTATGACGGACCAAGAACAAGCCAATTACTTGGGGCAAGGAAATTTCAACATGAGAAATCAATCTTACCCATGGCGAAATCACCCAAATTTCTCATGGAGGAATGAACAGAATTCTGCTGAAACAACAGCTCCTGCACAGCAAACATCAAGGAGGAGTGACTTGGAGACCACAATGATGCAATTTATGCAACAAACAACTCAAGCCATTCAAAAGTTAGAGGCCCAAGTGGGACAAATGGCTAAGGAGATGAGTGAGAGGAAGAAGGGAGAATTACCTTCACAACCCTTGAATAACCCAGCTGGGCAACCAGAGCAATTGAAAGCTGTAACAGCTCTCCGAAGTGGCGAGCAAATCAACAAAACAGAGCAGCTGCAAACAGGCCGCAAAACTGCACCAGTGGAGACACAAGAATGGGAAAGAGATCCTCCACCTTTCCCGCAAAGGTTTGCCAAACAGAAAACTGATTCTAAAGCAGTTGATATTTTTGAGAATTTGCGTATGGTTGAAATTAATATTCCATTGCTTGATGCTATTAAACAAATTCCATCTTACGCTAAATTTCTTAAAGAATGTTGTACTCAAAAGAGAAAATTTACTGCTCATGAAAAAATTGCTTTGAAAGAAGAGGTCAGTGCTGTGTTGTTAAATAAACTCCCACCAAAATTCAAAGATCCTGGTAGCTTTACTATACCATGTAAAGTGGGAAATCAATTTTTTGAAAAGGCATTATTAGACTTAGGAGCAAGCATTAATTTGTTATCTTACTCTGTCTATGAAAAACTTGGGTTGGGAGAGCTTCAAGAGACTTCTATAATATTGCAGCTAGCTGACCGTAGTGTCAAAAGACCCAAAGGGATTTTAGAGGATGTTCTGGTGACTGTAAATGACTTGATCGTGCCTGCTGATTTTGTTGTGTTGGATATGGAGGATAGTCCTAGATCCTCATCTTTACCTATCATACTTGGACGACCTTTTATGGTTACTGCTGACATGAATATTAATGTGAGAAAAGGGACTGTAACTATGCAAGTAAATGACAAAGAGTTGGAATTTCATGTGTTTGATGCTCTTAAATCTCATGATGATCATAGTGATTGTTTTGATGTTGATACTACGCATGATCTTGTGAGTGAGGCTTTTCAGGTTACTAGTGTGGAGCCAATTGCAGTAGTAGTGGCGTATGGGTTGAATGAGAAAACAATTTTGGAAGGAGAGTTGGAGGATGACCGTATAGAGGAGGTAAGAATACTCCTCCCTTTGAGCAATTGACGCCTACTAATGCATCTCTTGTTCCTTCTACAGTTAAAGCCCCTAATTTGGAACTGAAGCAGCTGCCTAGTCACTTGAAATACATTTACTTGGGTGAGCATAATACTTTACCCGTGATAGTGGTAGCGAATCTGAGTTTGGGGGAGGAGGCAAAGTTGATCCGGATACTGAGGCAGCACAAAACAGCCCTTGGTTGGACTATTGCAGACATCAAAAGGGATCAGCCCCTCAAGATGCATGCATCAGATTTTTCTAGAAAATAATGCAAAGCCTACCCGAGAGGTACAAAGGAGGTTGAACCCACATATGAAGGAGGTTGTCAAAGCTGAAATTCTCAAGCTACTTGAGGTCGGGGTAATTTATCCGATTTCAGATAGCAAGTGGGTCAGTCCAATTCATGTAGTCCCGACGAAAAGTGGCATTACTGTAGTGAAGAATGAAAATAATGAGTTGATACCTACAAGAATGACTACGGAATGGAGAGTGTGTATTGACTATAGGAAGTTGAACAATGAAACACGAAAAGACCATTTTCCACTACCATTCATTGATCAGATGTTGGAGAGACTACCTGGGCATAGTCACTATTGCTTTCTTGATGGCTATAGTGGGTACAATCAGATTGCCATAGCACCTGAAGACCAGGAGAAGACCATGTTCACATGTCCATATGGCACTTTTGCATACCGAAGGATGCCGTTTGGGCTGTGCAACGCACCAGCTACATTCTAGAGATGTATGATGAGTATCTTCTCTGACATGGTAGAGAAGTTTATTGAAGTTTTCATGGATGATTTCAGTGTATTTGGAGCTGATTTTGATGAACGTCTTGAGCATCTGAGGTTGGTGTTAGAGAGGTGTGAAGCAACCAACCTTGTTTTGAATTGGGAAAAATGTCACTTCATGGTGCAAGAAGGAATTGTGTTGGGTCATCTGATTTCCAGCCGTGGCATTGAAGTAGACAAGTCAAAAATTGAAGTCATATCAAAGCTGCCTCATCCTACCACAGTAAAGGGTGTGCGGAGTTTTCTTGGTCATGCGGGGTTTTACCGAAGATTTATAAAAGACTTTTCCAAGATCTCGCAACCTTTGTGTGTATTGCTGACAAAGGATGCTAAATTTGTATGGACAGACGACTGCCAGACAGCATTTGATAAGTTAAAACAAGCACTCACTTCAGCTCCTATTATGCAAGCACCTGATTGGGAGCTGCCATTTGAGTTAATGTGTGACGCCAGTGATTATTCGCTGCGAGCTGTTCTGGGCCAGCGGAAGAATAAGACACCATATGCTATCTATTATGCTTCTCGCACCATGAATGATGCTTAGCTGAATTATTCAACAACGGAAAAAGAATTATTGGCAGTGATTTTTGCATTGGAAAAGTTCAGATCTTACCTCACTGGCTCCCGAGTTATTGTGTATACGGACCATGCTGCGTTGAGGTATTTAATGACCAAAAAGGATGCCAAGCCTAGGTTAATACGCTGGGTACTTCTTTTGCAGGAGTTCGACTTGGAGATTAAAGATAAAAAGGGAAGTGAGAATGTAGTGGCTGATCATCTTTCTCGGCTGCTACCAGAGAGTGAACATGAAGAATTCCCTTTGGGGGACTCTTTTCTGGATGAACAGCTCCTGTCCATAAACACACTGCCATGGTATGTTGACATTGTGAATTATCTTGTTACTAATTCTTTTCCTACTGATTTGTCTTACCAGGAAAGGAAGCGAATAATTTCAAGGGCTAAAAATTACATATGGGATCCTTACCTCTTTAAGATTTTCTCGGATCAAATTATTCGTAGATGTGTAGCACAAAGTGAACAACAAGTGATCTTGAATCATTGTCATGCCTCTGCATGTGGAGGCCACTTTGGGCCTTAAAGGACTGCACTTAAGGTATTCCAAGCTGGATTTTATTGGCCTACTATTTTTAAAGATGCTTGGATTTTTTGCAAGAAGTGTGATAGATGCCAAAGGACGGGGAACATAGCTGTCAGGGATCAAATGCCATTAACAAATATTCAAGTCATTGAACTTTTTGATGTATGGGGAATTGACTTCATGGGTCCTTTTCCTAACTCTTTTGGCTTTGAATATATTTTAGTTGGTGTTGATTATGTGTCCAAATGGGTCGAGGCTGTCCCCTCACGAACTAATGATCATCGAGTGGTTGTGAAGTTTTTGCAGGACAATATTTTCTCTCGTTTTGGGATGCCACGAGCGATCATTAGTGATGGTGGCAGGCACTTCAATAATTATGCATGTTCCGCCTTAATGAAGAAATATGGGATCACTCATCGGGTGGGCACCCCATATCATCCTCAGACGAGTGGGCAAGTGGAGATAAGCAATAGAGAAATCAAGACCATTCTTGAGAAAACGGTGAATCCAAATAGAAAATATTGGTCTCTTCGTTTGACTGATGATTTGTGGGCATACCGAACGGCTTATAAAACACCAATAGGGATGTCTCCGTTCCGGTTAGTTTACGGGAAAGAGTGTCACCTACCGGTTGAATTAGAGCATCTAGCTTATTAGGCTATTAAAAAGCTCAATTTTGACATCAAGGCAGCTAGAGACAAGCGTCGCTTGCAACTGAATGAGCTTGAAGAATTACGGCATGAAGCCTATGAGAATGCCAAATTATACAAGGAGCGAGCGAAGTAGTACCATGACAAGAAGCTTGTACGGAAAACTTTTTCTGTTGGACAGAAGGTGCTGGTGTATAACTCTCGTTTGAAATTGTTTCCGGGAAAGCTCAAATCCAAGTCGCATGGCCCGTATGTGATCCAAGCAGTGTTCCCTCACGGTGCATTGGAGTTAAAACATCAGGATTCTGATCAGACATTTAAGGTTAATGGCCATCGAGTGAAACCTTATTGGGAGAATGTACAAGTTTTTGTGGATGAAGTGGTATATCTCCACTCTATTGATGTCTAACTGAATCTAAGACTATGTCTGGCTAAAGACAATAAATTTAGCACTTCATGGGAGGTAACCCATGGGGAAGAGGAACACCATTTTGACAATTAAATCAGCTAAGTCTCTCTTCCTTTTCCTTCACTTAATTTTGTTATTTATTTTCGTCATCACAAATTGTCGTTTTGTTCTTTCTTTTTAAACATTGAGGACAATGTCAACTTCAAGTTTGGGGGAGAGGGAATTTGTTTTTGCCGAAAAAATGTTTAAAGAAAAAAAAATTTTGAAATTGTTTTGAGAAGAGAATTGACATACTTGTGCTCAATTGTTATGAAGTGCTTTTGAGACTGATGGTGTGATTATTTGCATAATCTTTTGCAATGAATGTCTGCTTAGTTTACACATTATTTGCAACACCAATTAACTTGTGAGGATCCTTCAAAAAATTTTGTGTGCTATGAATTTCATGACTTTGTACTATGTTTTTGTTCTTTGAAAGTGATGAAGGCATTCTTTGTTAATTTTTGGCCTACCTTGAACCCCTTGATTGAATATTACTCTCTTGTGATAAACCTTCCCATCTTTTTGATGTATTATGTGTGTGTCCTAAGTCACAAAAATAGAATCCATCATGAGACTATGGTTGAAGTGTTTGGAAGGTTATTGAGAAGGTGATGAGGAGTTCAAGTGTGGTGTTGAAGGGAGATAAGTCTGAATAGTGGAGAGAAGTGTATAAGCAGAGTTCTGGGGACGTTGTAGCCTTTTTGTGACATAAGTGTGGCCTGGAGCATATACAAATAAGCAGTGACCCATGTCCGTGAAAAAAAAAAAGAGAAAAATATATATACAGAGTAGGGTTGGTGCCCATTACCCACAGCCGCAATCCCTAATCTTTTACCTCCTCTGTCCAAAAGGGGTACCTTTCTAAAAAAAAGAGAGACTTGGCAACAATACCGAGTTCACCAATGGCTACAAGAAGTGCAAAGAGGAAGAAAGAGTTAGCAAGCAAGAAGAAGGGAAAGGTGGGTGCGAGTTCGGAGGTCCCTGTGGAAGAAGAAGAGAGTTTTGACCGATTCATATCTCCTGAGGTACAGATCGAGTGTGAGGAAGTGTGGTCAAAGAGGGCTTTGCATGTGGAACGCCATGTGGTGGTGGAGCACTTCTAGCGGGTTAATTGGTATTAAAAATTGAAGGAGAGGGGATGGCTCGGCATCACAAGTGTTCCAGGTGTGGCTATTCGACAACTGGTTTACGAGTTTTATGCCAATTTGATAGTCAATGATAACCATTGTATGGCATATGTCCGAGGTAAGCAATTCTTTTTCAACCCAAGGAGGGTTTCATCTGTTTTGAGCTTACCCGAACCATTGAAGAAACCTAGCTTTAAATTTAAGGATTTTGGAACCTCAAATGTTGATATTGTGTGGCCTGATTGGAGAATTGTAGTGGAAACTTTGACTGGGAACTACAGTGATGAGCCGAACAAAAATGTGATTTTATATGTAGATTTGATGCAGCCTTACAGACTGCTAGCTCAGATAGTGACCAGGAATGTGATACCTGTGACTCATCTTTCTACTGACAATGCAAAATCTTGCTATTTGTTGTATGCTATTATCTGTGATTTGGATTTTTGCATAGCAAGTACTATATATGATCACATTGTTAAAGTGAAAGAGGATAACAAACCTGGTCAAGTGCTGCCATTTGGGGTGTTGATTACTACCTTGTGTCTTGCTAAAAGTGTGGAAAAGGAGTTGGGTGATGTTCAGGAGAAAAGGAAAGCACCTCTGAACAGGTTTTGGTTTGATAGAAGTGAGGTGCAGCTTGTTAGGCAGCAGCAGAAAACTTCTGGGATAGCTGAGGAGTCTCGAGTGCATAATACTGAAGAATGGAATGATGGTGAAGGTTGTGGTAGTTTGAACGAAAGGTTGAAAGCTGTTGAGGAGAAAGTGACTGATTTGGGTGTCGATGTTGAGCAAGTTGGGAGTTTGCAGGGACAGGTGATAACCCGGTTGGAGCATCTTGAATCAACAGTTGAGTCACTTCGAATGAGTATTGGAACACATATGCATGAGATAAAGGAGGCAATACAGCGATTTGAAGCTCAACAGAGGGAGATGTTTGATCTGATTCGTGATGGGTGCTTACCCTGATATTCTGTGGTTGAGAGCTGATGTCTAGCTAGTTTGCTGATACTCTGACTCATTGATTTGGAGTGGAGGGAGTTTTTTTTAGTACTTAATTATGTTGGTTCGGGTAGATGGAGTTAGGATTAGTCTTATGATGGATGCCCATTTTTGAGACTGTGTGATATATGGCATGATCATCACATATTTTGTTAAACCATACCCGTATCTAACCTATGTTATTCATTGAAGCTTATCCTTGTTGCATTGAGCTTGCTTGTGATTGGATCATGATGACTTTTGTTTGAATCCAGTTTATATTTATTTTGTTCATTTTTGAGCCTTCCTTAGCCGAATTTCTTGCCCCAATAAAGTCCTTCTGTTTTATTGAATGAAAATTTTAGTGTGAAGTAAGATTGGTGGACATGTGAGCATATGGCTGCAGGTTATGAACTCATAAGAGAGTAAACACTACCCTTATACACTTGAGTGAAAATTCTCTTCTATATATTATGTGTGTACCTTGGTGAGGGTGTGCGAAAATAATTGTGTAGACTGAAGTGGTTGTGAGCAGAGTTTAGGCTGTGCAACTTTCTACCGGATGTCAAGATTGCATTGAAATAATGAGACAGTACTTGTGCTGCCAATTCTTGATTGCAGATTTTCAACTGATGCTTAAATGGTTTAAACTTTTTCTTGATTGCTTGCTTGAGGACAAGCAAGGTTGAAGTTTGGGGGATTTTGTTGGGTGTAAAATACACCTATTTTTATGGGCTTAAAATTACTATTTTTCTATGATGTTTAGTGCAAAAATACTGCCCATGTTGTTACTTTTATGAACAGGTATTACTGGAAGATAAAGCTGGCATTGGACTGGATTTGCGACCTGTTGCGGCCGCGGATCGCGGGAATCAGACTTGTGTGATTAAGTTGTTGATGTGGCAAGGACAATTGGGCCAGTTTAGGGTTTGCTAAGCACTATATAAGCAGTGATATGCCTAGTTGAAGACAACTTTTGGGGGCTGCACGATTAAGGGTACTTGTTGAGAGAGTGTGACGGCAATAAGGAGGAGAAGGAATATCAAGTTCGGCAGATCAATTCTCCAGCAAACAAAACTTCAACTTTTCATTGATTTGAACATTGTTCATGAGTATTTATACTATTTTAATTATGAGCATATGTAGCTAAACTCTTTTCTAGCTAGGGTTTGGTAATTCTTCTACCATAAACCTTGTGCACAGATTTAATTGACAATCAGACTAAGTTTAATTCTTTGTTCTCTGGATTGATTGCTTATTTCTTATTGTTATGCATGCCTGATCAACATCACAATTTTAGGAATTGTTAGTTAAACATATTCGGCTGACCATGACCCGGTGTTTGACGAAGTAACAAGAACTTGCGTAAGATCCAAGTTTTGGGAACATAGGACAAAATTGATTGGGTAATAGACCATTATCCTAGATTGTGCAACTGTCGATTTCCTAGTGCTTATGCTTGTCTTAGGAAACTCTTAGGATAGACCAACCAAGACTCTTTTGATAAGAAAAGATCTTGCAACTGGACCAAAGTCAGGATCGTTGTTTAGGGAAATCTAATTGACTGCAGCTGGACCAAGGCCTTTCAATTGACATTGTTAAACTTATAAATTGTGTGATTGCATATTAATCTGTGTGCACAGGTGGAGGTAGTTGGAAAGCCAAACCCAAGCTAGTTTTCATTCATTGATATTTAGTCCTATTTTATTGTTAGTTGATATTAGAAGCATCTTAAATTAATTTACACTATTGTTAGTAGTTCTAGTTGGTAATTAATACAGTACTCGTGGATTCGACCCCTTTCACTATTATACTGTCAGTTGGCACGTACACTTGCGATTGGGATAAACCCGTCGGTATTGAGTTGCAAGTATTTCTTGCAATAAAAAGTATCGATCAGAAGGAAACCGCGCTATGTGCAACCACCAGCTAGCACCACTACCAACCGATGGTAGTTGGTGAAACATAAGAAGTTCCCAGCACCTTTAACTAGAACTCAATTGAGGAGAAAGCAGAGGCAGTATGCTGCCTATATGAGGAGTCATTACAAGCCTCCAATTATCCAACGCAGGAGCTGGACATGGGTTCGAAAAGAGAAGAAGCAAGAGGATAACCATCAAGTGAAGAAGGATCAACCACTTACAAAGGAGTTCATGGTGGGAGCAATCCAGGTACCATATGAATGTTTTACTACTACTTTAGTTTTGCCAGTTGCTTGGTAGGTTAAGAAGTACATAAAAGAAAATCAAATGTCATAGCTTGATCGACAAGGGAAAGATGATCAACCTTTCAGTTCAGTGACGGTGCAGATAGTGGATGAAGAGATCCCCAAAAGGGTGATCTTGGAGAAACCTTCAATACAAATGTCATAGCACATCAAGCCATTTTATGTCAAAGCACAGATGAATGGCAAACCGATAGATAGAGTCTTGGTGGACAACGATTCTGTAGTCAATACCATTCCACGATCAGTTCTCAGGCTGCTGGGTAAGAAAAAAGATAATTTAATTCCAACTGACGTAACTATGGCAGGATTTACAGGTGAAATTACTAAGGCAGTTGGTATACTGCCAGTGGAGCTGACTGTCGGACAAAAATCTTCCATGACAGCTTTCTTTGTCATTGACAGTCAGGCCAAATACCAAGCTTTATTGGGAAGGGATTGGATTCATTCCAATTGGTGCATTCCATGCTCACTACATCAACTCTTGGTGTGCTAGAGAGGAAATGATGTAGAAATCATTTGGGCAAACAACCAGCCGTTCAAGACTACATCAGATCAAGTGGAAGCTCGCTACTACCATGCCCAATGTGGATCAATTCAGTTTGCAAACAAGAAGGAAGAGATGCAGAAAATTGCAAGACAGTTATTGCAACCAATGGCCATTGTTCCTTATAAGCCGAGGGGATCAGAGCCAATTATTGAAGAAGTTCCATGAGGTGGTCGAAGGAAGAAGAGAAGATAGTGGCGACCGCAATAAATAAAATCGTAATACAAGCTGCCATTGACAGAATTGTAACAAAAGAAATTAGTGAAAAAGAAATGATAGTACAAGATGATGGTTGTTTAGCCACTAATAAAGAAGAAGAGTTGAACTGGAATAATTTGAAGGTAGCACCGGCCAAATTAGTTGATTTGAAGGCCAAAACTCAAGATCCTTTGGAAGAAGTGATCTTGGGGGGGGGGGGCAAGAAGAGTCCAGAGTTACTTACATAAGTTCTACCTTGGATCCATTTATCATGGTAAAACTAATAGCTTTACTTCAAAAATTTCGTGATTGTTTTGCTTGGGATTATCAGGAAATGCCAGGATTGAATAGAAAGGTGGTAGAACACAGACTGCCTATCAAGCCAAGATACAAACCATACCAGCAACCATCTAGAAGAATGTCTTCAGAAGTGAAGTTGCGTGTCAAAGAAGAAATACAGAAGTTGGTTAAGGTTGGCTTCATACGGCCAACCAGGTATGATGAATGACTATCCAATATTGTACCGGTAGTTAAGAAAAATGGCAAAATTCTTATCTGTGTTGATTTTCGTGATTTAAACACTGGTACACCTAAAGATGTGTATGTTATGCTAATTGTTGATATGTTGATAGATAGTGTCTCAACATGAGCTACTATCTATAATGGATGGTTATTCTGGATTCAACCAGATATTTATTGTAGAAGAAGATGTTTCAAAAATGACATTTAGATGTCCAGGAGCATTGGGTACCTACAAATGGGTAATGATGCCCTTTGGCTTAAAAAATGCTGCAGCCACCTACCAACGGGTAATGAATGCTATTTTTCATGACATGATAGGCAGGAAACTGAAAGTTTATATTGATGATATCATTGTCAAGTCAGTCAAGACCAATGGCCATATGGCCGATCTCAAACTTGCATTTGAAAGGATGAGGCAGTACCAACTAAAGCTCAATCCTTTGAAATGCACATTTGGAGTTAAAGCTGGAAACACCAGAGAGGCATGGAGGTTGACCAAAACAAAGCTAAAGCCATATGTCAAGCCCAACCACCGAAGAACAAACAATAGCTCCAAAGCTTTCTTGGTCAGGTAAATTACCTTAGAAGATTCATTTCTAATCTTACAGGTAAGACCAAGGTATTCTCAGAGTTACTAAAGTTAAAGAAGGAGGATGCATTCAGATGGGAGCCAAAACACGAAAAGGCCTTTCAAACCATCAAGGCCTACCTAAGCAAACCTCCAGTTCTCATGCCACCCAACAGGCACAAACCATTGAAATTGTATATATCTGTTACTGATGATTCCATTGGGTGCCTACTAGCCCAGGATGATGATGTTGGAAGAGAAAGAGCAGTCTACTACCTAAGTAGATTGTTGACAGATACTGAAGGGCGATATTCCGTGGTGGAAAAACTCTGCCTTGCATTATATTTTGTATGTACCAAGTTGAGGCACTACTTGCTGCAAACTAAGGTGTATGTGATCTCAAAAATGGATTTGATCAAGCACATGTGACCAAGCCATTGTTGACAGGAAGGATAGGTCGATGGTCATTGGCCTTGACAAAATTCAACCTCAAACAGAGACCACAATGGGCAATCAAAGGGCAATCACTTACTGATTTCCTTGCTGACCACCCATGTCTGGAAATTCCTGAGACCTTACAAGGCATGATAGATGCGCACACGACACCAATCTTTGAAGATGAAGGTGAATGGGTGCTAAAATTTGATGGGTCTAGCACTGAGATGGCTGCTAGAGCTGGGGTAGTCAGTCAATCCCCAAGAGGTACAAAAACCACCTTAGCTTTTAATTTGGATTTTGATTGTACTAACAACCAAGCAGAATATGAAGCACTGATCATTGGCTTGGAGATCTTGCTTGATTTAAAAGCCAAAAACATTCTGGTGGCTGGAGATTCTCAATTGGTGCTAAAACAACTGGCTGGAGAATACAAATGTGCTAGTTTTACATTGGCTCCATACTACAGTAAAGCCTTGCAATTGCTTGATGACTTCCAGGAGGTGGAGTTGAAGTACATTCCACGAGAACAAAATCATGACGCCAATGGATTGGCCCAACTAGCTTCTGGTTTAATACTTCAGAAAGTTTCATGCAACAAATCATCACGGTGGAAAGACAAACTCATCCATCTATCAGAGAAAGAGGCATGACAGTTGAATGCCTAGCTCTTGACGATCAGATGGAAGATTGGAGGAGAGATGTCATTAACCATCTAACATATCCCAATGATCCAGCATCCAGAAAGGTCAAAGTGTTGGCACAGAACTATGTAATGATTGAGGGTGAACTCTTCAGCAAAGGAGTTGATGGTTTGTTATTTCGCTGCCGTAGTTTTATTGAAAGTATGAAAATAATGCAACAGGTACATAAAGGTTTCTGTGGCGCACATCAAGCCTGTCCAAAGATGAGATGGTTGATCAGGAGACACGGCTATTATTGGCCGACCATCTTAAAACATTGCATTAAGTATGCAAAAGGCCGTCAACAATGCTAGAAATTTGGCAACATTCAAAAAGCACCAGCGGCGGACATACAACCTATCATTAAACTATGGCCATTCAGAGGGTGGGCACTTGATATCATTGGAAAAATCTTTCCTACCTCATCTAAGGGTCATCATTTTATCCTGGTGGCTACTGACTATTTGACAAAATGGGTAGAGGCAATACCCCTGAAAAAGGTCGAGCAGGCAGAAGTGGTAGATTTCATCAAAGAACACTTTATTTTCAGATTTGGCATTCTGAAAACCATCACAACTGACCAAGGGACAATGTTCACCGGAGGGGAGGTCAAAGCATTTCTAGAAGATTATGGAGTCAAATTGCTCACATCTACTCCATATTATGCTCAGGACAATGGGCAGGCAGAGACTTCAAATAAGGTGATCATCTCTATCTTGTAAAAAATTATTGAGGATAATCCCAGAGTATGGCACAAGATACTACCAGAGACATTATGGGCCTACCGTATATCCAAGAGAAGAAACACTGCAACTAGCCCTTTTGCTCTCATTTATGGGCATGATGCAGTCTACCTATAGAGTTAGTGGTTCCATCTTTGAGGATCATGAAGCAACATGATCTATTTGCTGAAGAATATTCAGAAGCTATGAACATGGAGCTGGAATAGTTGGATGAAAGTAGGATGGAGGCTTTGAACAGGATGATAGTCCAAAAGAATAAGATAGCAAAGGCCTACAACAAGAAAGTGAAGAAGAAAGTGTTCCATAAAGGCCAAATGGTGTGGAAGGTGATCCTACCACCAGGAATCAAGGACAGAGAGTTGGGCAAATGGTCTCCAAACTGGGAAGGACCCTTCAAGGTCCACAGAATTCTCAAAGGTAGTGCATATTGGCTGGCAGACCTAGATGGTCAGCCACGTAGGAGATTTATTAATGGCAAATACTTAAAGTCATATTTCCCAAGCATTTGGGAATCTACATCTGTAATGATATAAAAAAATGTAAAAGTAGGCTTTTTAGCCGCAGTTATGAGCTGGCCTTAGTGGCCACATATTATGAATAAAAGTATTAGATGGCCACAAGCCACACACAAAAGAAATTGCAAATAAATGATTAGCAATTATAAAAGAAAATATCCGAAATTAAGGCCAAATAATGGCCAAAATCAAGTACCAGTTGAAGCCAATACAGATGGTAGTAAAATTATTTCTAAGAAACCAACCAAGGCCAAATAATAGCCAAAATCCAAAAATCAAGTCAACATATGCTTCAGAGCCGACTAGGTATTCTGATGTGCCTGAATGCGTGTTTGAGTTAGCTGTAAATCTGAAGAACAAGCTTGAGCATCCAGTAGTCGTGATTTGATGGAAGCACCCAGAGTATTGAGATTTTCCTAAGCATCTTGGAATTTCTCATGCACCTGGTTTCTTGCATCATATTGCTGTAAAATCTTATCGTTCAAACCTTGGATCTTGAGTTCTAAAGCCTCAATTTCTTCTTGAGCAGCAATGATATCTTTTTGAATCCCAAGGTCTTCAGCAGCCAGGTTTTCAAAGTTGGCAAGTAAAATTTCATAAACAGCTCGGTCGTTAGATAAACCTTCCAACTTGCTAGATAAAGCTTGCTGAAAGGCAGTTGGTAGATGATGCAAATCATGCTCCAGACATATAAGCCTACTTTTACTCTCAGGAGCTATCTGAGGATCTGCCAGCAGAGTCTTCACATGCTTTAAAGCTTCCTTATCATCTGCTTCTTGAACATCTGGAAGATTTTTCTCAAAAATTTGGACCAACCTATTGGTGGCATGCTGTAGTTCTTCCTCAGTTGGCACTTTGCTAGCAATAGGAGGTGGAGTTAGGAAGGAGAAGTCTAGACCTACCAATGGATTTATCACACTGGTTGGAATAATAGAGATAAGTACTTTGAATGATGTTGCTGCCTGCATACATAAAGTACTGTCATAAGTATCAAAGAATTATTTGTGGTAGCAAAATAAAGAAAATGAAAGAAATCAACTTGAGAAAAGAGAAGAGTAACTGAGCCAGAAGGTTGGTTAGTAATTTTGGGAGTGACAATTGGCTCATCTGATGAAGGAATTCCTGCATAGCTGGTGGAAATCTTTTCACTCTCATCTCCAGAAGCTTCACTATCATCATCTCCTGAGATTGTAACAGACTCTAAACTGGATTGGGTGGTCTTTTTAATTCTAGTAGAAGATCGTTGAGATCTTCTCACAGCCACCACCTTCCTATTGATATTTGGCTTCTTCTTGGGAGAGATTGGCTCACTTTTAATGTTCAATTTTCTAGAGGAAATTGGAATAGCAGGAATAGCTACACAGTATGTTACCAGATCAGAATCTCATAGACAGACAAGCAAATAGAAAAAGAAGTGAAGAAAGCATACCAGATGTAACATCTACAATGTCTGCCTCTGATTCAGTATTGAGAGGAGGAAGCGGATCAAGTGGAAGCAGACCTGTGTAATACCTTTCCCTCCAAGATAGATGGTCAGAAGTACAACCAAGACTGAAAGGTGGTAGCAGCTGAAACATAAATCTTCTCAAAGAATTATTATTTGCAGCCACCTGGTTCTCAATCCTTTCTCTGGATTGAATATTGGTCCTATCTTCTCGAGGAAGGTTGTAATGGGAAAGGCGGTTAAGAGGTACATTTTGGGTATAACCCAACTACCTAGCACAAAGTTGAGGATTGTAGGCCTCAAAGCCACAAGTAGGGTTCATGGGGTTATCAATATTGGCACCTTCACGGAGGTATCGGGGTGTAACAAGATTGGCCCAGAAATCACGAAGGATATTGGCCCAGAAATCACGAAGGATATGGTCCATTACCATAGATATGGTAACTTTGGACGA
Organism: Tripterygium wilfordii; assembly: GCF_013401445.1. Classification (NCBI taxonomy): domain Eukaryota; kingdom Viridiplantae; phylum Streptophyta; class Magnoliopsida; order Celastrales; family Celastraceae; genus Tripterygium; species Tripterygium wilfordii. The sequence goes on from NC_052250.1 coordinate 5,595,226, forward strand.
TAACAATGGCATCAACGGACCATCAGGCAAAGTATCAGTAAACAAGAAATATTCAGAATCAGGTCGATCTGAATGTAAGGACAAGAAGAAATTAAAGATTTCTACAAAAGACCTATCACTGGTGCAAACTAAAACATACTACCTAAAGCTACATTCTGACCTTCAGCTAGGGCACATGCAAGGGGAAGATAATCTTTGGCAGGTTGATTAGCAAAGGTGCCGAAAACATACATGCAGAGTAGACACCACAAGAACAGAGCATGCTATTTGAAAGTAGGTTCTCCAAGGTGTTTTGTGGAGCTTAAACCCTGATAGGAAAAAGTTCTCTTTTCCTCCATTACTCCTACCTTGGTGATTCTGACAGAAGTAAAGAGGCTGGGAGCATCTGGACTTGTAATAGGCAGCCCAATTAGGGTATACATATCCCTCAGTGTAATGGTCATATGGCCACCGGGGAAGACAAAAGAATTTGTCGAACGGGACCAAAAACAGCAGGCCGTCGAAATCAAAGCTGGATCAAAGGGAATTGGCTCAAGAGTCATGTCAATAAACCGATCGAGTCCCTGCTTCATCCATTGTACACCGAAGGTAGTTCGAAGTCAATTGACCCAGTCTCTCCATCCTAGAGGTGGTTTGGGCCAGGAACGATGTCGTTTCAATATCGTTAACTAATTTACGCGGTTGGCAAGGAGTTCCTCAAGAGAGAGTGGTAAAAAGCTTGACATTTTCTTGGTAGAAAGATGGGAGTCAATGGAAGCAGTATTTGGAAGGAAGGAAGCCATCGATTGAAGAAGAAGAGAGGAAGAGGTCAGGGCTTTCTCAAATAAATGAAGAAGTAAAGAGCCGTGAGAGATTAAGAAGCAGCAGCTCAAATTAAATGAGGTAAGTGAAGAGTTTGAATTTTAAATGGATTTTATTTGATAGTAACTGATATTTGAGAAAGATTTTTAAGAAGACTGAAAAATCAGCTTGGAATCCAACTTTGAACAGTTGAATTCAAGTTGGGGGGCAATTGTTGGCACTAAAAATATTATGGGCTAGGCTTAGTCCATGTACAAGGCCCAAGGTGAAACCCATACGATCCATTATGTTTTGAATCAATTACAGCCCATGAGCCCATATTATTGAAGAAGAGAAGCCCAATTGATGAGTATAACTGCCTAAGAAAGAGTGGTGTTGGAAATGACCCATGAAAAATGGAAGAAGTGGTGACAGTTACCACAAGGTGGTCCAGGTGGCAGCTTATGAGAGAAGTGATAAAAACTGGTATAAAGAGGTGGTAAGGGCTTCCAACTGACAATAAATGGTACAAATGAGGAGATAACTGCAGTAAGATAATGGTTTATGGGGGGAGAATTTCGTGTAAGACAAAGAGTATAAAAGCTAGTAGACAGACATAGATGGACACACACAAACAATCAGTCAAACAGACAACAAAAACTCAAGCCCAAAGACACTTTCAAGCTTCCTAGCATTTCAATTACTTTTCCAAATCCTTGTCAATTTCGAGCAAATGTTATGTTGTTCATTCCAAGTTCTCTTGTGTTTATTCCTTGTCAAGTTTCAATATCAACCATTGTTGTGTAAATTGTTCTTGGTGTCTATTTAGTCTTCTTCATTTCAATCTCAACAAAGCGCATTTCAGTGGAGTTGGGGAGTCTAGAACTATTGAGGTCCCAAGATAGTTCGTTCAATTGTCTAGATAGAAGTCTTATTTACATTTGGTGCATTTCATTTCATTAGTGTAGGAAACTATAATCATTGACACACTTGCAAATCATCATCACCTTGGGTCACTTTTTGGTGATAACAATAATAATGAAATGACTTTTTGAAAAAGAACAAAGAAAAAAAAAACAAGAAGAACGATATATGTATATGTATGTATAGCAGCTTATAGTAGTGGGATGTTTGAGAGGAATACATGATCATCTGTCTTTGTTAATTAACAAACATGCATGTGGTCCAACTAGCAACCTAGCTTTGATATATGTATATGTATATATAGCAGCTTATAAAAAAAATGTATATATAGTAGCCTTTTTTTATACACACACATAGATATAGCAACGTGCAGCGTGCTTTTATATATATAACTTGCAACTTGGCATCCAACGAATATAAAGTTATATTCCCAATTTGTCAAGTTGATATATTATATGTATTAGGTTCCAAACCAGCATGAGACCAGTTTGTTGGCATTGGGGTAAGCCTCCAGCTGATTATCAATTATCGCAAGCTGTATTATGGAGAAATCAATTCAATACAATCATGCGTTAGACTGGTAATGTTTGGTTGCATTTATTTTTTACCTAACGAAACAATGTCCAAAAGATAAACTAGCAAGTTAAAACTTCGAAGAACACTAAATAAAGTATAACGGTCTATTTTGATGCCTTAACTTAAAATACATAATATCTTTGTACATAATTTACCACAATATTTTAAACAATTTTATGCTATGTATCTTTGTACGTAATTTACCACAATATTTTAAACAATTTTATGCTGGTAACATAAAATTATTTAAAATATTGTGGTAAATTATGTACAAAGATATTATGTATTTTAAGTTAAACCAAATGATTAAATAATTTTTATTTAAAGAGAGAGGAAGAGAGAGGAAGAAAACGAGGGTAATTTAGCTAGTTCAATAAAAAATGGAGGGTAGTTTAGAGAAGAAACTCATATTGCTCCATTATGGTTCCCCAAGAGACACTTTCAGAATTGTTTCAAAATTGTGCCTCTATTATACCTGAATTATGGATGTAAAATGGTTGTTTGGACAGGCAATAGCATATATGCAACCAAAAAGACTTTCCTAACGAACCCTTAATTATATACCCAGATTTGACCATTTCGTACTTGTCTTTTTCAGGCCACGTCAAACTTGTTGGAAAATTCCACAGGATCCTTCTTAAAAAGAAATATAAAACAAGAATAGTGAAATTGAAATAGAGAATAACAACTAATTTTAACATAAGAATCTACGTGTAAAACTCCAAAACTTAAGAGAAAAATCACGGGTGTTGTCATAGACAACTAGAGAAACTTTCACTATAAGGGACATTGTTAGAATCATATTCTCAGTGACATCTCTACCCATGAAACTCAAAAATATCCAAGAACACATGAGATTATCATAAGCCACATTTAGTTTATATTCTCTAAGGCTTTACATCTTGGAATCTCTCACAGTTTCACACCTAAACACAATTACACTAAGAGATTTCTCATAAAGTTTTTCCTATTTTGGCTATCTCTCTCATAAGGTCTGAACGCCTCTCAAATCTCTAGAGAAACAAAACAATAGAAATGAAAGTTACAACCCAAAAACGTCTTATATTTATAATGAAAAATAGCATGCCCCATCGGCTGTCTAAACTCCTATCTAACCCGTCTGAAAAATATTGTCTTCTATCTCAAAAAAATGGACGTAAGAGCTTTACTTGTTCGAACAGTAAACTACCCGTCCAAACACCAATCTACAATGACAAAAAGTATCATTTACCCATATTTAGTGACCAAATTGTTACATTTGAAAACCAAGAATCAATAATATTTAGTGTAGTGTTCATGTTCGATTCAATATGTGGATAAACGTCCACATAATTAATTAATTTGTCTAATCAAATTAGAAGAAATCAATTCTTATCCCTTATTAACCTATAAATAGAGGGTCAGTCTTTTGTATTTCGCACACTAAATAATATACGTAAACTCTCTCTCTCTCAAACTCTGATCTTTCACCTACGTGATCAAGGTTATTTATGGTGTGAATAGTGGGAGGACTCTGGTAGCGATCCCCGAGTCCAGATGTGTTCGTAGATCCGTGTTAGTCACCGATTTGCCAACTGTAAGCGACGTGGAACCAAGCAGCTTGATCCGTGAATCTACGCTACAACAGGTATTCCGCTGCGTACTGATACATGTGTGTATGTATATTATTTCCAACATTGATATCGGAGCTTTTGATGCTCAGTTCTCGTTTTTTTGTTAAATCAGTTTTAACTAACGTCGAATCTTGTGTAGATTCCTTGTGAACATTATGATTGCAAGCTACGTTTTCGTTTGCTTTGAAAATTTTTTTCTGGATGTTCAGTCACTGGTTTAGTATCAAAGGGCATGTTTATCCAGCTATTCTGCCATTAAAGAAGATAAGGTTACTAGAATGGTCCGTTATGAAAAAGATTTTTTTTTATTTACTTATTTATTTTGTTGACTCGTGGCATATTCAAGTTGTGTTTATTTTCTTAATGTTTGCTTTTTTTTGTACACTTTTTTTTTGGAATTTGATTATGAACAAGAGTTGTCAATTTTTACGTAGGTAAAGAATTTTTTGGTTAGAATTGACTTTGAATAATATAGTTCTTTGGCCCGGACTTGTTTTTGAGTAATCTAGTGGTCTAGGCCCGATTATCATTGATGAGTTTAAAGTTTTGGGTGTTAAATTGTTTAATGTGCTTTTCAATTATAGCCCAAATAATTAAATACTTCAAATTTAATGTGTTTTCTTATGCTTTTAATTATTATCTTTGTGATCATAATTAAATAAATTATTGAGTGTGTTTTTCTACTTGTGTGTACGATTGTGCCTAAAATTATTTATGCAATTTTTATTGTATGATTATTAATTCATTCCTTGAATTGTTATGAGGATTTGATTATGATTAATGTGTTTAAATTCATTTATTGAATTATCATTTGCATATATGTTAATGCAAATACTTTTGGTAATCTTTTTTAGTGATTAACAATAAAAAAGCAATGTCTAGTAAGTTCTGTCGAGCAAAGGGGTTACTTAATTGTGCGCCGTATTAAACGGAAGGCCCCCTCTTTCCTGGGAACGATCGGTTACTGAATTTTTTAGTCCCTAACTTAAAAGGTCGATAATTTTTTTTTTGGTGCTTTGTGCATAATAATCCTCATAATATGTCTATTATATGCTTAGTGCTTATAATAATAAATTTATGTGCATTATTGCTTACATATTATATTGTTAATATGTTGGATCATAAAGATTCGTTCTTGGATTATTGATTGGTGAAAGATGAAGGTTAAATGATTTTTCTTTTGATTGTGGGTGATGACTTGAGCATAGCAATTTTTCGACCTTGCATTTTTTAGGAAAATTATTTGATTTTTATGTTTTAAATTGATAAATTGTGCCTAATTGAAATCCAACCTTCATTTGCTTTTGTAGTAATGGCCTCAAAAAATGTGATTGCTGACCTTAATAAAGGAGAAAAGTTAACTGGATCTGAAAATTATGATGTGTGGAGGAGGAAGATTCAGTATCTTCTCAACGACCAAAAACTGCTTGAGACCTTGGAAATGGCTATGGTGCCTCCCGAAGAAGGTAACACTGCCCAGCACCGTCTGACAAGGAAGCCTATGACAATTGGGTCAAAAAGGACTGTTGTGCACGGTTCACAATGCTTAGTGCTATGCAAAATGACCTAATTGGTGATTTTGAGGATTGCACTACGGCTCGGGCCATGTGGAATGAGCTCAAAATCAAGTTTGGGCAAACCAATGCCACTAGGCTTCGTGCCTTGAACCTCAAATTCAATGAGTATACGCTGCTCCCAGATCACACAATGCCCGAGCATCTTCGTGCAATGAAGGGCATGATTAAGGATTTGAGGAATGCTAGTGTTGAGCTCAGTGATGAGCAACAGTGTTGGCCATGATCCGTTCCTTGTCGGACCCTGAGTGAGCCCACATGAAGCAATTGATGACTCACTCAGAGAACATCAAGACCTTCGATGATATTTCTTGTCACCTTGAGCTAGAAGCTGATTGCAAAGCTACTACCAAAAAAGTGGCCTTAGTGGCCCATGCTCCCAACAAACCCAGAAATGGGTATAAGGGAAAAGGAGGAGGGAAAAAGAAGCAATGGAAAGGTCACGGGCCTAAAGGCAAGAAGATTGAGAAGCCAAAGCCCAAGAAGAATGTAGCTAAGATGAAGTGCTACAACTGTGGGCAAAAGAGACACCTGGTCAGAAACTGTTCTGAGCCTAATAAGGTAGTTCCTCAATTGATTTTTGTCAATGTTTGTTCTTATGCATTAGTTGCTAACTCCATTCTTGATTGGATTTTGGATACAGGAGAGAACAAACACATAGTTCGTGACAGACAGGGCTTTGTGGATTTTCACCGAATCCTAGCTGGAACTCAGTACGTCTATTTGGGAAATAATGGACAAGTGGAGATTTTGGGATGCGGTTCCTATCAACTTCAATTGTTAGGGGGTCGCAGTTTAATCCTACATGATGTTTTGTATTGTCCAACTTTTCGAAGTAACCTTTGCTCTGTGCTAGCTTTATTGCCTTTAGATTATTCTTTTCATTTTGAGAACAATGTTGTTGACATGTTTTTTGATAATAAATTGTTCTTTAGTGGACAACTTGTCAATGGTTTCTTTAAGTTAAATTTGGATTATTATAAGCTTCTTCTTCTTTTGCACTAGTTACTTTCCCTAAAATAGATGGTATGTGATGGCATGCTAGACTTGGCCATATTGGTCAAGAAAGAATGGCTAGATTAGCCAAAGCGAGCCTATTGGGCTCGCTTGAAAAATTCAATCTCCCTGTGTGTGAGGATTGTCTAATGGGAAAGGCATTAAGAAAGCCTTTTGGTAAGGCTCTTAGGGCCTCTCATCCATTGGAGTTAGTCCACTCAGACATCTGTGGACCTATGAATGTTAAAGCTCGACATGGAGCGTAGTACTTCATAACATTTATAGATGATTATTCACGATTCGGGTATGTGTACCTGCTTTCCCATCGACATGAAGCATTAGAATGCTTCAAACGCTTTGTTACGGTAGTCGAAACTCAGCAAGAGAGAAATTTGAAAACTCTCCGAACTGATAGGGGATGCGAATATCTGTCCGATTCCTTTAAACTTCTATGTAAAACTAAAGGAATTAGTAGGCAACTTACAATTCCTGGGACACTGCAACAAAATGGTGTAGCAGAACGTCGAAACAGGACTTTGTTGGACATGACTAGGTCTATGATGGCTCAAGCCAATCTCCCAATAAGTTTTTGGGGCGATGTACTACTTACGGCAACATACATACTTAATCGTGTTCCAAGTAAGTCTGTGCCTACTACTCCCTATGAACTCTAGAATAAAAGGAAACCAGAGTTATATCATCTGCGCCCATAGGGCTCAGCAGGATATGTTCACTCCACCTCCCACAAGTATGGGAAGCTTGGCCCAAAGGCTAGCAAAAAGGTGTTCATCAGATATCCTGAACACTCAAAAGGGTATGTGATGTATGGTGAACATCCTTATGGGGTATGACAGAGACAGAATCCAGAGATGTGGAATTTTTAGAGAATGAATTCCCAAGCATTTGTGATATTCGTAAAGAATTAGAATTGTATGAGTTACAGTCTATGGAATCTTCTACTATCTCTGGCGAGGAGAGGGAATTAGAACATCCTCAGACAATCGCCATAGATAGTGGGAGTAATGAAAACTTTTTACGAAAAAGTCAACGTGGAAACATTTCTCGTTGACATTTTGGAGTTGAAGGACATGCGTTGTTATGCTCTCTATCAGATGTAGATGAGCTAGCTTCGTACAAAGAAGCACTTCAATCACCTGCTTGCAATGATTGGTTAGCTGCCATGAACGATGAGATGAAGCCAATGGCAAAGAACCAAGTTTGGGACTTGGTTGACCTTCCACCAGGCCAAAAGGCCATTGGCAATAAATGGGTCTTAAAAGTAAAAAGGAAGGTCGATGGCTCAATTGACAAGCATAAAGCCCGACTTGTAGCAAAAGGCTATACCCAAATGGAGGGTGTAGACTACGAAGAGACTTTTTCTCCTGTGGTGAGATTTGTCTCTATTCGCTCGATCCTTGCACTAGTAGCTCATTTAGATTTGGAGCTGCACTAGATGGATGTTAAGACAGCTTTCTTAAATGGGAAGCTGGATGAGGAGATCTATATGAATCAACCTTTTGGTTTTGTGGCAGAGGGACAAGAAGGCAAAGTGTGCCGTCTTAAAAAATCCATAGATGGTCTCAAACAATCATCTAGACAATGGTATCTCAAGTTCCATGAAGCCATTTTGTTGGCAGGCATGGATATGATTGAAGATAACCATTGTGTATATGTCAAAAAGACAGGAGAAGGTTTTTTGATCATGTCTCTGTACGTAGATGACATTTTACTTGCTGGGAATAATACGGAGATGATTAATGCCATGAAAGAATGGCTATCTCCATTTTCGAAATGAAGGATATGGGTGAGGCTAACTATGTGCTTGGCGTCAAGATCATGAGGGATAGATCCAAAAGAATTCTTGGTTTGTCACAAGAAAATTATATTAATTTGGGAGAAGTTCCGCATGCATCAATCAAAGCACGTTGATACCCCTGTTGAAAACGGTCGATATTTATCACTTGATCAATGCCCTAAGACAGACGAAGAAAGAAATAGGATGAGCAAGGTTCCCTATGCCAGTGTAGTTGTGAGTCTGATGTACGCTATGTTGTGTACTCGTCCTGATATCTGTTTTGCAGTTGGCCTAGTGAGTCGATATCAAAGTAATTCGGGTCTTACCCACTGGGAAGCCGTGAAAAGAATATTTCGTTACCTTCGTGGAACCACAGATCTAGTCTTCTGTACGGTGGAGGAAACCTAAAACTAACTAGATTCAGTGATGATGATTTGGCCAGTGATAGAGACTGAAGAAAATCCACTTCTGGATATGTGTTTATCCTTGGTGGAGGAGCAATACTTGGTGTAGCAAAAAGCAGAGCTGCATCGCTCTATCAACAATGGAAGCTGAATACGTGGCATGTTCAGCTACAGTCCAGGAGGTCGTCTGGTTAAGGCATTTTTTATGACATCTCGAGGCTACCTCTCAGATTGAAAAGCCTGTCGAGATTTTCTCCGATAGCATGCCCACCTTGGAGTATGCAAAGAATCGCAAGTATCATGGGAAGACAAAGCATATTGATATTCGTTATCATAATATCCGACTTATGGTCAACCAGAGAGAAGTTACCCATGAACACATTTCCACCAAAGAGATGGTAGCTGACCCGTTAACAAATGCAATACCTAGAGATTTGTTTTTCATTTGATGTTAGAACAATGGGTCTACGTAGACTCTAGTTATGTAAAGGGTATTTATTGGATTCTCATTTTTTTCATGAAATAAAATGAAGTACATTCATAATATGTTTATGTTTATTACACCATAAATTTAGGCACAATTTAATGTCACAAGGCTACGATCTCCTTACTCACACGAGGAATCATTCTGTCACCTGCGTGGTTGGCAGAAAGAGACAAGAAACCTGGTTGTCACTTAAGTAGTGACATGAGCGGTTTATTTTTGCATAAGTTGCTTAATTTATACGTTGCCTCAGTAAGTCTGCGATGAGAGTATTTCTATAGTCGAATGTGTGATTAATCACCACATATAAGCATTACGAAAGCCGGACAAAATGCGTGAGTTGACATTTTAAGTTGGATGATTGTGTAGCATCTATGAAAAATCCATATGATGTTTATGCAAGTGACGTCCCATCAAGTGGGAGCTTCATCATAGCATGTAATATGTTTTTATATGTGCTAAGTCGATCACTTAAGGACTGACATGAAAAACAATTTATCTGCCACTGTGTGAGCCTTGAAAATTATTTATGCTCTTACGACTTAAGACTATATCATGTAGTTGGAGTTTGAAGTGTTTTCTTAGTTGTGTTATACACAGCCATGAATATTGTTACGGTTGAATGAGGCACAGCTAGAAAATATTAAAACAAAGACGAATTGATATGAGTTATTAAGGAAGATTGTTTTGATAACATGCCTTAATAGTACAAATCCATAGCCCGGACAATCACAAATTCTTTTAGCAACAAAGTGATCATGGATGAATACTTGTACCTGTGTGGAAATCAAGCACTGTTCAGAGATTATTCTCAAAAGGCGTTGAGAGTGTTTGGTTTGGTGTGGTCAAACTGTCTAGAGCATAGACGAACTATATCTATATGATATGTTACGCTAGTTAGGTGGCAACTTGGTGTAACTGTTCAACCGAGTGTCGAATCTTCTTCGTCTGGTCGCATGCCCTACTGCCTTTACAACGTTTGAGAGAAAGTCCTATGTGCACGAGTGGGAGATGTGGATAAATATCCACATAATTAATTAATTTGTTTAATTAATAATTAAGGATAATATCTAGTTGGATATTAATCAAAATTAAGTATTTGATTTTGAATGGCATTAGCCTAGGAGATTTGATAGACTTCTAATCAAATTAGAAGACATCAATTCTTATCCCTTATGAGCCTGAAGGTCAGTCCTTTGTATTTCACACACCAAATAATATACGTAAACTCTCTCTCTCTCTCAAACTCTCGTCTTCCGCCTACGTGATCAAGGCTAGTTAGGGTGTGAATAGTAGGAGGGCTCTGGTAGCGATCCCCGAGTCCAGACATGTTCGTAGATCCGTGTTAGTCACCGACGTGCCAACGATAAGCGACGTGGAACCAAGCAACTCGATCCGTGAATCTACACTACAACAGGTATTCCGTTGCGTACTAATACATGTGTGTATGTATATTATTTCCAACACAATCAAAAGAGACCAAAACGAATATATAGGTGTATAACTAATTTGCCCATTTCGTAATTTGCCTTTTTTCGTTTGATATATTATATGTATTAGGTACCTAACGAAAATGACCAATTTGTTGGTCACTAATCCATGTGGATATCCTGCGAAGTTATTCCTTCAATGAAATAACAACAAGAAAAAAACAACAAAACCTAACCCACCTAACAACAAATTCAATTGTCTATGCATGCAACATGCCATGTTAGAATAACATATTAAAAAAAAAATGAAAAAACTTCAGTTTTTCTACATTATTGGAGTTCATATATTAATCGAAGTCGAGTTCATATATTAATCGAAGTCCTCGAAGACAGTAAAAGACTTACACCCTTGGTCGCCATTGTAGATTTTGATTAAAAAATTAGTATTGATTTCGCCTGACTTTGTTGGCTTGTGAAGCAAATTGGTGTTTGAATTTATGGATTGAATGCAAAAACGTTTTGAATTTGGTCTATCTATTTCACACGGCGCGCATTTGGTTCCTTTATAAGTGACGTGCGTGGAGTGCCGCGAAGTATGCGTGCTGCAGGGAAGAGACGGTGTCGGCTGAGTTGTAGTATTGGGCCGGCCAGCCAGCTGTGCCACGGAGGCAGGAGTACTGTTGTTGAGTTGGATTACAAAAATGACATGTAGCCCATCAGTTTGGCAGTCCATGAGAGCGCAACAGGTTTATTCAATTAATTTAATAAATCAAATAACTTTATTCGCTTATTTATCCCAAAATTCATTATCCAAAATTTGTTATTTTAATATTGATTCCATTGTTTTTCAAAACACATTTTAGATTAATTGTTTTAATTCTGAATCCATTATTTTTGAAATTCCATTAAAAAAACAATGGAATTAAGATCTATCAGATAAAACTCATCAACAATGGATCTTCTTAGAGAGAGGTTTATGTACTGATTCCGAATATGTAATTTTTTAAAAATCTAACATGTATTTTGAGAGTTAAAACGTTTTAAACTTTCGTTTAACAGACTTGGGCTCCCATGGGTTACCACTATATTAGCTACCTAGCACTACTGGTTGGATTAGGATTAGGATTAGCAATTGTAGTTTGACTAGAATTATATTTTGTACAATCGTTGTAGTAACCGGTTTTCATCCGGCCAAAAAAATAAAAAATAGAAAAACACAAAAAATGCAAAAGCCCGTTCTTGAGACCGCAAGTTCACAAAAATTCAGAAAGCCACTCTTGGACCCATAAGCCTACAAAAACTCATTTCTTTGACCCACAAGCCCACGGATATTCAAAAGTTTGTTTCTTGGATCCGTACGCCCACAAACACCCAAATATTAGCCCAATAAAACCTAACCCTAGAAATTATCTACAAAATAAGGAAATTAAAAGATTTTGGGAAATAAAACCTTAAAAAGGGAAACGTGACAATTTTTTAGGGTTTTGTAAAAGGAATGAAAAATACAAAAAGGAGTTATTTTTTTAGGGTTTCTAAAAAGGAAGAAAATAAGGTTTAAGGGGACTTTTTGGTAAAATAGTAGAAATAGGGTTTTTGTGTGAGGTGACATTATATAAGGGAGCTAAGGGGGGAGGAGAGAGACAATTAAGAGAGGAAGAAAAAGAGAGGAGGCGTGAGAGAAAAGAAAAAAAGAGGGTTTTGGCTTTTGGCGAAAAAATAATAAAAATAAAGGGAGAGAAGGCAGCCGTAAGAGAGAGAGAAAAAGAGAGGAAAAAGAAAGGAAAAAAGAGAGAAGGAAGAGAAAGAAAAAGAAGAAGAAAAGAGGAAGGAGAGTTTAGTTGATTATCATCTTTTGAGTTCTGTTCTTCAAAGGTAAACATTCTTTGTATCCACTTTGCCTTGCTAAAAAGAATATCTATATTTGATTTCTTGGCTAGGATCTTTGTATACTTACCATGTTACTATTTGGTTTTGATATCGGATTTTGATGTTATTTTGGGCTGATTTTTTATGCAGTTTTTGTGCAGTTTTATGGTTAATTTTTGGGCAGATTTTTGTGCAGTTTTCTAGTTAATTTTTGGACAGATTTCTGTGCAGTTTTTAGGTATTTTGTGGTTTGTTTTCTGGACAATTTGGGGGCTGTTTTTGGGCAGGTTTCTGGACTCTATTTGGACCGAAATTAATGGAAGTTTGTGCGATTTCAGGATTTTACTGGTTTATTACAATCCGTGTATATTTGGGCCTCATGTTGGGTAGTTTAATTCATCTATGTTGACTGGTATAATTTGGACATTTATTATTCGAATTATTTTTATTTACTATAAGTGTATGAATTTAAAATGGAATGTAGGTCATTTCAATTAAGGAAATCATAAGTTGATTTCCTTTATTTGGATTATGGGTCTTATTTGATTTCACTATGAATTTGCCATAAGTTAGCAATAATAGGTTAAATTGAATGATGACACTTTCCTAAATAATTATTTATACCATAAGTTGGTATTTAAAATTAAACCTACCAAAAAGTTGGTAGTGTATTTTAGTTAAACCTCCCAAAAGTTGGTAGAGTATTTCCATTTAAAAACTATCAAAAGTTAATAGTGTATTTTCATTTAAACCTACCAAAAGTTAGTAGTGTATTTTCATTAAACGTACCAAAAGTTGGTAGTGTATTTCCAAATAAAAACTATCAAAAGTTGATAATAATATTCCCAACTTTTTCCCAAAAACTATCATAAGTTGATAGTATTTTTCATATAAACTTTTTCTCAAAACAATCATACCTTGCAAAGAGCAAGTTTCCAAGAGATAGTCCTTAAATTAATTAGGGTAACCATTTCCAAACGGGAGTTGTGGGGTGCCTAACACCTTCCCCACACTCAATCGATCTCCGTACCCATTTTCTCTGGTTCGCAGGTCTTTACGGTGTCCAATTGCACCTTAAATCAATTGGTGGCGACTCTAAACATTTTCATCCTCCAACGCTGGTCTGCGTCGTGACCCCGGTTGCGACAACTGGTGACTTTGCTGGGGACCCCAGGTTTTTTAAAACCTTAGAGGGTCAAGCCCATATGATTAATTGATTGGCTATGGTTACTTCTTTTTGTATGATTAATTGTTTGTTTCCTTTATATGTTAAAGATATTGATCTATTTTGTTGTGGTAATTTTTTTTTGTCATCTCATACACTCACATTCATTATAGCCTACCACCTGGGCTCTACCTTTAGTATTAGAGAGGGTTGATCACTATTCTCGTGAGATTCCGTCTCCTCATGGATAGTGGAAGACATCCTCACCGGATCGACTTCCCTTAAAAGTTAAGGGAGGAGTTTTTGTCCCAATAGTTGGGATTTTAAAAGCAACCTGATCTGGGACCTCGCGGAGTAGTTAGATAAACTTACCCATGCACTTTATAAAGCCCTAGATCCATGTCCGAAACCTCCAGAAATTTAGGTTACCCCATGTAATGGCATATTCTATTTTTGTGTGATTTATTCATTTGTTGCTGATGTTTTGTTTACACATTCTTAATTGTAATTTCCATTACTGGTTTCTCTTCCCATGGAATTCACATAGGCATAGTCATTGCAATTTGGTTTGATAATATTGTCAAAACATCTTTCAATTGAAACAGGATGGCGTCAAGAGTGTCCATATATGAAAAGGTGGATATCTATGATGTAAGATATGGGTTGAGCATAATGCAATCCGAGCATGGAGATAGTTTGAAAGAGGATGTCTTATTACCAAGGGTAATGAAGACAGAATTTCAGAGTCACACATTGCCACGTCTGATAAGTTTATGGGCAAAGGTAAGTCCGCATTTCAGAGTCACACATTGCTTCAAGCAGCTATTTCATATTGGGATCCGGCATACAGGTGCTTCACATTTGGGCAAATAGATTTCTCACCCACAATTGAGGAATATGCTCAGTTACTACAATTAGAGCCTCATAATATGAAAATGTATTACTTCCATGAAAACATGTCAGCTGAAAAAATTATTGCCAAGATGTTGGGATGTGAGATTGAGAATGTCAAGAGGATGGGTTCATTCAAAGGGAGCAAGTGGTGTTTTCCAATTGAAGAGTTGATGAAATATGTGGAGGGAAAGCCGAAGACAACATTAGGACAGTCAGCATTGGCACTTGCAATATATGGAGCTATATTATTTCCTTGCACTCAAGGATATGTGGAAGGGAGAGTGATCAAGCTTTTTAATCAGGTAGATCGCGGTGTGAACCCAGTTCCTACAATAATATGTGAAACGATTCTTTCTTCAACTTTTGTCGTCGCAATATAAACGCAAGGTTCAATGGATGTTCAGCTTTGCTCGGAATATGGTTTAGTAAGTCACATCAAATACTGCAAGGAGCTTGATTTTCCAAAGATTGGCTTTAAGGATCACACGCGGCTAGAAAGGAGACCGATATTAGAGTTCATAGAGGCAAAGTGGAAACCTAGCCACCCGAATATTGGAGAATGGGAAAAGTTCTTGCAATCCCTGGATGTTCGTAGTGTAGAAGGAAAAGCACCGTGGTTTTTGCCTGACACATTTCTATATTGGTGTGGAGATTTTCCTTGGGTCTCTCTTTTAGGCCCGTGGGGAGCCATCAGTCAAGCACCAGCATTAGTATTTAGGCAAATAGGGTCTAATCCTTGTATTCCAGCAACACATGGGTTGTTAGATCTTGATTTTTCTTATGATGATGGAGAAGATTTGGAATTGATTGTACCTAGGGTACGAAAGATACTTCAAGCATTGAAAAATCTTAAGATTACGAATCGAGGCAAGCACAGATCAGATGGTACCCTAATTTACTTTAAGTGGCATGAGAAGAGGGGCAAAACTATTTCAGAAGATCATATCCAAAGAGGAAATACCCATAAGGAAGGAACAAGGGTACCTCAGAATATAGTAGGGGAAAATGAAATGAGTTTCAAGGAAATGAGCATACGGGTCACAGAAGGAAAGGGCCTGACATTGAAGAAGTCGAAGACTTAACTATGAAGAAGATTCAGAATTTAAAAGAAGCGTTACTGAGGATGACTCAAGAAGCCGAAAGCTATAAAAGGAAGTATAGTTAACACAAGAAGAGCTCTCTCAAGCAAAGATACAAGAGATGGAGGAAATGAAAGAACTAGAAAGGGTTAGTAAGAAGAGGAAGCAGTTGGAACAAAATAACCTACAGATGCAATTTAAACTCCAAAGGGCAAAAGTGGAGATGTCACATGCATTAGAGGAACTTAAATCTTGGAAGTCCGAACACCAAAGAATTGAGCGAGCAAATGTCACAATGGAAGCGGCCATAAGAAGAACGAATGAAGAAATTAAGAGGCTAAGAGCGTTACATCAAGAGTTGCTCAACCAAAACCAGACTGAGATGGCTAGGCTAGCAGATGAGAATGAGGCATTACTTGATGGACTTGTAGAGAATCGTGAGGCACGAGCTATGCTTACCCGTCAGATTGAGATAGCAATGTGCCAAGTGACAAAGTTGTTTGCATGGGCTATTGCTTTTGAGGAAGAAGCTGCAAAGTTGAGCCAAACTGAAGTGCTTCAGGGCCAGAATTCAGGAAAGTCCTACAATTCTTGGCCAATCTTTGCAAGGACCTAGAGATAATTTGGAGGGCTTCAGCATGGAGGGTTTTCAAACTAGGGATTAATTTTATTTTCAGGGCTACCATGTAAAAGTAAAAGTCGTTTTAATGAAATGATGTTTTGTTTTTATTGTATTTTCAAATTGCAATGACTATATAGGATTCACACACAAGCATGCATAAGAAAAATAACAAAACAAGAAAACTGACCTTGTTACATTTTTTCAAATTAGGGGGTTTTAGTGCATCATTAATCATAGCTTTCAAGAAGCAACATTATCGCCCCTATCAAACTCATCTGCAATCCAAAATTATCGAGAATATGGAGCATGAAACGGGGGAATAGAGTCAGAATCAGGATATAGCAGAAATAAAAGAACAGATGGCCTTACCAATGAAGAATATGGCATTGCTAGTGAAGGGAAAAGGAGTAGCAGAAAATTATGAAACATTGGAGGTTCCTGAGAATCATCTGCATCAGGAAGTACCAAATTACCCACCTGGGTTTACTCCTGTTCGTACCCAACCTTTGCCTGGTTTGCATCAACATCAATATGCTTCCCAACAACCAGTTATTCAGAACCCGAAGTATACTCATCCAATTGAGACTCATATGCATGATAATTCATTCCCAATCGGTGCTGATACCACGAGAGTTTTCACTAGCAGAGTAGTGATTGAGGGCCATGGAGGGTTTTAATGCCTCTGGAATGCTGAACCCAGGCAACTTGTGCCTTAACGATATATTGTCGGCATATGCAGCCATATGCAAATGATGAGAAAGTGTTGGTGCATTATTTCCAAGATAGTCTGACTGGGGTAGCTCAAAGGTGGTTCAATACCCTTAATCCTTCGTCAGTATCTTCATGGGAGGACTTAGCTGAAATGTTTATGAAACAATATAAGCACAATGAAGAGAAGATCCCTACCATTTACGATCTACAGAATACAACAATGAAGAGTGGAGAAAGCTTCAGGGAGTTTGCTCATCGATGGATGGATGTGGCAGCTTAGATAATTCCACCACTATCAGAGAAGGATTTGTTGAATGCTTTTATTGACGCTCTCCAGGAGCCTTATACTTCCAATTTGGTTGGAGGTGGCCACAATAACTTAGCTGATATGATACAGGCAGGAGAACGAGTTGAACGATGTATGAAGAGAGGTACTCTGCATTATCCGACCCTTGATAAACCAGACCCAACTAAAGGAAGTAAAGGCAAAAAGAATGAAGTGCATTCTATAAATTCCGATAGGAATATCTTTTTATAATTTAAAAAGAAATCAATGTCAATTAACAATTAGCACACAAATTTGAACTCTAATGATTATCCTAATCAACATTCATTTCAATGCAAGATGTGATACAATATGGTGAATGATCAATTATCAAATAATCAAGGAATTGCAAAAACAGATTTTTTCAAACAACACACTGCGCACAGATTTTACAACTCAAATTTCACCTAGCAAATCAAGTCAGAATTCAATGATATTTGGTATGCAGTATCACAACACCCTAATGAATACTATATCAAAAATTCAGATTAAAATTCAAAGTTTAGCTATGTGAACAGTGCACGGACAGACTAGTGGTTCAGAAAATTCTGCAATCAAAACACTTAATCAATCAACAAGCAAACAATGCAATCAAGAAAGTCCACACAGCAATTTATAGTAGTTCGGAGACTCTTCTCCTACATCTACTACCTAGGTTCACCAACCTAGGATTTTTCAATCTCCACTAAGGATGTGGTTTTCTCAAGAGCTCCACAAAACTCACAAGGGTTTTTAGGTCACCCTTAAAACTGAAGATTTCAAGATAATCTTCAAACTTTACAGCCAAGGGTTTCAAGCACTCCCTTAAACTCAACCTCAACAAGGTTTTTGCCCAATGAAGGGACTTTTACAAGTGTTCGGTATAAATGGTTCACTCAAGGTTTGCACTAAGCAAATGAGGTTGAGGAACACTCAAGAATCACAATATCACCTCACGGGTTGGATAGAAAATGAAGAATAATGAGGATTTTCGAATCTGAAAATAAGAAGCCAAATGAGAAGCACTCCCTCTTTGCAAAAGCAAAATAGTGAGGAAATCTTTAGAGTGGCTTGGGTAGAAGCTTGGATTCAATGGCACAAACTAGCTTAAAAGCTTTGAGAGCAAGAATTTCTTCAATGTAATTTTGGCTTCTCCAAGTTGGAATGAGGAAGAACCCCTCTTTATAATTTACCAAGCTCTTGTGATTTCCACCATTGGATCTTTTTCTATCTTCAAATCTCGACCTTCAATTACATGTGCAAATCTTGGCCATTGAATGAATAGATCATTAAATCTTGACCTTACAATATGTAGCCGTTGCACTTGCATTATTTTCCAAGTCTAGCTTTCCAAGATTTGAGTTGTCATGTGCACTTGCAGCCATCTTTGACAATTTGATCAAACTTGCACCAAATCTTGACCTTGGTATCTCCAACAATTTTGTCATCTTTGACCATTTGATCAAACTTACACCAAATCTTGGCCTTGGTATCTCCAATGATTTCCTACAAAATGTGTAGCAACTTGCAACCATCTTTGACTCCAAAAATCAAGTAAGATCTTCTTTTAAGTCAAAAATTGCAAGCAAGAATATGGTCTTATGCACAACCATTGGATTCATCTTTTAAATGGTCATCTTAACCCTTCAAGTCTTGTTGTAATCTGATCCATTCATAATTCAAAACAATTCAATCTCGGCCATAGATTAGTGTACCGTTGGAGCTTGTAGTCTTCAAGAATATCTTCATAATCTAAGTCTTGTCTAGTTGCAAAATATACTTTCTCATCTCTTACAAATTTCAACCATTGCATTTGTCCTTTAGCTTCATCAATTTTCTTCTCACAAAAATCTTATCATTGACCTCAATAAAGGAAGCATGTGCAAGATCTTGTTTGATGAAGATAAGAGATCCTTCACATGACCAAACATGTCCCTCCAATCTTGACTTCAAACTCTGAATTTGGCAGCACCAATATATCCATATTATACAGCTCCAAGGCTAATTCCAAACATCAATCAAAATGCCTTAGTGGAAGGTTGATGAACATAGGTTTTTCTTGGTTTTCTAGAGATCCAAGCTCATACTTGAAAACCGGACTTCAATTCACTTGAGCAAACTGAATTCTGAGTGATATAACATCCTCATGATGATTAACCTACAAGGAAATAGGAGGTAGAACTCCTCAATTGTATGTAAGCTCAAAGAGCTTCATATGGAGCGCATAGGTTAATTACATTAGAAAAACAACTCAGAAAATTCATATTACTGCATGATAAATCATTGTATATGTATTAGAATGTCCATGTAAAATTTCATAACAATCGGAAATCGTTTGGTCACTCAACCAAGCAATTTGATCACTAATAGTGAAACCGATAAATTCTAAGTGTAAATTCAATGTCATTTTGCAAACTCAGTGTAAATGACCTTTTCTCTTGAACTTTACTAGGTCAAATATGTTCATAGTGATAAAACTAAGATGCACACGAAATTTCATTTAAATCGGAGTTCATTTGGTTCACCACGTTCACAAAGAACACATATGCACAAAATTAGGTAAAACCTAGTTTTGGCGGAATTTAAGCATATGACCAAATGTATATGTGATGCACTTAATTTATCATGATTATAGTCCTAGAGCATATATTAGACTTTTATGTGCATGTGGTTCAAATTTCAAGTCATTTTGATCTAAGTTGGTTAAGATAAATTATGATCATTAGAAGATTAATGCCCTAACTTAGTCCATGTATGTTTGTTTTCAAAACTAAATTTCCAGCACTATCTCAAAAATATATAGATATCAAATTCACATAGAGCTATGCATAAGCCTTCATTTAAGTGTATATGCACAATTAAGATATTAAACAATTAACCAAATAACCATTTAAGCATGTTTTCTAGCATTTTAGAATATGTTCAAGTCAAGCATGCTCACACACATTTTAGTATACAATCATACACAATCATACACAATCATCAAAAACACAATGTTGACTAGACACTAAGTCTTGGTCCAACAGTTTGCTCATCGATGGATGGATGTGGCAGCTTAGATAATTCCACCACTATCAGAGAAGGATTTGTTGAATGCTTTTATTGACGCTCTCCAGGAGCCTTATACTTCCAATTTGGTTGGAGGTGGCCACAATAACTTAGCTGATATGATACAGGCAGGAGAACGAGTTGAACGATGTATGAAGAGAGGTGCTCTGCATTATCCGACCCTTGATAAACCAGACCCAACTAAAGGAAGTAAAGGCAAAAAGAATGAAGTGCATTCTATAAATTTCGATTCAAATCCCACTGTTTATGGTGTGCCTACTTCAAACTATCGCCCTAGAAGCAATGCCTCAAGAACGTCAAGCCTAGGAGCCTACTATAACCATAACGACACCCAAAATCCTTATCCACCCCGATTCAACGCACCATCACCCAATCAATACCCACAAAACCCAAACACGTACCAAAACTTCCAAAACCCAAACAGTTACCAAAATTTTCAAAACCCAAACACTTACCAGAACCCTCTTCCAAATTTCCAAAACCAAAGACCCAAAAGGCCCGTTGAGCATTTCGATCCTTTGCCCATAACCTATGCTGAATGTTTCACGAAACTTCAAGCGTAAGGAGCAGTGGCTCCTGTTCCGGGACGGGTCCACCAATCTCCATATCCCCATTGTTACGACCCTAATACGACATGCTTATATCATGGAGGTACACCCGGGCACTCAACTGAAAGTTGTCTACAGATCAAAAGGATAGTCTAGGGGATGATTGAAGCGAAATGGCTGGATCTTAATGCAATCAATAAACCAAATGTCAACAACAATCCATTGCCTAATCATGAGAAGGAGGGTGTGAATGCCATTGAAGAATTTTGTGCTATAAAAAGATGGGTCTCAGAGATTGCGATGCCGTTGGGCCAGTTGTTTATGGTGTTGAGGAAAGAAGGATTGGTTGAGGAGGTAGCAGTGGATACGCCCGTTCAATGTGGACTTTTTGACATCATGAACGCTTGTGAGTTCCATAAAGGACAAATGGGACATGCTATTGAGAATTGTAGTGGCTTTTAGGAAAAGGTACAAGAGTTGATGGATTTGAAGATAATAAAGTTTGAGGTGAAAGTCCAATCAAACGAAGTCAGTGTCATAGGAGGATATTATCAAGGGCCTAGGCCGAATTGTGCTCCGCAATTTGTCCTACAGTATTGTGTGGAAGATGCGCCACCAGTTGGGCCACTAAAACCAAAGATAGATCCTTTGTACAAAAAGACAAGGCCGTACCATGGAATTATGAAGTAGGAGCTAGTGGAAAGCAAGGAGAAATGGTAGATAATGTTTCTGGTGTTAGTGGAGTTACCCGGAGTGGGAGATGTTACCCGAGAAATGAGACAAAAGGAGATATAGTGGTGGATCTTGAAGCTGAGCGTAAAAGGAAAAGGAAAGCAATACTTGAAGTTGAAAGGTCAGGTTCTATTCCAGAAGAAGGTCTTTTTGTACGTCCAGAAGAGAAAAAGAAAGTTGTAACTGATATGGAAGTTCAGGAGTTCCTGAAAATTATTTGACAGAGTGAGTACAAGGTAGTGGATCAATTGAAGAAAACCCCTACAGAGATTTCGATCTTAGAGTTGATAATGAGTTCTGAACCACATCGACAAGTCTTGATGAAAATGTTAAACCAGGCGTATGTATCAGACAAGATCCCTACAGACTCTTTCAATGGCATTGTGGGAAATGTGTTGGCCTCCCATTTGTTGTCCTTTACTGAAGAGGATATTCCGCCTGAAGGGATGTGGCACAACAAAGCTTTGTATATTTCAGCCATGTGTCATGGAAAGGAATTAGCAAGTATCCTGGTGGACAATGGGTCATCCTTCAATATCTTACCAAATGAGCCTTTTGAGAAGCTGTCGATTGACAGATCTTATTTAAGACAAGTACCAATGGTAGTGAGAGCATTCGACGGAACACGTAGAGAGATTATGGGAGAAATTGAAATACCTTTACAGGTTGTAAGTGTAACTTTTAATGTGCCATTTGTGGTAATGGTTATCTCACCAACCTATAGTTGCCTGTTGGGACGACCTTGGATTCACACTGTGAGAGCTGTTCCATCATCGTTGCACCAGATGCTCAAGTTTATTTATGATGGAAGGGTTTATATAGTAAAGGGTCAGTCAAAATGGATGGTTGCCAGCTTGTCTAATAGTTCTCCTATTGATGCTCCGACGGAGGGGATTGAGAGTTCATTCCAATCTTTTGAAATTGCTAGTGCTAGCTATGTGAAGGAGGGACTTTCTCCCCTAAAGCCACAAATATCCAAGGTTACGAAGAATGTAGCAAAATTTATGTTGAAAAAGGGGTTTCACCTATAAGAAAGACTCGGTAAAAATCGACAGGGAATTAAGAAGCAAGTAGAAATGGTGAAACATCCAGAACGCTGGGGTTTGGGTTATAAGCCAACCAGGGTTGACAGGAATCGTGTGCAAGCAGAAAAACAGGCAAAAAGGTTCGCCCGTCTGGAAGGAAAGGAATTCGAAGTTGAAAAGAAACCGATTCCCTGGCTTTATGACAATTTTGTGTATGGAAGGATGCAGAACAAGATAAGTTTGGCTGATATTGGGGCAATTTTTTGAAAACTACCATTGGAAAACTCAACTGATGTAACTGGGGCAATTTTGGCAAATATATGTGATCAGTTTGAAGAGTTCCAAGTTGCTGTGGTGGAAGAGGAACAGAGTTCGGCTCTAGACCTTGCCTTGTCATCTCGCGTCCCTCAAATTTCAAACTTGGCAACTGGACCAGTCTGGAGCTCCCAGTATCTCTCAAGAGTCTGCAAGAGTAATCCTGAATGCACTACCATCGTTGGTCTAGCTCGTGGCTTTCTTTTGGGGTCTTTTGTAATGAGCATGCTTTACTTTGCTTTCAATAAATTTTATAGTATGGCGATTGCAAGTTCTATCTCTATACATACTTCCTTTTTCCATGAAATGAAAGTCTTTTGACATATTCATGTTTCTTTACCTCCATTCAAGTTTTTATTCTCCATTCTCAATACCACTTTCATTCATTTCTTTAACAGGATTGAAAATGATGATAATAAAGAGAACGAACTTAATGACCCAAATTTTGATGCACCCATTAGCAATATTGAATCTGACTATGAAATAGATGAAGAAGTTGAGATTTTTCCTGAGATGTTAAGACAAGTCAATCAATAAGAGAAAATAATACAGCCGCATCAAGAGTTAACTGAAGTCGTGAATTTGGGAACTGAAACGGAGAAAAAAGAAGTCAAGGTAGGAGCTACCTTTGAAGGAGAAAGCAAAAAGAAGTTGATAGATTTATTGCATAATTACTAGGATGTCTTTGCATGGTCTTATCGGGACATGGCCGGTCTTGATACAAATGTTGTTGTTCATAAGTTGCCATTGATTCCAGAATGTATTCCTGTGAAACAAAAGCTGAGGAGAATGAAAGCAGACATGCTTTTGAAGATAAGAGATTAAGTGAAGAAGTAGTTTGACGCTGTTTTCTTGGCAGTGGCACGATATCAAGAATGAGTGGCGAATATTGTACTTGTTCCCAAAAAGGATGGCAAAGTTCGGATGTGTGTTGACTATAGAGACCTCAATCGTGCAAGCCCGAAGGATAACTTCCCTCTTCCTCACATTGATGTTTTAGTGGATAATACAGCCAGACATTCTACTTTCTTTTTCATGGATGGATTTTCGGGTTACAATCAGATCAAGATGGCACCAGAAGATCGCGAGAAAACAACTTTTATTACTCTGTGGGGAACTTTCTGTTATAAAGTCATGCCGTTTGGTCTGAAGAATGCTGGCGCCACTTATCAAAGGGTCATGGTCACTTTGTTTCATGATATGATGCACAAAGAGGTTGAAGTTTATGTGGATGACATGATAGCAAAATCCGAAGAAGGTGAAAATCATATTGTGAATCTCCAAAAGTTGTTTGATCGATTAAGGAAGCATAAATTGAAGTTGAATCCAGTTAAGTGCACATTTGGGGCAACCTCGGGGAAATTGTTTGGCTTCATTGTGAGTAGAAAAGGAATTGAAGTACATCCTGATAAAGTGAAGGCGATCTTGGATATGCCACCTCCTCGGATAGAAAAGGAAGTTAGGGGTTTCCTGGGAAGATTGAATTATATTACTAGATTTATTTCACAGTTGACGGCTACTTGTGAACCTATATTTAAATTGCTGCGTAAGAGTAACTCGACTGAGTGGAACGAAGATTTTCAGATAGCATTCGAAAAGATCAAGTAATACTTGAAAAGTCCTCCAGTGTTGATGCCTCCTGTGGCTGGCAGGCCGCTTATTCTCTATTTGACTGTCTCAGATAGTTTGATGGGATGTGTGCTCGGACAACATGACTCATCGGGAAGGATAGAGCGTGCCATTTATTACTTAAGCATGAAGTTTACTAGTTGTGAAGCAAATTATTCAATGTTGGAGAAGACTTGTTGCTCATTGGTTTGGGCTGCGCATCGACTTAGACAATACATGGTTTATCACACTACATGGTTGATTTCCAGGATGGATCCTATCAAGTACATTTTTGATAAACCTTCTCTTCCAAGGAGGACAGCTAAATAGCAGATGTTATTATCAGAATATGATATTTTATATGTCGCACAAAAGGCGATCAAAGGGAGTGCAATAGCAGATTATTTGGTAGATGGAGCGATTGATGATACTCAGTCTATGGATTTGAAATTTCCAGATATTGATGTCGTGACTGTGTCGATGGAAGAAGAGAATCAGAAGAATTTGGAAAAATGGATTGTGTTGTTCGATGGCGCTTCTAATATCATAGGATGCGGAATTGGTGCGGTATTGAGCTGAGTATGAAGCATGTACAATGGGAATTCAAGCTGCTATTGATATTGGGATTAGGAGGCTACAGGTCTATGGTGATTCACAGTTGGTGATTAGGCAATTGAATGACGAATGGGAAACCAAAGATGACAAACTCATTCCATACTACCAGCATATCAAAAAATTAATCAAGTTTTTTGATTGGGTGGAGTTGGATCATATCCCAAGGGAAGAAAATCAAATAGCATATGCTCTGGCAACTTTGGCAGCAATGTTCGACGTAAACCCAAAAGGTGAGGTATAGGTGATTAAAATTGAGAAACGAGAAATTCGAGGTTATTGTTCAAATCTGGAGGGAGAGCCTAATGGTAAACTGTGGTATCATGATATTCAACAATACATTGAGAAGAAAGAGTGTGCATCAGGGACATCAGAAAATGACAAGCGCACCAACAGGAGATTGGTAGGATCTTTCTTCTTGAGCGGAAACGTTCTTTACAAAAGGAATGATGGGATAGTTTTCCTGCGTTGTGTTGACATGGTTGAGGCTAAACAAGTCATGGAAGAAATTCATGAAGGAATATGTGGGACTCACTCCAGTGGATATGCAATGGCACGGAAGGTTATTCGTGCAGGGTATTATTGGTTAACCATGGAGAAGGATTGTATAAGTTATGCAAATAGATGTCACAAGTGCCAGATTTATGCAGGCAGAACACATGTTCCTGTTAATCCATTACACGTGTTGACGTCACCATGGCCTTTCTCGATGTGGGGATTAGATGTCATCGGTCCAATTGAGCTGAAGGCTTCTAATGGGCATCGTTTCATTTTGATGGCTATTGATTATTTTACCAAGTGGGTGGAGGCTACTTCGTATTCTAATGTGAAGAGTAGCGTGGTTGTTCAGTTTTTGAGGAAAGAGATTATTTGTCGATATGGAGTCCCAGAAAGAATTATCACTGATAATGGCACGAATTTCAATAGTAAAATGGTGAAGGATTTTTATGACCAGTTCAAAATTAGTCACCATAATTCAACTCCATACCGCCCAAAGATGAATGGGGTTGTTGAAGCGGTGATCGAAGTGGCGAATAAGAATATTAAGAAGATTATTGGGAAGATGACAGAGAGTTACAAAGATTGGCATGAGAAGCTCCCTTTTGCTCTATATGGTTATCGGACATCAATACGCACATCTACTGAAGAGACTCCTTTCTCTTTGGTGTATGGTATGGAGGCGGTTTTGCCTATTGAAGTAGAGATTCCATCCCTTCGAGTAGTTCTAGAGGCGGGTTTGGAAGAATCGGAATGGACTCGAACGAGATATGAACAGTTGAATTTGATTAAGAACGAAGATTACGAGCAATTTGCAAAGGGAAATTGTACCAAAGAAGATTGATGAAAGCACATAATAAGAAAGTTCGACCTCGCAGTTTCAGGGAAGGAGAGTTAGTGTTGAGAATGATTTTGCCACCTCAAAAAGATCATTGAGGGAAGTGGACACCAAATTATGAAGGACCCTATGTGGTGAAGAAGGCCTTTAAAGGAGGAGCATTAATTTTAACAAGAATGGATGGAGAAGAACTGCCTAATTCGATGAATGCAGACGCAATCCGAAAATACTACCTGTAAAAACAAAAAAAAAGAAAAAGAAAAAGGCTCTCTAGATTGAAAACCCAAAAGGGAAATCTAGGCAAAAATTAGAGTAAAAGGAAAAAAAAAAAAAGAAGCTCGCTAGATTGAAAACCCAAAAGGGCGTTCTAGGCAAAAATTAGAGCAAAAATCCCACTGGAGTGAAAACCTTTGTGGGCGCTTCAGCCAAAAATTAGGGAAAAAGAAAAGTCTCTACTGAAGTGAAAACCCTTCCTGGGCGCTTCAGGTTATAGTGAGATTAGAAGAGGAGTAACATAAATGATTAAAGGGAATTGGCACAGGACTTTATGAGAAGTCGAGAAGAATGTGGAGAAATACAATGATCAACAGATAGCAAGACTATGCACAGTTGAACTAGCTATGATCAGGGGTATGCATGATGAGTCTGCGAGGGAGAAGATTCATATGGATGTAGTCATATAACCCAGATTCAATAATTGGAAAGTGGGTGCACACAAAAATGGGGCAGTTTTGTGCGGAATCGGAATTATTTCATTTATATCCTGCAAAGATTTTTGCTATTTCCTTTGTTTCTAACCTTCTGGATTCATATTTGTACTTCATCAGTTTCTCCTGTTATCTATCTAATTTTAATACTTCGAGGCTATTCATTTCTAAGTTCCTAATCCATTGATTGTTTTCATCAAAATTTTGATTGCTTGCGTAAAATTCTCATATAGTGCAAGCATCGCCATGCTATTGAATTTATTTGAAATTGAGTAAAGTAATAAAAGAATTATGACAAGTGCATTAGGACATTGTTCTTAGTAGGAACTTGAAATATTTTGGCATTCATGACTGTACAGGAGCTAAAAGGAATTTAAGGGCGTTAAAGGCATGGTGGAACTTGAAAGATTTTGCCATTCTTGATTGTACAGGAGCTAAAAGGAATTTGAGGGCGTTAAAGGCATGGTGGAACTTGAAAGATTTTGGCATTCTTGACTGTACAGGAGCTAAAAGAAATTAAGTGGCGCTAAAAGGAATGGTGGAGCCGGAGAGATTATGTTATTCTTAATTCCAAGGGAGCTAAAAGAAATTAAATGGCGTTAAAGGGCATAGTGGGGCTTGAGAGATTTTGTTTAGCATTACAGGTATGTCGGATTCGATGGAAATCAGATGTAAACAATAAATCTATGGAAGGATCAGACAAAAAGAGAATGAAAGATACAAGAATAAGGGTAACCTGGCAGATTGAAGATAGGATGGAATCAAAAGATGCAGTCTTCTCAAGATGGATGATTACAGGATGATAGGGGTGATGGTGCTTACGACAATTAACCAAAATCGAATTTTCAAAATGAGAAAAATAAAATAAAATACAATTTTCTTCATACATTCATACACTCATGGATATTTTCTTGCATAAACTTCAAACAAATATTTGGCCAAGCCGGGAATGGTATTGTGATCCCGTGCCCTTTATTTTCTTGCACAAATATTTGGCCAAGCCGGGAATGGCCTTGTGATCCCGAGCCCTTTATTTTTTTGCACAAATATTTGGCCAAGCTAGGAATGGCCTTGTGATCCCGTGCCCTTTATTTTCTTGCATAAATATCTGGCCAAGCCGGGAATGGCCTTGTGATCCTGTGCCCTTTATTTTCTTGCACAAATATCTGGCCAAGCCGGGAATGGCCTTGTGATCCCGTGCCCTTTATTTTGCTGCACAAATATTTGGCCAAGCCGGGAATGGCCTTGTGATCCCGTGCCCTATATTTTTCTGCATAAACATTTGGGCAAGCCAGGAATGACTATAGTGATCCCGTGCATTTCAGTGTTCTCATGCGAAACTCGGTTAACTACACCTTTGTCTGTCTTTTATTTCATAAAGGACATACAAATGGGGGCAGCTGTAGTAACCGGTTTTCGTCCGGCCAAAAAAATAAAAATAGAAAAACACAAAAAATGCAAAAGCCCATTCTTGAGACCACAAGCCTACAAAAACTCATTTCTTTGACCCATAAGCCCACGGATATTCAAAAGTTTGTTTCTTGGATCCTTAAGCCCACAAACACTCAAATATTAGCCCAATAAAACCAAACCCAAGAAATTATCTCCAAAATAAGGAAATTAAATGATTTTGGGAAATAAAACCTTAAAAAGGAAAATGTGACAATTTTTTTAGGGTTTTGTAAAAGGAATGAAAAATACAAAAAAGGAGTAATTTTCTTAGGGTTTCTAAAGAGGAAGAAAATAAGGTTTAAGGGGACTTTTTGTTAAAAGAATAGAAATAGGGTTTTTGTGTGAGGTGGTATGGCATTGTATAAGGGAGCTAAGAAAAAGAGAGGAGGCGTGAGAGAAAATAAAAAAGAGGGTTTTGGCTTTTTGTGAAAAAATAATAAAAATAAAGGGAGAGAAGGCAGTCGTAGGAGAAAGAGAGGAAAATAGAGAAAAATAGAGGAAAAAGAAAGGAAAAAAGAGAGAACGAAGAGAAAGAAAAAGAAGAAGAAAAGAGGAAGGAGAGTTTAGTTGATTATCATCTTTTGAGTTCTGTTTTTCAAAGGTAAACATTCTTTGCATCCACTTTGCCTTGCTAAAAAGAATATATAGATTTGATTTCTTGGCTAGGATCTTTGTATGCTTACCATGTTCATATTTGGTTTTGATATCGAATTTTGATGTTATTTTGGGCAGATTTCTGTGTAGTTTTTAGGCAGTTTGTGGTTTGTTTTCTGGACAATTTGGGAGCTGTTTTTGGGCAGGTTTTTGGACTCTATTTGGACCGGAATTAATGGAAGTTTGTGCGATTTCAGGATTTTACCGGTTTATTGCAATTTGTGTACATTTGGGCCTCATGTTGGGTAGTTTAATTCATCTATGTTGACTGGTATAATTTGTATATTTATTATTCAAATTATTTTTATTTACTATGAGTGTATAAATTTAAAATGGAATGTAGGTCATTTCAATTAAAGAAATCATAAGTTGATTTCTTTTATTTGGATTATGGGTCTTATTTGATTTCACTATGAATTTGCCATAAGTTGACAATAATAGGTTAAATTGAATGATGGCACTTTCCTAAATGATTATTTATACCATAAGTTGGTAGTTAAAATTAAACCTACTAAAAGTTGGTAGTGTATTTTAGTTAAACGTACCAAAAGTTGGTAGTGTATTTTCATTTAAAAACTATCAAAAGTTGATAGTGGATTTTCATTTAAACCTACCAAAAGTTGGTAGTGTATTTTCATTAAACATACCAAAAATTGGTAGGGTATTTCCGAATAAAAACTATCAAAAGTTGATACTAATATTCTCAACTTTTTCCCAAAAACTATCATAAGTTGATAGTATTTTTCATATAAACTTTTTCTCAAAACAATCATACCTTGCAAAGAGCAAGTTTCCAAGAGATAGTCCTTAAATTAATTAGGGTAATCGTTTCCAAATGGGAGTTGTGGGGTGCCTAACACCTTCCCCACACTCAATCGATCCCCGTACCCATTTTCTCTGGTTCGAGGGTCTTTACGGTGTCCAATTGCACCTTAAATCAATTGGTGACGACTCTAAACATTTTCATCCTCCAACGCCGGTCCGCGTAGTGACCCCGGTTGCGACAACCGTAAAAATATAAGATTTTTTAGGATTGTAAATAAGTTCCTATTTTTTTGTTTTCACCAAACAAGGGTTAGAGACGTGACTAGACCTAGTGAAAGAGAGAGAGAGAGAGAAAGGTGGGGAAACTTTGTGATTTATCTCTTGGTGTAATTGAGTTATGGGTATGGACTGTGAGAGATTTCAATTAAGATGTGGAGAGGGTAGAGAATAGGTTGGATTGGGGGTTATGATAATCTTTTAGGCTTTTGGGTATTATTGAGTTTTTTGGATAAAGAGGTCACTGAGAATATGATTGTACAAATTTTCAGTATAGTCAAGTTTTTTTTGGTTGTCTCTTGACAACACCCATGATTTTTTTTCTCTGCTTTTTGTTTTTTCCAAATATATTATTGTGTTGATTGTGTTGCTTTTCTCAGTTTCAATTTTGCTACTGTAGCGTTGATATTATCTATTAAGAAGGTGTTGGTTCTATTTGATTGCAGATACAAAAAAGACCACCCCTACCATTTAATGAGATGAGATCGTTGTGACGATCAGACGATTGCAGGTGTGCCAGAGACTTGCAGTTAGTCTCAAAGTGTAAAAATAGAATGTATTGTGAATGCATTGATAATCTAACTTCTGAACCAAACGATTGTAAAGAGAAAGGGTTTAAATCATGGTCTCAACATGAAAACTCCAAGGAACTCTAGATCCACTGAAGCGCGCTTCACTAGATAAATCAGAAATGAATGAAAATGCCAGAATGTAACACTTCATTGATGAACAAAGATGTACATTGAGGTTGGAAAACAAGAGTGGGTAAGATCAAAGCTTGAGAACAAGAATATTAACAAGAATGCTTGAGAACTTGAGCGTTTGAGAGCTTGAAAGTTTGAATGCTTGAGAGTTTAAGCCGATGGGCTGAAGCTTGTGTTTGTTTGATGTGTGTATGTGTGTTGTCCTCTTCTCTTCTTGCTTTTATACTGCATCAATACCTCCATGTAAGCTAGAACTTCGCCCATATCAACTAGAAAAATGGCCATAACTATCATGACTGTAGTGGTCCAAAATTCACTCCATTATGCTCCATCTTCTTCAACCGTCTCTTTCGAAAGCTCCATGTCTCCAGAGACCCTCTTTATACTGTTTAATTCATGTAGAAGGTGGCTCTCCATGATATTAGGCAACTAGACAACCAACTACCTTGTAAATAGGAACAAACCCATGTTTATAGGAACAAACCAATAACTGATCTTATCTCCATGATTTTGCACCTAATTTGGGCTAGATAAATCACTAATTAACGGCCCATACCCTGTAACTAAGCTTGGCCCAAAAAACTCACTCTGTCTAGTCCGTGCAACCAGACTGTAGCCCAAGTTCCAACGCGTCTGTCAAGCCCATTCTTTGACCTTAGCCCATCCCACAAGCCTGCATAAATATGGTGTAAACATTTGCCCCCCGCGCCAATCAGGATGAGACCTCATCCTGAATTGGAGTAGATAATTCAAATTTCAAATTGGCCGCATTTACTGCAACCTCACCCATTTGTAGCATTTTAAGTCAACTCAGATGCCCTAGTAGTAAAGACTTCTCTTGAACCCTGGACTCTTCCACCGATAAAACCTTTCTAAAAGAAGTATCCCCATTACACTCAAAACCCTTAAAATTTCAAGATTTCCTCCTTCTTTCTTCATTTCAACCATGGCCGCCTATTCTCCTGAACCAGTCGCCCAAGACATTTACCTCCCTACAGCCTTGAGCAATGCAAATCCTTTCACGCCCTTGGCCTTCAAGGACACAAAGGAAATCCCTTTTCATCATTCTTCTGTGGTCTCCATTGTCAAACCTCGTGCCTGGTCCAAGCCCTCTGATAACTGGGGAGAATGCATCTATCATCTGGCTCTCACTTTGTTGATTGCTTTATCAAGGATAGAGATTCCTTTTGAGTAAAAGCTATTGAATGCCCTAAGTAGTTGCAGGATGTTGGGTCTAAATTAACCTTACTAGCAAGTGTACTAGTCGGCGACTACAGCACAATGATAAGCAAGGGTCGAATCCACAGGGACGGTGTTATGTTTAATCCAAATGTATATTTGCATGTATATATGGACAATGCAATCAAAAGTAAAATTCAACTCAAGATTGTTTGGTTTGATAATTAAACTAAAACAAGTAAAGAGCAAAGTATTTTTGGTATTTTCTTAGAATAGGGATGCAACTAATGCAAATGAGATGAACACCAAGGCTTTGGAATCCCCCTTGGGAAATGACTTGCAATGACACAAATTCACACACATATTTGCTAATTCGGGCATAACGAATCCGTACCTAAGTCGGTTTTAGCGCACTTAAGCCAAATCTCCCTACAATCGATTACTAGCCATCTTATTGGTCTAGGTCGGATATTCCTAAATACATTCTAGCCATCCTATTGGTCTAAACATGCATAGGAATGCATGAAGTTCTATGGAGATTAGGATTCATACAAATTGTCACCTAATTAAAGGGAGACACATTCATAATCAAGTGTTTCAAGAAGCATAATCTACTTGACATATTATTGTCTAAGCAAATTCTCCAAACAATTTCATCCAAAAAACGTAGGTTTTGGCCAAACACCACAAGCATGAAGAAATTGCAATCAAACATAGAAACACAAGATTTATACCCAAATCAACTCATATATATGTAAATCAAGTCATAAACAAAGTCATCAAACCCAAGGCTTCATCCTAGCCTTTGCACAAGAGGTTTAGTTACACATAATGAGAGAAAAACACAAGAGAATAGATGAGAAAGGCATGAATAAACCCAATGAGTTGAGTAGATCCAAGTGGAGTTGAAGAATCTCTCCTCCTAGCTCCAAGAATCACCTTCCCCCTCTGTTTTCGCTCTCCAGAAATCTGTTCTAGGTCTAAAAACTCCCGCAGCTCGGACAAATCGCGACTTAAAACACCCCAAAAAATTGCTTTTCACACCTAGGCGCGTTTTTTTCACGCCTAGGCGCACCACGCCTAGGCGCAATCCTAAATCACTTGTACCAAGGCTAGGATGAAGCCTTGGGTTTGATGACTTTGTTTATGACTTGATTTACATATATATGAGTTGATTTGGGTATAAATCTTGTGTTTCTATGTTTGATTGCAATTTCTTCATGCTTGTGGTGTTTGGCCAAAACCTACGTTTTTTGGATGAAATTGTTTGGAGAATTTGCTTAGACAATAATATGTCAAGTAGATTATGCTTCTTGAAACACTTGATTATGAATGTGTCTCCCTTTAATTAGGTGACAATTTGTATGAATCCTAATCTCCATAGAACACCATGAATTCCTATGCATGTTTAGACCAATACGATGGCTAGAATGTATTTAGGAATATCCGACCTAGACCAATAAGATGGCTAGTAATCGATTTTTGGGAGATTTGGCTTAAGTGCGCTAAAACCGACTTAGGTACGGATTCGTTATGCCCGAATTAGCAAATATGAGTGTGAATTTGTGTCATTGCAAGTCATTTCCCAAGGGGGATTCCAAAGCCTTGGTGTTCATCTCATTTGCATTAGTTGCATCCCTATTCTAAGAAAATACCAAAAATACTTTGCTCTTTACTTGTTTTAGTTTAATTACCAAACCAAACAATCTTGAGTTGAACTTTACTTTTGATTGCATTGTCCATATATACACACAAATATACATTTGGATTAAACATAACACCGTCTCTGTGGATTCGACCCTTGCTTATCATTGTGCTGTAGTCGCCGACTAGTACACTTGCTAGTAAGGTTAATTTAGACCCAACAAGTTTATGGCGCCGTTGCCGGGGATGGTAGCTTACGTTTGATCCATTTTTGTTATTTGTCCATAATTTTTTTTTTCCTTTGTTTGTACATAATACTTGTACATAATATTTGTTAACTAATTTTTCTTTTGTTGGCATATGCTTTTGAGATGGGATATCCTCCACCATGTGATTATTAGGGAGCAGGTTTTTATGGTTCGAGCTTATATTTGCAAGGATATAATGCAAGGACAACTCCTCCAAACCATGCCCCATATCCACCATGCAACTCCTTCTCCAACACTTATAACTCTGGAAGGTGTGAACGACCTCAATTCCTATGGAACAACTACCAGCATCAATTTGTTCCTACACAAGCAACACCACCACCATCGCTTGAGCAAGCGCAAGACTCATCTCTACAAGACATACTAAATGCATTGGTTACGAGTACCCAAAAGTTGCAAGCAAATACTCAAGCTTGTAGATAGGAGATGTGTCAATGGGCTTCACCACCACCGCTTGAGCAAAGACATGAGTCATCTTTGGATGACATAATTGATTCCTTAAATGCAAGTACCCAAACTTTAGCAGAGGCAACGCATAGGATGGTATCAAACAAAAATCAGCTTTGCCAACCTATGATGAAAACAAGTGAGGGGAAAGATATATGTGAGACAACTCAAGCAGTTACATTAAGCAATGACAAAGAGTTGGAGCTTGGAGGACAAATTGAGTATAATTATGTGGATGAAGAGGAGTATGAGATAATGCTTCTCACTTCACTTTCGGAGATGGATCCACCAATGAAGGAGGGCATGGATTTAGAAGAATCAGAGAAGTCTCCATCAGCTGCAGAATGTGAGATAGTTTCAATCGAACAAGAAATTAGTGGACCTACATGGGTTGAGCAAGATATAGAAGAGAAAGCTCTTGTCGATTCTGAAAAAAATTTGAAAGCTGAAGATTTGGAGAACAAGTATGATGATAAGGTGGAGGAAGAATGTGATAACTTTGTAGAGAGGCATGAGGATAACACACTCCACAATCAGGTGCTATCACCATTTGAAAGATCATTGAAGAAGCTTCCCCTCTACTCAAAATATCTCTTCCATTGGCATGGAAAACTACAATTTCAACCAAGAGGGCCAAAGGAATTTAGAGATAGAATCTTTTTGATGGGCACATCAAAGAAGGATGTTTGTGCCCTATTTATTGAGCCACTGCAAAGTGGTGGATCTCGTCTAGCTGAAGACAAGAGGAGGGTGCATATAGACATTGAAGAATTGTGGCCAGGCCAGCACCCCAATCCACTCGATGCATGACTCCAACCCCAGGTTGTATTGTTTCAACTTGTACTCTTTTTAGTGCATTATTACATTGTTATGTTTTGCATTGAGGACAATACATTCTTTAAAGTGTGGGGTGGTGGACTGCATATGGATTATCTTGTGCAAAATTTCACATGATTTTTGTAGTAGCTGAATTTAAAAAAAAAAAAAAAAAATTTCAGTGCTTGAATCTTGCATATTTATGGGAATTTTCTGTTGAATTGAGTGCTATATTGAAATGCAGCTAATCTTGGTTTGTGGAACCCATCATATCCTTCTATATGCTTGACGTCTACTCTATTGCACAATCACTGTAATTCACCTGCACGAGAATGTGTGCTTGTGGGGTATGACTTGGGTGAATAGATGTTGGATGTGGACTTTCTCTAAGATGATCTAGAACACCGTGTTAGTTATATTATTGTCACTAGTTAATTACATGCATGTTAAAAAAAAAATTAAAAAAAAATAAATTTGATGATGATTAAAAGCATGTTCCGCTCTTGTGATCTTGCTGAGTAACCGGGGCTCTTGTCTAACCAACTCGAGTTTCGCGTAAAAAGGTAAGACAATCTTGATGAACATACTAGGCTAGCTTAACTTCGAAGCCTTTTCAACTCGAGTGATTGATCCGAGATGTGCTTTATCACATAATGCCCTAAACCAACTGGTTAGGAGTCATTGGTTGAGAACTCGTTACATGGGTTGACTAGAAAGCTTAAAGGAGTGAGCATTGCACGGGCCTAGTAAGATGAAAATAAAAAAATAAAAAAAAAAGAGAAGAAGAAGAAGAAGAGAAGTATGTATATAAATAAAAGTGCCTTGGTATTACTACTTGACTGTTCTTGGAATTCTTGGAATGTGACTATGTTTGGCGCCTATGAACTCTTGGAAGCCAAATAATTATACATTTCTTCTTTGCACGCACTTAATGTAGACGAAGTGATTGAGTAGACGGATAATCTTCATTGAGTATATGTTTGGATGAAGTGTGGGGTCTCCACATCTTTTTGATTGCATGGCATTGATGTATATTGTTTCGATTCTAGTGATTTCCCTCCCATATGTTTGATTTGAGTTATCTTGAAACGTTTGTGGGTGTCGTTCTTGTAAGCCCTCAGGAGACAAAACTCCTCCACTAGGGACACCTAGGGGTTTAACGGCTTGTTGCATATGCTAAATGCAATCGCGATTCCTGCGTTAGTGAGTTAGGATGTTAGTTGGTAGATGTACTTTGTTTAGTTTTACTTGAGTACAAGTAAGGTTTAAGTGTGGGGTGTTTGATAGGTATGATAATATCTATTATTTTTGGTAGAAATATCCCCTCTTAAGATTTCTTTTGATAAATAATGAGTGTATTTATGTGTTGATTTGTATTTTGATAGGTTGATTGTGGTTTGGATGAAAAGCGACGGAAAAAGGGCTGAATTGAAGAAAATGTCCACCGACCTTCGTGTGTTCAAATAGTCATAACTTTCTGTCAGGTTATGGTCATTTGAATCATGTGCCTAGGGGTAACGCGCCTAGGCGTGGCGCGCCTAGGCGCACAAATTATGCACGCACAGGATCACTCCTGCACGCCCAGTCCAGAGAGTTGGACTTGAATTTTAAGTTGTGCACGCCTAGGATTGCGCCTAGGCGTGCGCCTAGGCGTGTGCCTAGGCGTGGTGCGCCTAGGCGTGAAAACAACGCGCCTAGGCGTGAAAAGCAATTTTATGGGGTGTTTTAAGTCGCGATTTGTCCGAGCTGCGGGAGTTTTTAGACCTAGAACAGATTTCTGGAGAGCGAAAACAGAGGGGGAAGGTGATTCTTGGAGCTAGGAGGAGAGATTCTTCAACTACACTTGGATCTACTCAACTCATTGGGTTTATTCATGCCTTTCTCATCTATTCTCTTGTGTTTTTCTCTCATTATGTGTAACTAAACCTCTTGTGCCAAGGCTAGGATGAAGCCTTGGGTTTGATGACTTTGTTTATGACTTGATTTACATATATATGAGTTGATTTGGGTATAAATCTTGTGTTTCTATGTTTGATTGCAATTTCTTCATGCTTGTGGTGTTTGGCCAAAACCTAGGTTTTTTGGATGAAATTGTTTGGAGAATTTGCTTAGACAATAATATGTCAAGTAGATTATGCTTCTTGAAACACTTGATTATGAATGTGTCTCCCTTTAATTAGGTGACAATTTGTATGAATCCTAATCTCCATAGAACTTCATGAATTCCTATGCATGTTTAGACCAATAGGATGGCTAGAATGTATTTAGGAATATCCGACCTAGACCAATAAGATGGCTAGTAATCGATTGTAGGGAGATTTGGCTTAAGTGCGCTAAAACCGACTTAGGTACGGATTCGTTATGCCCGAATTAGCAAATATGTGTGTGAATTTGTGTCATTGCAAGTCATTTCCCAAGGGGGATTCCAAAGCCTTGGTGTTCATCTCATTTGCATTAGTTGCATCCCTATTCTAAGAAAATACCAAAAATACTTTGCTCTTTACTTGTTTTAGTTTAATTATCAAACCAAACAATCTTGAGTTGAATTTTACTTTTGATTGCATTGTCCATATATACATGCAAATATACATTTGGATTAAACATAACACCGTCCCTGTGGATTCGACCCTTGCTTATCATTGTGCTGTAGTCGCCGACTAGTACACTTGCTAGTAAGGTTAATTTAGACCCAACATCCTGCAACTACTTATTATTCCGCTGCGGTCTTCTATCTATCACTCTTCGAGATGTCACTGCACTCATTGGTTTACTAGTCACTGGATTAGATGTTCCTCACCTGATTACTGCTCCCATTGACCCAGAGTTCAAACTTTGTGATACCGTCCTGAAGTGTAATTCTTACTTCAAAGCAAGAACCTACTTTTCTGGTGACCCAGGTATTGAAGAACATGTAGCCTTCCTATGGTGTTTCCTTTGTCATTTTGTTTTTTGCATGTCAGCCAACCAACCCACCAAGGAATATCTTCCAATTGCACAAGCCTTGGCCCAAGGCACACACATTGCTCTAGGCTCGATGTTACTAGCCCGTTTCTACCTTGTTATGGCCAATTTGACTCACCTGTGCCAGGTTTCAACCCTCCACACAATGGCATCCTCTGGTTGTTGCCCCTCTGGGCCTTGCATTAGTTCCTTGAACTTCGTTCTACAATATATGCCCCTCTTGCCAGCTGCTTTTCCTACGGTGAACTCATGGCCACTTGCACCTGTGATCGTTCCTTTGACTTCATCTTTTCTCTTTTGTACAATATGCCTGCTGACCGGTCAAGCCATCTGTTTTATTGCTTCACTCAAAGAATTTGGGCCCTGACTAGCTTGACTTTCCTGTGGATGACTCCAACATGAACCATGCTGCAATCAAACCAGTCTGGGCTAGTTTCCTGGTATGCAAATATCTTCACCTTGGAGTTACCTTATCTCATCCATGAAATCCTACTTGCTGCCTGAAACTGTACATTCCTCATTACTGGGCCCATTAGTTTGGTTTTACTCAAGGCATTCCTGAATTGCCTCCCAAGCTCTTCAACCCCCTAGTCACCCACGGGTATCTATCACTTCTAGAAATACCATCATTGAACACCAAATCCTGAATGACCAGATGCTAGATTCCTTCTCTTTTGCAATTCTTCCTCAAGGTAGACCTTCCAGAGGCGAAACCTTTCAATTCTGGTGGCAGAAGCAATCAAAAGAAAATTTTCCCGCATCAGCCACCACTATAAGAATTGTAGGTGAAAGACACTTGGATTCCCCTAAAGGTAACATGATTGCTTGACTTTCTTGATTTCTATCTATTTCTGTCTGACCTACATTCTAACCCGTCGTCCACTTATAACAGAGATTCCTGATGCATCTCCTAGTCCCCCTCACAAGAAGCCAAGGACCAGTAGATCCTCAAAGAAAGTTGTTTCTCATAAGAGTTCTCTTCCAACTAAATGATCGACCCGTCTGCGTGCCATGCCTACTTTGCGAAAGTCATCTAACCAACCCATCGATTTTAGTGAATCCTCTAAGAGTGACGACGAAAACCAATTGTTTGATTCCTCTCCTTATGTCTCCAAAGATGATCCGTTGGATTCTGGCAACGAGGCCTTTGCTACTCAATTTGTCTCTCCATTCAGTCTCAATCGTCCTATTAAGAAAGAAAAGATTTACCTACCAAGACTCTAACAAGCTTACCCTCTTTCCTCTATGAATCCTCGAGCCAGCCCTATCTCACAGGTATGCAGCCATTCTCCGACCTTACCCATGCTGAATTTCTTGATATTAATATGCATATTGTATTTGTAGGCTTCCGGAAGTGATGTCCTTTTTCGCATTATCGAGATAGTGAACCTTGAGGAATTTGAGGACCCATTAAGTGGTCTAGACTTTGAATTTCTATCTGGTTCTATCACCCATGAAATAGTTCTTGTTGGCCCTCCAACCGAAGAAGAGGTTCAAGTTGCGACCAAGTCCTTGAGTTTCTGACACCTACTTGAACGCTATAAGAGTACTGCTTCATGATCCCAATCTAGCGACCCCATTCAGAGACCAGCTACTACGCCTTACCAATGAACTGCCTAGCTTGATCCCCTCCTTCTAGTGCTTATCTAAAGAGAATTCCAGCTTGACTGAAAGACTCAATTAGTTTTCCCAACTCAACAAGTAAGCTAAGGACTTGAGAGCAGGAATTGAAGCATCTCATGTTGAGGATGCCAATTGGCACCAGACCATCCTTAACCAACAGGAAACAATCACAAGATTACAGCAGCAGATTGAAGAATTGAAGAAGCAATCTTTTGACTTGAAGGAAAAGGCTGAAGGTTTGACTACTACCAGACTGGTGGACACAACAAGGTTGAAATTGGTTGCTGATCAGATTCGGTCTTCTTGTGCTGCAGTCTGAAAGGAAGTGCCCAGTAGCAACAAATACAACAGCAGCTAACAACACTTTCTGTTCAATGGGTAGCCGTTAAATCTCTTGATTTCCTTGCATGAATAGTTTTATTTTGGATGACTGTAATAATCTTCCCAAATCATAGTCGGTCTGTATGCAGTTCAGCCTTATTTTGGAACTGATGGTCGTGATTCGACATTTAACCAGGATAATTTTGAAATTTTTGGCCATGACTCGACCTTTATTAATATATCTTACCTTTCTTTGATACATAACATTTCTACCAATAGATAAGCTATTGGGCCATATGTTGGCCCAATTTACATTCATCCTTATACAGAAGGATTCCTTTCCCAAATAGTGGGAAAGTATCCTTTGAGATATTTGCCATTGATAAACTTTCTATGTGGTTGACCCTCTAGACTGTAAAGCCAATATGAGTTTCCTTTCAATACTTTGTGAACCTTGAAAGGTCCCTCCCAATTAGGTGACCATTTATCGAACTCTCGGTCTTTGGTACCCAATGGTAACATAGCCTTTCATACTAACTGACCTTCATGAAAGGTTTTCTTCTTTACCCGTTTATTGTAAGCCCTATGAATCTTCTTATACTGGACCAACATTCTATTGAAAGCCTGAATGCGATCTTCCTCTAGCTGCTCCAATTCCATCACCATTGCCTCTGAATAATCCGCTGTAGTCAAGCAGTTCTGTCTTACCACCCTTAGAGAATGACTGATAATCTCCGTTGGAAGTATGACATCATGTCCATAAGTCAAATGAAATGGATTTGTGCCAGTGCTTGACCGTCTTGTTGTTCTGTACGCCCACAATACTTCTTGGAGAATCTTGTGCCACACTCTAGGATTATTGTCCATCATCTTCTCCAGCGTGCTGATGATGACCTTGTTGCTTGGCTCGACCTGATCGTTGGCCTGAGGGTAGTAGGGAGTTGAGTTAATCAGCTTGATTCCAAAATCTGCAGCAAATGATCTGAATTCTTCCCCAGTAAACATTGTGCCCTGGTCAGTTGTGATTGACTCAGAGATTCCAAAGCGATAAATCAAGTGTTCCTTGACAAACTGCACCATATCTAATGCAATCTTTCAGGGTGGTTGGCCAGAAAAAAACCATACCATCTTATCGACCACCACATCTTGATTCCAGCTTGATGAGCCCTACACAATCCTTTATGTACTTGTCTCAGTACTTCCATGTTTTCAATGAAATTCAGGCACCGTAGAAGTAAGCCATCAGACCCCTTCCTTTAACATTCACCTTCGATCAGAACGTAGCTTTGAGCCTGCACTTTGACGTTTCTGGGTGTCTCGAGGTTGGGGTTCTTCAAGTACTCCATAATTGGCTGCCTCAAGTCAGTTGCCAGATCATGTACATTCAGTACTTCTATCGACATTCCTCTTTCTCTGATTGACGGGTGTAAACGTTTATCCACTAGAATAATCTTGTGTGTAAGATCTGCTGACATCCATAATCCTGATGCGGTATGGGCCAATTCATTAGCTTTCCAATTATCTTCTCGAGATAGATGATTGAGAGTAACTTCTTCAAATTCAACAAGTAATTGAACGGCCGTAACATAGTATGGTGCTATTGCAAGGTTGTTGCACTTGTACTCTCCGATCAATTGTTTCAAGACCAGCTGTGAATCCCGCAGAACACATATTTCTTGTGCACCAAGTTCCTTCAGGATCTCTAGTTTGATCAGAAGAGCTTCATACTCTGCCTGATTGTTAGTGTAGTCAAAGTCGAGAATAAAGGAAAATGTTGATTTTGTACCTCTAGGTGACTTAATCACTATTCCTGCTTTTGCTGCCTGGTCAGTACTTGATCCATCGAACTTCAAGATCTAAGGTGCTTCTTGTGAAGAGCACACAGACTGTACCTCTTCGTCTGACACTTCTATTGTATGGTGGTCGGTCAAAAAATCTACCAAGGCCTGACCCTTAACTGCTTTCTAAGGCTTCCAGATCAAAGTGAATTCTGTTAAAGCCAATGACCATTTGCCTGCCCTTCCTGTCAATAGTGGCTTTGATAGCATGTATTTCAATAAATCGGTCTTGGATACAATGTAGACCTTAGACCTGATCAAATACTGTCAGAGCTTTGTACAAGCAAAATATAAAGCTAGGCACATTTTTTCTACAGCAGAATACCTGATCTCAGTGTCGATCAGTGATATGCTCAGATAGTAGATGGCCTGCTCCTGACCGTTTAGATTATACTGGCCAACAAACAACCTAGAGAATCGTGAGATGCTGACAGGTATAGCTTCAGTCAGATTCCTTATGCAGGAGGAACCAACACAGGCGGCTTGCTCAAATATCCCTTAATTTTGTCAAAGGCCTGCTAATGCTTCTCCTTCCAAGTAAAAGTTTCTTCAGCCTTTAGCTTTAGCAAGTCTGAAAAATCCTTGGTCTTTCCTACCATGATAGAAATGAACCTTCTCAAATAGTTTACCTGGCCTTAGAACTATTGAAGCTTTTTCTTGGACGTTGGGACTTTAACTTCCATGACAGCCTTAGCTTTATTTTGATCAACCTCGATTCCTCTTTGGTGTACAAGAAAGCCTAGAAAATTTCCAACATTGACTCCAAAAGCATACTTGAGTGGATTGAGCTTTAATTGATGCATTCTCATCCTTTCAAGACTTTTCCTCAAGTGCTTAATGTGGTCTTCTGCTTTCCTAGACTTGACTACAATGTCATCTATGTAGACTAGAAGAAAGTAGCCTATCATATCATGAAAGATTGCATTCATCGCCCTTTGATACATTGCGTCTGCGTTCTTCGGACCAAAGGGCATTACTATGTATTCATAGGTACCAAGAGCCCCAAGACACCTGAATGTGGTCTTATGGGTGTACTCTCTAGCCAGTATAATTTGTTGATACCCAGATTAATCATACATCACAGAAAATAGTTTGTTCTGGGCAATATCATCGATCAGCATATCTGCTACAGGCATCACATAAACATCCTTAGGTGTAGCTGTATTCAGATCCCTGTAGCCTACACAAATTAAGATTTTCCCATTTTTCTTGACCACTGGTACAATGTTAGCCAACCATTCGGTGTACCTGACTGGTCGTATGAAGCCTGCTCTAAGCAGCCTCTAGATTTCCTCTTTAACCTTCAACTCCACTTCAATTGACAATCGCCTTGGAGTATGTCTGACCGGCTTGTAGTCAGGATAGATAGGAAACCTGTGTTGGACTAGATCACGATTTAAACCTTGAATTTCATTATAATCCCAAGCAAAACAATATCGGTACTCTCTCAATAGTTTGATCATCCGTACCTTCAGATTGTTGTCCAGAAGTTTTCTAATGTATGTAGGTCGAGGATCCTCCTTCGTGCCCAAGTTGATCTCTTCTGGAGGATCCTGCACTTCAGCTTTCGAATCATCTAACTTTGGTGGTGCCTTTTTTAAATCATCCGTCTGAATCTCATCACCTTTAGGCACCAACTCTTCTTCTTTAAAGATCATTTTTGCGCCTTTCTGTTCCCACACTTGATCTCCTTCTAGTCTATCC
Organism: Tripterygium wilfordii; assembly: GCF_013401445.1. Taxonomy (NCBI): domain Eukaryota; kingdom Viridiplantae; phylum Streptophyta; class Magnoliopsida; order Celastrales; family Celastraceae; genus Tripterygium; species Tripterygium wilfordii. Next base: position 5,639,048 of record NC_052250.1, read on the forward strand.
AGTGTTGCCTGCATTTGGGTTTTTCTGACTGAGGCCAGCACTACGCCCTTCTCTTTTAGGGAGAAAGACATCAAGGAACTTCTTCAATGATCGGAACTGAGGTCGGCCTATATGGCATAATTGCCTTTGGCCTGAGCATCTCTTTTTCTTTTTCCATAACAAAATTGAATTCTGTCCTGGATGCTGATACAGATGTAATTGCAAGCGTACAAATCGCACAAGTAATAAAGAGATGAATAAATTATCGTCCCCAACGAGGATATATTGGCAATCAAGATCAATGTCAAACTAGTAACAACTATGCAAATAGGTGAAAGGTTTCGTGGTTTGTTTCGATTTTTAACTAAAGTAATTAAAAAGAACAAAGACAAATCAAACACAAGTATGAAATCAAGGATGGAAAGCACTAGGATACTTAACGTCACCTCACCTATCCAATTCAATTCCCTTGGTCATTTAATCCCTAATTCCTCTCTCTATAATGACAATCGATTTCGCAACCTATTTAATGTTCTATTCCTAGATACATCAAACGTATTTTCAATATAAATCCCTGTAACAATTCCTAACAATCGGACTAATAAATCAAAAACCCATTAAGAACTACAAAAATCATTTAACGATTGCATAAGTCACAAACCTATATTCCTGTAGTTCATGCACCCTATGTCATCTATGGCTTGAGGCAAACCCTAGATATCTCCTTCCGGTCTCAATCTAGGAAACAAATCAATTGAATGATGGCCAAACATTCAAAAGCATTAATCACACCCATAGACAATCAAGAGAGAGAGAGAAATCAAGAAATAAGGAAACCAAGTTTATTGAATCTTCAAGGTTTGGTTACATTAAGACCTTAGTAAGAAATCTAACCACTCATGGAAGGAAAATACATCATTAAACAAAGGAAATCAACCATAGAAACTAGGATAGAAAAGGAGAGAGAAAACCCCTTTGTAGACCTTCTTCTTCTCCAAGCTCCAATAGTGGCTCCAAGCTCTCCAATGGTGGTAGAATGTGTGAGAGTCCTTCTAAAACCCTAAAAACTAAGTGACATGCACTCTTGGAGGTGAACTTTGAAGAAGTGGCTGTTCTTCGAAAGTTGGCAATGATTGATAGAGTCCTGCGGTTATAGGATCTCCCTCAAGAAGTTCGCTTCCTGTTGCAATATATTTATCAAATCTTCGAGTTTTTGGTGGCATTTTCAATCATATTGATTGTCATCCCATCGGGTGTGGCAAAAAGAATGCTAGCTCTATTTTACTGCATATGCTAAAAAGATCACCTCTACCCTTTAATGAGATGAGATCGTTGTGACGATCAGACGGTTGTAGGAGTGCCAGAGACTTGCAGTCAATCTCAAAGTGTAAAAATAGAATGTATTATGGATGCACTGATAATCTAATTTCTGAACCAAACGATTGAAAGGAAAAAGGGTTTAAATCATGGTCTCAACATGAAAACTCCAAGGAACTCCAGATCCACTAAAACGCTCTTCAATAGATAAATCAGAAATGAATGAAAATGCCGGAATGTAACGCTTCATTGATGAACAAAGATGTACATTGAGGTTGGAAAAAAAGAATAGGCAAGATCAAAGCTTGAGAACAAGAATATTAACAAGAATGAATTACTCGTCTATGGAGAGAGTTGAGCAATTCCAAAGCATCAAAGTGGACCGTTGTACTCTATTTAGGGCTCTTAGAAGTCTAACATGCTATTTTAGACTTTGTGCAATGTTTCGCAAGGTAAAAGATGCGAATAGACCAAGTTATGTTTGAAATGGCACAAAAAAGTGAAAAGCTCGTCCATGGAAAGAGTTGAGCATTTCCAAAGCATCAAAATGGACCATTGTACTCTATTTAGTGTTCTTAGAAGTCTAACATGCTAGTTTAGCCTTCGTGTAATGTTTTGTAAGGTAAAAATGTGAATACACCAAGTTACGTTTGAAATTGTTTGAAAACGTGCAAAGCACGTCTATGGAGAGATTTGAGCAATTCCAAAGCATCAAAGTGCACCATTGTACTCTATTTAGTGTTCTTAGAAGTCTAACATGCTAGTTTAGCCTTCTTGCAATGTTTCGGAAGGTAAAGATGCGAATAGACCAAGTTATGTTTGAAATTGCACAAAAACGTGTAAAGCTCGTCTACGGAGAGAGTTGAGAGCAATTCCAAAGCATCAAAGTGGACCGTTGTACTCTATTTAGTGTTCTTAGAAGTCTAACTTGCTACTTTAGCTTTCGTGCAACGTTTCGTAAGTTAAAGATGTGAATAGACCAAGTTATGTCTGAAATTGCACAAAACGTGAAAGCTTGTCTATGGAGAGAGTTGAGCAATTTCAAAGCTTCAAAGTGGACCGTTGTACTCTATTTAGTGTCCTTCGAAGTCTAACATGCTAGTTTAATCTTTGTGCAATGTTTCGTAAGGTAAAGATGTGAATAGATCAAGTAATGTTTGAAATTATACAAAAACGTGTAAATCTACTCTATGGAGAGTGTTGAGCAATTACAAAGCATCAAATTGGACTATTGTACTCTATTTAGTGTTCTTAGAAGTCTAACTTGCTAGTTTAGCTTTCGTGCAATGTTTCGTAAGTTAAAGATGCGAATAGACCAAGTTATGTTTGGAATGGCACAAAAACGTGAATTGCTCGTCTATGGAGAGAGTTGAGCAATTCCAAAGCATCAAAGTGGACCGTTGTACTCTATTTTGTGCTCTTAGAAGTCTAACTTGCTAGTTTAGCATTCGGCAACGTTTCGTAAGTTAATGATGTGAATAAAACAAGTTATGTTTGAAATGGCACAAAAACGTGAATTGCTCGTCTATGGAGAGAGTTGTGAAATTCCAAAGCATCAAAGTGGACCGCCGTACTCTATTTTGTGCCCTTACAAGTCTAACTTGCTAGGTTGGCTTTTGTGCAACGTTTCGTAAGTTTAAGATGCGAATAGACCAAGTTATGTTTGAAATTGCACAAAAATGGGAATTGCTCGTCTATGGAGAGAGTTGAGCAATTCCAAAGCATTAAAGTGGACCGTTGTACTCTATTTATGGTTCTTATAAGTCTAACATGCTAGTTTAGCCTTCGTGCAATGTTTCGTAAGGTAAAATATGCAAATAGACCAAAGTATGTTTGAAATGGCACAAAAACGTGAAAAGCTCATCCCCCAAAAGTTAGTTTGATATGTTGGAGAGCCCAAAGTTCATATATATATACTTCACATCAGAATATCATACTTTCGATGTGGAATTTGAGTTCATAACATTCCACGACGCTCCGCAACCCCAATGTCCACGTGGGTTGGCTTTGCACTAGTTAGTCTGCGAACCGACGTCACCATCTTCGTGGCTTGATAATCGACACTAACTAGTCCCGCACAAACACTACTATGTCGACGTCACCACCCGCACCGTACGATTATAACTGAGCGACGTGGTGTAGACTCTGATACCGATTGATATGAATCTTGGGAGAACCACATCCCAAAAGTTAGCTTATGAGGTTGGAGGGCACAATGTTCATATAAACCATACATCAGAATCTCATACTTCCGATGTGGGACTTGAGTTCATAACAACATACATATATATATATATAAATATTCTAGTCACATTTTCCAAATTGGTGTTAGTGGGCTTATATACCAAGGAGAAAAATGTTTAAATTATTGAGCCTTACCCTCAGCTTTGATGCTGAAGGCTTCACGTGCTTTTCTATTTAATTTCATGTAAATTACAACCATCCATTGACCAAGAATAATTGGTTTGTATTTGTGTGTGCTCTAGGGTCCAAATAGCTATTGTGATTCTTTGCTCTTGCATGGAGAGAGTTGAGCATTTTCAAAGCATCAAAGTGGACCATTGTACTCTATTTAGTGTTCTTAGAAGTCTAACATGCTAGTTTAGCCTTCGTGCAATGTTTCGTAAGGTAAAGATGCGAATAGACCAAGTCATCTTTGAAAATGCACAAAAAAGTGTAAAGCTCGTCTATGGGGAAATTTGAGCAATTCCAAAGCATCAAAGTGGACCGTTGTACTCTATTTAGTGTTCTTAGAAGTCTAATATGCTAGTTTAGCCTTCGTAAAGTAAAAATGCGAATAGACCAAGTTATATTTGAAATGGCACAAAAACGTGTAAAGCTCGTCTATCGAGACATTTGAGCAATTCCAAAGCATCAAAATGGACCGTTGTACTCTATTTTGTGTTATTAGAATTCTAAGTTGCTAGTTTAGCTTTCGTGCAACGTTTCATAAGTTAAAGATGCGAATAGACCAAGTTATGTTTCAAATTGCACAAAAACGTGATTTGCTCATCTATAGAGAGAGTTGAGCAATTCCAAAGCATCATATTGGACCATTGTAATCTATTTAGTGTTCTTAGAAGTCTAACATGCTAGTTTAGCCTTCGTGCAAGGTTTCGTGAGGTAAAGATGCGAATAGACCAAGTTATGTTAAAATTGCACAAAAACGTGAAAAGCTCATCTATGGAGAGAGTTGAGCAATTCCAAAGCTTCAAAGTTGACTGTTCTACTCTATTTAGTGTCCATAGAAGTCTAACATGCTAGTTTAGCCTTCATGCAATGTCTCGTCAGGTAAAGATGCGAATAGATCAAGTAATGTTTGAAATTGCACAAAAACAAGTAAATCTCGTCTATGGAGATTTTGAGGAATTGCAAAGTATCAAAGTGGACCGTTGTACTCTATTTAGTGTTCTTAGAAGTCTAACTTCCTAGTTTAGCTTTCGTTCAACGTTTCGTAAGTTAAAGATGCGAATAGACCAAGTTGTGTTTGAAATTGCATAAAAATGTGAGTTGCTCGTCTATGGAGAGAGTTGAGCAATTCCAAAGCATCAAAGCGGATCTTTGTACTCTATTTTGTGCTCTTAGAAGTCTAACTTGCTAGTTTAGCGTTCGGTAACGTTTCATAAGTTAAAGATGCGAATAGAACTAGTTATGTCTGAAATGGCACACAAACATGAATTGCTCATCTATGGAGAGAGTTGAGCAATTCCAAAGCATCAAAGTGGACCATTGTACTCTATTCTGTGCTCTTAGAAGTCTAACTTTCTAGTTTAGTTTTCGTGCAACGTTTCGTAAGTTAAGGATGCGACTAGACGAAGTTATGTTTGAAATTGCACAAAAATGTGAATTGCTCGTCCATGGAGGGAGTTGAGCAATTCCAAAGAATCAAAGTGGACCGTTGTACTCTATTTAGGGTTCTTAGAAGTCTAACATGCTAGTTTAGCCTTTGTGCAATGTTTCACAAGGCAAAATATGCGAATAGACCAAGGTATATTTGAAATGGCACAAACACGTGAAAAGCTCATCCATGGAGAGAGTTGAGTGTTTCCAAAGTATCAAAGTGGACCATTGTACTCTATTTAGTGTTCTTAGAAGTCTAACATACTAGTTTAGCCTTCGTGCAATGTTTCGTAAGGTAAAAACGCGAATACACCAAGTTATGTTTGAATTTGATGAAAAATGTGTAAACCTCACCTATGAAGAGAGTTGAGCAATTCCAAAGCATCAAAGTGCACCATTGTACTCTATTTAGTGTTCCTAGAAGTCTAACGTGCTAGTTTAGCCTTCGTGCAGTGTTTATGAAGGTAAAGATACGAATAGACCAAGTTATGTTTGAAATTACACAAAAAAGTGTAAAGCGCGTCTATGGAGAGAGTTGAGCAATTCCAAAGCATCAAAGTGGACCGTTGTACTCTATTTAGTGTTCTTAGAAGTCTAACTTGCCAATTTAGCTTTCGTGCAACGTCTCGTAAGTAAAAGATGCGAATAGACCAAGTTACGTTTGAAATTGCTCGTCTATGGAGAGAGTTGAGCAATTCCAAAGCATCAAAGTGGACTATTGTACTCCATTTAGTGTTCTTAGATGTCTAACATGCTAGTTTAGCCTTCGTGCAATCTTTTGTAAGGTAAAGATGCGAATAGACCAAGTAACGTTTGAAATTGCACAAAAACATGTAAAGCTCGCCCATGGAGAGAGTTAAGCAATTCCAAAGCATCAAATTGGACCGTTGCACTCCATTTAGTGTTCTTAGAAGTCTAACATGCTAGTTTAGCCGTCGTGCAAGGTTTCGTGAGGTAAAGATACGAATAGACCAAGTTATGTTGAAATTGCACAAAAACGTGAAAAGTTTGTCTATGCAGAGGGTTGAGCAATTCCAAAGCATCAAAGTGGACCGTTGTACTCTATTTAGTGGTTTTAGAAGTCTAACTTCCAAGTTTAGCTTTCACGCAACGTTTCATAAGTTAAAGATGTGAATAGACCAAGTTATGTTTGAAATGGCACAAAAATGTGAATTGCTCGTCTATGGAGAGAGTTGAGCAATTCCAAAGGATCGAATTGGACCGTTGTACTCTATTTTGTGCTCTTAGAATTCTAAGTTGCTAGTTTAGCGTTTGGCAACGTTTCGTAAGTTAATGATGCGAATAGAACAAGTTATGTTTGAAAAAACACGAATTGCTCATCCATGGACAGAGTAGAGCAATTCCAAAGCATCGAAGTGGACCGTTGTACTCTATTTTGTGCTCTTAGAAGTCTAACTTGGTAGTTTAGTTTTCGTGCAACGTTTCATAAGTTAAAGATGCGAATAGACCAAGTTATGTTTGAAATTGCACAAAAATGTGAATTCCTCGTCTATGGAGAGAATTTAGCAATTCCAAAGCATCAAAATGGACCGTTGTACTCTATTTGGGGTTCTTAGAAGTCTAACATGCTAGTTTAGCATTCGTGCAATGTTTCGTAATGTAAAAGATGCTAATAGACCATGGTATGCTTAAAATGGCACAAAAACGTGAAAAGCTCGTCCATAGAGAGAGTTGAGCGTTTCCAAAGCATCAAAGTGGACCATTGTACCATAGTTAGGGTTCTTATAAGTCTAACATGCTAGTTTAGCTTTCGTGCAATGTTTCGTAAGGTAAAGATGCGAATAGACCAAGTCATGTTTGAAATTACACAAAAACATGTAAAGCTCGCCCATGGAGAGAGTTAAGCAATTCTAAAGCATCAAATTGGACCGTTGCACTCCATTTAGTGTTCTTAGAAGTCTAATATGCTAGTTTAGCCGTCGTGCAAGGTTTCGTGAGGTAAAGATACGAATAGACCAAGTTATGTTGAAATTGCACAAAAACGTGAAAAGTTTGTCTATGCAGAGAGTTTAGCAATTCCAAAGCGTCAAAGTTGACCGTTGTACTCTATTTAGTGTTTTTAGAAGTCTAACTTCCAAGTTTAGCTTTCACGCGGCGTTTCGTAAGTTAAAGATGTGAATAGACCAAGTTATGTTTGAAATGGCACAAAAATGTGAATTGCTCGTCTATGGAGAGAGTTGAGCAATTCCAAAGCATCGAAGTGGACCGTTGTACTCTATTTTGTGCTCTTAGAATTCTAACTTTCTAGTTTAGCGTTTGGCAACGTTTCATAAGTTAATGATTCGAATAGAACAAGTTATGTTTGAAAAAACATGAATTGCTCATCCATAGAGAGAGTTGAGAAATTCCAAAGCATCAAATTGTACCGTTGTACTCTATTTTGTGCTCTTAGAAGTCTAACTTGGTAGTTTAGCTTTCGTGCAACGTTTCATAAGTTAGAGATGCGAATAGACCAAGTTACGTTTGAAATTGCACAAAAAAGTGAATTGCTCGTCTATGGAGAGAATTTAGCAATTCCAAAGCATCAAAATCAACCGTTGTACTCTATTTGGGGTTCTTAGAAGTCTAACATGCTAGTTTAGCATTCGTGCAATGTTTCGTAATGTAAAAGATGTGAATAGACCAAGGTATGTTTAAAATGGCACAAAAACGTGAAAAGCTCATCCATAGAGAGAGTTGAGTGTTTCTAACGCATCAAAGTGGACCATTGTACCGTATTTAGGGTTCTTATAAGTCTAACATGCTAGTTTAGCTTTCGTGCAATGTTTCATAAGGTAAACATGCGAATAGACCAAGTCATGTTTGAAATTACACAAAAACATGGAAAGCTCGTCTACGGGGGGAGTTGAGCAATTCCAGAGCATCAAAGTGGACCGTTGTACTCTATTTAGTGTTCTTAAAAGTCTAAAATGCTAGTTTAGCCGTCGTGCAAGGTTTCATGAGGTAAAGATGCGAATAGACCAAGTTATTTTGAAATTACACAAAAACGTCAAAGGCTTGTCCACGGAGAGAGTTGAGCAATTCCAAAGTTTCAAAGTGGACCGTTGTACTCTATTTAGTGGCCTTCAAAATCTAACATGCTAGTTTAGCCTTCGTGCAATGTTTCGTCAGGTAAAGATGTGAATAGATCAAGTAATGTTTGAAATTACAGAAAAAGGTGTAAATCTCGTCGATGCAAAGTGTTGGGTAATTCCAAAGCATCAAAGTGGACTGTTGTACTTTATTTAGGGTTCTTAGAAGTCTAACATGCTAGTTTAGCCTTCGTACAATGTTTTGTAAGGTAAAAGATGCGAATAGACCAAGGTATGTTTGAAATGGCACAAAAACGTGAAAAGCTCGTCCAATGAGAGAGTTGAGCATTTCCATAGCATCAATGTGGACCATTGTACTCTATTTAGTGTGCTTAGAAGTCTAACATGCTAGTTTAGCCTTCATGCAATGTTTTGTAAGGTAAAAATGCGAACAGACCAAGTTAAGTTCGAAACGGCACAAAAATGTGTAAAGCTCGTCTATCGAGATAGTTGAGCAATTCCAAAGCATCAAAATGGACCGTTGTACTCTATTTAGTGTTCTTAGAAGTCTAACATGCTAGTTTAGCCTTTGTGTAAGGTTTCGTGAGGTAAATATGCGAATAGACCAAGTGATGTCGAAATTGGACAAAAACGGAAAAGCTTGTCTATGGAGAGGGTTGAGCAATTCCAAAGCTTCAAAGTAGACCGTTGCACTCTATTTAGTGTCCTTAGAAGTCTAACATACTACTTTAGCCTTCGTGCAATGTTTTGTACGGTAAAGATGTGAATAGACCAGGTTGTGTTTGAAATGACACAAAAACGTGTAAAGCTCATCTATCGAGAGAGTTGAGCAACTTCAAAGCATCAAAGTAGACCGTTGTACTCTATTTTGTGTTCTTAGAAGTCTAACGTCCTAGTTTAATTTCGTGGAATGTTTCGTAAGGTAAAGATGCGAATAGACCAAGTCATGTTTGAAATTGCACAAAAACTTGTAAAGCTCATCTATGGAGAGACTTGAGGAATTCCAAAGCATCAAATGGACCGTTGCACTCTATTTAGTGTTCTTAGAAGTCTAACAGGCTAGTTTATACGTCGTGCAAGGTTTCGAGAGGTAAAGATGTTAATAGACCAAGTTATTTTGAAATTGCACAAAAAGGTCAAAAGTTTGTCTATGGAGAGAGTTGAGCAATTCCTAAGCTTCAAAGTGGACCGTTGTACTCTATTTAGGGTCCTTCGAAGTCTAACGTGCTAGTCTAGCCTTCGTGCAATGTTTCGTAAGGCAAAGATGTGAATAGATCAAGTAATGTTTGAAATTGCACAAAAACGTGTAAATCTCATCGATGGAGAGTGTTGAGCAATTCCAGAGCATCTAGGTTGACCGTTGTACTCTATTTAGTGTTCGTAGAAATCTAACTTGCTAGTTTAGCTTTCGGGCAACATTTCGTAAGTTAAAGATGCGAATAAACCAAGATATGTTTGAAATGGCACAAAAAGGTGAATTGCTCGTATATGGAGAGAGTTGGGCAATTCCAAAGCATCATAGTGGATCGTTGTGCTCTATTTTGTGCTCTTACAAGTGTAACTTGCTAGTTTAGCGTTCGGCAACATTTTGAAGTTAATGATGCGAATACAACAAGATATGTTTGAAATGACACAAAAACGTGAATTGCTCGTCTATGGAGAGAGTTGAGCAATTCCAAAGCATCAAACTGCACCGTTGTACTCTATTTTGTGGTCTTAGAAGCCTAACTTTCTAGATTAGCTTTCGTGCAACGTTTCGTAAGTTAGAGATGCGAATAGACCAAGTTATGTTTGAAATAGCACAAAATGTGAATTGCTCGTCTATGGAGAGAGTTGAGCAATTCCAAAGCATTGAAGTGGACCGTTGTACTCTATTTAGGGTTCTTAGAAGTCTAACATGTTAGTTTAGCCTTCGTGCAATGTTTCGTAAGGTAAAAGATGCGAATAGACCAAGGTATGTTTGAAATGGCACAAAAACGAGAAAAGCTCGTCCATGGAGAGAGTTGAGCATTTCCAAAGCGTCGAAGTGGACCATTGTACGTTATTTAGTGTTCTTAGAAGTCTAACATGCTAGTTTATCCGTCGTGCAAGGTTTCGAGAGGTAAAGATGTTAATAGACCAAGTTATTTTGAAATTGCACAAAAAGGTCAAAAGTTTGTCTATGGAGAGAGTTGAGAAATTCCTAAGCTTCAAAGTGGACCGTTGTACTCTATTTAGGGTCCTTCGAAGTCTAACGTGCTAGTCTAGCCTTCGTGCAATGTTTCGTAAGGCAAAGATGTGAATAGATCAAGTAATGTTTGAAATTGCACAAAAACGTGTAAATCTCGTCGATGGAGAGTGTTGAGCAATTCCAGAGCATCTAGGTTGACCGTTGTACTCTATTTAGTGTTCATAGAAATCTAACTTGCTAGTTTAGCTTTCGGGCAACATTTCGTAAGTTAAAGATGCGAATAAAGCAAGATATGTTTGAAATGGCACAAAAAGGTGAATTGCTCGTATATGGAGAGAGTTGGGCAATTCCAAAGCATCATAGTGGATCGTTGTGCTCTATTTTGTGCTCTTACAAGTGTAACTTGCTAGTTTAGCGTTCGGCAACATTTTGAAGTTAATGATGCGAATACAACAAGATATGTTTGAAATGACACAAAAACGTGAATTGCTCGTCTATGGAGAGAGTTGAGCAATTCCAAAGCATCAAACTGGACCGCTGTACTCTATTTTGTGGTCTTAGAAGCCTAACTTTCTAGATTAGCTTTCGTGCAACGTTTCGTAAGTTAGAGATGCGAATAGACCAAGTTATGTTTGAAATAGCACAAAATGTGAATTGCTCGTCTATGGAGAGAGTTGAGCAATTCCAAAGCATCGAAGTGGACCGTTGTACTCTATTTAGGGTTCTTAGAAGTCTAACATGTTAGTTTAGCCTTCGTGCAATGTTTCGTAAGGTAAAAGATGCGAATAGACCAAGGTATGTTTGAAATGGCACAAAAACGAGAAAAGCTCGTCCATGGAGAGAGTTGAGCATTTCCAAAGCGTCGAAGTGGACCATTGTACGTTATTTAGTGTTCTTAGAAGTCTAACATGCTAGTTTAGCCATCGTGCAAGGTTTCGTGAGGTAAAGATGCGAATAGACCAAGTAATGTTTGAAATTGCACAAAAACATGTAAAGCTCATCCATGGAGAGAGTTGAGCAATTCCAAAGCATCAAATTGGACCGTTGTATGCTATTTAGTGTTCTTAGAAGTCTAACATGCTAGTTTAGCCGTCGTGCAAGGTTTCATGAGGTAAAGATACGAATAGACCAAGTTATTTTGAAATTGTACAAAAACGTGAAAAGCTTGTATATGGAGAGAATTGAGCAATTCCGAAGCATCAAAGTGGACCGTTGTTCTCTATTTTGTGCTCTTAGAAGTCTAACTTGGTAGTTTAGCATTCGGCAACGTTTCGTAAGTTAAAGATGCGACTGGACCAAGTTATGTTTTAAATGGGAAATAAAGTGAATTGGTCGAAGAGAGTTGAGCAATTCCAAAGCATCAAAGTGGACCTTTGTACTCTATTTTTTGCTCTTAAAAGTCTAACTTAGTAGTTTAGTTTTCGTGCAACGTTTTCTAAGTCAAAGATGCGAATAGACCAAGTTATGTTTGAAATTTCACAAAAATGTGAATAGCTCATCTATGGAGAGAGTTGAACAATTCCAAAGCATCAAAGTGGACCGTTGTACTCTATTTAGAGTTATTAGAAGTCTAACATCCTTGTTTAGCCTTCGTGCAATGTTTCGTAAGGTAAAAGATGCGAATACACCAAGGTATCTTTGAAATGGCACAAAAACGTGAAAAGCTTGTCCATGGAGAGAGTTGAGCGTTTCCAAAGCTTCAAAGTGGACCATTGTACTCTTTTTATTGTTATTAGAAGTCTATCGAGAGAGTTGAGCAATTTCAAAGTGTCAAAATGGACCATTGTACTCTATTTAGTGTTCTTAGAAATCTAAGTTGCTAGTTTAGCTTTCGACAAACGTTTCATAAGTTAAAGATGCGAATAGACCAAGTTATGTTTGAAATTGCACAAAACGTGAATTCTCGTCTATGGAGAGAGTTGAGCAATTCAAAAGCATGAAAGTGGACCATTGTACTCTATTTAGTGTTCTTAGATGTCTAACATGCTAGTTTAGCCTTCGTACAATGTTTTGTAAGGTAAAGTTGCGAATAGACCAAGTAATGTTTGAAATTGCACAAAAACAAGTAAAGCTCACCCATGGAGAGAGTTAAGCAATTCCAAAGCATCGAAGTGGATCGTTGTACTCTATTTTGTGCCCTGAGAAGTCTAACTTGCTAGTTTAGCTTTCGTGCAATGTTTCATAAGTTAAAGATGCGAATAGACCAAGTTTTGTTTGAAATTGCACAAAAATGTGAATTGCTCGTCTATGGAGAGAGTTGAGCAATTCCAAAGCATCAAAATGGACCGTTGTGCTCTATTTAGTGTTGTTAGAAGTCTAACATGCTGATGCGGATAGACAAAGTTATGTTTAAAATGGCACAAAAACGTGAAAAGCTCGTCCATGGAGAGAGTTGAGCATTTCCAAAGCATTAAAGTGGACCATTGTACTCTAATTAGTGTTCTTAGAAGTGTAACATGCTAGTTTAGCCTTCGTGTAAGGTTTCGTGTGGTAAAGATAGGAATAGACCAAGTTATGTTGAAATTGCACAAAAACGTGAAAAGCTCGTCTATGGAGAGAGTTGACCAATTCCAAAGCTTCAAACTTGACCGTTGTACTCTATTTAGTTTCCTTAGAAGTCTAACATGCTAGTTTAGCCTTCGTGCCATGTTTCGTAAGGTAAAGATGCAAATAGATCAAGAAATGTTTGAAATTGCACAAAAACGTGTAAATCTCGTCTATGGAGAGTGTTGAGCAATTCCAAATCATCAAAGCGGACCGTTGTACTCTATTTAGTGTTCTTAGAAGTCTAACTTGCTAGTTCAGCTTTCGTGCAACGTTTCGTAAGTAAAGATGCGAATAGACCAAGCTGGGTTTGAAATTGCATAAAAATGTGAATTGCTCATCTATGGAGAGATTTGAGCAATTCCAAAGCATCAAAGTGGACTGCTGTACTTTATTTTGTGCTCTTAGAAATCTAACTTGCTAGTTTAGCGTTCGGCAACGTTTCGTAAGTTAAAGATGCGAATGGGCCAACTTATGTTTGAAATGGCACAAAAACGTGAATTGCTCATTTGTGGAGGGAGTTGAGCAATTCTAAAGCATCAGAGTGGACCTTTGTACTCTATTTTGTGCTCTTAGAAGTCTAACTTGCTTGTTTAGTTTTCGTGCAACGTTTCGTAAGTAAAAGATGCGAATAGACCGAGGTATGTTTGAAATGGCACAAAAACGTGAATTGCTCATCTGTTGAGGAAGTTGAGCAATTCCAAAGTATCAGAGTGGACCTTTGTACTCTATATTGTGCTCTTAGAAGTGTAACTTGCTAGTTTAGTTTTCGTGCAACGTTTCATAGGTAAGAGATGCGAATAGACCGAGGTATGTTTGAAATGGTACAAAAACATGAATTGCTCATCTGTGGAGGGAGTTGAGCAATTCTAAAGCATCAGAGTGGACCTTTGTTCTCTATTTTGTGCTCTTAGAAGTCTAACTTGCTAGTTTAGTTTTCATGCAACGTTTCGTAAGTAAAAGATGCGAATAGACCAAGGTATGTTTGAAATGACACAAAAACGTGAATTGCTCATCTGCGGAGGGAGTTGAGCAATTCCAAAGCATCAGAGTGGACCTTTGTACTCTATTTTGTGCTCTTAGAAGTGTAACTTGCTAGTTTAGTTTTCGTGCAATGTTTCATAAGTAAAACATGCGAATAGACCAAGGTATGTTTGAAATGGCACAAAAACGTGAAAAGCTCGTACATGGAGAGAGTTGAGCGTTTCCAAAGCTTCGAAGTGGACCATTGTACTCTATTTAGTGTTGTTAGAAGTCTAACTCGCTAGTTTAGCTTTCGTGCAACGTTTCGTAAGTTGAAGATGCGAATAGATCAAGTTATGTTTGAAATGACACAAAAACGTGAATTGCTCGTCCATGGAGAGAGTTGAGCAATTCCAAAGCATCAAAGTGGACCGTTGTACTCTACGTTGTGCTCTTTGAAGTCTAACTTGCAAGTTTAGCTTTCGTGCAACGTTTCGTATGTTAAAGATGCGAATAGAAGAAGTTATGTTTGAAATGGCACAAAAACGTGAATTGCTCGTCTATGGAGAGAGTTGAGCAATTCGAAATCATCAAATTAGACCATTGTACTCTATTTAGTGTTCTTAGAAGACTAACATGCTAGTTTAGCCTTCGTGCAAGCTTTCGTGAGGTTAAGATGCGAATGGATCATGTAATGTTTGAAATTGCACAACAATGTGTAAATCTCGTCTATGGAGAGTGTTGAGGAATTCCAGAGCATCAAAGTGAACCGTTGTACTCTATTTTGTGCTCTTATTAGTCTAACTTGCTAGTTTAGCGTTTGACAACGTTCCGTAAGTTAAAGATGCGAATAGAACAAGTTATGTTTGAAATGGCACAAAAACGTGAATTGCTCGTCTATGGAGAGAGTTGAGCAATTCCAAAGCATCAAAGTGGGCCATTGTACTCTATTTAATTCTGTTAGAAGTCTAACTTGCTAGTTTAGCGTTTGACAACGTTCCGTAAGTTAAAGATACGAATAGAACAAGTTATGTTTGAAAGTGTACAAAAACGTGAATTGCTCGTCTATGGAGAGAGTTAAGCAATTCCAAAGTATCAAAGTGGACCATTGTACTCTATTTAGTTCTCTTAGATGTCTAACTTGCTAGTTTAGCGTTCAGCAATGTTTCGTAAGTTAGAGATGCGAATAGGCCAAGTTATATTTGAAATTGCACAAAAACGTAATTTGCTCGTCTATGGAGAGAGTTAAGCAATTCCAAAGCATCAAATTAGACCATTGTACTCTATTTAGTGTTCTTAGAAGTCTAACATGCTAGTTTAGCCTTCGTGCAAGCTTTCGTGACGTAAAGATGCGAATGGATAGTGTAGTGTTTGAAATTGCACAACAACGTGTAAATCTCGTCTATGGAGAGTGTTGAGGAATTCCAAAGCATGAAAGTGGACCGTTGTACTCTATTTTGTGCTCTTATTAGTCTAACTTTCTAGTTTAGCGTTTGACAACGTTTCGTAAGTTAAAGATGCGAATAGAACAAGTTATGTTTGAAATGGCACAACAACGTGAATTGCTCGTCTATGGAGAGAGTGGAGCAATTTCAAAGCATCAAAGTGGACCATTGTACTCTATTTAGTTCTCTTAGAAGTCTAACTTGCTAGTTCAACGTTCGGCAATGTTTCGTAAGTTAAAGATGCGAATAGACCAAGTTATGTTTGAAATGGCACAGAAATGTGAATTGCTCGTCTGTAGAGAGAGTTGAGCAATTCCAAAGCATCAAAGTGGGCCGTCGTACTCTATTTTACGTTATTTGAATTCTAAGTTGCTAGTTTAGCTTTTGTGCAACGTTTCATAGTTTAAAGATGCGAATAGGCCAAGCTATGTTTGAAATTGCACAAAAATGTGATTCGCTCGTCTAAGGAGAGAGTTGAGCAATTCCAAACCATCAAATTGGACCATTGTACTCTATTTAGTGTTCTTAGAAGTCTAACATGCTAGTTTAGCCTTTGTGCAAGGTTTCGTGAGGTAAAGATGTGAATAGACCAAGTTATGTTGAAATTGAACAAAAACGTGAAAAGCTCCTCTACGGAGAGAGGTGAGCAATTCCAAAGCTTCAAAGTGAACCATTGTACTCTATGTAGTTTCCTTTGAAGTCTAACATGCTAGTTTAGCCTTCGTGCAATGTTTCGTGAGGTAAAGATGCGAATAGACCAAGTTATGTTGAAATTGCACAAAAACGTGACAAGCTCATCTATGGAGAGAGTTGAGCAATTCCAAAGCGTCAAAGTGGCCCGTTATACTCTATTTAGGGTTCTTAGAAGTCTAACAAGCTAGTTTAGCATTCGTGCAATGTTTCATAAGGTAAAAGATGCGAATAGACCATGGTATGTTTGAAATGGCACAAAAACGAGAAAAGCTCGTCCACTGAGAGAGTTAAGCATTTCCAAAGCATCAAAGTGGACCGTTGTACCGTATTTAGGGTTCTTAGAAGTCTAACATGCTAGCTTAGCCTTCGTGCAATGTGTCATAACGTAAAAGATGCGAATAGACCAAGGTATGTATTAAATGGCACAAAAACGAGAAAAGCTCGTCCACGGAGAGAGTTGAGCATTTCCAAAGCATCAAAGTGGACCATTGTGCTCTATTTAGTGTTCTTAGAAGTCTAACATTCTAGTTTAGCCTTCGTGCAAGGTTTCGTGAGGTAAAGATGCGAATAGACCAAGTTATGTTGAAATTGCACAAAAACATGAATAGCTCATCTATGGAGAGAGTTGAGCAATTCCAAAGCTTTAAAATTGACCGTTGTACTCTATTTAATGTCCTTAGAAGTCTAAGATGCTAGTTTAGCCTTCGTACAATGTTTCGTAAGGTAAAGATGCGAATAGATCTAGTAATGTTTGAAATTGCGCAAAAACGTGCAAATCCCGTCTATGGAGAGTGTTGAGCAATTCTAAAGCATCAAAGCGGACCGTTGTGCTCTATTTGGTGTTCTTCGAATCTAACTTGCTAGTTTAGCTTTCGTGCAATGTTTTATAAGTAAAGATGCGAACAGACCAAGTTGTGTTTGAAATTGTATAAAAATATGAATTGCTCGTCTGTGGACAGAGTTGAGCAATTCCAAAGCATCAAAGTGGACCATTGTACTCTATTTTGTGCTCTTATAAGTCTAACTTGCTAGTTTAGTTTTCTTGCAACGTTTCGTAAGTTGAAGATCCTAATAGACGAAGTTATGTTTGAAATTGCACAAAAATTAGAATTGCTCGTCTATGGAGAGAGTTGAGCAATTCCAAAGCATCAAAGTGGACCGTTGTACTCTATTTAGGGTTCTTAGAAGTTTAACAAACTTGTTTGGCCTTTGTGCAATGTTTCGTAAGGTAAAAGATGTGAATAGATCAAGGTATATTTGAAATGGCACAAAAACATGAAAAGCTCATCCTCGGAGAGAGTTGTTAAGCGTTTCCAAAGCATCGAAGTGGACCATTGTACTCTATTTTGTGTTCTTCGAAGTCTAAGATGCTATTTTAGTTTTCGTGCAACGTTTCGTAGTGCAAAAATGCGAATAGACCAAGTTATATTTGAAATTGCTTAAAAACAAGTAAAGCTCATCTATGGAGAGATTTGAGCAATTTCAAAGCATCAAAGTGTACCATTGTACTCTATTTAGTGTTCTTAGAAGTCTAAAGTGCTAGTTTAACCTTCGTGCAATGTTTCGTAAGGTAAAGATATGAATAGACCAAGTTACGTTTGAAATTGCACAAAAACGTGTAAAGCTCGTCTAAGAAGAGAGTTGAGCAATTCCAAAGCATAAAATTTGACCATTGTACTCTATTTAGTGTTCTTAGAAGCCTAACATGCTAGATTAGCCTTCATGCAAGGTTTCGTGAGGTAAAGATGCGAATAGAACAAGTTATGTTGAAATTGCATAAAAACGTGAAAAGGTCATATATGGAGAGAGTTGAGCAATTCCAAAGCTTCAAAGTGGACTGTTGTACTCTATTTAGTGTCCTTCAAAGTCTAAAATGCTAGTTTAGCCTTCGTGCAATGTTTCGTAACGTAAAGATGTGAATAGATCAAGCTATGTTTGGAATGGCAGAACAACATGAATTGCACGTCTATGGAGAGAGTTGAGCAATTCCAACGCATCAAAGTGGGCCGTTGTGCTCTGTTTTGCGTTATTAGAATTCTAAGTTGCTAGTTTAGCTTTAGTCCAACGTTTCATAGGTTAAAGATGCAGTAGACCAAGTTATGTTTGAAATTGCACAAAAATGTGATTCGCTTGTCTATGGAGAGAGTTGAGCAATTCCAACGCATCAAATTGGACCATTGTACTCTATTTAGTGTTCTTAGAAGTCTAACATGCTAGTTTAGCCTTTGTGCAAGGTTTCGTGAGGTAAAGATGTGAATAGACCAAGTTATGTTGAAATTGCACAAAAACGTGAAAAGCTACTCTACGGAGAGAGTTGAGCAATTCCAAAACTTCAAAGTGGACCATTGTACTCTATGTAGTGTCCTTCGAAGTCTAACATGCTAGTTTAGCCTTCGTGCAAGGTTTCGTGAGGTAAAGATGCAAATAGACCAAGTTATGTTGAAATTGCACAAAAACGTGACAGGCTGATCTCTGGAGAGAGTTGAGCAATTCCAAGCATCAAAGTAGCCCGTTGTACTCTATTTAGGGTTCTTAGAAGTCTAACATGCTAGTTTAGCCTTCGTGCAATGTTTCGTAAGGTAAAAGATGCGAATAGACCAAGGTATGTTTGAAATGGCACAAAAACGAGAAAAGCTCATCCACGGAGAGAGTTGAGCATTTCGAAAGCATTAAAGTGGACCATTGTGCTCTATTTAGTGTTCTTAGAAGTCTAACACGCTAGTTTAGCCTTCGTGCAAGGTTTCGTGAGGTAAAGGTGCGAATAGGCCAAGTTATGTTGAAATTGCGCAAAAACGTGAATAGCACATCTATGGAGAGAGTTGAGCAATTCCAAATCTTCAAAATTGACCGTTGTACTCTATTTAGTGTCCTTAGAAGTCTAACATGCTAGTTTAGCCTTCGTGCAATGTTCGTAGGGTAAAGATGCGAATAGATCAAGTAATGTTTGAAATTACGGAAAAACGTGTAAATCCCGTCTATGGAGAGTGTTGGGCAATTCTAAAGCATCAAAGCGGACTGTTGTGCTCTATTTAGTGTTCTTAGAAGTCAAACTTGCTAGTTTAGCTTTCGCGCAACGTTTTGTAAGTAAAGATGCGAATAGACCAAGTTGTGTTTGAAATTGCATAAAAATGTGAATTGGTCGTTTGTGGAGAGAGTTGAACAATTCCAAAGCATCAAAGTGGACCGTTGTACTCTATTTTGTGCTCTTAAAAGTCTAACTTGCTAGTTAGTTTTCATGCAACGTTTCGTAAGTTAAACATGCGAATCGACGAAGTTATGTTTGAAATTCCACAAAAATTAGAATTGCTCGTCTATGGAGAGAGTTGAGCAATTCCAAAGCATCAAAGTGGACCGTTGTACTCTATTTAGGGTTCATAGAAGTTTAACATGCTTGTTTAGCCTTTGTGCAATGTTTCGTAAGGTAAAAGATGCGAATAGATCAAGGTATGTTTGAAATGGCACAAAAACGTGAAAAGCTCGTCCTCGGAGAGAGTTGAGCATTTCCAAAGCATCAAAGTGGGCCATTTTAATCTATTTAGAGTTCTTCGAAGTCTAACATGCTAGTTCAGCCTTCGTGCAATGTTTCGTAGTGTAAAAATGCGAATAGACCAAGTTATATTTGAAATTGCTTAAAAACAAGTAAAGCTCATCTATGGAGAGATTTGAGAAATTCCAAAGCATCAAAGTGCACCATTGTACTCTATTTAGTGTTCTTAGAAGTCTAACATGCTAGTTTAGCCTTCGTGCAATGTTTCGTGAGGTAAAGACGCAAATAGACCAAGTTACGTTTGAAATTGCATAAAAACGTGTAAAGCTCGTCTATGGAGAGAGTTGAGCAGATCCAAAGCTTCAAAGTGGACAGTTGTACTCTATTTAGTGTTCTTAGAAGTCTAAGTCGCTAGTTTAGCTTTCGTGCAACGTTTCGTAAGTTGAAGATGCGAATAAACCAAGTTATGTTTGAACTGGCGCAAAAAGTGAATTGCTCGTCCTTGGAGAGAGCTGAGGAATTCCAAAGCATCAAAGTGGACCGTTGTACTCTGTTTTGTGCGCTTGGAAGTCTAACAGGCTAGTTTAGCTTTCGTGCAACGTTTCGTAAGTTTAAGACGCGAATAGAAGAAGTTATATTTGAAATGGCACAAAAACGTGCATTGCTTGTCTATGGAGAGAGTTGAGCAATTCCAAAGCATGAAAGTGGACCATTGTACTCTATTTAGTGTTCTTAGATGTCTAACATGCTAGTTTAGCCTTCGTGCAATGTTTGGTAAGGTAAAGATACGAATAGATCAAGTAGTGTTTGAATTTGCACAAAAACATGTAAAGCTCGCCCATGGAGAGAGTTCAGCAATTCCAAATCATCAAAGTGGACCGTTAAACTCTATTTAGTGTTGTTTGAAGTCTAACATGCTAGTTTAGCCGTCGTGCAAGGTTTCGTGAGGTAAAGATACGAATAGACCAAGTTATGTTGAAATTGCACAAAAACATGAAAAGCTTGTCTATGGAGAGAGTTGAGCAATTCCAAAGCATCAAAGTGGACCGTTGTACTCTATTTAGTGTTTTTGGAAGTCTAACTTTCTAGTTTAGCTTTCGTGCAACGTTTCGTAAGTTAAAGATGTGAATAGACCAAGTTGTGTTTGAAATGGCACAAAAACGTGAATTGCTCGTCTATGGAGAGAGTTGAGGAATTCCAAAGCATCAAAGTGGACCGTTGTACTCTATTTTGTGCTCTTAGAAGTCTAACATGCTAGTTTAGCATTCATGCAGTGTTTACAAAGGTAAAAATGCGAATAGACCAAGTTACGTTTGAAATTGCACAAAAAGTGAATTGCTCGTCTATGGAGAGAGTTGAGCAATTCCAAAGCATGAAACTGGACCATTGTACTCTATTTAGTGTTCTTAGATGTCTAACATGCTAGTTTAGCCTTCGTGCAATGTTTTGTAAGGTAAAGATGCGAATAGATCAAGTAATGTTTGAAATTGCACAAAAACATGTAAAGCTCGCCCATGGAGAGAGTTGAGCAATTCCAAAGCATCAAATTTGACCATTGCACCCTATTTAGTGTTCTTAGAAGTGTAACATGCTAGTTTAGCCGTCGTGCAAGGTTTCGTGAGGTAAAGATACGAATAGACCAAGTTATGTTGAAATTGCACAAAAACGTGAAAAGCTTGTCTATGGAGAGAGTTGAGTAATTCCAAAGCATCAAAGTGGACCGTTGTACTCTATTTAGTGTTTTTAGAAGTCCAACTTGCTAGTTTAGCTTTCGTGCAATGTTTTGTAAGGTAAAGATGCGAATAGACCAAGTAATGTTTGAAATTGCACAAAAACATGTAAAGCTCGCCCATGGGGAGAGTTGAGCAATTCCAAAGCATCAAAGTGGACCGTTGTACTCTATTTTGTGCTCTTAGAAGTCTAACTTGCTAGTTTAGCGTTTGGGAACGTTTCGTAAGTTAATGATGCGAATAGAATAAGTTATGATTGAAAAAACATGAATTGCTCGTCCATGGAGAGAGTTGAGCGTTTCCAAAGTATCAAAGTGGACCATTGTACTGTATTTAGTGTTCTTATAAGTCTAACATGCTAGTTTAGCCTTCGTGCAATGTTTCGTAAGGTAAAGATGCGAATAGACCAAGTCATGTTTGAAATTGCATAAAAACATGTAAGGCTCGTCTATGGGGAGAGTTGAGCAATTCCAAAGCATTAAAGTGGACTGTTGTACTCTATTTAGTGTTCTTAAAGGTCTAACATGCTAGTTTAGCCGTAGTGCAAGGTTTCGTGAGGTAAAGATGCGAATACACCATGTTAATTTGAAATTACACAAAAACATCAAAGGCTTGTCCATGGAGAGAGTTGAGCAATTGCAAAGCTTGAAAGTGGACCGTTGTATTCTATTTAGTGGCCTTCGAAATCTACCATGCTAGTAATCTTGAATATATATGTTTGAGTGATTACAAAAGCATGATTGATTGAACTTTGATCCATAATGTACATGAGAAATCTTAGACCTATATGTCCTACCCAAAATGCATGGGAATTTGATTTATTGAACTAACATGGACTAACATTGCAAGAAGCCCTAATAAGGCTTACATAGCATGTCTTGAGTTTAATTGTGTAGGAAGATCAAGTTGACCATGTATCAACATGGTGACCTTAACCGAACTGTAATGAAGACTTAATCATTGTCAAACATGATTAAGAAAATCATTTTCGTGGTCACCCATGGTCAGAATATGTAAAGAAAATCTTGGAGCTTAAATGGAGCCAATTGAAGAAAAGTTGACTTTCTGGTCAGAGTCAAAGTCAACAGACTGACGTGGTAGATGACATGGACGTGATGATATGGCATATGAAGTGGATACATGAAATGGATTAGTGGAGCCAAAAAGTGCTACAAGTCAACAATAGAGATTTAAAGCCAAAAAGCAAGAGGAGACATGCAATAAATTCCTCATATTTTCAAGACCTCTTTTGCTACAAAAGAGATATAGTTTGCTGGAAAAGCACTTTGGAAAGAGACAAATGAAGGTGATTTATTTCAAAGGTTTTCCTCATTCAATGGTCCACATTCCATCCCTCCAAAATATCTTTTTGATCTATTGGTGCAAGATTAAACCTTTCCACTACACCTTTTTATCCAATGGCTATCTTTAAACCTTCCTCATCTAATGGCCATTATTCCTCCCAGCAAAGAGAGACTTGTTGAAATCATTTTCACACTTCTCTAAGCCTTCTAACAGCTATATTGATCCAAGGGTCCATATTTTTCATATCTAATCCAATGGCCCTCATTTCATGAGCTTACACTCCACAATTTCTACAAAAACTAACTCTTTGTCTATGGTGCATAGACTTGGCCGAAAATTACTCTTTCTCTCTTAAGTGTTCTTCATCTCTCAAGCTTTCATTCTCTCACTCATTCATTCCTTGATTACATACTTGATTTTGAAGAGAGATCATATACACTAGCCAAGCAAAGCTTTATTGTTACTCTTGAGCCTTTCAAATCTGATTTTCATCATATTCTCAAGAGTCATTTCCTTTGTGATATAATCTGGTTTCCAGCACTTCTAAGGCTACATTCATCATCTCCATTTCATCATTCAAGCCTTGTGATAACGGGTTTTCGTTGGTTGTTACACTACTCAAAGTTTCACAAACCCTAACAACCAAAAATCTCAAATCTGAGTTTTGTGCTTACCATTCCCATTCCAGCTTTTCAAGAGCTTCATTTGAGCCCTATACACTTACAAATCCAGCTACAAAAGAGCCAGCCTTTGAACCTAAACTTACCTCATACCGGCTACACTTAGAGCCATATTTGAGTTTGTATTTGTTGATTGAGTTAGTGTGGTGAGCTATAAACCACACGGTGTGTAAAGTTTGGTGTTTGAGCTACAAAAACACTGGTTGTATGAGTTCCGCTTGACTCGGTTGAACAAGCCATAGTGGAGTATTTGAAATTCCCAAGTGGGACTTGGGGAGTGGAGTAGGCTTGGGTTAAGCCGAACCACTATAAATCTCTTGCCTCTTTTACTTTCCAGCAATTTCAATTAGCATTACATTCTCATATCATACATACTTGAAATTGATCATTTAGGTTGCTAGAGTCAAGCTTGTTCAATTAATTGTCAAATCTGATTTTGTGTCCTAATTACATTTGTTTTGCAAGTGACATATACATACTTGATCATCTTGCTTGGTTCTTGATCTTAAAGTTATCTATCTTGCTTATATCAATTGTCCTTGACTTGCTTGAGCTTATTTGATTGCTTTGTGCTCAAATCTGCCATTAGGAGGCCATACAATCATATTAGGATTTTATATGTGATTTGCTCAAATTGATTGTTCTACTTGACTTATCTACATCTACACTAGTACTCAATTTGGTATTTAGCTTCCGCTTAGGGTGAAACTGAAAAAATAGGTGACCTAGTCTAAAATTGACTAAGGACACAATTCACCCCCCTCTTGTGGTGCCATCCGATCCAACAGTTTAGCCTTCGTGCAATGTTTCGTAAGGTAAAGATGCGAATAGACCAAGTTATGTTGAAATTGCACAAAAACGTGAAAATGTCATATCTGGGGAGAGTTGAGCAATTCCAAAGCTTCAAAGTGGACTGTTGTACTCTATTTAGTGTCCTTCGAAGTCTAAAATGCTAGTTTAGCCTTCGTGTAATGTTTCGTAAGGTAAAGATGCGAATAGATAAAGTAATGTTTGAAATTTTACAAAAAAGTGTAAATCTCATCTATGGAGAGTGTTGAGCAATTCCAAAGCATCAAAGTGGACCGTTGTACTCTCTTTGGTGTTCTAAGAAGGCTTACTCGCTAGTTTAGCTTTCGTGCAATGTTTCGTAAGTTGAAGATGCGAATAGACCAAGTTATGTTTGAAATGGCACAAAAACGTGAATTGCTCGTCCATGGAGAGAGCTGAGCAATTCCAAAGCATCAAAGTGGACCGTTGTACTCTATTTTGTGCTCTTAGAAGTCTAACTTGCTAGTTTAGCTTTCGTGCAACGTTTCGTAAGTTTCAGATGCGAATAGAAGAAGTTATGTTTGAAATGACACAAAAACGTGAATTGCTCGTCTATGGAGAGAGTTGAGAAATTCCAAAGCATGAAAGTGGACCATTGTACTCTATTTAGTGTTCTTAGATGTCTAACATGCTAGTTTAGACTTCGTGCAATGTTTGGTAAGGTAAAGATGCGAATAGACCAAGTAATGTTTGAAATTGCACAAAAAGATGTAAAGCTCGTCCATGGAGAGAGTTGAGCAATTCCAAAGCATCGAATTGGACCGTTGCACTCTATTTAGTGTTCTTAGAAGTCTAACATGCTAGTTTAGCCGTCGTGCAAGGTTTCGTGAGGTAAAGATACGAATAGACCAAGTTATGTTGACATTGCACAAAAACGTGAAAAGCTTGTCTATGGAGAGATTTGAGCAATTCCAAATCATCAAAGTGGACTGTTGTACTCTATGTAGTGTTTTTAGAAGTCCAACTTGCTAGTTTAGCTTTCGTGCAACGTTTCGTAAGTTAAAGATGCGAATAGACCAAGTTATGTTTGACATGGCACAAAAACGTGAATTGCTCGTCTCGGGAGAGAGTTGAGGAATTCCGAAACATCAAAGTGGACCGTTGTACTCTATTTTGTGCTCTTAGAAGTCTAACATGCTAGTTTAGCTTTACAAAGGTAAAGATGCGAATAGATCAAGTTATGTTTGAAATTGCACAAAAACGTGTAAAGCGCTTCTATGGAGAGAGTTGAGCAATTCCAAAGCATCAATGTGGACCGTTGTACTCTATTTAGTGTTCGTAGAAGTCTAACTTGCTAATTTAGCTTTCGTGCAACGTTTCGTAAGTAAAAGATGCGAATAGACCAAGTTACGTTTGAAAATTGCACAAAAACGTGAATTGCTCGTCTATGGAGAGAGTTGAGCAATTCCAAAGCATGAAAGTGGACCATTGCACTCTATTTAGTGTTCTTAGATGTCTAACATGCTAGTTTAGACTTCGTGCAATGTTTGGTAAGGTAAAGATGCGAATAGACCAAGTAATGTTTGAAATTGCACAAAAAGATCATGGAGAGAGTTGAGCAATTCCAAAGCATCGAACTGGATCGTTGCACTCTATTTCGTGTTCTTGTAATTCTAACATGCTAGTTTAGCCGTCGTGCAAGGTTTCGTGAGGTAAAGATACGAATAGACCAAGTTATGTTGAAATTGCATAAAAACGTGTAAAGCTTGTCTATGGAGAGAGTTGAGCAATTCCAAATCATCAAAGTGGACCGTTGTACTCTATGTAGTGTTTTTAGAAGCCTAACTTGCTAGTTTAGCTTTCGTGCAACGTTTCGTAAGTTAAAGATGCGAATAGACCAAGTTATGTTTGACATGGCACAAAAACGTGAATTGCTCGTCTTGGGAGAGAGTTGAGGAATTCCAAAGGATCAAAGTGGACCGTTGTACTCTATTTTGTGCTCTTAGAAGTCTAACATGCTAGTTTAGCCTTCGTGCAGTGTTTACGAAGGTAAAGATGCGAATAGATCAAGTTATGTTTGAAATTGCACAACAACGTGTAAAGCGCGTCTATGGAGAGAGTTGAGCAATTCCAAAGCATCAAAGTGGACCGTTGTACTCTATTTAGTGTTCGTAGAAGTCTAACTTGCTAATTTAGCTTTCGTGCAACGTTTCGTAAGTAAAAGATGCGAATAGACCAAGTTACGTTTCAAATTGGACAAAAACGTGAATTGCTCGTCTATGGAGAGAGTTGAGCAATTCCAAAGCATGAAAGTGGATCATTGTACTCTATTTAGTGTTCTTAGATGTCTAACATGCTGGTTTAGCCTTCGTGCAATGTTTTGTAAGGTAAAGATGCGAATAGACCAAGCAATGTCTGAAATTGCACAAAAACATGTAAAGCTCGCCCATGGAGAGAGTTGAGCAATTCCAAAGCATCAAATTTGACCGTTGCACCCTATTTAGTGTTCTTAGAAGTGTAACATGCTAGTTTAGCTGTCGTGCAAGGTTTCGTGAGGTAAAGATACGAATAGACCAAGTTATGTTGAAATTGCACAAAAACGTGAAAAGCTTGTCTATGGAGAGAGTTGAGCAATTCAAGGGCATCAAAGTGGACCATTGTACTTTATTTAGTGTTTTTAGAAGTCTAACTTGCTAGTTTAGCTTTCGTGCAATGTTTCGTAAGTTAAAGATGCAAATAGACCAATTTATGTTTTTTAAATGGCACAAAAACATGAATTGTTCATCTATGGAGAGAGCTGGGCAATTACAATGCATCAAAGGGACCGTTGTACTCTATTTTGTGCTCTTAGAAGTCTAACTTGCTAGTTTAGCGTTTGGCAACGTTTCGTAAGTTAATGATGCGAATAGAATAAGTTCTGATTGAAAAAAACATGAATTGCTCGTCCATGAAGAGAGTTTAGCAATTCCAAAGCATCGAAGTGGACTGTTGTACTCTATTTTGTGCTCTTAGATGTGTAACTTGCTAGCTTAGCTTTCGTGCAACGTTTTATAAGTTAAAGATGCGAATAGACCAAGTTATGTTTGAAATTGCACAAAAATGTGAATTGCTCGTCTATGGAGAGAATTAAGCAATTCCAAAGCATCAAAATGGAAAGTTGTACTCTATTTAGGGTTCCTAGAAGTCTAACAAGCTAGTTTAGCCTTCGTGTAATGTTTCGTAATGTAAAAGATGCGAATAGGCCAAGGTATGTTTAAAATGGCACAAAAACATGAAAAGCTCGTCCATGGAGAGAGTTGAGCGTTTCCAAAGCATCAAAGTGGACCATTGTACTGTATTTAGTTTCTTATAAGTTTAACATGCTCGTTTAGCCTTCGTGCAATGTTTCGTAAGGTAAAGATGCGAATAGACCATGTCATGTTTGCAATTGCACAAAAACATGAAAGGCTCGTCTATGGGGAGAGTTGAGCAATTCCAAAGGATCAAAGTGGACTGTTGTACTCTATTTAGTGTTCTTAAAAGTCTAACATGCTAGTTTAGCCGTCGTGCAAGGTTTCGTGAGGTAAAGATGCGAATAGACCATGTTATTTTGAAATTACACAGAAACGTCAAAGGCTTGTCCATGGAGAGAGTTGAGCAATTCCAAAGCTTGAAAGTGGACCGTTGTACTCTATTTAGTGGCCTTCGAAATCTAACAGGCTAGTTTAGCTTTCGTGCAACGTTTCGTAAGGTAAAGATGCGAATAGACCAAGTTATGTTGAAATTGCACAAAAACGTGAAAAGGTCATATATGGAGAGAGTTGAGCAATTCCAAAGCTTCAAAGTGGACAGTTGTACTCTATTTAGTGTCCTTCGAAGTCTAAAATGCTAGTTTAGCCTTCGTGCAATGTTTCGTAAGGTAAAGTTGCGAATAGATCAAGTAATGTTTGAAATTTTACAAATACGTGTAAATCTCGTGTATGGAGAGTGTTGAGCAATTTCAAAGCATCAAAGTGGACCGTTGTACTCTATTTGGTGTTCTTAGAAGTCTAACTCGCTAGTTTAGCTTTCGTGCAACGTTTCGTAAGTTGAAGATGCGAATAGACCAAGTTATGTTTGAAATGGCACAAAAAAGTGAATTGCTCGTCCTTGGAGAGAGCTGTGCAATTCCAAATCATCAAAATGGACCGTTGTACTCTATTTTGTGCTCTTAGAAGTCTAACTTGCTAGTTTAGCTTTCGTGCAACGTTTCGTAAGTTTAAGATGCGAATAGAAGAAGTTTTGTTTGAAATGGCACAAAAACGTGAATTGCTCGTCTATGGAAATAGTTGAGCAATTCCAAAGCATGAAAGTGGACCATTGTACTCTATTTATTGTTCTTAGATGTCTAACATGCTAGTTTAGCCTTTGTGCAATGTTTTGTAAGGTAAAGATGCGAATAGACCAAGTAATGTTTGAAATCACACAAAAAGATGTAAAGCTCGCCCATGGAGAGAGTTGAGCAATTCCAAAGCTTCAAATTGGACCGTTGCACTCTATTTAGTGTTCTTAGAAGTCTAACATGCTAGTTTAGCCGTCGTGCAAGGTTTTGTGAGGTAAAGATATGAATAGACCAAGTTATGTTGAAATTGCACAAAAACGTGAAAAGCTTGTCTATGGAGATAGTTGAGAAATTCCAAATCATCAAAGTGGACCGTTGTACTCTACGTAGTGTTTTTAGAAGTTTAACTTGCTAGGTTAGCTTTCGTGCAACGTTTCGTAAGTTAAAGATGCGAATAGACCAAGTTATGTTTGAAATTGCACAAAAACGTTAATTGCTCGTCTATGGAGAGAGTTGAGGAATTTCAAAGCATCAAAGTGGACCGTGTACTCTATTTTGTGCTCTTAGAAGTCTACCATGCTAGTTTAGCCTTCGTGCAGTGTTTACGAAGGTAAAGATCCGAATAGATCAAGTTATGTTTGAAATTGCACAAAAACATGTAAAGCGCGTCTATGGAGAGAGTTGAGCAATTCCAAAGCATCAAAGTGGACAGTTGTACTCTATTTATTTTTCATAGAAGTCTAACTTGCTAATTTAGCTTTCGTTCAACGTTTCTTAAGTAAAAGATGCGAATAGACCAAGTTACGTTTGAAATTGCACAAAAACGTGAATTGCTTGTCTATGGAGAGAGTTGAGCAATTCCAAAGGATAAAAGTGGACCATTGTACTCTATTTAGTGTTCTTAGATGTTTAGCCTTCGTGCAATGTTTAGCCTTCGTGCAATGTTTGAAAACATGCTAGTTTAGCCTTCGTGCAATGTTTTGTAAGGTAAAGATGCGAATAGACCAAGTAATGTTTGAAATTGCACAAAAACATGTAAAGCTCGCCCATGGAGAGAGTTGAGCAATTCCAAAGCATCAAATTGGACCGTTTCACTCAATTTAGTGTTCTTAGAAGTGTAACATGCTAGTTTAGCCGTCGTGCAAGGTTTCGTGAGGTAAAGATACGAATAGAGCAAGTTATGGGGAAATTGTACAAAAACGTGAAAAGCTTGTCTATGGAAAGAGTTGAGCAATTCCAAAGCATCAAAGTCGAACGTTCTACTCTATTTAGTGTTTTTAGAAGTCTAACTTGCTAGTTTAGTATTCGTGCAACGTTTCGTATGTTAAAGATGAAAATAGACCGAGTTATGTTTGAAATGGCACAAAAACATGAATTGCTCGTCTATGGAGATAGTTGAGCAATTCCAAATCATCAAAGTGGACCGCTGTACTCTATTTTGTGCTCTTAGAAATCTAACTTGCTAGTTTAGCGTTTGGCAACGTTTCGTAAGGTAATGATGCGAATAGAATAAGTTATGATTGAAAAAACATGAATTGCTCGTCCATGGAGAGAGTTGAGCAATTCCAAAGCATCGAAGTGGACCGTTGTACTCTATTTTGTGCTCTTAGAAGTCTAACTTGCTAGTTTAGCTTTCGTGGAACGTTTCATAAGTTAAAGATGCGAATAGACCAAGTTATGTTTGAAATTGCACAAAAATGTGAATTGCTCGTCTATGGAGAGAATTGAGCAATTCCAAAGCATCAAAATGGACCGTTGTACTCTATTTAGGGTACTTAGAAGTCTAACATGTTAGTTTAGCCTTCGTGCAATGTTTCGTAATGTAAAAGATGTGAATAGACCAAGGTATGTTTAAAATGGCACAAAAACATGAAAAGCTCGTCCATGGAGAGAGTTGAGCGTTTCCAAATCATCAAAGTGGACCATTGTACCGTATTTAGTGTTCTTATAAGTCTAACATGCTAGTTTAGCCTTCGTGCATTGTTTCGTAAGGTAAACATGCGAATAGACTAAGTCATGTTTGAAATTGCTCAAAAACATGTAAGGCTCGTCTATGGGGAGAGTTGAGCAATTCCAAAGCATCAAAGTGGACCGTTGTACTCTATTTAGTGTTCTTAAAAGTCTAACATGCTAGGTTAGCCGTCGTGCAAGGTTTCGTGAGGTAAAGATGCGACTAGGCCAAGTTATTTTGAAATTACACAAAAACGTCAAAGGCTTGTCCATGGAGAGAGTTGAACAATTACAAAGCTTCAAAGTGGACTGTTGTACTCTATTTAGTGGCCTTCGAAATCTAACATGCTAGTTTAGCCTTCGTGCAATGTTTCGTAAGGTAAAGATGCGAATAGATCAAGTAATGTTTGAAATTGCACAAAAACATGTAAATCTCGTCGATGCAAAGTGTTGGGCAATTCCAAAGCATCAAAGTGGACCGTTGTACTCTATTTAGGGTTAGCATTCGTGCAACATTTCATAAGTTAAAGATGCAAATAGACCAAGTTATGTTTGAAATGGCACAAAAACATGAATTGCTCATCTATGAAGAGAGTTGAGCAATTCCAAAGCATCAAAGTGGACCGCTGTACCGAATTTAGTGTTCTTATAAGTCTAACATGCTAGTTTACCCTTCGTGCAATGTTTCGTAAGGTAAAGATGCGAATAGACCAAGTCATGTTTGAAATTGCTCAAAAACATGTAAGGCTCGTCTATGGGGAGAGTTGAGCAATTCCAAAGCATCAAAGTGGACCGTTGTACTCTATTTAGTGTTCTTAAAACTCTAACATGCTAGGTTAGCCGTCGTGCAAGGTTTCGTGAGGTAAAGATGCGACTAGGCCAAGTTATTTTGAAATTACACAAAAACGTCAAAGGCTTGTCCATGGAGAGAGTTGAACAATTACAAAGCTTCAAAGTGGACTGTTGTACTCTATTTAGTGGCCTTCGAAATCTAACATGCTAGTTTAGCCTTCGTGCAATGTTTCGTAAGGTAAAGATGCGAATAGATCAAGTAATGTTTGAAATTGCACAAAAACATGTAAATCTCGTCGATGCAAAGTGTTGGGCAATTCCAAAGCATCAAAGTGGACCGTTGTACTCTATTTAGGGTTAGCATTCGTGCAACATTTCGTAAGTTAAATATGCAAATAGACCAAGTTATGTTTGAAATGGCACAAAAACATGAATTGCTCATCTATGAAGAGAGTTGAGCAATTCCAAAGCATCAAAGTGGACCGCTGTACCGAATTTAGTGTTCTTATAAGTCTAACATGCTAGTTTACCCTTCGTGCAATGTTTCGTAAGGTAAAGATGCGAATAGATCAAGTAATGTTTGAAATTGCACAAAAACGTGTAAATCTCGTCGATGTAGAGTGTTGGGAAATTCCAAAGCATCAAAGTGGACCGTTGTACTCTATTTAGTGGCCTTCGAAATCTAACATGCTAGTTTAGCCTTCGTGCAATGTTTCGTAAGGTAAAGATGCGAATAGATCAAGTAATGTTTGAAATTGCACAAAAACATGTAAATCTCGTCGATGCAAAGTGTTGGGCAATTCCAAAGCATCAAAGTGGACCGTTGTACTCTATTTAGGGTTAGCATTCGTGCAACGTTTCGTAAGTTAAAGATGCAAATAGACCAAGTTATGTTTGAAATAGCACAAAAACATGAATTGCTCATCTATGAAGAGAGTTGAGCAATTCCAAAGCATCAAAGTGGACCGCTGTACCGAATTTAGTGTTCTTACAAGTCTAACATGCTAGTTTAGCCTTCGTGCAATGTTTCGTAAGGTAAAGATGCGAATAGACCAAGTCATGTTTGAAATTGCACAAAAACGTGTAAGGCTCGTCTATGGGGAGCGTTGACCAATTCCAAAGCATCAAAGTGGACTGCTGTACTATATTTAGTGTTCCTAAAAGTCTAACATGCTAGTTTAGCCGTCGTGCAAGGTTTCGTGAGGTAAAGATGCGAATAGACCAAGTTATTTTGAAATTACACAAAAATGTCAAAGGCTTGTCCATGGAGAGGGTTGAGCAATTCCAAAGCTTCAAAGTGGACCGTTATACTCAATTTAGTGGCCTTCAAAATCTAACATCCTAGTTTAGCCTTCGTGCAATGTTTCATAAGGTAAAGATGCGAATAGATCAAGTAATGTTTGAAATTGCACAAAAACGTGTAAATCTCGTCGATGTAGAGTGTTGGGCAATTCCAAAGCATCAAAGTGGACCGTTGTACTCTATTTAGGGTTCTTAGAAGTCTAACATGCTAGTTTAGCCTTCGTACAATGTTTTGTAAGGTAAAAGATGCGGATAGACCAAGGTATGTTTGAAATGGCAAAAAAACGTGAAAAGCTCGTCCACGGGGAGAGTTGAGCAATTCCAAAGCATCAATGTGGACCATTGTACTCTATTTAGTGTGCTTAGAAGTCTAACATGCTAGTTTAGCCTTCGTGCAATGTTTTGTAAGGTAAAGATGCGAATAGACCAAGTTAAGTTCGAAATGGCACAAAAACTTGTAAAGCTCGTCTATTGAGACAGTTGAGCAATTCCAAAGCATCAAAATGGACCGTTGTACACTATTTAGTGTTCTTAGAAGTCTAACATGCTAGTTTAGCCTTTGTGCAAGGTTTCGTGAGGTAAAGATGCGAATAGACCAAGTTATGTAGAAATTGCGCAAAAACGTGAAAAGGTTGTCTATGGAGAGAGTTGAGCAATTGCAAAGCTTCAAAGTAGACCATTGTACTCTATTTACTGTCCTTAGAAGTCTAACATGCTAGTTTAGCCTTCGTGCAATGTTTTGTACGGTAAATATGCGAATAGACCAAGTTGTGTTTGAAATGACACAAAAACGTGTAAAGCTCGTCTATCGAGAAACTTGAGCAATTCCAAAGCATCAAAGTGGACCATTGTACTCTATTTTGTGTTCTTAGAAGTCTAACGTGGCAGTTTAATTTCGTGCAATGTTTCGTAAGGTAAAGATGCGAATAGACCAAGTTATGTTTGAAATTACACAAAAACGTGTAAAGCTCATCTATGGAGAGACTTGAGCAATTCCAAAGCATCAAAGGGACCATTGTACTCTATTTAGTGTTCTTAGAAGTCTAATATGCTAGTTTATCCGTCGTGCAAGGTTTCGAGAGGTAAAGATGTGAATAGACCAAGTCTTTTTGAAATTGCACAAAAACGTCAAAGGCTTGTCTACGGAGATAGTTGAGCAATTCCAAAGCTTCAAAGTGGACCGTTGTACTCTATTTAGTGTCCTTCGAAGTCTAACATGCTAGTTTAGCCTTTGTGCAATGTTTCGTAAGGTAAAGATGCGAATAGATCAAGTAATGTTTGAAATTGCACAAAAACGTGTAAATCCCGTCTATGGAGAGTGTTGAGCAATTTTAAAGCATCAAAGCAGACCGTTGTGCTCTATTTAGTGTTCTTAGAAGTCTAACTTGCTAGTTTAGCTTTCGTGCAACGTTTCGTAAGTAAAGATGCGAATAGACCAAGTTGTGTTTGAAATTGCATAAAAATGTGAATTGCTCGTCTGTGGAGAGAGTTGAGCAATTCCAAAGCATCAAAGTGGACCGCTGTACTCTATTTTGTGCTGTTAGAAGTCTAACTTGCTAGTTTAGTTTTCATGCAACGTTTCATAAGTTAAAGATGCGAATCGACGAAGTTATGTTTGAAATTGCACAAAAATTAGAATTGCTCGTATATGGAGAAAGTTGAGCAATTCCAAAGCATCAAAGTGGACCGTTGTACTCTATTTAGGATTCTTAGAAATTTACATGCTTGTTTAGCCTTTGTGCAATGTTTCGTAAGGTAAAAGATGCGAATAGATCAAGGTATGTTTGAAATGGCACAAAAACGTGAAAAGCTCATCCTCGGAGAGAGTTGAGCGTTTCCAAAGCATCAAGGTG
Source organism: Tripterygium wilfordii (assembly GCF_013401445.1). NCBI lineage: Eukaryota > Viridiplantae > Streptophyta > Magnoliopsida > Celastrales > Celastraceae > Tripterygium > Tripterygium wilfordii. The sequence goes on from NC_052250.1 coordinate 5,673,219, forward strand.
GACCATTGTAATCTATTTAGTGTTCTTCGAAGTCTAACATGCTAGTTCAGCCTTCGTGCAATGTTTCGTAGTGTAAAAATTCGAATAGACCAAGTTATATTTGAAATTGCTTAAAAACAAGTAAAGCTCATCTATGGAGAGAGTTGACCAATTCCAAAGCATAAAAGTGCACCATTGTACTCTATTTAGTGTTCTTAGAAGTCTAACATGCTAGTTTAGCCTTCGTGCAATGTTTTGGAAGGTAAAGATGCAAATAGACCAAGTTACGTTTGATATTGCACAAAAACGTGTAAAGCTTGCCTATGGAGAGAGTTGAGCAATTCAAAAGCATCAAATTGGACCACTGTACTCTATTTAGTGTTCTTAGAAGTCTAACATGCTAGTTTAGCCTTCGTGCAAGGTTTCGTGAGATAAAGATGCGAATAGACCAAGTTACATTGCAATTGCACAAAAACGTGAAAAGGTCATATATGGAGAGAGTTGAGCAATTCCAAAGTTTCAAAGTGGACTGTTGTACTCTATTTAGTGTCCTTCGAAGTCTAAAATGCTAGTTTAGCCTTCGTGCAATGTTTCGTAAGGTAAAAATGCGAATAGATCAAGTAATGTTTGAAATTTTTTACAAAAACGTGTAAATCTCGTCTATGGAGTGTGTTGAGAAATTCCAAAGCATCAAAGTGTTGGTTGCTAAAACTAATTTTAGACACACAGCGGAAGCTAACTAGGATCGTCTTAGCATAGGTATAAATCAAAATTTAACGAACGATGCCCTACGGCCATAGCGTGTTTTTGCCTAACTTGCTTCTAAAAATTTATTTGATCTCAAATATTATTTTAACATGTTAATCGAACACGTAAGATCGAGTTTTAATATTTGTAAATAATCCTAGCATACTTCTAGTTTTATATCCTAACAATTATTAAAACAAGATCAAGCACACACAACATGGCATCAAGAAAGTTAGGGATTAACCAACCTCTTCAAAATCAAGGTCCTAAGCTTTCTTCTTTTCTTGAACGCACGAACCACCGGCTTGATCTCTACCAACTTGGAATGCCTACGTCGTTTCCTTGGTATTCCCCTTAATCTCCTTGCGAACGTGCAAAGCAAAGAATCACCGATTGGTGGTGAACCAAAAATCAACTATACGGCCATCACTTTTTTTTTTAAACTCAATACTTTGTTTTTCTTTGTATTTAATAGGACACGGTTGTGCCGCAATTGTGCTGCCTAAGAATTGAGTAAATCGTAGAGCACATGTTGTATTTATATAAAAATAATAGAGTCCCTATTAGGTTTAGTTTTACTAATCCAATGGGAATTAGGAAAACCAATAAAGGAGACCTTGTCAACTACTTATAATTGACGCCTCTTTTATTTCTCATTGGGCTGTCCATGTTTTTGCAATGCAAAGCATGCTTGGCCCAATACTTCAAGAATTCAAGGCTCAAATATTATTTTGATCCTTAGTCCATTCTTGACTTTAATTTTGATTATGTAAAATATTTATTTTACAATCCAAATCAAAATTTCGAGACTTATTATTTTATCATAAATACACTTGCCGATCTTCCTTTAATAGGACGAGAGACTAAAATGAGGCAACCAGGGGGACTCCGCAGGACATACAAATCTAGGCTCCCAAAATATTATTCTTTACCGCCAAGCCCTATGACTAGGAATAATATTTCAATCCAATGTTCGTCTGACACTACCTGAACTATGGATGAACTCCCAGAGATGTACGATACTTACATCGAGGCTTTTCCTTATTAGAAACATGTCCCTGACCTGTGAGATGTGTACGAATATATCCTCCATGCAACACCAGGTAAGTTGAAGTGAGAGTTTGTGTACTATCAAACACTGCAAAGTCCATATTTCCCCTGAGTTCTCAGTTCCCTTATATCTATCCACTAAGCGTATTAGATTGATCCGTCGATCAATCTAAATGCTAACGCTTGATCCATAAGGATCACTCTGCAGAGTTTCTGGGTAGACTAATTTGAACCTCTCAGGTGGGTGCTTACACTTCCGTATCCCGAAAGTACATGAATGACTATTTTGTAGGTATGCTCCCACACCCTAGTGGCATACATCCAATCCATCGAGTATATTGACAATAGTGTGTGTCTCACTCATTGATGAATCAAAACGCACACGCTATGAATATGAAAGTATTGACTTACTCAAGCTTAAGAGATATCGTACTCTCACAGCTATAGGATGAACAACTCATTGATAGTACTTTTCTGGTTGTTCTTTCCTATGTAAGTCCGTCAATGTATGTTTCCTTACATACACCAGTGCAGCAATCCGAGACTCCTCTCGAGTGATCAAGACAAACCACTCCCCTATTTGGAGATGTCCATGCACTACAACCTATATCAACAAAGTGCCTAACTTTGTTAATCTGGTTGTGACTAATTTATTTCGGATGTAATAGTGAATCTTGTGTCTGTCTATACTCACACATAAAGTGTATCTGAGTATCCAAGATTACTATAAATAACATCTCTAGACATTGATGGAACATTCATACATAAATGAAAATACATCTAATACACATAATGCAATATTAAATATTCATCAATAAACCACAGAACTGTCATACATGGTATGTTTTTAGGACATAATCCCAACACAAAGTGGACCATTGTCTAACTCGCTAGTTTAGCTTTCGTGCAACGTTTCGTAAGTTGAAGATGTGAATAGACCAAGTTATGTTTGAAATGGCACAAAAACGTGAATTGCTCGTCCACGGAGAGAGTTGAGCAATTCCAAAGCATGAAAGTGGACCATTGTATTCTATTTAGTGTTCTTAGATGTCTAACATGCTAGTTTAGCCTTCCTGCAATGGTTCGTAAGGTAAAAATACGAATAGATCAAGTAATGTTTGAAATTGCACAAAAAGATGTAAAGCTCGCCCATGGACAGATTTGAGCAATTCCAAAGCATCAAATTGGACCGTTGCACTCTCTTTAGTGTTCTTAGAAGTCTAACATGCTAGTTTAGCCGTCGTGCAAGGTTTCGTGAGGTAAAGATACGAACAGACCAAGTTATGTTGAAATTGCACAAAAACGCGAAAAGCTTGTCTATGGAGAGAGTTGAGCAATTCCAAATCATCAAAGTGGACCATTGTACTCTATTTAGTGTTTTTAGAAGTCTAAATTGCTAGTTTAGCTTTCGTGCAACGTTTCGTAAGTTGAAGACGCGAATAGACCAAGTTATGTTTGGAATGGCACAAAAACGTGAATTGCTCGTCCATGGAGAAAGCTGAGCAATTCCAAAGCATCAAAGGTTACCGTTGTACTCTATTTTGTACTCTTAGAAGTCTAACTTGCTAGTTTAGCTTTCGTGCAACGTTTTGTAAGTTTAAGATGCGAATAGAAGAAGTTATGTTTGAAATGGCACAAAAACGTGAATTGCTCGTCCATGGAGAGAGTTGAGCAATTCCAAAGCATGAAAGTGGACCATTGTATTCTATTTAGTGTTCTTAGATGTCTAACATGCTAGTTTAGCCTTCGTGCCATGTTTTGTAAGGTAAAGATGCGAATAGACCAAGTAATGTTTAAATTGCATAAAAACATGTAAAACTCGCCAATGGAGAGAGTTGAGCAATTCCAAAGCATCAAATTGGACTGTTGCACTCTATTTAGTGTTCTTGGAAGTGTAACATGCTAGTTTAGCCGTCGTGCAAGGTTCCGTGAGGTTAAGATACGAATAGACCAAGTTATGTCGAAATTGAACAAAAACTTGAAAAGCTTGTCTATGGAGAGAGTTGAGCAATTCCAAAGCATCAAAGTGGACCGTTGTACTCTATTTAGTGTTTTTAGAAGTGTAACTAGCTGGTTTAGCTTTCGTGCAACGTTTCGTAAGTTAAAGATGCGAATAGACCAAGTTATGTTTGAAATGGCAGAAAAACATGAATTGCTCGTCTATGGAGAGAGTTGAGCAATTCCAAAGCATCAAATTGGACCGTTGTACTCTATTTAGGGTTCTTAGAAGTCTAACATGCTATTTTAGCCTTCGTGCAATGTTTCGTAATGTAAAAGATTCGAATAGACCAAGGTATGTTTAAAATGGCACAACAACATGAAAAGCTTGTCCATGGAGAGAGTTGAGCGTTTCCAAAGCATCAAAGTGGACCATTGTCTCGTATTTAGTGTTCTTATAAGTCTAACATGCTAGTTTAGCCTTCGTGCAATGTTTCGTAAGGTAAAGATGCGAATAGACCAAGTCATGTTTGAAATTGCACAAAAACATGTAAGGCTCGTCTATGGGGAGAGTTGCGCAATGCCAAAGCATCAAAGTGGACCGTTGTACTCTATTTAGTGTTCTTAAAAGTCCAACATGCTAGTTTAGCCGTCGTGCAAGGTTTCATGAGGTAAAGATGCGAATAGACCAAGTTATTTTGAAATTACACAAAAACGTCAAAGGCTTGTCCATGTAAAAGATTTGAATAGAAGAAGTTATGTTTGAAATGGCACAAAAACGTGAATTGCTCGTATATGGAGAGAGTTGAGCAATTCCAAAGCATGAAAGTGGACCATTGTATTCTATTTAGTGTTCTTAGATGTCTAACATGCTAGTTTAGCCTTCGTGCCATGTTTTGTAAGGTAAAGATACGAATAGACCAAGTTATGTCAAAATTGAACAAAAACTTGAAAAGCTTGTCTATGGAGAGAGTTGAGCAATTCCAAAGCATCAAAGTGGACCGTTGTACTCTATTTAGTGTTTTTAGAAGTGTAACTAGCTGGTTTAGCTTTCGTGCAACGTTTCGTAAGTTAAAGATGCGAATAGACCAAGTTATGTTTGAAATGGCAGAAAAACATGAATTGCTCGTCTATGGAGAGAGTTGAGCAATTCCAAAGCATCAAATTGGACCGTTGTACTCTATTTAGGGTTCTTAGAAGTCTAACATGCTAGTTTAGCCTTCGTGCAATGTTTCGTAATGTAAAAGATTCGAATAGACCAAGGTATGTTTAAAATGGCACAACAACATGAAAAGCTTGTCCATGGAGAGAGTTGAGCGTTTCCAAAGCATCAAAGTGGACCATTGTCTCGTATTTAGTGTTCTTATAAGTCTAACATGCTAGTTTAGCCTTCGTGCAATGTTTCGTAAGGTAAAGATGCGAATAGACCAAGTCATGTTTGAAATAGCACAAAAACATGTAAGGCTCGTCTATGGGGAGAGTTGCGCAATGCCAAAGCATCAAAGTGGACCGTTGTACTCTATTTAGTGTTCTTAAAAGTCCAACATGCTAGTTTAGCCGTCGTGCAAGGTTTCATGAGGTAAAGATGCGAATAGACCAAGTTATTTTGAAATTACACAAAAACGTCAAAGGCTTGTCCATGTAAAAGATTCGAATAGACCAAGGTATGTTTAAAATGGCACAACAACATGAAAAGCTTGTCCATGGAAAGAGTTGAGCGTTTCCAAAGCATCAAAGTGGACCATTGTACCGTATTTAGTGTTCTTATAAGTCTAACATGCTAGTTTAGCCTTCGTGCAATGTTTCGTATGGTAAAGATGCGAATAGATCAAGTAATGTTTGAAATTGCACAAAAAGGTGTAAATCTCGTCGATGCAGAGTGTTGGGCAATTCCAAAGCTTCAAAGTGGACCATTGTACTCTATTTAGTGTTCTTAGAAGTCTAAGATGCTAGTTTAGCCTTCGTGCAATGTTACATTAGGTAAAGATGCGAATGGACCAAGTTGTGTTTGAAATTGCACAAAAATGTGTAAAGCTCGTTTATCGAGAGAGTTGAGCAATTCCAAAGCATCAAAATCGACCATTGTACTCTATTTAGTGTTCTTAGAAGTCTAAGTTGCTAGTTTAGCTTTCGTGCAACGTTTCATAAGTTAAAGATGCGAATAGACCAAGTTATGTTTGAAATTACACAAAAACGTAATTTGCTCACTTATGGAGAGAGCTGAGCAATTCCAAAGCATCAAGTTGGACCATTGTACTCTATTTAGTGTTCTTAGTTGTCTATCATGCTAGTTTAGCCTTCGTGCAAGGTTTCATGAGGTAAAGATGCGAATAGATCAAGTAATGTTTGAAATTGCACAAAAACTTGTAAATCTTGTCTATGGAGAGTGTTGAGGAATTCCAAAGCATCAAAGTGGACCATTGTGCTCTATTTTGTGCTCTTAGAAGTCTAACTTGCTAGTTTAGCGTTCGGCAACGTTTCGTAAGTTAAAGATGCGAATAGACCAAGTTATGTTTGAAATGGCACAAAAATGTGAATTCCTCATCTATGGAGAGAGTTGAGGAATTCCAAAGCTTCAAAGTGGACCGTTGTACTCAATTTTGTGCTCCTAGAAGCCTAACTTGCTAGATCAGCTTACGTGCAACGTTTCGTAAGTTAGAGATGCGAATAGACCAAGTTATGTTTAAAATAGCACAAAAAAGTGAATTGCTCGTCTATGGAGAGAGTTGAGCAATTCCAAAGCATCAAAGTGGACCTTTGTACTCTATTTTGTGCTCTTAGAAGTCTAACATGCTAGTTTAGTGTTCGTGCAATTTTACGTAAGGTAAAGATGCGAATAGACCAAGTTATGTTTGAAATGGCACAAAATGTGTAAAGCTCGTCTATCGAGAGAGGTGAGCAATTCCAAAGCTTCAAAATGGACCATTGTACTCTATTTAGTGTTCTTAGAAGTCTAAGTTGCTAGTTTAGCTTCCGAGCAACGTTTCATAAGTTAAAGATGCGAATAGACCAAGTTATGTTTGAAATTACGTAAAAACGTGAATTCTCGTCTATGGAGAGAGTTGAGCAATTCCAAAGCATGAAAGTGGACCATTGTACTCTATTTAGTGTTCTTAGATGTCTAACATGCTAGTTTAGCCTTCGTGCAATGTTTTGTAAGGTAACGATGCGAATAGACCAAGTAATGTTTGAAATAGCACAAAAACATGTAAAGCTCACCCATGGAGAGAGTTGAGCAATTCCAAAGCATCAAATTCGACTGTTGCACTCAATTTAGTGTTCTTAGAAGTCTAACATGCTAGTTTCGCCGTCCTGCAAGGTTTTGAGAGGTAAAGATACGAATACACCGTTGTACTCTATTTAGTGTCCTTCGAAATCTAAGTTGCTAGTTTAGCTTTCGTGAATAGACCAAGTTATGTTTGAAATGGCACAAAAACGTTAATTGCTCGTCTATGGAGAGAGTTGGGCAATTCCAAAGCATCGAAGTGGACCGTTGTACTCATAGGCTTTGTGCAATGTTTCGTAAGGTGAAAGATGCGAATAGACCAAGGTATGTTTGAAATGGCACAAAACCGAGAAAAGCTCGTCCATGGAGAGAGTTGAGGGTTTCCAAAGCATCAAAGTGGACCACTGTACTCTATTTAGTGTTCTTAGAAGTTGAACATGCTAGTTTAACCTTCGTGCAAGGTTTCATGAGGTAAAGATACGAATAGACCAAGTAATGTTTGAAATTGCATAAAAACATGTAAAGCTCGTCCATGGAGAGAGTTGAGCAATTCCAAAGCATCAAAATGGACCATTGTACTCTATTTAGTGTTCTTAGAAGTCTAAGTTGCTAGTTTAGCTTTCGTGCAACGTTTCATAAGTTAAAGATGTGAATAGACCAAGTTATGTTTGAAATTACACAAAAACGTAATTTGCTCACTTATGGAGAGAGTTGAGCAATTCCAAAGCATCAAGTTGTACCGTTGTACTCTATTTAGTGTTCTTAGAAGTTTCACATGCTAGTTTAGCCTTCGTGCAAGGTTTCGTGTGGTAAAGATGCTAATAGATCAAGTAATGTTTGAAATTGCACAAAAACTTGTAAGTCTCGTCTATGGAGAGTGTTGAGGAATTCCAAAGCATGAAAGTGGACCATTGTGCTCTTAGAAGTCTAACTTGCTAGTTTAGCGTTCGGCAACGTTTCGTAAGTTAAAGATGCGAATAGACCAAGTTATGTTTGAAATGGCACGAAAATGTGAATTGCTCGTCTATGGAGAGAGTTGAGCAATTCCAAAGCATCAAAGTGGACCGTTGTACTCTATTTTGTGCTCTTAGAAGCCTAACTTGCAAGATCAGCTTTCGTGCAACGTTTCGTAAGTTAGAGATGCGAATAGACCAAGTTATGTTTGAAATAGCACAAAAACGTGAATTGCTCATCTATGGAGAGAGTTGAGCAATTCCAAAGCATCAAAGTGGACCTTTGTACTCTATTTTGTGCTCTTAGAAGTCTAACTTACTAGTTAAGTTTTCGTGCAACGTTTGGTAAGTTAAAGATGCGAATAGACCAAGTTATGTTTGAAATTGCACAAAAAAGTGAATAGCTCGTCTATCGAGAGAGGTGAGTAATTCTAAAGCATCAAAGTGAACCGCTGTACTCTATTTAGGGTTATTAAAAGTCTAACATGCTAGTTGAGCCTTCGTGCAATGTTTCGTAAGGTAAAAGATGTGAATAGACCAAGGTATATTTGAAATGGCACAAAAACGTGAAAAGCTCGTCCATGGAGAGAGTTGAGCGTTTCCAAAGCTTCAAAGTGGACCATTGTACTCTATTTATTGTTCTTAGAAGTCTAACATGCTAGTTTAGCGTTCGTGCAATGTTACGTAAGGCAAAGTTGCGAATAGACCAAGTTATCTTTGAAATGGCACAAAAATGTGTAAAGCTCGTCTATCGAGAGAGGTGAGCAATTCCAAAGCATCAAAATGGACCATTGTACTCTATTTAGTGTTCTTAGAAGTCTAAGTTGCTAGTTTAGCTTTCGAGCAACGTTTCATAAGTTAAAGATGCGAATAGACCAAGTTATGTTTGAAATTGCGTAAAAACGTGAATTCTCGTCTATGGAGAGAGTTGAGCAATTCCAAAGCATGAAAGTGGACCATTGTACTCTATTTAGTGTTCTTAGATGTCTAACATGCTAGTTTAGTATTCGTGCAATGTTTTGTAAGGGAAAGATGCGAATAGACCAAATAATGTTTGAAATTACACAAAAACATGTAAAGCTCACCCATGGAGAGAGTTGAGCAATTCCAAAGCATCAAATTGGACTGTTGCACTCTATTTAGTGTTCTTAGAAGTCTAACATGCTAGTTTAGCCGTCGTGCAAGGTTTCGAGAGGTAAAGATACGAATAGACCGTTGTACTCTATTTAGTGTCCTTCGAAGTCTAACTTGCTAGTTTAGCTTTCGTGAATAGACCAAGTTATGTTTGAAATGGCAAAAAAACGTGAATTGCTCGTCTATGGAGAGAGTTGGGCAGTTCCAAAGCATCAAAGTGGATCGTTGTACTCTATTTTGTGCTCTTAGAAGTCTAACTTGCTAGTTTAGCGTTCGGCAACGTTCCGTAAGTTAATGACGCGAGTACAACAAGATATGTTTGAAATGGCACAAAAACTTGAATTGCTCGTCTATGGAGAGAGTTGAGCAATTCCAAAGCATCAAACTGGACGTTGTACTCTATTTTGTGCTCTTGGAAGCCTAACTTCCTAGATTAGCTTTCGTGCAACGTTTCGCAAGTTAGAGATGTGAATAGACCAAGTTATGTTTGAAATAGCACAAAAATGTGAATTGCTCGTCTATGGAGATAGTTGAGCAATTCCAAAGCATCGAAGTGGACCGTTGTACTCTATTTAGGGTTCTTGGAAGTCTAACATGCTAGTTTAGGCTTCGTGCAATATTTCGTAAGGTGAAAGATGCGAATAGACCAACGTATGTTTGAAATGGCACAAAACCGAGAAAAGGTCGTCCATGGAGAGAGTTGAGGGTTTCCAAAGCATCAAAGTGGACCACTGTACTCTATTTAGTGTTCTTAGCAGTCGAACATGCTAGTTTAGCCTTCGTGCAAGGTTTCATGAGGTAAAGATACGAATAGAGCAAGTAATGTTTGAAATTGCATAAAAACATGTAAAGCTCGTCCATGGAGAGAGTTGAGCAATTCCAAAGCATCAAATTGGACGGTTGTACTCCATTTAGTGTTCTTAGAAGTCTAACATGCTAGTTTAGCCGTCGTGCAAGGTTTCGTGAGATACGAAGAGACCAAGTTCTGTTGACATTGCACAAAAACGTGAAAAGCTAAGTCTATGGAGAGAGTTGAGCAATTCCGAAGCATCAAAGTGGACCGTTGTACTCTATTTAGGGTTGTTAGAAGTCTAACATGCTAGTTTAGCCTCGTGCATTGTTTCGTAAGGTAAAAGATGCGAATAGACCAAGGTATGTTTGAAATGGCACAAAAACGTGAAAAGCTCATCCATGGAGAGAGTTGAGCGTTTCCAAAGCTTCGAAGTGGACCATTGTACTCTATTTAGTGTTCTTAGAAGTCTAAGATGCTAGTTTAGCCTTCATGCAATGTTACGTTAGGTAAACATACGAATGGACCAAGTTGTGTTTGAAATTACGCAAAAATGTGTAAAGCTCGTCTATCGAAAGAGTTGAGCAATTCAAAAGCATCAAAATGGACCATTGTGCTCTATTTTGTGCTCTTAGAAGTCTAACTTGCTAGTTTAGTGTTCGGCAACGTTTCGTAAGTTAAAGATGCGAATAGACCAAGTTATGTTTGAAATGGCACAAAAATGTGAATTGCTCGTCTATGGAGAGAGTTGAGCAATTCCAAAGCATCAAAGTGGACCATTGTACTCTATTTTGTGCTCTTAGAAACCTAACTTGCTAGATCAGCATTCGTGCAACGTTTCGTAAGTTAGAGATGCGAATAGACCAAGTTATGTTTGAAATAGCACAAAAACGTGAATTGCTCGTCTATGGAGAGAGTTGAGCAATTCCAAAGCATCAAAGTGGACCATTGTGCTCTATTTTGTGCTCTTAGAAGTCTAACTTGCTAGTTTAGCGTTCGGCAACGTTCCGTAAGTTAAAGATGCGAATAGACCAAGTTAAGTTTGAAGTGGCACAAAAATGTGAATTGCTCGTCTATGGAGAGAGTTGAGCAATTCCAAAGCATCAAAGTGGACCGTTGTACTCTATTTTGTGCTCTTAGAAGTCTAACTTGCTATTTCAGTTTTCGTGCAACGTTTCGTAAGTTAAAGATGCGAATAGACAAGTTATGTTTGGAATTGCACAAAAATGTGAATTGCTCGTGTATGGAGAGAGTTGAGCAGTTTCAAAGCATCAAAGTGGACCGTTGTACTCTATTTAGGGTTCTTAGAAGTCTAGCATGCTAGTTTAGCCTTCGTGCAATGTTTCGTAAGGTAAAATATATGAATAGACCAAGGTATGTTTGAAATGACACAGAAACGGGAAAAGCTCGTCCAGGGAGAGAGTTGAGCATTTCCAAAGCATCAAAGTGGACCATTGTACTCTAATTAGTGTTCTTAGAAGTCTAACATGCTAGTTTAGCCTTTGTGTAAGGTTTCGTGAGGTAAAGATGCGAATAGACCAAGTTATGTTGAAATTGCACAAAAACGTGAAAAGCTCGTCTATGGAGAGAGTTGAGCAATTCCAAAGCATCAAATCGGACCATTGTACTCTCTTTAGTGTTCTTAGAAGCCTAACTTGCTAGTTCAGCTTTCGTGCAACGTTTCGTAAGTAAAGATGCGAATAGACCAAGCAGTGATTGAAATTGCATAAAAATGTGAATTGCTCGTCTATGGAGAGAGTTGAGCAATTCCAAAGCATCAAAGTGGAGTGCTGTACTCTATTTTGTGCTCTTAGAAATCTAACTTGCTAGTTTAGCATTCGGAAACGTTTCGTAAGTTAAAGATGCGAATAGGCGAAGTTATATTTGAATTGGCACAAAAAACGTGAATTGCTCATCTGTGGAGGGAGTTGAGAATTTCTAAAGCATCGGAGTGGAACTTTGTACTCTATTTTGTGCTCTTAGAAGTCTAACTTGCTAGTTTAGTTTTCGTGCAACGTTTCGTAAGTAAAAGATGCGAATAGACCAAGTTATGTTTGAAATGGCACCAAAACGTGAATTGCTCATCTGCGGAGGGAGTTGAGCAATTCCAAAGCATCAGAGTGGACCTTTGTACTCTATTTTGTGCTCTTAGAAGTGTAACTTGCTAGTTTTGTTTTCGTGCAACGTTTCGTAAGTAAAAGATGCGAATAGACCAAGGTATGTTTGAAATGGCACAAAAACGTGAAAAGCTCGTACATGGAGAGAGTGGAGCGTTTCCAAAGCTTCGAAGTGGACCATTGTACTCTATTTAGTGTTCTTAGAAGTCTAACTCGCTAGTTTAGCTTTCGTGCAACGTTTCGTAAGTTGAAGATGCGAATAGATCAAGTTATGTTTGAAATGACACAAAAACGTGAATTGCTCGTCCATGGAGAGAGTTGAGCAATTCCAAAGCATCAAAGTGGACCGTTGTACTCTACGTTGTGCTCTTAGAAGTCTAACTTGCAAGTTTAGCTTTCGTGCAACGTTTAGTATGTTTAAGATGCGAATAGAAGAAGTTATGTTTGAAATGGCACAAAAACGTGAAATGCTCGTCTATGGAGAGAGTTGACCAATTCGAAAGCATCAGATTAGACCATTGTACTCTATTTAGTGTTCTTAGAAGACTAACATGCTAGTTTAGCCTTCGTGCAAGGTTTCGTGAGGTTAAGATGCGAATGGATCATGTATTGTTTGAAATTACACAACAATGTGTAAATCTCGTCTATGGAGAGTGTTGAGGAATTCCAGAGCATCAAAGTGGACCGTTGTACTCTATTTTGTGCTCTTATTAGTCTAACTTGCTAGTTTAGCGTTTGACAACGTTCCGTAAGTTAAAGATGCGAATAGAACAAGTTATGTTTTAAATGGCACAAAAACGTGAATTGCTCGTCTATGGAGAGAGTTGAGCAATTCCAAAGCATCAAAGTGGGCCATTGTACTCTATTTAATTTTGTTAGAAGTCTAACTTGCTAGTTTAGCATTCCGCAATGTTTCGTAAGTTAAAGATGCGAATAGACCAAGTTATGTTTGAAATGGCACAGAAATGTGAATTGCTCATCTATAGAGAGAGTTGAACGATTCCAAAGCATCAAAGCGGGCCGTTGTACTCTATTTTGTGTTATTAAAATTCTAAGTTGCTAGTTTAGCTTTCGAGCAACGTTAGATAAGTTAAAGATGCGAATAGACCAAGTTCTATTGGAAATTACACAAAAATGTGATTCGCTCATCTAAGGAGAGAGTTGAGAAATTCCAAAGCATCAAATTGGACCATTGTACTCTGTCTAGTGTTCTTAGAAGTCTAACATGTTAGTTTAGCCTTTGTGCAAGGTTTCGTGAGGTAAAGATGTGAATAGACCAAGTTATGTTGAAATTGCACAAAAACGTGAAAAAGCTCGTCTACGGAGAGAGTTGAGCAATTTCAAATCTTCGAAGTGGACCATTGTACTCTATTTAGTGTCCTTCGAAGTCTAACATGCTAGTTTAGCCTTCGTGCAAGATTTCGTGAGGCAAAGACGAGAATAGAACAAGTTATGTTGAAATTGCCCAAAAACGTGAAAAACTCATATATGGAGAGAGTTGAGCAATTCCAAACCATCAAAGTGGACCGTTGTACTCTATTTAGGGTTCTTAGAAGTCTAACATGCTAGCTTAGCCTTCGTGCAAAGTTTCGTAAGGTAAAAGATGCGAATAGACCAAGGTATATTTTAAATGGCACAAAAATGAGAAAAGCTCGTCCAGGGAGAGAGTTTAGCATTTCCAAAGCATCAAAGTGGACCATTGTACTCTAATTAGTGTTCTTAAAAGTCTAACATGCTAGTTTAGCCTTCGTGTAAGGTTTCGTGAGGTAAAGATGCGAATAGACCAAGTTATGGTGAAATTACACAAAAACGTGAAAAGCTCGTCTATGGAGAGAGTTGAGCAATTCTAAAGCTTCAAGGTTGATCGTTATTCTCTATTTAGTTTCCTTAGATGTCTAAAATGCTAGTTTAGCATTCGTGCAATGTTTCGTAAGTTAAAGATGCGAATAGATCAAGTAATGTTTGAAATTGAACAAAAACGTGTAAATCTCATCTATGGAGAGTGTTGAGCAATTGCAAAGCATCAAAACGGACCATTGTACTCTATTTAGTGTTCTTAGAATCTAACTTCCTAGTTTAGCTTTCGTGCAACGTTTCGTAAGTAAAGATGCGAATAGATTAAGCTGTTTTTGAAATGGCATAAAAATGTGAATTGCTCATCTATGGAGAGAGTTGAGCAATTCCAAAGCATCAAAGTGGACTATTGTACTCTATTTTGTGCTCTTAGAAATCTAACTTGCTAGTTTAGCATTTGGCAACGTTTCGTAAGTTAAAGATGCGAATGGGCCAAGTTATGTTTGAAATGGCACAAAAACGTGAATTGCTTATCTGTGGAGGGAGTTGAGCAATTCTAAAGCATCGGAGTGGACCGTTGTACTCTATTTTGTGCTCTTAGAAGTCTAACTTGCTAGTTTAGTTTTCGTGCAACGTTTCGTAAGTAAAAGATGCGAATCGACCAAGGTATGTTTGAAATAGCACAAAAACGTGAATTGCTCATCTGTGGAGGGAGTTGAGCAATTCCAAAGCATCAGAGTGGACCTTTGTACTCTATTTTGTGCTCTTAGAAGTGTAACTTGCTAGTTTAGTTTTCGTGCAACGTTTCGTAAGTAAGAGATGCGAATAGACCAAGGTATGTTTGAAATGACACAAAAACGTGAATTGCTCATCTGTGGAGAGAGTTGAGCAATTCCAAAGCATCAGAGTGGACCTTTGTACTCTATTTTGTGCTCTTAGAAGTGTAACTTGCTAGTTTAGTTTTCGTGCAACGTTTCATAAGTAAGAGATGCGAATAGACCAAGGTATGTTTGAAATGACACAAAAACGTGAATTGCTCATCTGTGGAGGGAGTTGAGCAATTCTAAAGCATCAGAGTGGATTTTTGTACTCTATTTTGTGCTCCTAGAAGTCTAACTTGCTAGTTTAGTTTTCGTGCAACGTTTCGTAAGTAAAAGATGCGAATAGACCAAGGTATGTTTGAAATGGGACAAAAACGTGAAAAGCTCGTACATGGAGAGAGTCGAGCATTTCCAAAGCTTCGAAGTTGACCATTGTACTCTATTTAGTGTTCTCAGAAGTCTAATATGCTAGTTTAGCCTTCGTGCAATGTTACGTAAGGTAAAGATGTGAATAGATCAAGTTATGTTTGAAATGGCAAAAAAATGTAAAAAGCTCGTCTATCGAGAGAGTTGAGCAATTCCAAAGCATCAAAATGGACCATTGTACTCTATTTGTTGTTCTTATAAGTCTAAGTTGCTAGTTTAGGTTTCGTGGAACATTTCATATTTCAAAGATGCGAATAGACCAAGTTATGTTTGAAATTGTACAAAAACGTAATTTGCTCATCTATGGAGAGAGTTGAGCAATTCCAAAGCATCAAATTGGACCATTGTACTCTATTTAGTGTTCTTAGAAGTCTAACATGCTAGCTTAGCCTTCGTGCAAGGTTTCGTGAGGTAAAGATGCGAATGGATCACGTAATGTTTGAAATTGCAAAACAACATGTAAATCTCGTCTATGGAGAGTGTTGAGGAATTCCAAAGCATCAAAGTGGACCGTTGTACTCTATTTTGTGCTCTTATTACTCTAACTTGCTAGTTTAGCGTTTGACAACGTTCCGTAAGTTAAACATGCGAATAGAAAAAGTTATGTTTGAAATGGCACAGAAATGTGAATTGCTCGTCTATAGAGAGAGTTGAGCAATTCCAAAGCATCAAAGTGGGCCGTTGTACTCTGTTTTGTGTTATTAGAATTCTAAGTTGCTAGTTTAGCTTTTTTGCAACGTTTCATAAGTTAAAGATGCGAATAGACCAAGCTATGTTTGAAAGTGCACAAAAATGTGATTCGCTCGTCTAAGGAGAGAGTTGAGCAATTCCAAAGCATCAAACTGGACCATTGTACTCTATTTAGTGTAATTAGAAGTCTAACATGCTTGTTTAGCCTTTGTGATAGGTTTTGTGAGATAAAGATTTGAATAGACCAAGTTATGTTGAAATTGCACAAAAACGTAAAAAGCTCGTACATGGAGAGAGTTGAGCGTTTCCAAAGATTCAAAGTGGACCATTGTACTCTATTTAGTGTTCTCAAAAGTCTAACATGCTAGTTTAGCTTTCGTGCAATGTTACGTAAGGTAAAGATGTGAATAGATCAAGTTATGTTTGAAATGGCAAAAAAATGTAAAAAGCTCGTCTACCGAGAGAGTTGAGCAATTCCAAAGCATCAAAATGGACCATTGTACAATATTTGGTGTTCTTAGAAGTCTAAGTTGCTAGTTTAGCTTTCAAGGAACGTTTCACAAGTCAAAGATGCGAATAGACCAAGTTATGTTTGAAATTGCACAAAAACGTAATTTGCTCATCTATGGAGAGAGGTGCGCAATTACAAAGCATTAAATTGGACCATTGTACTCTATTTAGTGTTCTTAGAAATCTAACATGCTAGTTTAGCCTTCATGCAAGGTTTTTGTGAGGTAAAGATGCGAATAGACCAAGTTATGTTCAAATTGCACAAAAACGTGAAAAGGTCATATATGGAGAGAGTTGAGCAATTCCAAAGCATCAAAGTGGACTGTTGTACTCTATTTAGTGTCCCTCGAAGTCTAAAATGCTTGTTTAGCCTTCGTGCAATGTTTCGTAAGGTAACGATGGGAATAGATCAAGTAATGTTTGAAATTTAAAAAAAAAGGTGTAAATCTCATCTATGTAGAGTGTTGAGCGATTCCAAAGCATCAAAGTGGATCGTTGTGCTCTATTTAGTGTTCTTAGAAGTCTAACTCACTAGTTTAGCTTTCGTGCAACGTTTCGTAAGTTGAAGATGCGAATAGACCAAGTTATGTTTAAAATGACACAAAAACGTGAATTGGTCGTCCATGGAGAGAGTTGAGCACTTCCAAAGCATCAACGTGGACCGTTGTACTGTACTTTGTGCTCTTAGAAGTCTAACTTGCTAGTTTAGCTTTCGTGCAACGTTTCGTATGTTTAAGATGCGAATAGAAGAAGTTATGTTTGAAATGGCACAAAAACGTGAATTGCCCGTCTATGGAGACAGTTGAGCAATTCCAAAGCATCATAGTGGACCATTGTACTCTATTTAGTGTTCTTAGAAGTCCAAGTTGCTAGTTTAGCTTTCGTGGAATGTTTCATAAGTCAAAGTTGTGAATAGACCAAGTTATGTTTGAAATTGCACAAAAACGTAATTTGCTCCTCTATGGAGAGATTTGAGCAATTCCAAAGCATCAAATTAGACCATTGTACTCTATTTAGTGTTCTTTGAAGTCTAACATGCTAGTTTAGCCTTCGTGCAAGGTTTTGTGAAGTAAAGATGCGAATGGATCACGTAATGTTTGAAATTCAACAACAACGTGTAAATCTCGTCTATGGAGAGTGTTGAGGAATTCCAAAGCATCAAAGTGGACCGTTGTACTCTATTTTGTGCTCTTATTAGTCTAACTTGCTAGTTTAGCGTTTGACAACGTTCGTAAGTTAAACATGCGAATAGAAAAAGTTATGTTTGAAATGGCAAAACATTGTGAATTGCCCATATATGGAGAGAGTTGAGCAATTCCAAAGCATCAAAGTGGACCATTGTACTCTATTTAGTTCTCTTAGAAGTCTAACTTGCTAGCTTAGCGTTCGGCAACGTTTCGTAAGTTAAAGATGCGGATAGACCAAGTTATGTTTGAAATGGCACAGAAATGTGAATTGCTAGTCTATAGAGAGGGTTGAGCAATTCCAAAGCATCAAAGTGGGCCGTTGTACTCTGTTTTGTGTTATTAGAATTCTAAGTTGCTAGTTTAGCTTTTTTGCAACGTTTCATAAGTTAAAGATGCGAATAGACCAAGCTATGTTTGAAAGTGCACAAAAATGTGATTCGCTCGTCTAAGGAGAGAGTTGACCAATTCCAAAGCATCAAACTGGACCATTGTACTATATTTAGTGTAATTAGAAGTCTAACATGCTAGTTTAGCCTTTGTGCAAGGTTTTGTGAGATAAAGATGAGAATAGACCAAGTTATGTTGAAATTGCACAAAAACATGAAAAGCTCGTACATGGAGAGAGTTGAGCGTTTCCAAAGATTCGAAGTGGACCATTGTACTCTATTTAGTGTTCTCAGAAGTCTAACAAGCTAGTTTAGCCTTCGTGCAATGTTACGTAAGGTAAAGATGTGAATAGATCAAGTTATGTTTGAAATGGCAAAAAAATGTAAAAAGCTCGTCTATCGAGAGAGTTGAGCAATTCCAAAGCATCAAAATGGACCATTGTACTCTATTTGTTGTTCTTATAAGTCTAAGTTGCTAGTTTAGGTTTCGTGGAACATTTCATATTTCAAAGATGCGAATAGACCAAGTTATGTTTGAAATTGTACAAAAACGTAATTTGCTCATCTATGGAGAGAGTTGAGCAATTCCAAAGCATCAAATTGGACCATTGTACTCTGTTTAGTTTTCCTAGAAGTCTAACATGCTAGCTTAGCCTTCGTGCAAGGTTTCGTGAGGTAAAGATGCGAATGGATCACGTAATGTTTGAAATTGCAAAACAACATGTAAATCTCGTCTATGGAGAGTGTTGAGGAATTCCAAAGCATCAAAGTGGACCGTTGTACTCTATTTTGTGCTCTTATTACTCTAACTTGCTAGTTTAGCGTTTGACAACGTTCCGTAAGTTAAACATGCGAATAGAAAAAGTTAAGTTTGAAATGGCACAACAATGTGAATTGCTCGTCTATGGAGAGAGTTGAGCAATTCCAAAGCATCAAAGTGGACCATTGTACTCTATTTAGTTCTCTTAGAAGTCTAACTTGCTAGCTTAGCGTTCGGCAACGTTTCGTAAGTTAAAGATGCGAATAGACCAAGTTATGTTTGAAATGGCACAGAAATGTGAATTGCTCGTCTATAGAGAGAGTTGAGCAATTCCAAAGCATCAAAGTGGGCCGTTGTACTCTGTTTTGTGTTATTAGAATTCTAAGTTGCTAGTTTAGCTTTTTTGCAACGTTTCATAAGTTAAAGATGCGAATAGACCAAGCTATGTTTGAAAGTGCACAAAAATGTGATTCGCTCGTCTAAGGAGAGAGTTGAGCACTTCCAAAGCATCAAACTGGACCATTGTACTCTATTTAGTGTAATTAGAAGTCTAACATGCTTGTTTAGCCTTTGTGATAGGTTTTGTGAGATAAAGATTTGAATAGACCAAGTTATGTTGAAATTGCACAAAAACGTAAAAAGCTCGTACATGGAGAGAGTTGAGCGTTTCCAAAGATTCGAAGTGGACCATTGTACTCTATTTAGTGTTCTCAAAAGTCTAACATGCTAGTTTAGCCTTCGTGCAATGTTACGTAAGGTAAAGATGTGAATAGATCAAGTTATGTTTGAAATGGCAAAAAAATGTAAAAAGCTCGTCTATCGAGAGAGTTGAGCAATTCCAAAGCATCAAAATGGACCATTGTACAATATTTGGTGTTCTTAGAAGTCTAAGTTGCTAGTTTAGCTTTCAAGGAACGTTTCACAAGTCAAAGATGCGAATAGACCAAGTTATGTTTGAAATTGCACAAAAACGTAATTTGCTCATCTATGGAGAGAGGTGCGCAATTACAAAGCATTAAATTGGACCATTGTACTCTATTTAGTGTTCTTAGAAATCTAACATGCTAGTTTAGCCTTCATGCAAGGTTTTTGTGAGGTAAAGATGCGAATAGACCAAGTTATGTTCAAATTGCACAAAAACGTGAAAAGGTCATATATGGAGAGAGTTGAGCAATTCCAAAGCATCAAAGTGGACTGTTGTACTCTATTTAGTGTCCCTCGAAGTCTAAAATGCTTGTTTAGCCTTCGTGCAATGTTTCGTAAGGTAACGATGGGAATAGATCAAGTAATGTTTGAAATTTAAAAAAAAGGTGTAAATCTCATCTATGGAGAGTGTTGAGCGATTCCAAAGCATCAAAGTGGATCGTTGTTCTCTATTTAGTGTTCTTAGAAGTCTAACTCACTAGTTTAGCTTTCGTGCAACGTTTCGTAAGTTGAAGATGCGAATAGACCAAGTTATGTTTAAAATGACACAAAAACGTGAATTGGTCGTCCATGGAGAGAGTTGAGCACTTCCAAAGCATCAACGTGGACTGTTGTACTGTACTTTGTGCTCTTAGAAGTCTAACTTGCTAGTTTAGCTTTCGTGCAACGTTTCGTATGTTTAAGATGCGAATAGAAGAAGTTATGTTTGAAATGGCACAAAAACGTGAATTGCCCGTCTATGGAGACAGTTGAGCAATTCCAAAGCATCATAGTGGACCATTGTACTCTATTTAGTGTTCTTAGAAGTCCAAGTTGCTAGTTTAGCTTTCGTGGAATGTTTCATAAGTCAAAGTTGTGAATAGACCAAGTTATGTTTGAAATTGCACAAAAACGTAATTTGCTCCTCTATGGAGAGATTTGAGCAATTCCAAAGCATCAAATTAGACCATTGTACTCTATTTAGTGTTCTTTGAAGTCTAACATGCTAGTTTAGCCTTCGTGCAAGGTTTTGTGAAGTAAAGATGCGAATGGATCACGTAATGTTTGAAATTCAACAACAACGTGTAAATCTCGCCTATGGAGAGTGTTGAAGAATTCCAAAGCATCAAAGTGGACCGTTGTACTCTATTTTGTGCTCTTATTAGTCTAACTTGCTAGTTTAGCGTTTGACAACGTTCCGTAAGTTAAACATGCGAATAGAAAAAGTTATGTTTGAAATGGCAAAACAATGTGAATTGCTCATATATGGAGAGAGTTGAGCAATTCCAAAGCATCAAAGTGGACCATTGTACTCTATTTAGTTCTCTTAGAAGTCTAACTTGCTAGCTTAGCGTTCGGCAACGTTTCGTAAGTTAAAGATGCGGATAGACCAAGTTATGTTTGAAATGGCACAGAAATGTGAATTGCTAGTCTATAGAGAGGGTTGAGCAATTCCAAAGCATCAAAGTGGGCCGTTGTACTCTGTTTTGTGTTATTAGAATTATAAGTTGCTAGTTTAGCTTTTGTGCAACGTTTCATAAGTTAAAGATGCGAATAGACCAAGCTATGTTTGAAAGTGCAAAAAAATGTGATTCGCTCGTCTAAGGAGAGAGTTGACCAATTCCAAAGCATCAAACTGGACCATTGTACTATATTTAGTGTAATTAGAAGTCTAACATGCTAGTTTAGCCTTTGTGCAAGGTTTTGTGAGATAAAGATGTGAATAGACCAAGTTATGTTGAAATTGCACAAAAACATGAAAAGCTCGTACATGGAGAGAGTTGAGCGTTTCCAAAGATTCGAAGTGGACCATTGTACTCTATTTAGTGTTCTCAGAAGTCTAACAAGCTAGTTTAGCCTTCTTGCAATGTTACGTAAGGTAAACATGTGAATAGATCAAGTGATGTTTGAAATGGCAAAAAAAATGTCAAAAGCTCGTCTATCGAGAGAGTTGGGCAATTCCAAAGCATCAAAATGCACCATTGTACTCTATTTGGTGTTCTTGGAAGTCTAAGTTGCTAGTTTAGCTTTCGTTGAACGATTTATAAGTCAAAGATGCGAATAGACCAAGTTATGTTTGAAATTGCACAAAAATGTAATTTGCTCATCTATGGAGAGAGTTGAGCAATTCCAAAGCATCAAATTTGACCATTGTACTCTATTTAGTGTTCTTAGAAGTCTAACATGCTAGTTTAGCCTTCATGCAAGGTTTTTGTGAGGTAAAGATGCGAATAGACAAAGTTATGTTGAAATTGCACAAAAACGTGAAAAGGTCATATATGGAGAGAGTTGAACAATTCCAAAGCATCAAAGTGGACTGTTGTACTCTATTTAGTGTCCTTCGAAGTCTAAAATGCTAGTTTAGCCTTCGTGTAATGTTTCGTAAGGTAACGATGGGAATAGATCAAGTAATGTTTGAAATTTTACAAAAACGTGTAAATCTCATCTATGGAGAGTGTTGAGCGATTCCAAAGCATAAAAGTGGACCGTTGTACTCTATTTAGTGTTCTTAGAAGTCTAACTCACTAGTTTAGCTTTCGTGCAACGTTTCGTAAGTTGAAGATGCGAATAGACCAAGTTATGTTTGAAATGGCACAGAAATGTGAGTTTCTCATCTATAGAGAGAGTTGAGCAATTCCAAAGCATCAAAGTGGGCCGTTGTACTCTGTTTTGTGTTATTAGAATTCTAAGTTGCTAGTTTAGCTTTTGTGCAACGTTTCATAAGTTAAAGATGCGAATAAACCAAGCTATGTTTGAAAGTGCACAAAAATGTGATTCGCTCGTCTAAGGAGAGAGTTGAGCAATTCCAAAGCATCAAACTGGACCATTGTACTCTATTTAGTGTAATTAGAAGTCTAAGATGCTAGTTTAGCCTTTGTGCAAGGTTTTGTCAGATAAAGATGTGAATAGACCATGTTATGTTGAAATTGCACAAAAACATGAAAAGCTCGTACATGGAGAGAGTTGAGCGTTTCCAAAGATTCGAAGTGGACCATTGTAGTCTATTTAGTGTTCTCAGAAGTCTAACAAGCTAGTCTTGCCTTCGTGCAATGTTACGTAAGGTAAAGATGTGAATAGATCAAGTGATGTTTGAAATGGCAAAAAAATGTAAAAAGCTCGTCTATCGAGAGAGTTGAGCAATTCCAAAGCATCAAAATGGACCATTGTACTCTATTTGGTGTTTTTAGAAGTCTAAGTTGCTAGTTTAGCTTTCGGTGAACGATTCATAAGTCAAAGATGCGACTAGACCAAGTTATGTTTGAAATTGCACAAAAACGTAATTTGCTCATCTATGGAGAGAGTTGAGCAATTCCAAAGCATCAAATTGGACCATTGTACTCTATTTAGTGTTCTTAGAAGTCTAACATGCTAGTTTAGCCTTCATGCAAGGTTTTTGTGAGGTAAAGATGCGAATAGACTTCTAACATGCTAGAAGTCAAACGTGAATTGCTCGTCCATGGAGAGAGTTGAGCAATTCCAAAGCATCAACGTGGACCGTTGTACTCTACTTTGTGCTCTTAGAAGTCTAACTTGCTAGTTTAGCTTTTGTGCAACGTTTCGTATGTTTAAGATGCGAATAGAAGAAGTTATGTTTGAAATGGCACAAAAACGTGAATTGCTCATCTATGGTGTATGGAGAGAGTTGAGCAATTCCAAAGCATCAAAGTGGACCATTGTGCTATATTTAGTGTTCTTAGAAGTCTAAGTTGCTAGTTTAGCTTTCGTGGAACATTTCATAAGTCAAAGTTGCGAATAGACCAGGTTATGTTTGAAATTGCACAAAAACGTAATTTGCTCCTCTATGGAGAGATTTGAGCAATTCCAAAGCATCAAATTAGACCACTATACTCTATTTAGTGTTCTTTGAAGTCTAACATGCTAGTTTAGCCTTTGTGCAAGGTTTTCTGAAGTAAAGATGTGAATGGATCACGTAATGTTTGAAATTGCACAACAACGTGTAAATCTCGTCTATGGAGAGTGTTGAGGAATTCTAAAGCATCGAAGTGGACCGTTGTACTCTATTTTGTGCTCTTATTAGTCTAACTTGCTAGTTTAGCGTTTGACAACGTTCCGTAAGTTAAACATGCGAATAGAAAAAGTTATGTTTGAAATGGCACAACAATGTGAATTGCTCGTCTATGAAGAGAGTTGAGCAATTCCAAAGCATCAAAGTGGACCATTGTACTCTATTTAGTTCTCTTAGAAGTCTAACTTGCTAGCTTAGCGTTCGGCAACGTTTCGTAAGTTAAAGATGCGAATAGACCAAGTTATGTTTGAAATGGCACTGAAATGTGAATTGCTCGTCTATAGAGAGAGTTGAGCAATTCCAAAGCATCAAAGTGGGCCGTTGTACTCTGTTTTGTGTTATTAGAATTCTAAGTTGCTAGTTTAGCTTTTGTGCAACGTTTCATAAGTTAAAGATGCGAATAGACCAAGCTATGTTTGAAAGTGCACAAAAATGTGATTCGCTCGTCTAAGGAGAGAGTTGAGCAATTCCAAAGCATCAAACTGGACCATTGTACTCTATTTAGTGTAATTAGAAGTCTAACATGCTAGTTTAGCCTTTGTGATAGGTTTTGTGAGATAAAGATGTGAATAGACCAAGTTATGTTGAAATTGCACAAAAACGTGAAAAGCTCGTACATGGAGAGAGTTGAGCGTTTCCAAAGATTCGAAGTGGACCATTGTACTCTATTTAGTGTTCTCATAAGTATAACAAGCTAGTTTAGCCTTCGTGCAATGTTACGTAAGGTAAACATGTGAATAGATCAAGTGATGTTTGAAATGGCAAAAAAATGTAAAAAGCTCGTCCATCGTGAGAGTTGAGCAATTCCAAAGCATCAAAATGCACCATTGTACTCTATTTGGTGTTCTTGGAAGTCTAAGTTGCTAGTTTAGCTTTCGTTGAACGTTTCATAAGTCAAAGATGCGAATAGACCAAGTTATGTTTGAAATTGCACAAAAACGTAATTTACTCATCTATGGAGAGAGTTGAGCAATTCCAAAGCATCAAATTGGACCATTGTACTCTATTTAGTGTTCTTAGAAGTCTAACATGCTAGTTTAGCCTTCATGCAAGGTTTTTGTGAGGTAAAGATGCAAATAGACAAAGTTATGTTGAAATTGCACAAAAACGTGAAAAGGTCATATATGGAGAGAGTTGAGCAATTCCAAAGCATCAAAGTGGACTGTTGTACTCTATTTAGTGTCCTTCGAAGTCTAAAATGCTAGTTTAGCCTTCGTGTAATGTTTCGTAAGGTAACGATGGGAATAGATCAAGTAATGTTTGAAATTTTACAAAAACGTGTAAATCTCATCTATGGAGAGTGTTGAGCGATTCCAAAGCATAAAAGTGGACCGTTGTACTCTATTTAGTGTTCTTAGAAGTCTAACTCGCTAGTTTAGCTTTCGTGCAACGTTTCATAAGTTGAAGATGCGAATAGACCAAGTTATGTTTGAAATGGCACAGAAATGTGAATTTCTCGTCCATAGAGAGAGTTGAGCAATTCCTAAGCATCAAAGTGGGCCGTTGTACTCTGTTTTGTGTTATTAGAATTCTAAGTTGCTAGTTTAGCTTTTGTGCAACGTTTCATAAGTTAAAGATGCGAATAGACCAAGCTATGTTTGAAAGTGCACAAAAATGTGATTCGCTCGTCTAAGGAGAGAGTTGAGCAATTCCAAATCATCAAACTGGACCATTTTACTCTATTTAGTGTAATTAGAAGTCTAACATGCTAGTTTAGCCTTTGTGCAAGGTTTTGTGAGATAAAGATGTGAATAGACCAAGTTATGTTGAAATTGCACAAAAACATGAAAAGCTCGTACATGGAGAGAGTTGAGCGTTTCCAAAGATTCGAAGTGGACCATTGTAGTCTATGTAGTGTTCTAAGAAGTCTAACAAGCTAGTCTTGCCTTCGTGCAATGTTACGTAAGGTAAAGATGTGAATAGATCAAGTGATGTTTGAAATGGCAAAAAAATGTAAAAAGCTCGTCTATCGAGAGAGTTGAGCAATTCCAAAGCATCAAAATGGACCATTGTACTCTATTTGGTGTTTTTAGAAGTCTAAGTTGCTAGTTTAGCTTTCGGTGAACGATTCATAAGTCAAAGATGCGACTAGACCAAGTTATGTTTGAAATTGCACAAAAACGTAATTTGCTCATCTATGGAGAGAGTTGAGCAATTCCAAAGCATCAAATTGGACCATTGTACTCTATTTAGTGTTCTTAGAAGTCTAACATGCTAGTTTAGCCTTCATGCAAGGTTTTTGTGAGGTAAAGATGCGAATAGACCAAGTTATGTTGAAATTGCACAAAAACGTGAAAAGGTCATATATGGAGAGAGTTGAGCAATTCGAAAGCATCAAAGTGGACTGTTGTACT
Organism: Tripterygium wilfordii; assembly: GCF_013401445.1. Taxonomy (NCBI): domain Eukaryota; kingdom Viridiplantae; phylum Streptophyta; class Magnoliopsida; order Celastrales; family Celastraceae; genus Tripterygium; species Tripterygium wilfordii. The sequence goes on from NC_052250.1 coordinate 5,699,011, forward strand.
CTATTTAGTGTCCTTCGAAGTCTAAAATGCTAGTTTAGCCTTCGTGTAATGTTTCGTAAGGTAACGATGGGAATAGATCAAGTAATGTTTGAAATTTTACAAAAACGTGTAAATCTCATCTATGGAGAGTGTTGAGCGATTCCAAAGCATAAAAGTGGACCGTTGTACTCTATTTAGTGTTCTTAGAAGTCTAACTCGCTAGTTTAGCTTTCGTGCAACGTTTCGTAAGTTGAAGATGCGAATAAACCAAGTTATGTTTGAAATGGCACAGAAATGTGAATTTCTCGTCTATAGAGAGAGTTGAGCAATTCCAAAGCATCAAAGTGGGCCGTTGTACTCTGTTTTGTGTTATTAGAATTCTAAGTTGCTAGTTTAGCTTTTGTGCAACGTTTCATAAGTTAAAGATGCGAATAGACCAAGCTATGTTTGAAAGTGCACAAAAATGTGATTCGCTAGTCTAAGGAGAGAGTTGAGCAATTCCAAATCATCAAACTGAACCATTTTACTCTATTTAGTGTAATTAGAAGTCGAACATGCTAGTTTAGCCTTTGTGCAAGGTTTTGTCAGATAAAGATGTGAATAGACCAAGTTATGTTGAAATTGCACAAAAACATGAAAAGCTCGTACATGGAGAGAGTTGAGCGTTTCCAAAGATTCGAAGTGGACCATTGTAGTCTATTTAGTATTCTCAGAAGTCTAACAAGCTAGTCTTGCCTTCGTGCAATGTTAGGTAAGGTAAAGATGTGAATAGATCAAGTGATGTTTAAAATGGCAAAAAAATGTAAAAAGCTCGCCTATCGAGAGAGTTGAGCAATTCCAAAGCATCAAAATGGACCATTGTACTCTATTTGGTGTTTTTAGAAGTCTAAGTTGCTAGTTTAGCTTTCGGTGAACGATTCATAAGTCAAAGATGCGACTAGACCAAGTTATGTTTGAAATTGCACAAAAACGTAATTCGCTCATCTATGGAGAGAGTTGAGCAATTCCAAAGCATCAAATTGGACCATTGTACTCTATTTAGTGTTCTTAGAAGTCTAACATGCTAGTTTAGCCTTCATGCAAGGTTTTTGTGAGGTAAAGATGCGAATAGACCAAGTTATGTTGAAATTGCACAAAAACGTGAAAAGGTCATATATGGAGAGAGTTGAGCAATTCGAAAGTATCAAAGTGGACTGTTGTACTCTATTTAGTGTCCTTCGATGTCTAAAATGCTAGTTTAGCCTTCGTGTAATGTTTCGTAAGGTAACGATGGGAATAGATCAAGTAATGTTTGAAATTTTACAAAAACGTGTAAATCTTATCTATGGAGAGTGTTGAGCGATTCCAAAGCATCAAAGTGGACCGTTGTACTCTATTTAGTGTTCTTAGAAGTCTAACTCGCTAGTTTAGCTTTTGTGCAACGTTTCATAAGTTGAAGATGCGAATAGACCAAGTTATGTTTGAAATGACACAAAAACGTGAATTGCTCGTCCATGGAGAGAGTTGAGCAATTCCAAAGCATCAACGTGGACCGTTGTACTCTACTTTGTGCTCTTAGAAGTCTAACTTGCTAGTTTTGCTTTCGTGCAACGTTTCGTATGTTTAAGATGCGAATAGAAGAAGTTATGTTTGAAATGGAACAAAAACGTGAATTGCTCATCTATGGTGTATGGAGAGAGTTGAGCAATTCCAAAGCATCAAAGTGGACCATTGTCCTATATTTAGTTTTCTTAGAAGTCTAAGTTGCTAGTTTAGCTTTCGTGGAACGTTTCATAAGTTAAAGTTGCGAATAGACCAGGTTATGTTTGAAATTGCACAAAAACGTAATTTGCTCCTCTATGGAGAGATTTGAGCAATTCCAAAGCATCAAATTAGACCACTGTACTCTATTTAGTGTTCTTTGAAGTCTAACATGCTAGTTTAGCCTTCGTGCAAGGTTTTCTGAAGTAAATATGCGAATGGATCACGTAATGTTTGAAATTGCACAACAACGTGTAAATCTCGTCTATGGAGAGTGTTAAGGAATTCCAAAGCACCGAAGTGGACCGTTGTACTCTATTTTGTGCTCTTATTAGTCTAACTTGCTAGTTTAGCGTTTGACAACGTTCCGTAAGTTAAACATGCGAATAGAAAAAGTTATGTTTGAAATGGCACAACAATGTGAATTGCTCGTCTATGAAGAGAGTTGAGCAATTCCAAAGCATCAAATTGGACCATTGTACTCTATTTAGTTCTCTTAGAAGTCTAACTTGCTAGCTTAGCGTTCGGCAACGTTTCGTAAGTTAAAGATGCGAATAGACCAAGTTATGTTTGGAATGGCACTGAAATGTGAATTGCTCGTCTATAGAGAGAGTTGAGCAATTCCAAAGCATCAAAGTGGGCCGTTGTACTCTGTTTTGTGTTATTAGAATTCTAAGTTGCTAGTTTAGCTTTTGTCCAACGTTTCATAAGTGAAAGATGCGAATAGACCAAGCTATGTTTGAAAGTGCACAAAAATGTGATTCGCTCGTCTAAGGAGAGAGTTGAGCAATTCCAAAGCATCAAACTGGACCATTGTACTCTATTTAGTGTAATTAGAAGTCTAACATGCTAGTTTAGCCTTTGTGATAGGTTTTGTGAGATAAAGATTTGAATAGACCAAGTTATGTTGAAATTGCACAAAAACGTGAAAAGCTCATACATGGAGAGAGTTGAGCGTTTCCAAAGATTCGAAGTGGACCATTGTACTTTATTTAGTGTTCTCAGAAGTCTAACGAGCTAGTTTAGCCTTCGTGCAATGTTACGTAAGGTAAACATGTGAATAGATCAAGTGATGTTTGAAATGGCAAAAAAATGTAAAAAGCTAGTCTATCGTGAGAGTTGAGCAATTCCAAAGCATCAAAATGGACCATTGTACTCTATTTGGTGTTCTTAGAAGTCTAAGTTGCTAGTTTAGCTTTCGTTGAACGTTTCATAAGTCAAAGATGCGAATAGACCAAGTTATGTTTGAAATTGCACAAAAACGTAATTTACTCATCTATGGAGAGAGTTGAGCAATTCCAAAGCATCAAATTGGACCATTGTACTCTATTTAGTGTTCTTAGAAGTCTAACATGGTACTTTAGCCTTCATGCAAGGTTTTTGTGAGGTAAAGATGCGAATAGACAAAGTTATGTTGAAATTGCACAAAAACGTGAAAAGGTCATATATGGAGAGAGTTGAGCAATTCCAATGCATCAAAGTGGACTGTTGTACTCTATTTAGTGTCCTTCGAAGTCTAAAATGCTAGTTTAGCCTTCGTGCAATGTTTCGTAAGGTAACGATGGGAATAGATCAAGTAATGTTTGAAATTTTACAAAAACGTGTAAATCTCATCTATGGAGAGTGTTGAGCGATTCCAAAGCATCAAAGTGGACCGTTGTACTCTATTTAGTGTTCTTAGAAGTCTAACTCGCTAGTTTAGCTTTCGTGCAACGTTTCGTAAGTTGAAGATGCGAATAGACCAAGTTATGTTTATAATGACACAAAAACGTGAATTGCTCGTCCATGGAGAGAGTTGAGCAATTCCAAAGCATCAACGTGGACCGTTGTACTCTACTTTGTGCTCTTAGAAGTCTAACTTGCTAGTTAAGCTTTCGTGCAACGTTTCGTATGTTTAAGATGCGAATAGAAGAAGTGATGTTTGAAATGGCACAAAAACGTGAATTGCTCGTCTATGGAGAGAGTTGAGCAATTCCAAATCATCAAAGTGGACCATTGTACTCTATTTAGTGTTCTTAGAAGTCTAAGTTGCTAGTTTAGCTTTCGTGGAACGTTTCATAAGTCAAAGTTGCGAATAGACCAAGTTATGTTTGAAATTGCACAAAAACGTAATTTGCTCCTCTATGGAGAGATTTGAGCAATTCCAAAGCATCAAATTAGACCATTGTACTCTATTTAGTGTTCTTTGAAGTCTAACACGCTAGTTTAGCCTTCGTGCAAGGTTTTGTGAAGTAAAGATGCGAATGGATCACGTAATGTTTGAAATTGCACAACAACGTGTAAATCTCGTCTATGGAGAGTGTTGAGGAATTCCAAAGCATCAAAGTGGACCGTTGTACTCTATTTTGTGCTCTTATTAGTGTAACTTGCTAGTTTAGCGTTTGACAACGTTCCGTAGGTTAAACATGCAAATAGAAAAAGTTATGTTTGAAATGGCACAACAATGTGAATTGTTCGTCTATGGAGAGAGTTGAGCAATTCCAAAGCATCAAAGTGGGTCGTTGTACTCTGTTTTGTGTTATTAGAATTCTAAGTTGCTAGTTTAGCTTTTGTGCAACGTTTCATAAGTTAAAGATGCGAATAGACCAAGCTATGTTTGAAAGTGCACAAAAATGTGATTCGCTCGTCTAAGGAGAGAGTTGAGCAATTCCAAAGCATCAAACTAGACCATTGTACTCTATTTAGTGTAATTAGAAGTCTAACATGCTAGTTTAGCCTTTGTGATAGGTTTTGGGAGATAAAGATGTGAATAGACCAAGTTATGTTGAAATTGCACAAAAACGTGAAAAGCTCATCTACGGAGAAAGTTGAGCAATTCCAAATCTTCAAAGTGGATGATTGTACTCTATTTAGTTTCCTTCGAAGTCTAACATGCTAGTTTAGCCTTCGTGCAAGGTTTCGTGAGGTAAAGATGCGAATAGACCAAGTTATGTAAAAATTGCACAAAAACGTGAAAAGCTCATCTATGGAGAGAGTTGAGCAATTCCAAAGCATCAAAGTGGACCGTTGTACTCTATTTAGGGTTCTTAGAAGTCTAACATGCTAGTTTAGCCTTTGTGCAATGTATCATAAGGTAAAAGATGCGAATAGACCAAGCTATGTTTGAAATGGCACAAAAACGAGAAAAGCTTGTCCACAGAGAGAGTTGAGCATTTCCAAAGCATCAAAGTGGACCATTGTCCTCTACTTAGTGTTCTTAGAAGTCTAACATGCTAGTTTAGCCTTCGTGCACGGTTTCGTGAGGTAAAGGTTTGAATAGGCCAATTTATGTTGAAATTACACAAAAACGTGAATAGCTCATCTATGGAGAGAGTTGACCAATTGCAAAGCTTCAAAATTGACCGTTGTACTCTATTTAGTGTCCTTAGAAGTCTAACATGCTAGTTTAGCCTTCGTGTAATGTTTCATAAGGTAAAGATGCGAATTGATCAAGTAATGTTTGAAATTGCGCAAAAACGTGTAAATTCTGTATATGGAGAGTGTTGAGCAATTCTAAAGCATCAAAGCGGACCGTTGTGCTCTATTTTGTGTTCGTAGAAGTCTAACTTGCTAGTTTAGCTTTTGTGCAACATTTCATAAGTAAAGATGCGAATAGACCAAGTTGTGTTTGAAATTGCATAAAAATGTGAATTGCTCGTCATTGGAGAGAGTTGAGCAATTCCAAAGCATCAATGTGGACCGTTGTACTCTATTTTGTGCTCTTAGAATTCTAACTTGCTAGTTTAGTTTTCATGCAACGTTTCGTAAGTTAAAGATGCAAATAGACGGAGTTATGTTTGCAATTGCACAAAAATTAGAATTGCTCGTCTATGGAGAGAGTTGAGCAATTCCAAAGCATCAAGGTGCACCGTTGTACTCTATTTAGGGTTCTTAGAAGTTTAACATACTTGTTTAGCCTTTGTGCAATGTTTCATAAGGTAAAAGTTGCGAATAGATCAAGGTATGTTTGAAATGGCACAAAAACGTGAAAAGCACCTCCTCGGTGAGAGTTAAGCAATTCCAAAGCATCAAAGTGGACCGTTGTACTCAATTTAAGGTTCTTAGAAGTTTAACATACCTGTTTAGCCTTTGTGCAATGTCTTGTAAGGTAAAAGATGCGAATAGATCAACGTCTGTTTGAAATGGCACAAAAAGGTGAAAAGCTCATCCTCGGGGAGAGTTGAGCAATTCCAAATCATCAAAGTGCACCAGTGTACTCTATTTAGTGTTCTTAGAAGTCTAACATGCTAGTTTAGCCTTCGTGCAATGTTTCGAAAGGTAAAGATGCGAATAGACCAAGTTACTTTTGAAATTGCACAAAAACTTGTAAAGCTCATCTATGAAGAGAGTTGGGCAATGCCAAAGCATCAAATTGGACCATTGTACTCTATTTAGTGTTCTTAGAAGTCTAACATGCTAGTTTAGCCTTCATGCAAGGTTTTTGTGAGGTAAAGATGCGAATAGACCAAGTTACATTGAAATTGCACAAAAACGTGAAAAGGTCATAGATGGAGAGACTTGAGCGATTCCAAAGCATCAAAGTGGAATGTTGTACTCTATTTAGTGTCCTTCGAAGTCTAAAATGCTAGTTTAGCCTTCGTGCAATGTTTCATAAGGTAACGATGGGAATAGATCAAGTAATGTTTGAAATTTTACAAAAACATGTAAATCTCATCTATGGAGAGTGTTGAGCGATTCCAAAGCATCAAAGTGGAACGTTGTACTCTATTTAGTGTTCTTAGAAGTCTAACTCGCTAGTTTAGCTTTCGTGCAACATTTTGTAAGTTGAAGATGCGAATAGACCAGGTTATGGTTGAAATGATAAAAAAACGTGAATTGCTCGTCCATGGAGAGAGTTGAGCAATTCCAAAGCATCAAAGTGGACCGTTGTACTCTACTTTGTGCTCTTAGAAGTCTAACTTGCTAGTTTAGCTTTTGTGCAAAGTTTCGTATGTTTAAGATGCGAATAGAAGAAGTTATGTTTGAAATGGCACAAAAACGTGAATTGCTCATCTATGGAGACAGTAGAGCAATTGCAAAGCATCAAAGTGGACCATTGTACTCTATTTAGTGTTCTTAGAAGTCTAAGTTGCTAGTTTAGCTTTCGTACAACGTTTCATAAGTCAAAGATGCGAATAGACCAAGTTATGTCTGAAATTGCACAAAAACATAATTTGCTCGTCTATGGAGAGATTTGTCAATTCCAAAGCATCAAATTAGACCATTGTACTCTATTTAGTGTTCTTGGAAGTCTAACATGCTAGTTTAGCCTTCGTGCAAGGTTTCGTGAGGTAAAGATGCGAATGGATCATGTAATGTTTGAAATTGCACAACAACGTGTAAATCTCGTCGATGGAGAGTGCTGAGGAATTCCAAAGTATCAAAGTGGACCGTTGTACGCTATTTTGTGCTCTTATTAGTCAAACTTGCTAGTTTAGCCTTCGTGCAATGTTTCGTAAGGTAACGATGCGAATAGATTAAGTAATGTTTGAAATTTTACAAAAACGTGTAAATCTCATCTATGGAGAGTGTTGAGCAATTCCAAAGCATCAAAGTGGACTGTTGTACTCTCTTTAGTGTTCTTAGATGTCTAACTCGCTACTTTAGCTTTCGTGCAACGTTTCGTAAGTTGAAGATGCGAATAGACCAAGTTATGTTTGAAATGACACAAAAACGTGAATTGCTCGTCCATGGAGAGAGTTGAGCAATTCCAAAGCATCAAAGTACACCGTTGTACTTTATTTTGTGCTCTTAGTAGTCTAACTTGCTAGTTTAGCCTTTGTGCAATGTTTCGTAAGTTTAAGACGCGAATTGAACAAGTTATGTTTGAAATGGCACAATAATGTGAATTGCTCGTCTATGGAGAGAGTTGAGCAATTCCAAAGCATCAAAGTGGACCATTGTACTCTATTTAGTTCTCTTAGAAGTCTAACTTGCTAGCTTAGCGTTCGGCAACGTTTTGTAAGTTAAAGATACGAATAGACCAAGTTATGTTTGAAATGGCACAAAAATGTGAATTGCTCGTCTATAGAGAGAGTTGAGCAATTCCAAAGCATCAAAGTGGGCCGTTGTACTCTGTTTTGTGTTATTAGAATTCTAAGTTGCTAGTTTAGCTTTTGTACAACGTTTCATAAGTAAAAGATGCGAATAGACCAAGCTATGTTTGAAATTGCACAAAAATGTGATTCGCTAATCTAAGGAGAGAGTTGAGCAATTCCAAGGAATCAAATTGGACCATTGTACTCTATTTAGTGTTCTTAGAAGTCAAACATGCTAGTTTAGCCTTTGTGCAAGGTTTGGTGGGGTAAAGATGTGAATAGACCAAGTTATGTTGAAATTGCACAAAAACATGAAAAGCTCATCTACGGAGAGAGTTGAGCAATTCCAAAGCTTCAAAGTGGACCATTGTACTCTATTTAGTTCTCTTAGAAGTCTGACTTGCTAGCTTAGCGTTCGGCAACGTTTCGTAAGTTAAAGATACGAATAGACCAAGTTATGTTTGAAATGGCACAAAAATGTGAATTGCTCGTCTATAGATAGTGTTGAGCAATTCCAAAGCATCAAAGTGGACCGTTGTACTCTATTTTGTGCTCTTAGTAGTCTAACTTGCTAGTTTAGCTTTCGTGCAACGTTTCGTAAGTTTAAGATGCAAATAGAACAAGTTATGTTTGAAATGGAACAATAATGTGAATTGCTCGCCTATGGAGAGAGTTGAGCAATTCCAAAGCATCAAAGTGGACCATTGTACTCTATTTAGTTCTCTTAGAAGTCTAACTTGCTAGCTTAGCGTTCGGCAACGTTTCGTAAGTTAAAGATATGAATAGACCAAGTTATGTTTGAAATGGCACAAAAATGTGAATTGCTCGCCTATGGAGAGAGTTGAGCAATTCCAAAGCATCAAAGTGAGCCGTTGTACTCTGTTTTGTGTTATTAGAATTCTAAGTTGCTAGTTTAGCTTTTGTACAACGTTTCATAAGTAAAAGATGCGAATAGACCAAGCTATGTTTGAAATTGCACAAAAATGTGATTCGCTCATCTAAGGAGAGAGTTGAGCAATTCCAAGGAATCAAATTGGACCATTGTACTCTATTTAGTGTTCTTAGAAGTCAAACATGATAGTTTAGCCTTTGTGCAAGGTTTGGTGGGGTAAAGATGTGAATAGACCAAGTTATGTTGAAATTGCACAAAAACATGAAAAGCTCATCTACGGAGAGAGTTGAGCAATTCCAAAGCTTCAAAGTGGACCATTGTACTTTATTTAGTTTCCTTCGAAGTCTAACATGCTAGTTTAGCCTTCGTGCAAGGTTTCATGAAGTAAAGATGCGAATAGACCGAGTTATGTCGAAATTGCAAAAAAACATGAAAACCTCATCTATGGAAAGATTTGAGCAATTCCAAAGCATCAAAGTAAACCGTTGTACTCTATATAGGGTTCTTAGAAGTCTAAAATGCTAGTTTAGCCTTCGTGCAATGTTTCGTAAGGTAAAAGATGCGAATAGACCAAGGTATGTTTGAAATGACACAAAAACAAGAAAAGCTCATCCACGGAGAGAGTTGAGCATTTCCAAAGTATCAAAGTAGACAATTGTGCTCTATTTAGTGTTCTTAGAAGTCTAAAATGCCAGTTTAGCCTTCGTGCAAGGTTTCGTGAGGTAAAGGTGTGAATAGGCCAAGTTATGTTGAAATTGCACAAAAACGTGAATAGCTCATCTATGGAGAGATTTGAGCAATTCCAAAGCTTCAAAATTGACGTTGTACTCTATTTAGTGTCCTTAGATGTCCAACATGCTAGTTTAGACTTCGTGCAATGTTTCGTAAGATAATGATGCGACTAGATCAAGTAATGTTTGAAATTGCGCAAAAACGTGTAAATCCTGTCTATGGACAGTGTTGAGCAATTCTAAAGCATCAAAGCGGACCGTTGTGCTCTATTTAGTTTTCTTAGAAGTCAAACTTTCTAGTTTAGCTTTCGTGCAACATTTCGTAAGTAAAGATGCGAATAGACCAAGTTGTGTTTGAAATTGCATAAAAATGTGAATTGCTCATCATTGGAGAGAGTTGAGCAATTCCAAAGCATCAAAGTGGATCGTTGTACTCTATTTTGTGCTCTTAGAAGTCTAACTTGCTAGTTTAGTTTTCATGCAACGTTTCAAAAGTTAAGGATGCGAATAGACGAAGTTATGTTTGAAATTGCACAAAAATTAGAATTGCTCGTCTATGGAGAGAGTTGAGCAATTCCAAAGCATCATAGTGGACCGTTGTACTCTATTTAGGGTTCTTAGTTGTTTAACATGCTTGTTTAGCCTTTGTTCAATGTTTCGTAAGGTAAAAGATGCGAATAGATCAAGGTATGTTTGAAATGGCACAAAAACGTCAAATGCTCGTCCTCGGAGAGAGTTGAGCGTTTCCAAAGCATCAAAGTGGACTATTGTACTCTATTTAGTGTTCTTCGAAGTCTAACATGCTAGTTTAGCCTTCGTGCATTGTTTCGTAGTGTAAAAATGCGAATAGACCAAGTTATATTTGAAATTGTTTAAAAACAAGTAAAGCTCATCTATGGAGAGAGTTGAGCAATTCGAAACCATCAAAGTGCACCATTATAATCTATTTAGTGTTCTTAGAAGTCTAACATGCTAGTTTAACCTTCGTGCAATGTTTCGGAAGGTAAGGATGCGAATAGACCAAGTTACTTTTGAAATTGCATAAAAACATGTAAAGCTCGTATATGGAGAGAGTTGAGCAATTCAAAAGCATCAAATTGGATCATTGTACTCTATTTACTGTTCTTGGAAGTCTAACTTGCTAGTTTAGCCTTCATGCAAGGTTTTTGTGAGGTAAAGATGCTAATAGACCAAGTTATGTTGAAATTGCGTACAAACGTGAAAAGGTCATATATGGAGAGAGTTGGGCAATTCTAAAGCTTCAAAGTGGACTGTTGTACTCTATTTAGTGTCCTTCGAAGTCTAAAATGCTAGTTTAGCCTTCGTGCAATGTTTCGTAAGTTAACGATGCGAATAGATCAAGTAATGTTTGAAATTTTACAAAAACGTGTAAATCTCGTCTATGGAGAGTGTTGAGCAATTCCAAAGCATCAAAGTGGACCGTTGTACTCTCTTTAGTATTCTTAGAAGTCTAACTCGCTAGTTTAGCTTTCGTGCAACGTTTCGTAAGTTGAAGATGCGAATAGACCAAGTTATGTTTGAAATGACACAAAAACGTGAATTGCTCGTCCATGGAGAGAGTTGAGCAATTCCAAAGCATGAAAGTGGACCGTTGTACTCTATTTTGTGCTCTTAGTAGTCTAACTTGCTAGTTTAGCTTTCGTGCAACGTTTCGTAAGTTTAAGATGTGAATAGAAGAAGTTATGTTTGAAATGGCACAAAAACGTGAATTGCTCATCTATGGAGAGAGTTGAGCAATTCCAAAGCATCAAAGTGGACCATTGTACTCTATTTAGTGTTCTTAGAAGTCTAAGTTGCTAGTTTAGCTTTCGTGGAACGTTTCATAAGTCAAAGATGCGAATAGACCAAGTTATGTTTGAAATTGCACAAAAACATAATTTGCTCATCTATGGAGAGAGTTGAGCAATTCCAAGACATCAAATTGAACCATTGTACAATATTTAGTGTTCCTAGAAGTCTAACATGCTAGTTTAGCCTTCGTGCAAGATTTCATGAGGTAAAGATGCGAATGGATCATGTAATGTTTGAAATTGCACAACAACGTGTAAATCTCATCTATGGAGAGTGTTGAGAAACTCCAAAGCATCAAAGTGGACTGTTGTACTCTATTTAGTGTTCTTAGAAGTCTAACTCGCTAGTTTAGCTTTCGTGCAACGTTTCGTAAGTTGAAGATGCGAATAGACCAAGTTATGTTTGAAATGACACAAAAACCTAAATTGCTCGTCCATGGAGAGAGTTGAGCAATTCCAAAGCATCAAAGTGGACCGTTGTACTCTACTTTGTGCTCTTAGAAGTTTAACTTGCTAGTTTAGCTTTCGTACAACGTTTCGTATGCTTAAGACGTGAATAGAAGAAGTTATGTTTGAAATGGCACAAAAACGTGAATTGCTTGTCTATGGAGATAGTTGAGCAATTCTAAAGCATCAAAGTGGACCATTGTACTCTATTTAGTGTTCTTAGAAGTCTAAGTTGCTAGTTTAGCTTTCGTGGAATGTTTCTTAAGTCAAAGATGTGAATAGACCAAGTTATCTTTGAAATTGCACAAAAACGTAATTTGCTCGTCTATGGAGAGAGTTGAGCAACTCCAAAGCATCTAATTAGACCATTGTACTCTATTTAGTGTTCTTGGAAGTCTAACATGCTAGTTTAGCCTTCGTGCAAGGTTTCGTGAGGTAAAGATGCGAATGGATCATGTAATGTTTGTAATTGCACAACAACGTGTAAATCTCGTCTATGGAGAGTGTTGAGGAATTCCAAAGCATCAAAGTGGACCGTTGTACTCTATTTTGTGCTCTTATTAGTCTAACTTGCTAGTTTGGCGTTTGAGAACGTTCCGTAAGTTAAAGATGCGAATAGAACAAGTTATGTTTGAAATGGCACAATAATATGAATTGCTCGTCTATGGAGAGAGTTGAGCAATTCCAAAGCATCAAAGTGGACCATTGTACTCTATTTAGTTCTCTTAGAAGTCTAACTTGCTAGCTTAGCGTTCGGCAACGTTTCGTAAGTTAAAGATACGAATAGACCAAGTTATGATTGAAATGGCACAAAAATGTGAATTGCTCGTCTATAGAGAGAGTTGAGCAATTCCAAAGCATCAAAGTGGACCGTTGTACTCTATTTTGTGCTCTTAGTAGTCTAACTTGCTAGTTTAGCTTTCGTGCAACGTTTCGTAAGTTTAAGATGCGAATAGAACAAGTTATGTTTGAAATGGCACAATAATGGGAATTGCTCGTCTATGGAGAGAGTTGAGTAATTCCAAAGCATCAAAGTGGACCATTGTACTCTATTTAGTTCTCTTAGAAGTCTAATTTGCTAGCTTAGCGTTCGGCAACGTTTCGTAAGTTAAAGATACGAATAGACCAAGTTATGTTTGAAATGGCACAAAAATGTGAATTGCTTGTCCATAGAGAGAGTTGAGCAATTCCAAAGCATCAAAGTGGGCCGTTATACTCTGTTTTGTGTTATTAGAATTCTAAGTTGCTAGTTTAGCTTTTGTGCAACGTTTCATAAGTTAAAGATGTGAATAGACCAAGCTATGTTTGAAATTGCACAAAAATATGATTCGCTCATCTAAGGAGAGAGTTGAGCAATTCCAAAGAATCAAATTGGACCATTGTACTCTATTTAGTGTTCTTAGAAGTCTAACATGCTAGTTTAGCCTTTGTGCAAGGTTTTGTGAGGTAAAGATGTGAATAGACCAAGTTATATTGAAATTGCACAAAAACGTGAAAAGCTCATCTACGGAGAGAGTTGAGCAATTCCAAAGGTTCAAAGTGGACCATTGTACTCTATTTAGTTTCCTTCGAAGTCTAACATGCTAGTTTAGCCTTCGTGCAAGGTTTCGTGAGGTAAAGATGCGAATAGACCAAGTTATGTCGAAATTGCACAAAAACATGAAAAGCTCATCTATGGAGAGAGTTGAGCAATTCCTGAGCATCAAAGTGGACTGTTGTACTCTATTTAGGGTTCATAGAAGTCTAAAATGCTAGTTTAGCCTTCGTGCAATGTTTCGTATGGTAAAAGATGCGAATAGACCAAGGTATGTTTGAAATGGCACAAAAACGAGAAAAGCTCATCCACGGAGAGAGTTGAGCATTTCCAAAGCGTCAAAGTGGACCATTGTGCTCTATTTAGTGTTCTTAGAAGTCTAAAATGCTAGTTTAGCCTTCGTGCAAGGTTTCGTAAGGTAAAGGTGCGAATAGGCCAAGTTATGTTGAAATTGCACAAAAACGTGAATAGCTCATTTATGGAGAGAGTTGAGCAATTTCAAAGCTTCAAAATTGACGTTGTACTCTATTTAGTGTCCTTAGATGTCCTACATGCTAGTTTAGCCTTTGTGCAATGTTGCGTAAGATAAAGATGTGACTAGATCAAGTAATGTTTGAAATTGCGTAAAAACGTGTAAATCCTGTCTATAGAGAGTGTTGAGCAATTCTAAAGCATCAAAGCAGACCGTTGTGCTCTATTTAGTGTTCTTAGAAGTCTAACTTGCTAGTTTAGCTTTCGTGCAACATTTCGTAAGTAAAGATGCGAATAGACCAAGTTGTGTTTGAAATTGCATAAAAATGTGAATTGCTCGGCATTGCAGGGAGTTGAGCAATTCCAAAGCATCAAAGTGGATCGTTGTACTCTATTTTGTGCTCTTAGAAGTCTAACTTGCTAGTTTAGTTTTCATGCAACATTTCAAAAGTTAAGGATGCGAATAGACGAAGTTATGTTTGAAATTGCACAAAAATTAGAATTGCTCGTCTATGGAGAGAGTTGAGCAATTCCAAAGCATCATAGTGGACCGTTGTACTATATTTAGGGTTCTTAGTAGTTTAACATGCTTGTTTAGCCTTTGTGCAATGTTTCGTAAGGTAAAAGATGCGAATAGATCAAGGTATGTTGAAATGGCACAAAAACGTGAAAAGCTCATCCTCGGAGAGAGTTGAGCATTTCCAAATCATCAAAGTGGACCATTGTACTCTATTTAGTGTTCTTCGAAGTCTAACATGCTAGTTTAGCCTTCGTGCATTGTTTCGTAGTGTAAAAATGTGAATAGACCAAGTTATATTTGAAATTGTTCAAAAACAAGTAAAGCTCATTTATGGAGAGAGTTGAGCAATCCCAAAGCATCAAAGTGCACCATTGTAATCTATTTAGTGTTCTTAGAAGTCTAACACGCTAGTTTAACCTTCGTGCAATGTTTCGGAAGGTAAAGATGCGAATAGACCAAGTTACTTTTGAAATTGCATAAAAACATGAAAAGCTCGTATATGGAGAGAGTTGAGCAATTCCAAAACATCAAATTGGACCATTGTACTCTATTTACTGTTCTTAGAAGTCTAACATGCTAGTTTAGCCTTCATGCAAGGTTTTTGTGAGGCAAAGATGCTAATACACCAAGTTATGTTGAAATTGCGTAAAAACGTGAAAAGGTCATATATGGAGAGATTTGAGCAATTCCAAAGCTTCAAAGTGGACTGTTGTACTCTATTTAGTGTCCTTCGAAGTCTAAAATGCTAGTTTAGCCTTCGTGCAATGTTTCGTAAGGTAACGATGCGAATAGATCAAGTAATGTTTGAAATTTTACAAAAACATGTAAATCTCGTCTATGGAGAGTGTTGAGCAATTCCAAAGCTTCAAAGTGGACCGTTGTACTCTCTTTAGTGTTCTTAGAAGTCTAACTCGATAGTTTAGCTTTCGTGCAATGTTTCGTAAGTTGAAGATGCGAATAGACCAAGTTATGTTTGAAATGACACAAAAACGTGAATTGCTCGTCCATGGATAGAGTTAAGCAATTCCAAAGCATCAAAGTGGACCGTTGTACTCTAATTTGTGCTCTTAGTAGTCTAACTTGCTAGTTTAGCTTTCGTGTAACGTTTCGTAAGTTTAAGATGCGAATAGAAGAAGTTATGTTTGAAATGGCGCAAAAAGTGAATTGCTCGTCTATGGAGAGAGTTGAGCAACTCCAAAGCATCAAAGTGGACCATTGTACTCTATTTAGTGTTCTTAGAAGTCTAAGTTGCTAGTTTAGCTTTCATGGAATGTTTCTTAAGTCAAAGATGCGAATAGACCAAGTTATCTTTGGAATTGCACAAAAACGTAATTCGCTCGTCTATGGAGAGAGTTGAGCAATTCCAAAGCATCTAATTAGACCATTGTACTCTATTTAGTGTTCTTCGAAGTCTAACATGCTAGTTTAGCCGTCGTGCAAGGTTTCGTGAGGTAAAGATGCGAATAGACCAAGTTATGTCGAAATTGCACAAAAACGTAAAAAGCTCATCTATGGAGAGAGTTGAGCAATTCCAAAGCATCAAAGTGGACCGTTGTACTCTATTTAGGGTTCTTAGAAGTCTAAAATGCTAGTTTAGCCTTCGTGCAATGTTTCGTCTGGTAAAAGATGCGAATAGACCAAGGTATGTTTGAAATGGCACAAAAACGAGAAAAGCTCATCCACGGAGAGAGTTGAGCATTTCCAAAGCGTCAAAGTGGACCATTGTGCTCTATTTAGTGTTCCTAGAAGTCTAAAATGCTAGTTTAGCCTTCGTGCAAGGTTTCGTAAGGTAAAGGTGCGAATAGGCCAAGTTATGTTGAAATTGCACAAAAACGTGAATAGCTCATCTATGGAGAGAGTTGAGCAATTACAAAGCTTCAAAATTGACGTTGTACTCTATTTAGTGTCCTTAGATGTCCAACATGCTAGTTTAGCCTTCATGCAATGTTTTGTAAGATAAAGATGCGACTAGATCAAGTAATGTTTGAAATTACGTAAAAACGTGTAAATCCTGTCTATGGAGAGTGTTGAGCAATTCTAAAGCATCAAAGCGGACCGTTGTGCTCTATTTAGTGTTCTTAGAAGTCTAACTTGCTAGTTTAGCTTTCGTGCAACATTTCGTAAGTAAAAATGCGAATAGACCAAGTTGTGTATGAAATTGCATAAAAATGTGAATTGCTCGTCATTGGAGAGAGTTGAGAAATTCCATAGCATCAAAGTGGATTGTTGTACTCTATTTTGTGCTCTTGGAAGTCTTACTTGCTAGTTTAGCTTTCGTACAATGTTTCGTAAGTTTAAGATGCGAATAGAAGAAGTTATGTTTGAAATGGCACAAAAATGTGAATTGCTCGTCTATGGAGAGAGTTGAGCAATTCCAAAGCATCAAAGTGGACCATTGCACTCTATTTAGTGTTCTTAGAAGTCTAACATGCTAGTTTAGCCTTCGTGCAAGGTTTCGTGGGGTAAAGATGCGAATGGATCATGTAATGTTTGAAATTGCACAACAACGTGTAAATCTCATCTATGGAGAGTGTTGAGGAATTCCAAAGCATCAAAGTGGACCGTTGTACTCTATTTAGTGTTCTTAGAAGTCTAACTCGCTAGTTTCGCATTCGTGCAACGTTTCGTAAGTTGAAGATGCGAATAGACCAAGTTATGTTTGAAATGAAACAAAAACGTGAATTGCTCATCCACGGAGAGAGTTGAGCAATTCCAAAGCATCAAAGTGGACCATTGTAATCTACTTTGTGCTCTTAGAAGTCTAACTTGCTAGTTTAGCTTTCATGCAACATTTCATATGCTTAAGACGCGAATAGAAGAAGTTATGTTTGAAATGGCACAAAAACGTGAATTGCTTGTCTATGGAGATAGTTGAGCAATTCCAAAGCATCAAAGTGCACCATTGTACTCTATTTAGTGTTCTTAGAAGTCTAAGTTGCTAGTTTAGCTTTCGTGGAATGTTTCTTAAGTCAAAGATGCGAATAGACCAAGTTATCTTTGGAATTGCACAAAAACGTAATTCGCTCGTCTATGGAGAGAGTTTAGCAATTCCAAAGCATCTAATTAGACCATTGTACTCTATTTAGTGTTCTTCGAAGTCTAACATGCTAGTTTAGCCTTCGTGCAAGGTTTTGTGAGGTAAAGATGCGAATGGATAATGTAATGTTTGTAATTGCACAACAACGTGTAAATCTCGTCTATGGAGAGTGTTGAGGAATTCCAAAGCATCAAAGTGGACCGTTGTACTCTATTTTGTGATCTTATTAGTCTAACTTGCTAGTTTGACATTTGACAACGTTCCGTAAGTTAAAGATGCGAATAGAACAAGTTATGTTTGAAATGGCACAATAATATGAATTGCTCGTCTATGGAGAGAGTTGAGCAATTCCAAAGCATCAAAGTGGACCATTGTACTCTATTTAGTTCTCTTAGAAGTCTAACTTGCTAGCTTAGCGTTCGGCAACGTTTCGTAAGTTAAAGATACGAATAGACCAAGTTATGTTTGAAATGGCACAAAAATGTGAATTGCTCGTCTATAGAGAGAGTTGAGAAATTCCAAAGCATCAAAGTGGACCGTTGTACTCTATTTTGTGCTCTTAGTAGTCTAACTTGCTAGTTTAGCTTTCGTGCAACGTTTCGTAAGTTTAAGATGCGAAAAGAACAAGTTATGTTTGAAATGGCACAATAATGTGAATTGCTCGTCTATGGAGAGAGTTGAGCAATTCCAAAGCATCAAAGTGGACCATTGTACTCTATTTAGTTCTCTTAGAAGTCTAACTTGCTAGATTGGCGTTCGGCAACGTTTCGTAAGTTAAATATACGAATAGACCAAGTTATGTTTGAAATAGCACAAAAATGTGAATTGCTCGTCTATAGAGAGAGTTGAGCAATTCCAAAGCATCAAAGTGGGCCATTGTACTCTGTTTTGTGTTATTAGAATTCTAAGTTGCTAGTTTAGCTTTTGTGCAACGTTTCATAAGTTAAAGATGCGAATAGAGCAAGCTATGTTTGAAATTGCACAAAAATGTGATTCGCCCATCTAAGGAGAGAGTTGAGCAATTCCAAAGAATCAAATTGGACCATTGTACTCTATTTAGTGTTCTTAGAAGTCTAACATGCTAGTTTAGTCTTTGTGCAAGGTTTTGTGAGGTAAAGATGTGAATAGACCAAGTTATGTTGAAATTGCACAAAAACGTGAAAAGCTCATCTACGGAGAGAGTTAAGCAATTCCAAAGCTTCAAAGTGGACCATTGTGCTCTATTTAGTTTCCTTCGAAGTCTAACATGCTAGTTTAGCCGTCGTGCAAGGTTTCGTGAGGTAAAGATGCGAATAGACCAAGTTATGTCGAAATTGCACAAAAACGTGAAAAGCTCATCTATGGAGAGAGTTGAGCAATTCCAAAGCATCAAAGTGGACCGTTGTACTCTATTTAGGGTTCTTAGAAGTCTAAAGTGCTAGTTTAGCCTTCGTGCAATGTTTCGTATGGTAAAAGATGCGAATAGACCAAGGTATGTTTCAAATGGCACAAAAACGAGAAAAGCTCATCCACGGAGAGAGTTGAGCATTTCCAAAGCGTCAAAGTGGACCATTGTGCTCTATTTAGTGTTCCTAGAAGTCTAAAATGCTAGTTTAGCCTTCGTGCAAGGTTTCGTAAGGTAAAGGTGCGAATAGGCCAAGTTATGTTGAAAGTGCACAAAAACGTGAATAGCTCATCTATGGAGAGAGTTGAGCAATTACAAAGCTTCAAAATTGACGTTGTACTCTATTTAGTGTCCTTAGATGTCCAACATGCTAGTTTAGCCTTCATGCAATGTTTTGTAAGATAAAGATGCGACTAGATCAAGTAATGTTTGAAATTACGTAAAAACGTGTAAATCCTGTCTATGGAGAGTGTTGAGCAATTCTAAAGCATCAAAGCGGACCGTTGTGCTCTATTTAGTGTTCTTAGAAGTCTAACTTGCTAGTTTAGCTTTCGTGCAACATTTCGTAAGTAAAAATGCGAATAGACCAAGTTGTGTATGAAATTGCATAAAAATGTGAATTGCTCGTCATTGGAGAGAGTTGAGAAATTCCAAAGCATCAAAGTGGACAATTGTACTCTATTTTGTGCTCTTAGAAGTCTTACTTGCTAGTTTAGCTTTCGTGCAATGTTTCGTAAGTTTAAGATGCGAATAGAAGAAGTTATGTTTGAAATGGCACAAAAATGTGAATTGCTCGTCTATGGAGAGAGTTGAGCAATTCCAAAGCATCAAAGTGGACCATTGCACTCTATTTAGTGTTCTTAGAAGTCTCAGTTGCTAGTTTAGCTTTCGTGGAACGTTTCATAAGTCAAAGATGCGAATAGACCAAGTTATGTTTGAAATTGCACAAAAACGTAATTTGCTCGTCTATGGAGAGAATTAAGCAATTCCAAAGCATCAAATTAGACCATTGTACTCTATTTAGTGTTCTTAGAAGTCTAACATGCTAGTTTAGCCTTCGTGCAAGGTTTCGTGAGGTAAAGATGCGAATGGATCATGTAAAGTTTGAAATTGCACAACAACGTGTAAATCTAGTCTATGGAGAGTGTTGAGGAATTCCAAAGCATCAAAGTGGACCGTTGTCCTCTATTTTGTGCTCTTATTGTTGAATATATATGTTTGAGTGATTACAAAAGCATGATTGATTGAACTTTGATCCATAATGTACATGAGAAATCTTAGACCTATATGTCCTACCCAAAATGTATGGCAATTTGATTTATTGAACTAACATTGCAAGAAGCCCTAACAAGGCTTACATAGCATGTCTTGAGTTTAATTGTGTGTAGGATGATCAAGTTGACCATGTATCAACATGGTGACCGTAACCGAACTGTAATCAAGACTTAATCATTGTCAAACATGATTAAGAAAGTCATTTTCGTGGTCAACCATGGTCAGAATATGGAAAGAAAATCTTGGAGCTTAAATGGAGCCAATTGAAGAAAAGTTGACTTTCTGGTCAGAGTCAAAGTCAACAGACTGACGTGGCAGATGACATGGACGTGATGACATGGCATATGAAGTGGATACATGAAATGGATTAGTGGAGCCAAAAAGTGCTACAAGTCAACAATAGAGATTTAAAGCCAAAAAGCAAGAGGAGACATGCAATAAATGCCTCATATTTTCAAGACCTCTTTTGCTACAAAAGAGATATAGTTTGCTGGAAAAGCACTTTGGAAAGAGGCAAAGGAAGGTGATTTATTTCAAAGGTTTTCCTCATCCAATGGTCCACATTCCTTCCCTCCAAAATATCTTTTTGATCCATTGGTGCAAGATTAAACCTTTCCACTACGCCTTTTTATCCAATGGCTATCTTTAAACCTTCCTCATCTAATGGCCATTATTCCTCCCAGCAAAGAGAGACTTGTTGAAATCATTTTCACACTTCTTTAAGCCTTCTAACAGCTATATTGATCCAAGGGTCCGTATTTTTCATATCTAATCCAATGGCCCTCATTTCATGAGCTTACACTCCACAATTTCTACAAAAATTAACTCTTTGTCCATGGTGCAAAGACTTGGCCGAAAATTACTCTTTCTCTCTCAAGTGTTCTTCATCTTCTAAGCTTTCATTCTTTCACTCATTCATTACTTGATTACATACTCGATTTTGAAGAGAGATCATATACACTAGCCAAGCAAAGCTTTATTGTTACTCTTGTGCCTTTCTTACCTGATTCTTATCATTTCCTCAAGAGCCATTTTCTTGCTTGCACAATCTGATTTCCAGAACATAAAAGGCCACTCTGAAACTTTCATTTCATACATTTGAGCCTTCATCACTTGATTCAAGCTGACACAAACCCTAGCAACTAAAATACTACAAAGCTGTCCAGATTTTCACCATACCATATCCAGCTACCTAAGAGCCTCATTTGAGCCTAAACACTTCCATATCTAGCTACTCAAAGAGCCATACCTTGAGCTTAAACTACTTCTCTACCCGGTTGCTATAAAGAGCCTATTTGAGAGTTCAACTTGTTGATTTGTGTTCTCGGTGAGACCGAGGTGTATTGTTGATAAGAGTTTGTGTGGAGAGCTAGAAACCACACTGATTGTAAAGTTTTGGTGTTTGGCTTCAAAACACTGGTTGTATGAGTTCCGCTTGACTCGGTTGAACAAGCCATAGTGGAGTGTTTCAAATTCCCAAGGGTGACTTAGGGAGTGGAGTAGGCTTGGGTTAAGCCGAACCACTATAAATCTCTTTGCCCTCTTTACTTTACAGCAATTTCATTTTAGCATATCATACTTGCATTGCATACTTGAAATTGGACATCTAGGGTGATAGAATCAAGCTTGTGCATACATTTGTTGAATCTGATTTTGTGCTTCATTACAACCTGTTTTGGTGTGTGATATTCATTTTTGATCATTTAACTTGATTCTTGTTGTTAAGTTTGCTTTATGTGATTATCTTTGCCTACATTTATATTCAACTTATTTAAATTGCTTCCGCTTAGGGTGAAACTCAATTGAAACAGAAAAAGAGGTGACTTAGTCTAAATTTGATTAAGACCACAATTCACCCCCTTTTGTGGTGCCATCCGATCCAACAAGTGGTATCGGAGCTTGTGTTCTCTTGCATATAGAAGTAATTGTCTTGTGCATTATTAGTGGTTTATATGATGGCATCTACTAGTGGTAGACATGATCATGTGTTAGAGGGTCAATCTAGTGGTAGACCTCATTTGAGCCTAAGTTGCTAGTTTAGGTTTCGTGCAACGTTTCATAAGTTAAAGATGCGAATAGACCAAGTTATGTGTGAAGTTGCACAAAAATGTGAATTGGTCGTCTATGGAGAGAGTTGAGCAATTCCAAAGCTTCAAAGTGGACCTTTGTATTCTATTTAGTGTCCTTCGAAGTCTTACATGCTAGTTTAGCCTTCGTGCAATGTTTCGTACGGAAAATATGTGAATAGATCAAGTAATGTTTGAAATTACAAAAAATGGTGTAAATCTCGTCGATGGAGAGTGGTGAGCAAATCCAAAGCATCGAAGTGGACCATTGTACTCTATCTATTCGTAAATTAAAGATGCGAATAAACCAAGTTACGTTTGAAATGGCACAAAAACATGAACTGCTCATCGATGGAGAGAGTTGAGCAATTCCAAAGCATCAAAGTGGACCATTGTGCTCTATTTAGTGTTCTTAGAAGTCTAACATGCTAGTCTAGCCTTCATTCAAGGTTTTGAGGGGTAAGGATGCGAATAGACCAAGTTATGTTGAAATTGCACAAAAACGTGAAAAACTTATCTATGGAGAGAGTTGAGCATTTCCAAAGCATCCAAGTGGAACATTGTGCTCTATTTAGTGTTCTTAGAAGTCTAACATGCTAGTTTAGCCTTCGCGCAAGGTTTCGAGCGGTAAAGATGCGAATAGACCAAGTTATGTTGAAATTGCATAAAAATGTGTAAATCTCGTCGATGGAGAGTGGTGAACAATTCCAAAGCATCAAAGTGGACCGTTGTACTCTATTTAGTGTTCTTAGAAGTCTAACGTGCTAGTTTAGCTTTCGTGCAACGTTTCGTAAGTTAAAGATGTGAATAGACCAAGTTATGTTTGAAATGGCATCAAAACGTGAATCGCTCGTCTATGGAGAGAATTGAGCAATTCCAAAGCATCAAAGTGGACCGGTGTACTCTATTTTGTGCTCATAGAAGTCTAACTTGCTAGTTTAGTTTTCATGCAACGTTTCGTAAGTTAAAGATGCGAATAGACGAAGTTATGTTTGAAGTTGCACAAAAATTAGAATTGCTCGTCTATGGAGAGAGTTGACCAATTCCAAAGCATCAAAGTGGACCGTTGTACTCTATTTAGGGTTCTTAGAAGTTTAACATGCTTGTTTAGCCTTTGTGCATCGTTTCGTAAGGTAAAAGTTGTGAATAGATCAATGTATGTTTGAAATGGCACGAAAACGTGAAAAGCTCGTCCTCGGCGAGAGTTGAGCGTTTCCAAAGCATCAAAGTGGACCACTGTACTCTATTTAGTGTTCTTCAAAGTCTAACATGCTAGTTTAGCCTTCGTGCAATGTTTCGTAGTGTTCAAATGCGAATAGACCAAGTTATATTTGAAATTGCTTCAAAACAAGTAAAGCTCATCTATGGAGAGAGTTGAGCAATTCCAAAGCATCAAAGAGCACAATTGTACTCAATTTAGTGTTCTTAGAAGTCTATCATGCCAGTTTAGCATTCGTGCAATGTTTCGGAAGGTAAAGATGCAAATAGACCAAGTTACGTTTGAAATTGCACAAAAAGTGTAAAGCTCGTCTATGGAGAGAGTTGAGCAATTCAAAAGCATGAAATTGGACCATTGTGCTCTATTTAGTGTTCTTAGAAGTCTAACATGCTAGTTTCGCGTTCATGCATGGTTTTTGTGAGGTAAAGATGCGAATAGACCAAGTTATGTTGAAATCGTACAAAAAACGTGAAAAGGTAATATATGGAGAGAGTCGAGCAATTCCAAAGTTTCAAAGTGGACTCTTGTACTCTATTTAGTGTCCTTCGAAGTCTAAAATACTAGTTTAGCCTTCGTGCAATGTTACGTAAGGTAAAGATGCGAATAGATCAAGTAATGTTTGAAATTTTACAAAAACATGTAAATCTCGTCTATGGAGAGTGTTGAGCAATTCCAAAGCATCAAAGTACACCATTGTACTCTATTTAATGTTCCTAGAAGTCTAACACGCTAGTTTAGCTTTCGTGCAACGTTTCGTAAGTTCATGATGCGAATAGAACAAGTTATGTTTGAAAAATTGCTCGTCCATGGAGAGAGCTGAGCAATTCCAAAGCATCAAAGTGGACCGTTGTACTATATTTTGTGCTCTTAGAAGTCTAACTTGCTAGTTTAGCTTTCGTGCAACGTTTCGTAAGTTTAAGATGCGAATAGGAGAAGTTATGTTTGAAATGGCACAAAAACGTGAATTGCTCGTCTATGGAGAGAGTTGAACAATTCCAAAGCATCAAAGTGAATCGTTGTACTCTATTTTGTGCTCTTCGAAGCCTAACTTGCTAGTTTAGCTTTCGTGCAACGTTTCATAAGTTAAAGATGCGAATAGACAAAGTTATGTGTGAAGTTGCACAAAAATGTGAATTGGTCGTCTATGGAGAGAGTTGAGCAATTCCAAAGCTTAGAAGTGGATTGTTGTACTCTATTTAGTGTCCTTCGAAGTCTTACATGCTAGTTCAGCCTTCGTCCAATGTTTCGTAGGGTAAATATGCGAATAGATCAAGTAATGTTTGAAATTGTAAAAAAAGGTGTAAATCTCGTCGATGGAGAGTGGTGAGCAAATCCAAAGCATCGAAGTGGACCATTGTACTCTATTTAGTGTTCTTAGAAGTCTAACGTGCTAGTTTAGCTTTCGTGCAACGTTTCGTAAGTTAAAGATGTGAATAGACCAAGTTATGTTTGAAATGGCATCAAAACGTGAATCGCTCGTCTATGGAGAGAATTGAGCAATTCCAAAGCATCAAAGTGGACCGGTGTACTCTATTTTGTGCTCATAGAAGTCTAACTTGCTAGTTTAGTTTTCATGCAACGTTTCGTAAGTTAAAGATGCGAATAGACGAAGTTATGTTTGAAATTGCACAAAAATTAGAATTGCTCGTCTATGGAGAGAGTTGACCAATTCCAAAGCATCAAAGTGGACCGTTGTACTCTATTTAGGGTTCTTAGAAGTTTAACATGCTTGTTTAGCCTTTGTGCATCGTTTCGTAAGGTAAAAGTTGTGAATAGATCAATGTATGTTTGAAATGGCACGAAAACGTGAAAAGCTCGTCCTCGGCGAGAGTTGAGCGTTTCCAAAGCATCAAAGTGGACCACTGTACTCTATTTAGTGTTCTTCAAAGTCTAACATGCTAGTTTAGCCTTCGTGCAATGTTTCGTAGTGTTCAAATGCGAATAGACCAAGTTATATTTGAAATTGCTTCAAAACAAGTAAAGCTCATCTATGGAGAGAGTTGAGCAATTCCAAAGCATCAAAGAGCACAATTGTACTCAATTTAGTGTTCTTAGAAGTCTATCATGCCAGTTTAGCATTCGTGCAATGTTTCGGAAGGTAAAGATGCAAATAGACCAAGTTACGTTTGAAATTGCACAAAAAGTGTAAAGCTCGTCTATGGAGAGAGTTGAGCAATTCAAAAGCATGAAATTGGACCATTGTGCTCTATTTAGTGTTCTTAGAAGTCTAACATGCTAGTTTCGCGTTCATGCATGGTTTTTGTGAGGTAAAGATGCGAATAGACCAAGTTATGTTGAAATCGTACAAAAAACGTGAAAAGGTAATATATGGAGAGAGTCGAGCAATTCCAAAGTTTCAAAGTGGACTCTTGTACTCTATTTAGTGTCCTTCGAAGTCTAAAATACTAGTTTAGCCTTCGTGCAATGTTACGTAAGGTAAAGATGCGAATAGATCAAGTAATGTTTGAAATTTTACAAAAACATGTAAATCTCGTCTATGGAGAGTGTTGAGCAATTCCAAAGCATCAAAGTACACCATTGTACTCTATTTAATGTTCCTAGAAGTCTAACACGCTAGTTTAGCTTTCGTGCAACGTTTCGTAAGTTCATGATGCGAATAGAACAAGTTATGTTTGAAAAATTGCTCGTCCATGGAGAGAGCTGAGCAATTCCAAAGCATCAAAGTGGACCGTTGTACTATATTTTGTGCTCTTAGAAGTCTAACTTGCTAGTTTAGCTTTCGTGCAACGTTTCGTAAGTTTAAGATGCGAATAGGAGAAGTTATGTTTGAAATGGCACAAAAACGTGAATTGCTCGTCTATGGAGAGAGTTGAACAATTCCAAAGCATCAAAGTGAATCGTTGTACTCTATTTTGTGCTCTTCGAAGCCTAACTTGCTAGTTTAGCTTTCGTGCAACGTTTCATAAGTTAAAGATGCGAATAGACAAAGTTATGTGTGAAGTTGCACAAAAATGTGAATTGGTCGTCTATGGAGAGAGTTGAGCAATTCCAAAGCTTAGAAGTGGATTGTTGTACTCTATTTAGTGTCCTTCGAAGTCTTACATGCTAGTTCAGCCTTCGTCCAATGTTTCGTAGGGTAAATATGCGAATAGATCAAGTAATGTTTGAAATTGCAAAAAAAGGTGTAAATCTCGTCGATGGAGAGTGGTGAGCAAATCCAAAGCATCGAAGTGGACCATTGTACTCTATTTAGTGTTCTTAGAAGTCTAACGTGCTAGTTTAGCTTTCGTGCAACGTTTCGTAAGTTAAAGATGTGAATAGACCAAGTTATGTTTGAAATGGCATCAAAACGTGAATCGCTCGTCTATGGAGAGAATTGAGCAATTCCAAAGCATCAAAGTGGACCGGTGTACTCTATTTTGTGCTCATAGAAGTCTAACTTGCTAGTTTAGTTTTCATGCAACGTTTCGTAAGTTAAAGATGCGAATAGACGAAGTTATGTTTGAAATTGCACAAAAATTAGAATTGCTCGTCTATGGAGAGAGATGACCAATTCCAAAGCATCAAAGTGGACCGTTGTACTCTATTTAGGGTTCTTAGAAGTTTAACATGCTTGTTTAGCCTTTGTGCAACGTTTCGTAAGGTAAAAGTTACGAATAGATCAATGTATGTTTGAAATGGCACGAAAACGTGAAAAGCTCATCCTCGGCGAGAGTTGAGCGTTTCCAAAGCATCAAAGTGGACCACTGTACTCTATTTAGTGTTCTTCAAAGTCTAACATGCAAGTTTAGCCTTCGTGCAATGTTTCGTAGTGTTCAAATGCGAATAGACCAAGTTATATTTGAAATTGCTTCAAAACAAGTAAAGCTCATCTATGGAGAGAGTTGAGCAATTCCAAAGCATCAAAGAGCACAATTGTACTCAATTTAGTGTTCTTAGAAGTCTATCATGCCAGTTTAGCATTCGTGCAATGTTTCGGAAGTTAAAGATGCAAATAGACCAAGTTACGTTTGAAATTGCACAAAAAGTGTAAAGCTCGTCTATGGAGAGAGTTGAGCAATTCAAAAGCATGAAATTGGACCATTGTGCTCTATTTAGTGTTCTTAGAAGTCTAACATGCTAGTTTCGCGTTCATGCATGGTTTTTGTGAGGTAAAGATGCGAATAGACCAAGTTATGTTGAAATCGTACAAAAAACGTGAAAAGGTAATATATGGAGAGAGTCGAGCAATTCCAAAGTTTCAAAGTGGACTCTTGTACTCTATTTAGTGTCCTTCGAAGTCTAAAATACTAGTTTAGCCTTCGTGCAATGTTACGTAAGGTAAAGATGCGAATAGATCAAGTAATGTTTGAAATTTTACAAAAACGTGTAAATCTCATCTATGGAGAGTGTTGAGCAATTCCAAAGCATCAAAGTACACCATTGTACTCTATTTAATGTTCTTAGAAGTCTAACACGCTAGTTTAGCTTTCGTGCAACGTTTCGTAAGTTCATGATGCGAATAGAACAAGTTATGTTTGAAAAATTGCTCGTCCATGGAGAGAGCTGAGCAATTCCAAAGCATCAAAGTGGACCGTTGTACTATATTTTGTGCTCTTAGAAGTCTAACTTGCTAGTTTAGCTTTCGTGCAACGTTTCGTTAGTTTAAGATGCGAATAGGAGAAGTTATGTTTGAAATGGCACAAAAACGTGAATTGCTCGTCTATGGAGAGAGTTGAGCAATTCCAAAGCATCAAAGTGAATCGTTGTACTCTATTTTGTGCTCTTTGAAGCCTAACTTGCTAGTTTAGCTTTCGTGCAACGTTTCATAAGTTAAAGATGCGAATAGACAAAGTTATGTGTGAAGTTGCACAAAAATGTGAATTGGTCGTCTATGGAGAGAGTTGAGCAATTCCAAAGCTTAGAAGTGGATTGTTGTACTCTATTTAGTGTCCTTCGAAGTCTTACATGCTAGTTCAGCCTTCGTCCAATGTTTCGTAGGGTAAATATGCGAATAGATCAAGTAATGTTTGAAATTGCAAAAAAAGGTGTAAATCTCGTCGATGGAGAGTGGTGAGTAAATCCAAAGCATCGAAGTGGACCATTGTACTCTATTTATTCATAAATTGAAGATGCGAATAAACCAAGTTACGTTTGAAATGGCACAAAAACGTGAATTGCTCGTCGATGGAGAGAGTTGAGCAATTCCAAAGCATCAAAGTGGACCATTGTGCTCTATTTTGTTCTCTTAGAAGTCTAACATGCTAGTTTAGCCTTCGTGCAAGGTTTTGAGGGGTAAGGATGCGAATAGACCAAGTTACGTTGAAATTGCACAAAAACGTGAAAAGCTTGTCTATGGAGAGAGTTGAGCATTTCCAAAGCATCCAAGTGGAACATTGTGCTCTATTTAGTGTTCTTAGAAGTCTAGCATGCTAATTTAGCCTTCGTGCAAGGTTTCGAGCGGTAAAGATGCGAATAGACCAAGTTATGTTGAAATTGCACAAAAATGTGTAAATCTCGTCGATGGAGAGTGGTGAACAATTCCAAAGCATCAAAGTGGACCGTTGTACTCTATTTAGTGTTCTTAGATGCCTAACGTACTAGTTTGGCTTTCGTGCAACGTTTCGTAAGTTAAAGATGTGAATAGACCAAGTTATGTTTGAAATGGCATAAAAACGTCAAACGCTCGTCTGTGGAGAGAATTGAGCAATTCCAAAGCAACAAAGTGGACTGTTGTACTCTATTTTGTGCTCTTAGAAGTCTAACTTGCTAGTTTAGCGTTTGGCAACTTTTCGTAAGTTAATGATGCGAATAGAACAAGTTATGTTTGAAATGGCACAAAAACGTGAATTGCTCGTCTATGGAAGGAGTTGAGCAATTCCAAAGCATCACAGTCGACCGTTGTACTCTATTTTGTGCTCTTAGAAGCCGAACTTGCTAGTTTAGCTTCCGTGCAATGTTTCGTAAGTTAAAGATGCGAATGGACAAGTTACATGTCAAGTTGCACAAAAATGTGAATTGCTCGTCCACGGAGAGAGTTGACCAAGTCCAAAGCATCAAAGTGGATAGCTGTACTCTATTTAGTGTTCTTGGAAGTCTAACATGCTAGTTTAGCCTTCGTGCAAGGTTTCGAGCGGTATCGATGTGAATAGACCAAGTTATGTTGAAATTGCACAAAAATGTGTAAATCTCGTCGATGGAGAGTGGTGAACAATTCCAAAGCATCAAAGTGGACCGTTGTACTCTATTTAGTGTTCTTAGAAGTCTAACGTGCTAGTTTAGCTTTCGTGCAACGTTGCGTAAGTTAAAGATGTGAATAGACCAAGTTATGTTTGAAATGGCATAAAAACGTGAATCGCTCGTCTATGGAGAGAACTGAGCAATTCCAAAGCATCAAAGTGGACTGTTGTACTCTATTTTGTGCTCTTAGACTTGTCTAACTTGCTAGTTTAGCGTTTGGCAACTTTTCGTAAGTTAATGATGCGAATAGAACAAGTTATGTTTGAAATGGCACAAAAACGTGAATTGCTCGTCTATGGAAGTAGTTGAGCAATTCCAAAGCATCACAGTCGACCTTTGTACTCTATTTTGTGCTCTTAGAAGCCTAACTGGCTAGTTTAGCTTCCGTGCAACGTTTCGTAAGTTAAAGATGCGAATGGACGAAGTTACGTGTGAAGTTGCACAAAAATGTGAATTGCTCGTCTATGGAGAGATTCGACCAAGTCGAAAGCATCAAAATGGACCATTGTGCTCTATTTAGTGTTTTTACAAGTCTAACATGCTAGTTTAGCCTTCATGCAAGGTTTCGAGCGGTAAAGATGTGAATAGACCAAGTTATGTTGAACTTGCATAAAAACGTGCAAATCTCGTCGATGGAGAGTGTTGAGCAATTCCGAAGCATCAAAGTGGACCGTTGTACTCTATTTAGTGTTCTTAGAAGTCTAACGTGCTAGTTTAGCTTTCGTGCAACGTTTCGTAAGTAAAAGATGCGAATCGACCAAGTCATGTTTGAAATGGTAAAAAAACGTGAATTACTCGTCTATGGAGAGAGTTGAGCAATTTCAAAGCATGAAAGTGGACCGTTGTACTCTATTTAGTGTCTTTCGAAGTCTAACATGCTAGTTTAGCCTTCGTGCAATGTTTCATAAGGTAAAGATGCGAATAGATGAAGTAATGTTTGAAATTGCATAAAAACGTGTAAATCTCACCGATGGAGAGTGTTGATCAATTCCAAAGCATGAAAGTGGTCCATTGTACTCAATTTTGTGTCCTTCGAAGTCTAACAAGCTAGTTTAGCCTTCGGGCAATGTTTCATAATGTAAAGATGCGAATAGAACAAGTTATGTTTGAAATGGCACAAAAACATGAATTGCTCGTCTATGGAAAGCGTTGAGCAATTCCAAAGCATCACAGTGGACCGTTGTACTCTATTTTGTGCTCTTAGAAGCCTAACTTGCTAGTTTAGCTTTCGTGCAATGTTTCGTAAGTTAATGATGCGAATAGACCAAGTTATGTGTGAAGTTGCACAAAATTGTGAATTGCTGGTCTATGGAGAGAGTTGACCAAGTCGAAAGCATCAAAGTAGACCGTTGTACTCTATTTAGGGTTCTTAGAAGTCCAACATGCTAGTTTAGCCTTCGTGCAATGTTTCGTCAGGTAAAAGATGTGAATAGACCAAGGTATGTTTGAAATGGCACAAAAACGAGAAAAGCTCGTCCATGGAGAGAGTTGAGCATTTCCAAAGCATCAAAGTGGACCATTGTGTTGTATTTAGTGTTCTTAGAAGTCCAACATGCTAGTTTAGCCTTCGTGCAAGGTTTTGAGCGGTAAAGATGCGAGTAGAGCAAGTTATGTTGAAGTTGCACAAAAAGTGTAAATCTCATCGATGGAGAGTGTTGAGCAATTCCAAAGCATCAAAGTGGACCATTGTACTCTATTTAGTGTTCTTAGAAGTCTAACTTGCTAGTTTAGCTTTCGTGCAACGTTTCGTAAGTTAAAGATGTGAATAGACCAAGTTATGTTTGAAATGGCACAAAAATGTGAATCGCTCGTCTATGGAGAGAATTGAGCAATTCCAAAGTATCAAAGTCGACCGTTGTACTCTATTTTGTGCTCTTATAAGTCTAACTTGCTAGTTTAGCGTTCGGCAACATTTCGTAAGTTAAAGATGCGAATACAACAAGTTACGTTTAAAATGGCAGAAAAACGTGAATCGCTCGTCTATGGAGAGAGTTGAGCAATTTCAAAGGATCAAAGTGGACCATTGTACTTTATTTTGTGCTCTTAGAAGTCTAACTTGCTAGTTTAGCGTTCGGCAACGTTTCGTAAGTAAAAGATGCGAATCGACCAAGTCATGTTTGAAATGGCAAAAAAACGTGAATTACTCGTCTATGGAGAGAGTTGAGCAATTTCAAAGCATCAAAGTGGACCGTTGTACTCTATTTAGTGTCTTTCGAAGTCTAACATGCTAGTTTAGCCTTCGTGCAATGTCTCATAAAGTAGAGATGCGAATAGATGAAGTAATGTTTGAAATTGCACAAAAACGTGTAAATCTCATCGATGGATAGTGTTGATCAATTGCAAATCATCAAAGTGGTCCACTGTACTCAATTTCGTGTCCTTCGAAGTCTAACAAGCTAGTTTAGCCTTCGGGCAATGTTTCATAAGGTAAAGATGCGAATAGATCAAGTAACGTTTGAAATTGCATAAAAACGTGTAAATCTCGTCGATGGAGAGTGTTAAGCAATTCCAAAGCATTAAAGTGGACCGTTGTACTCAATTTTGCGGTCTTAGAAGTCTAACTTGCTAGTTTATCATTCGGCAACGTTTCGTAAGTTTGTGATGTGAATAGAACAAGTTATGTTTGGAATGACACAAAAACGTGAATTGCACATCTATGGAGAGAGTTGAGCAATTCATGAGCATCAAAGTGGGCCGTTGTACTCTATTTTGTGATCTTATAAGCCTCACTTGCTAGTTTAGCTTTCATGCAACGTTTCGTAAGTTAAAGATGCGAATAGACCAAGTTATGTGTGAGGTTGCACAAAAATGTTAATTGCTTTTCTATGGAGAGAGTCGAGCAATTCGAAAGCATCAAGGCGGACCGTTGTACTTTATTTAGGGTTCTCACAAGTCTAACATGCTAGTTCAGCCTTTGTACAATGTTTCGTAAGGTAAAAGATGCGAATAGACCAAGGTATGCTTGAAATGGCACAAAAATAAGAAAAGCTCATCCATGGAGAGAATTGAGCATTTTCAAAGCATCAAAGTGGACCGTTGTACTCTATTTAGTGTCCTTCGAAGTCTAACATGCTAGTTTAGCCTTCGTGTAATGTTTCATAAGGTAAAAATGCGAATACATCAAGTAATGTTTGAAAATGCACAAAAACGTGTAAATCTCGTCGATGGAGAGTGTTGATCAATTCCAAAGCATGAAAGTGGTCCATTGTACTCAATTTTGTGTCCTTCGAAGTCTAACAAGCTAGTTTAGCCTTCGGGCAATGTTTCATAATGTAAAGATGCGAATAGAACAAGTTATGTTTGAAATGGCACAAAAACATGAATTGCTCGTCTATGGAAAGAGTTGAGCAATTCCAAAACATCACAGTGGACCGTTGTACTCTATTTTGTGCTCTTAGAAGCCTAACTTGCTAGTTTAGCTTTCGTGCAATGTTTCGTAAGTTAATGATGCGAATAGACCAAGTTATGTGTGAAGTTGCACAAAATTGTGAATTGCTCGTCTATGGAGAGAGTTGACCAAGTCAAAAGCATCAAAGTAGACCGTTGTACTCTATTTAGGGTTCTTAGAAGTCCAACATGCTAGTTTAGCCTTCGTGCAATGTTTCGTCAGGTAAAAGATGTGAATAGACCAAGGTATGTTTGAAATGGCACAAAAACGAGAAAAGCTCGTCCATGGAGAGAGTTGAGCATTTCCAAAGCATCAAAGTGGACCATTGTGTTGTATTTAGTGTTCTTAGAAGTCTAACATGCTAGTTTAGCCTTCGTGCAAGGTTTCGAGCGGTAAAGATGCGAGTAGAGCAAGTTATGTTGAAGTTGCACAAAAAGTGTAAATCTCATCGATGGAGAGTGTTGAGCAATTCCAAAGCATCAAAGTGGACCATTGTACTCTATTTAGTGTTCTTAGAAGTCTAACTTGCTAGTTTAGCTTTCGTGCAACGTTTCGTAAGTTAAAGATGTGAATAGACCAAGTTATGTTTGAAATGGCACAAAAATGTGAATTGCTCGTCTATGGAGAGAGTTGAGCAATTCCAAAGCATCAAAGTGGACCGTTGTACTCTATTTTGTGCTCTTAGAATTCTAACTTGCTAGTTTAGCGTTCGGCAATGTTTCATAAGTGAATGATGCGAATAGAACAAGTTATGCTTCAAATGGCACAAAAATGGGAATTGCTCGTCTAAGGAAAGAGTTCAGCAATTCCAAAGCATCAAAGTGGACCGTTGTACTCTATTTTGTGCTCTTAGAAACCTAACTTGCTAGTTTAGCTTTCGTGCAACGTTTCGTAAGTTAAAGATGCGAACATACCAAGTTATGTGTGAAGTTGCACAAAAACGTGAATTGCTTGTCTATGGAGAGAGTTGACCAAGTCGACAGCATCTAAGTGGATCGTTGTACTCTATTTAGGATTCTTAGAAGTCTAACATGCTAGTTTAGCCTTCGTGCAATGTTTCGTCAAGTGAAAGATGTGAATAGACCAAGGTATGTTTGAAATCGCACAAAAACGAGGAAAGCTCATCCATGGAGAGAGTTGAGCCATTCCAAAGCATCAAAGTGGACCATTGCGCTCTATTTAGTGTTCTTAGAAGTTGAACATCCTAGTTCAGCCTTCGTGCACGGTTTCGAGGGGTAAGGATGCGCATAGACCAAGTTATGTTGAAATTGAGCAAAAACATGAAAGGCTTGTCTATGGAGAGAATTGAGCATTTCCAAAGCGTCAAAGTGGACCATTGTTCTCTATTTAGTGTTCTTAGAAGTCTAACATGCTCGTTTAGCCTTCGTGCAAGGTTTCGTGCGGTAAAGACGCGAATAGAGCAAGTTATGTTGAAATTGCACAAAAACGTGTAAATCTCGTCGATGGAGAGTGTTGAGCAATTCTAAAGCATCAACGTGGACCGTTGTACTCTATTTAGTGTTCTTAGAAGTC
The DNA here is from genome assembly GCF_013401445.1 of Tripterygium wilfordii. Classification (NCBI taxonomy): domain Eukaryota; kingdom Viridiplantae; phylum Streptophyta; class Magnoliopsida; order Celastrales; family Celastraceae; genus Tripterygium; species Tripterygium wilfordii. The sequence goes on from NC_052250.1 coordinate 5,733,235, forward strand.
CAATTTGCTAGTTTAGATTTTGTGAAACATTTCGTAAGTTAAAGATGTGAATAGACCAAGTAATGTTTGAAATGGCACAAAAACGTGAATCACTCGTCTATGGAGAGAATTGAGCAATTCGAAAGCATCAAAATTGACCGTTGTACTCTAGTTTGTGCTCTTATAAGTCTAACTTGCTAGTTTAGCATTCGACAACGTTTCGTAAGTTAAAGATGCGAATAGAATAAGTTACGTTTAAATTGGCACAAAAATGTGAATTGCTCGTCTATGGAGAGAGTTCAGAAATTCCAAAGGATCAAAGTGGACCATTGTACTCTATTTTGTGCTCTTAGAAGTCTAACTTGCTAGTTTAGCGTTCCGCGATGTTTCATAAGTCAAAGAAGTGAATAGACCAAGTTATGTTTGAAATGGCACAAAAACATGAACTACTCGTCTATGGAGAGAGTTGAGCAATTCTGAACCGTCAAAGTGGACCGTTGTACTCAATTTAGTGTCCTTCGAAGTCTTACATGCTAGTTTAGCCTTCGTGCAATGTTTCGTAAGGTAAAGATGCGAATAGATCAAGTAATGTTTGAAATTGCACAAAAACGTGTAAATCTCGTCGATGGAGAGTGTTCATCAATTCCAAAGCATCAAAGTGGTTCGTTGTACTCTATTTAGTCTCCTTCGAAGTATAACATGCTAGTTTAGCCTTCGTGCAATGTTTCATAAGGTAAAGATGCGAATAGATCAAGTAACGTTTGAAATTGCACGAAAACGTGTAAATCCCGTCGATGGAGAGTGTTGAGCAATTCCAAAGCATCAAAGTGGACCGTTGTACTCTATTTTTTGGTCTTAGAAGTCTAACTGTCTAGTTTATCGTTCGGCAACGTTTCGTAAGTTAGTGATGCGAATATAACAAGTTAAGTTTGGAATCGCACAACAACACGAATTGCTCGTCTATGGAGAGAGTTGAGCAATTCCAAAGCATCAAAGTGGACCGTTGTACTCTATTTTGTGCTCTTAGAATTCTAACTTGCTAGTTTAGTATTCGGCAATGTTTCGTAAGTGAATGATGCGAATAGAACAAGTTATGCTTGAAATGGCACAAAAATGGGAATTGCTCGTCTAAGGAAAGAGTTGAGCAATTCCAAAGCATCAAAGTGGACCGTTGTACTCTATTTTGTGCTCTTAGAAGCCTAACTTGCTAGTTTAGCTTTCGTGCAACGTTTCGTAAGTTAAAGATGCGAATATACCAAGTTATGTGTGAAGTTGCACAAAAACGTGAATTGCTCGTCTATGGAGAGAGTTGACCAAGTCGAAAGCATCTAAGTGGATCGTTGTACTCTATTTAGGGTTCTTAGAAGTCTAACATGCTAGTTTAGCCTTCGTGCAATGTTTCGTCAGGTGAAAGATGTGAATAGACCAAGGTATGTTTGAAATCGCACAAAAACGAGGAAAGCTCATCCATGGAGAGAGTTGAGCCATTCCAAATCATCAAAGTGGACCATTGCGCTCTATTTAGTGTTCTTAGAAGTTGAACATCCTAGTTCAGCCTTCGTGCACGGTTTCGAGGGGTAAGGATACGCATAGACCAAGTTATGTTGAAATTGAACAAAAACATGAAAGGCTTGTCTATGGAGAGAATTGAGCATTTCCAAAGCGTCAAAGTGGACCATTGTTCTCTATTTAGTGTTCTTAGAAGTCTAACATGCTCGTTTAGCCTTCGTGCAAGGTTTCGTGCGGTAAAGACGCGAATAGAGCAAGTTATGTTGAAATTGCACAAAAACGTGTAAATCTCGCCGATGGAGAGTGTTGAGCAATTCTAAAGCATCAAAGTGGACCGTTGTACTCTATTTAGTGTTCTTAGAAGTCCAATTTGCTAGTTTAGATTTTGTACAACGTTTCGTAAGTTAAAGATGTGAATAGACCAAGTAATGTTTGAAATGGCACAAAAACGTGAATCACTCGTCTATGGAGAGAATTGAGCAATTCGAAAGCATCAAAATTGACCGTTGTACTCTAGTTTGTGCTCTTATAAGTCTAACTTGCTAGTTTAGCATTCGACAACGTTTCGTAAGTTAAAGATGCGAATAGAATAAGTTACGTTTAAATTGGCACAAAAATGTGAATTGCTCGTCTATGGAGAGAGTTCAGAAATTCCAAAGGATCAAAGTGGACCATTGTACTCTATTTTGTGCTCTTAGAAGTCTAACTTGCTAGTTTAGCGTTCCGCGATGTTTCATAAGTCAAAGAAGCGAATAGACCAAGTTATGTTTGAAATGGCACAAAAACATGAATTACTCGTCTATGGAGAGAGTTGAGCAATTACGAACCGTCAAAGTGGACCGTTGTACTCGATTTAGTGTCCTTCGAAGTCTTACATGCTAGTTTAGCCTTCGTGCAATGTTTTGCAAGGTAAAGATGCGAATAGATCAAGTAATGTTTGAAATTGCACAAAAACGTGTAAATCTCATCGATGGAGAGTGTTCATCAATTCCAAAGCATCAAAGTGGTCCGTTGTACTCTATTTAGTCTCCTTCGAAGTATAACATGCTAGTTTAGCCTTCGTGCAATGTTTCATAAGGTAAAGATGCGAATAGATCAAGTAACGTTTGAAATTGCACGAAAACGTGTAAATCCCGTCGATGGAGAGTGTTGAGCAATTCCAAAGCATCAAAGTGGACCGTTGTACTCTATTTTTTGGTCTTAGAAGTCTAACTGTCTAGTTTATCGTTCGGCAACGTTTCGTAAGTTAGTGATGCGAATAGAACAAGTTAAGTTTGGAATGGCACAACAACATGAATTGCTCGTCTATGGAGAGAGTTGAGCAATTCCAAAGCATCAAAGTGGACCGTTGTACTCTATTTTGTGCTCTTAGAATTCTAACTTTCTAGTTTAGCATTCGGCAATGTTTCGTAAGTGAATGGTGCAAATAGAACAAGTTATGCTTGAAATGGCACAAAAATGGGAATTGCTCGTCTAAGGAAAGAGTTGAGAAATTCCAAAGCATCAAAGTGGACCGTTGTACTCTATTTTGTGCTCTTAGAAGCCTAACTTGCTAGTTTAGCTTTCGTGCAACGTTTCGTAAGTTAAAGATGCGAATATACCAAGTTATGTGTGAAGTTGCACAAAAACGTGAATTGCTCGTCTATGGAGAGAGTTGACCAAGTCGAAAGCATCTAAGTGGATCGTTGTACTCTATTTAGGGTTCTTAGAAGTCTAACATGCTAGTTTAGCCTTCGTGCAATGTTTCGTCAGGTGAAAGATGTGAATAGACCAAGGTATGTTTGAAATCGCACAAAAACGAGGAAAGCTCATCCATGGAGAGAGTTGAGCCATTCCAAATCATCAAAGTGGACCATTGCGCTCTATTTAGTGTTCTTAGAAGTTGAACATCCTAGTTCAGCCTTCGTGCACGGTTTCGAGGGGTAAGGATGCGCATAGACCAAGTTATGTTGAAATTGAACAAAAACATGAAAGGCTTGTCTATGGAGAGAATTGAGCATTTCCAAAGCGTCAAAGTGGACCATTGTTCTCTATTTAGTGTTCTTAGAAGTCTAACATGCTCGTTTAGCCTTCGTGCAAGGTTTCGTGCGGTAAAGACGCGAATAGAGCAAGTTATGTTGAAATTGCACAAAAACGTGTAAATCTTGTCGATGGAGAGTGTTGAGCAATTCTAAAGCATCAAAGTGGACCGTTGTACTCTATTTAGTGTTCTTAGAAGGCCAATTTGCTAGTTTAGATTTTGTGCAACGTTTCGTAAGTTAAAGATGTGAATAGACCAAGTAATGTTTGAAATGGCACAAAAACGTAAATCACTCGTCTATGGAGAGAATTGAGCAATTCGAAAGCATCAAAATTGACCGTTGTACTCTAGTTTGTGCTCTTATAAGTCTAACTTGCTAGTTTAGCATTCGACAACGTTTCGTAAGTTAAAGATGCGAATAGAATAAGTTACGTTTAAATTGGCACAAAAATGTGAATTGCTCGTCTATGGAGAGAGTTCAGAAATTCCAAAGGATCAAAGTGGACCATTGTACTCTATTTTGTGCTCTTAGAAGTCTAACTTGCTAGTTTAGCGTCCCGCGATGTTTCATAAGTCAAAGAAGCGAATAGACCAAGTTATGTTTGAAATGGCTCAAAAACATGAATTACTCGTCTATGGAGAGAGTTGAGCAATTCTGAACCATCAAAGTGGACCGTTGTACTCAATTTAGTGTCCTTCGAAGTCTTACATGCTAGTTTAGCCTTCGTGCAATGTTTCGTAAGGTAAAGATGCGAATAGATCAAGTAATGTTTGAAATTGCACAAAAACGTGTAAATCTCGTCGATGGAGAGTGTTCATCAATTCCAAAGCATCAAAGTGGTCCGTTGTACTCTATTTAGTGTCCTTCGAAGTATAACATGCTAGTTTAGCCTTCGTGCAATGTTTCATAAGGTAAAGATGCGAATAGATCAAGTAACGTTTGAAATTGCACGAAAACGTGTAAATCCCGTCGATGGAGAGTGTTGAGCAATTCCAAAGCATCAAAGTGGACCGTTGTACTCTATTTTTTGGTCTTAGAAGTCTAACTTGCTAGTTTATCGTTCGGCAACGTTTCGTAAGTTAGTGATGCGAATAGAACAAGTTAAGTTTGGAATGGCACAACAACATGAATTGCTCGTCTATGGAGAGAGTTGAGCAATTCCAAAGCATCAAAGTGGACCGTTGTACTCTATTTTGTGCTCTTAGAATTCTAACTTGCTAGTTTAGCGTTCGGCAATGTTTCGTAAGTGAATGATGCGAATAGAACAAGTTATGCTTGAAATGGCACAAAAATGGGAATTGCTCGTCTAAGGAAAGAGTTGAGCAATTCGAAAGCATCAAAGTGGACCGTTGTACTCTATTTTGCGCTCTTAGAAGCCTAACTTGCTAGTTTAGCTTTCGTGCAACGTTTCGTAAGTTAAAGATGCGAATATACCAAGTTATGTGTGAAGTTGCACAAAAACGTGAATTGCTCGTCTATGGAGAGAGTTGACCAAGTCGAAAGCATCTAAGTGGATCGTTGTACTCTATTTAGGGTTCTTAGAAGTCTAACATGCTAGTTTAGCCTTCGTGCAATGTTTCGTCAGGTGAAAGATGTGGATAGACCAAGGTATGTTTGAAATCGCACAAAAACGAGGAAAGCTCATCCATGGAGAGAGTTGAGCCATTCCAAATCATCAAAGTGGACCATTGCGCTCTATTTAGTGTTCTTAGAAGTTGAACATCCTAGTTCAGCCTTCGTGCACGGTTTCGAGGGGTAAGGATGCGCATAGACCAAGTTATGTTGAAATTGAACAAAAACATGAAAGGCTTGTCTATGGAGAGAATTGAGCATTTCCAAAGCGTCAAAGTGGACCATTGTTCTCTATTTAGTGTTCTTAGAAGTCTAACATGCTCGTTTAGCCTTCGTGCAAGGTTTCGTGCGGTAAAGACGCGAATAGAGCAAGTTATGTTGAAATTGCACAAAAACGTGTAAATCTCGTCGATGGAGAGTGTTGAGCAATTCTAAAGCATCAAAGTGGACCGTTGTACTCTATTTAGTGTTCTTAGAAGTCCAATTTGCTAGTTTAGATTTTGTGCAACGTTTCGTAAGTTAAAGATGTGAATAGACCAAGTAATGTTTGAAATGGCACAAAAACGTGAATCACTCGTCTATGGAGAGAATTGAGCAATTCGAAAGCATCAAAATTGACCGTTGTACTCTAGTTTGTGCTCTTATAAGTCTAACTTGCTAGTTTAGCATTCGACAACGTTTCGTAAGTTAAAGATGCGAATAGAATAAGTTACGTTTAAATTGGCACAAAAATGTGAATTGCTCGTCTATGGAGAGAGTTCAGAAATTCCAAAGGATCAAAGTGGACCATTGTACGCTATTTTGTGCTCTTAGAAGTCTAACTTGCTAGTTTAGCGTTCCGCGATGTTTCATAAGTCAAAGAAGCGAATAGACCAAGTTATGTTTGAAATGGCACAAAAACATGAATTACTCGTCTATGGAGAGAGTTGAGCAATTACGAACCGTCAAAGTGGACCGTTGTACTCGATTTAGTGTCCTTCGAAGTCTTACATGCTAGTTTAGCCTTCGTGCAATGTTTTGCAAGGTAAAGATGCGAATAGATCAAGTAATGTTTGAAATTGCACAAAAACGTGTAAATCTCATCGATGGAGAGTGTTCATCAATTCCAAAGCATCAAAGTGGTCCGTTGTACTCTATTTAGTGTCCTTCGAAGTCTAACATGCTAGTTTGGCCTTCGTGCAATGTTTCATAAGGTAAAGATGCGAATAGATCAAGTAACGTTTGAAATTGCACGAAAACGTGTAAATCCCGTCGATGGAGAGTGTTGAGCAATTCCAAAGCATCAAAGTGGACCGTTGTACTCTATTTTTTGGTCTTAGAAGTCTAACTTGCTAGTTTAACGTTCGGCAACGTTTCGTAAGTTAGTGATGCGAATAGAACAAGTTAAGTTTGGAATGGCACAACAACATGAATTGCTCGTCTATGGAGAGAGTTGAGCAATTCCAAAGCATCAAAGTGGACCGTTGTACTCTATTTTGTGCTCTTAGAATTCTAACTTGCTAGTTTAGCGTTCGGCAATGTTTCGTAAGTGAATGATGCGAATAGAACAAGTTATGCTTGAAATGGCACAAAAATGAGAATTGCTCGTCTAAGAAAAGAGTTGAGCAATTCCAAAGCATCAAAGTGGACCGTTGTACTCTATTTTGCGCTCTTAGAAGCCTAACTTGCTAGTTTAGCTTTCGTGCAACGTTTCGTAAGTTAAAGATGCGAATATACCAAGTTATGTGTGAAGTTGCACAAAAACGTGAATTGCTCGTCTATGGAGAGAGTTGACCAAGTCGAAAGCATCTAAGTGGATCGTTGTACTCTATTTAGGGTTCTTAGAAGTCTAACATGCTAGTTTAGCCTTCGTGCAATGTTTCGTCAGGTGAAAGATGTGAATAGACCAAGGTATGTTTGAAATCGCACAAAAACGAGGAAAGCTCATCCATGGAGAGAGTTGAGCCATTCCAAATCATCAAAGTGGACCATTGCGCTCTATTTAGTGTTCTTAGAAGCAGAACATCCTAGTTCAGCCTTCGTGCACGGTTTCGAGGGGTAAGGATGCGCATAGACCAAGTTATGTTGAAATTGAACAAAAACATGAAAGGCTTGTCTATGGAGAGAATTGAGCATTTCCAAAGCGTCAAAGTGGACCATTGTTCTCTATTTAGTGTTCTTAGAAGTCTAACATGCTCGTTTAGCCTTCGTGCAAGGTTTCGTGCGGTAAAGACGCGAATAGAGCAAGTTATGTTGAAATTGCACAAAAACGTGTAAATCTCGTCGATGGAGAGTGTTGAGCAATTCTAAAGCATCAAAGTGGACCGTTGTACTCTATTTAGTGTTCTTAGAAGTCCAATTTGCTAGTTTAGATTTTGTGCAACGTTTCGTAAGTTAAAGATGTGAATAGACCAAGTAATGTTTGAAATGGCACAAAAACGTGAATCACTCGTCTATGGAGAGAATTGAGCAATTCGAAAGCATCAAAATTGACCGTTGTACTCTAGTTTGTGCTCTTATAAGTCTAACTTGCTAGTTTAGCATTCGACAACGTTTCGTAAGTTAAAGATGCGAATAGAATAAGTTACGTTTAAATTGGCACAAAAATGTGAATTGCTCGTCTATGGAGAGAGTTCAGAAATTCCAAAGGATCAAAGTGGACCATTGTACTCTATTTTGTGCTCTTAGAAGTCTAACTTGCTAGTTTAGCGTTCCGCGATGTTTCATAAGTCAAAGAAGCGAATAGACCAAGTTATGTTTGAAATGGCACAAAAACATGAATTACTCGTCTATGGAGAGAGTTGAGCAATTCTGAACCGTCAAAGTGGACCGTTGTACTCAATTTAGTGTCCTTCGAAGTCTTACATGCTAGTTTAGCCTTCGTGCAATGTTTCGTAAGGTAAAGATGCGAATAGATCAAGTAATGTTTGAAATTGCACAAAAACGTGTAAATCTCGTCGATGGAGAGTGTTCATCAATTCCAAAGCATCAAAGTGGTCCGTTGTACTCTATTTAGTCTCCTTCGAAGTATAACATGCTAGTTTAGCCTTCGTGCAATGTTTCATAAGGTAAAGATGCGAATAGATCAAGTAACGTTTGAAATTGCACGAAAACGTGTAAATCCCGTCGATGGAGAGTGTTGAGCAATTCCAAAGCATCAAAGTGGACCGTTGTACTCTATTTTTTGGTCTTAGAAGTCTAACTGTCTAGTTTATCGTTCGGCAACGTTTCGTAAGTTAGTGATGCGAATAGAACAAGTTAAGTTTGGAATGGCACAACAACATGAATTGCTCGTCTATGGAGAGAGTTGAGCAATTCCAAAGCATCAAAGTGGACCGTTGTACTCTATTTTGTGCTCTTAGAATTCTAACTTGCTAGTTTAGCATTCGGCAATGTTTCGTAAGTGAATGATGCGAATAGAACAAGTTATGCTTGAAATGGCACAAAAATGGGAATTGCTCGTCTAAGGAAAGAGTTGAGCAATTCCAAAGCATCAACGTGGACCGTTGTACTCTATTTTGTGCTCTTAGAAGCCTAACTTGCTAGTTTAGCTTTCGTGCAACACTTCGTAAGTTAAAGATGCGAATATACCAAGTTATGTGTGAAGTTGCACAAAAACGTGAATTGCTCGTCTATGGAGAGAGTTGACCAAGTCGAAAGCATCTAAGTGGATCGTTGTACTCTATTTAGGGTTCTTAGAAGTCTAACATGCTAGTTTAGCCTTCGTGCAATGTTTCGTCAGGTGAAAGATGTGAATAGACCAAGGTATGTTTGAAATCGCACAAAAACGAGGAAAGCTCATCCATGGAGAGAGTTGAGCCATTCCAAATCATCAAAGTGGACCATTGCTCTCTATTTAGTGTTCTTAGAAGTTTAACATCCTAGTTCAGCCTTCGTGCACGGTTTCGAGGGGTAAGGATGCGCATAGACCAAGTTATGTTGAAATTGAACAAAAACATGAAAGGCTTGTCTATGGAGAGAATTGAGCATTTCCAAAGCGTCAAAGTGGACCATTGTTCTCTATTTAGTGTTCTTAGAAGTCTAACATGCTCGTTTACCCTTCGTGCAAGGTTTCGTGCGGTAAAGACGCGAATAGAGCAAGTTATGTTGAAATTGCACAAAAACGTGTAAATCTCGTCGATGGAGAGTGTTGAGCAATTCTAAAGCATCAAAGTGGACCGTTGTACTCTATTTAGTGTTCTTAGAAGGCCAATTTGCTAGTTTAGATTTTGTGCAACGTTTCGTAAGTTAAAGATGTGAATAGACCAAGTAATGTTTGAAATGGCACAAAAACGTAAATCACTCGTCTATGGAGAGAATTGAGCAATTCGAAAGCATCAAAATTGACCGTTGTACTCTAGTTTGTGCTCTTATAAGTCTAACTTGCTAGTTTAGCATTCGACAACGTTTCGTAAGTTAAAGATGCGAATAGAATAAGTTACGTTTAAATTGGCACAAAAATGTGAATTGCTCGTCTATGGAGAGAGTTCAGAAATTCCAAAGGATCAAAGTGGACCATTGTACTCTATTTTGTGCTCTTAGAAGTCTAACTTGCTAGTTTAGCGTTCCGCGATGTTTCATAAGTCAAAGAAGCGAATAGACCAAGTTATGTTTGAAATGGCACAAAAACATGAATTACTCGTCTATGGAGAGAGTTGAGCAATTCTGAACCGTCAAAGTGGACCGTTGTACTCAATTTAGTGTCCTTCGAAGTCTTACATGCTAGTTTAGCCTTCGTGCAATGTTTCGTAAGGTAAAGATGCGAATAGATCAAGTAATGTTTGAAATTGCACAAAAACGTGTAAATCTCGTCGATGGAGAGTGTTCATCAATTCCAAAGCATCAAAGTGGTCCGTTGTACTCTATTTAGTGTCCTTCGAAGTATAACATGCTAGTTTAGCCTTCGTGCAATGTTTCATAAGGTAAAGATGCGAATAGATCAAGTAACGTTTGAAATTGCACGAAAACGTGTAAATCCCGTCGATGGAAAGTGTTGAGCAATTCCAAAGCATCAAAGTGGACCGTTGTACTCTATTTTTTGGTCTTAGAAGTCTAACTTGCTAGTTTATCGTTCGGCAACGTTTCGTAAGTTAGTGATGCGAATAGAACAAGTTAAGTTTGGAATGGCACAACAACATGAATTGCTCGTCTATGGAGAGAGTTGAGCAATTCCAAAGCATCAAAGTGGACCGTTGTACTCTATTTTGTGCTCTTAGAATTCTAACTTGCTAGTTTAGCGTTCGGCAATGTTTCGTAAGTGAATGATGCGAATAGAACAAGTTATGCTTGAAATGGCACAAAAATGGGAATTGCTCGTCTAAGGAAAGAGTTGAGCAATTCGAAAGCATCAAAGTGGACCGTTGTACTCTATTTTGCGCTCTTAGAAGCCTAACTTGCTAGTTTAGCTTTCGTGCAACGTTTCGTAAGTTAAAGATGCGAATATACCAAGTTATGTGTGAAGTTGCACAAAAACGTGAATTGCTCGTCTATGGAGAGAGTTGACCAAGTCGAAAGCATCTAAGTGGATCGTTGTACTCTATTTAGGGTTCTTAGAAGTCTAACATGCTAGTTTAGCCTTCGTGCAATGTTTCGTCAGGTGAAAGATGTGAATAGACCAAGGTATGTTTGAAATCGCACAAAAACGAGGAAAGCTCATCCATGGAGAGAGTTGAGCCATTCCAAATCATCAAAGTGGACCATTGCGCTCTATTTAGTGTTCTTAGAAGTTGAACATCCTAGTTCAGCCTTCGTGCACGGTTTCGAGGGGTAAGGATGCGCATAGACCAAGTTATGTTGAAATTGAACAAAAACATGAAAGGCTTGTCTATGGAGAGAATTGAGCATTTCCAAAGCGTCAAAGTGGACCATTGTTCTCTATTTAGTGTTCTTAGAAGTCTAACATGCTCGTTTAGCCTTCGTGCAAGGTTTCGTGCGGTAAAGACGCGAATAGAGCAAGTTATGTTGAAATTGCACAAAAACGTGTAAATCTCGTCGATGGAGAGTGTTGAGCAATTCTAAAGCATCAAAGTGGACCGTTGTACTCTATTTAGTGTTCTTAGAAGTCCAATTTGCTAGTTTAGATTTTGTGCAACGTTTCGTAAGTTAAAGATGTGAATAGACCAAGTAATGTTTGAAATGGCACAAAAACGTGAATCACTCGTCTATGGAGAGAATTGAGCAATTCGAAAGCATCAAAATTGACCATTGTACTCTAGTTCGTGCTCTTATAAGTCTAACTTGCTAGTTTAGCATTCGACAACGTTTCGTAAGTTAAAGATGCGAATAGAATAAGTTACGTTTAAATTGGTACAAAAATGTGAATTGCTCGTCTATGGAGAGAGTTCAGAAATTCCAAAGGATCAAAGTGGACCATTGTACTCTATTTTGTGCTCTTAGAAGTCTAACTTGCTAGTTTAGCGTTCCGCGATGTTTCATAAGTCAAAGAAGCGAATAGACCAAGTTATGTTTGAAATGGCACAAAAACATGAATTACTCGTCTATGGAGAGAGTTGAGCAATTACGAACCGTCAAAGTGGACCGTTGTACTCGATTTAGTGTCCTTCGAAGTCTTACATGCTAGTTTAGCCTTCGTGCAATGTTTTGCAAGGTAAAGATGCGAATAGATCAAGTAATGTTTGAAATTGCACAAAAACGTGTAAATCTCATCGATGGAGAGTGTTCATCAATTCCAAAGCATCAAAGTGGTCCGTTGTACTCTATTTAGTGTCCTTCGAAGTCTAACATGCTAGTTTGGCCTTCGTGCAATGTTTCATAAGGTAAAGATGCGAATAGATCAAGTAACGTTTGAAATTGCACGAAAACGTGTAAATCCCGTCGATGGAGAGTGTTGAGCAATTCCAAAGCATCAAAGTGGACCGTTGTACTCTATTTTTTGGTCTTAGAAGTCTAACTTGCTAGTTTATCGTTCGGCAACGTTTCGTAAGTTAGTGATGCGAATAGAACAAGTTAAGTTTGGAATGGCACAACAACATGAATTGCTCGTCTATGGAGAGAGTTGAGCAATTCCAAAGCATCAAAGTGGACCGTTGTACTCTATTTTGTGCTCTTAGAATTCTAACTTGCTAGTTTAGCGTTCGGCAATGTTTCGTAAGTGAATGATGCGAATAGAACAAGTTATGCTTGAAATGGCACAAAAATGGGAATTGCTCGTCTAAGGAAAGAGTTGAGCAATTCGAAAGCATCAAAGTGGACCGTTGTACTCTATTTTGCGCTCTTAGAAGCCTAACTTGCTAGTTTAGCTTTCGTGCAACGTTTCGTAAGTTAAAGATGCGAATATACCAAGTTATGTGTGAAGTTGCACAAAAACGTGAATTGCTCGTCTATGGAGAGAGTTGACCAAGTCGAAAGCATCTAAGTGGATCGTTGTACTCTATTTAGGGTTCTTAGAAGTCTAACATGCTAGTTTAGCCTTCGTGCAATGTTTCGTCAGGTGAAAGATGTGAATAGACCAAGGTATGTTTGAAATCGCACAAAAACGAGGAAAGCTCATCCATGGAGAGAGTTGAGCCATTCCAAATCATCAAAGTGGACCATTGCGCTCTATTTAGTGTTCTTAGAAGTTGAACATCCTACTTCAGCCTTCGTGCACGGTTTCGAGGGGTAAGGATGCGCATAGACCAAGTTATGTTGAAATTGAACAAAAACATGAAAGGCTTGTCTATGGAGAGAATTGAGCATTTCCAAAGCGTCAAAGTGGACCATTGTTCTCTATTTAGTGTTCTTAGAAGTCTAACATGCTCGTTTAGCCTTCGTGCAAGGTTTCGTGCGGTAAAGACGCGAATAGAGCAAGTTATGTTGAAATTGCACAAAAACGTGTAAATCTCGTCGATGGAGAGTGTTGAGCAATTTTAAAGCATCAAAGTGGACCGTTGTACTCTATTTAGTGTTCTTAGAAGTCCAATTTGCTAGTTTAGATTTTGTGCAACGTTTCGTAAGTTAAAGATGTGAATAGACCAAGTAATGTTTGAAATGGCACAAAAACGTGAATCACTCGTCTATGGAGAGAATTGAGCAATTCGAAAGCATCAAAATTGACCGTTGTACTCTAGTTTGTGCTCTTATAATTCTAACTTGCTAGTTTAGCATTCGACAACGTTTCGTAAGTTAAAGATGCGAATAGAATAAGTTACGTTTAAATTGGCACAAAAATGTGAATTGCTCGTCTATGGAGAGAGTTCAGAAATTCCAAAGGATCAAAGTGGACCATTGTACTCTATTTTGTGCTCTTAGAAGTCTAACCTGCTAGTTTAGCGTTCCGCGATCTTTCATAAGTCAAAGAAGCGAATAGACCAAGTTATGTTTGAAATGGCACAAAAACATGAATTACTCGTCTATGGAGAGAGTTGAGCAATTCTGAACCGTCAAAGTGGACCGTTGTACTCAATTTAGTGTCCTTCGAAGTCTTACATGCTAGTTTAGCCTTCGTGCAATGTTTCGTAAGGTAAAGATGCGAATAGATCAAGTAATGTTTGAAATTGCACAAAAACGTGTAAATCTCGTCGATGGAGAGTGTTCATCAATTCCAAAGCATCAAAGTGGTCCGTTGTACTCTATTTAGTCTCCTTCGAAGTATAACATGCTAGTTTAGCCTTCGTGCAATGTTTCATAAGTTAAAGATGCGAATAGATCAAGTAACGTTTGAAATTGCACGAAAACGTGTAAATCCCGTCGATGGAGAGTGTTGAGCAATTCCAAAGCATCAAAGTGGACCGTTGTACTCTATTTTTTGGTCTTAGAAGTCTAACTGTCTAGTTTATCGTTCGGCAACGTTTCGTAAGTTAGTGATGCGAATAGAACAAGTTAAGTTTGGAATGGCACAACAACATGAATTGCTCGTCTATGGAGAGAGTTGAGCAATTCCAAAGCATCAAAGTGGACCGTTGTACTCTATTTTGTGCTGCTAGAATTCTAACTTGCTAGTTTAGCATTCGGCAATGTTTCGTAAGTGAATGATGCGAATAGAACAAGTTATGCTTGAAATGGCACAAAAATGGGAATTGCTCGTCTAAGGAAAGAGTTGAGCAATTCCAAAGCATCAACGTGGACCGTTGTACTCTATTTTGTGCTCTTAGAAGCCTAACTTGCTAGTTTAGCTTTCGTGCAACGTTTCGTAAGTTAAAGATGCGAATATACCAAGTTATGTGTGAAGTTGCACAAAAACGTGAATTGCTCGTCTATGGAGAGAGTTGACCAAGTCGAAAGCATCTAAGTGGATCGTTGTACTCTATTTAGGGTTCTTAGAAGTCTAACATGCTAGTTTAGCCTTCGTGCAATGTTTCGTCAGGTGAAAGATGTGAATAGACCAAGGTATGTTTGAAATCGTACAAAAACGAGGAAAGCTCATCCATGGAGAGAGTTGAGCCATTCCAAATCATCAAAGTGGACCATTGCTCTCTATTTAGTGTTCTTAGAAATTGAACATCCTAGTTCAGCCTTCGTGCACGGTTTCGAGGGGTAAGGATGCGCATAGACCAAGTTATGTTGAAATTGAACAAAAACATGAAAGGCTTGTCTATGGAGAGAATTGAGCATTTCCAAAGCGTCAAAGTGGACCATTGTTCTCTATTTAGTGTTCTTAGAAGTCTAACATGCTCGTTTAGCCTTCGTGCAAGGTTTCGTGCGGTAAAGACGCGAATAGAGCAAGTTATGTTGAAATTGCACAAAAACGTGTAAATCTCGTCGATGGAGAGTGTTGAGCAATTCTAAAGCATCAAAGTGGACCGTTGTACTCTATTTAGTGTTCTTAGAAGTCCAATTTGCTAGTTTAGATTTTGTGCAACGTTTCGTAAGTTAAAGATGTGAATAGACCAAGTAATGTTTGAAATGGCACAAAAACGTGAATCACTCGTCTATGGAGAGAATTGAGCAATTCGAAAGCATCAAAATTGACCGTTGTACTCTAGTTTGTGCTCTTATAAGTCTAACTTGCTAGTTTAGCATTCGACAACGTTTCGTAAGTTAAAGATGCGAATAGAATAAGTTACGTTTAAATTGGCACAAAAATTTGAATTGCTCGTCTATGGAGAGAGTTCAGAAATTCCAAAGGATCAAAGTGGACCATTGTACTCTATTTTGTGCTCTTAGAAGTCTAACTTGCTAGTTTAGCGTTCCGCGATGTTTCATAAGTCAAAGAAGCGAATAGACCAAGTTATGTTTGAAATGGCACAAAAACATGAATTACTCGTCTATGGAGAGAGTTGAGCAATTCTGAACCGTCAAAGTGGACCGTTGTACTCAATTTAGTGTCCTTCGAAGTCTTACATGCTAGTTTAGCCTTCGTGCAATGTTTTGCAAGGTAAAGATGCGAATAGATCAAGTAATGTTTGAAATTGCACAAAAACGTGTAAATCTCGTCGATGGAGAGTGTTCATCAATTCCAAAGCATCAAAGTGGTCCGTTGTACTCTATTTAGTGTCCTTCGAAGTATAACATGCTAGTTTAGCCTTCGTGCAATGTTTCATAAGGTAAAGATGCGAATAGATCAAGTAACGTTTGAAATTGCACGAAAACGTGTAACTCCCGTCGATGGAGAGTGTTGAGCAATTCCAAAGCATCAAAGTGGACCGTTGTACTCTATTTTTTGGTCTTAGAAGTCTAACTTGCTAGTTTATCGTTCGGCAACGTTTCGTAAGTTAGTGATGCGAATAGAACAAGTTCAGTTTGGAATGGCACAACAACATGAATTGCTCGTCTATGGAGAGAGTTGAGCAATTCCAAAGCATCCAAGTGGACCGTTGTACTCTATTTTGTGCTCTTAGAATTCTAACTTGCTAGTTTAGTGTTCGGCAATGTTTCGTAAGTGAATGATGCGAATAGAACAAGTTATGCTTGAAATGGCACAAAAATGGGAATTGCTCGTCTAAGGAAAGAGTTGAGCAATTCCAAAGCATCAAAGTGGACCGTTGTACTCTATTTTGTGCTCTTAGAAGCCTAACTTGCTAGTTTAGCTTTCGTGCAACGTTTCGTAAGTTAAAGATGCGAATATACCAAGTTATGTGTGAAGTTGCATAAAAACGTGAATTGCTCATCTATGGAGAGAGTTGACCAAGTCGAAAGCATCTAAGTGGATCGTTGTACTCTATTTAGGGTTCTTAGAAGTCTAACATGCTAGTTTAGCCTTCGTGCAATGTTTCGTCAGGTGAAAGATGTGAATAGACCAAGGTATGTTTGAAATCGCACAAAAACGAGTAAAGCTCATCCATGGAGAGAGTTGAGCCATTCCAAATCATCAAAGTGGACCATTGCGCTCTATTTAGTGTTCTTAGAAGTTGAACATCCTAGTTCAGCCTTCGTGCACGGTTTCGAGGGGTAAGGATGCGCATAGACCAAGTTATGTTGAAATTGAACAAAAACTTGAAAGGCTTGTCTATGGAGAGAATTGAGCATTTCCAAAGCGTCAAAGTGGACCATTGTTCTCTATTTAGTGTTCTTAGAAGTCTAACATGCTCGTTTAGCCTTCGTGCAAGGTTTCGTGCGGTAAAGACGCGAATAGAGCAAGTTATGTTGAAATTGCACAAAAACTTGTAAATCTCATCGATGGAGAGTGTTGAGCAATTCTAAAGCATCAAAGTGGACCGTTGTACTCTATTTAGTGTTCTTAGAAGTCCAATTTGCTAGTTTACATTTTGTACAACGTTTCGTAAGTTAAAGATATGAATAGACCAAGTAATGTTTGAAATGGCACAAAAACGTGAATCACTCGTCTATGGAGAGAATTGAGCAATTCGAAAGCATCAAAATTGACCGTTGTACTCTAGTTTGTGCTCTTATAAGTCTAACTTGCTAGTTTAGCATTCGACAACGTTTCGTAAGTTAAAGATGCGAATAGAATAAGTTACGTTTAAATTGGCACAAAAATGTGAATTGCTCGTCTATGGAGAGAGTTCAGAAATTCCAAAGGATCAAAGTGGACCATTGTACTCTATTTTGTGCTCTTAGAAGTCTAACTTGCTAGTTTAGCGTTCCGCGATGTTTCATAAGTCAAAGAAGCGAATAGACCAAGTTATGTTTGAAATGGCACAAAAACATGAATTACTCGTCTATGGAGAGAGTTGAGCAATTACGAACCGTCAAAGTGGACCGTTGTACTCGATTTAGTGTCCTTCGAAGTCTTACATGCTAGTTTAGCCTTCGTGCAATGTTTTGCAAGGTAAAGATGCGAATAGATCAAGTAATGTTTGAAATTGCACAAAAACGTGTAAATCTCGTCGATGGAGAGTGTTCATCAATTCCAAAGCATCAAAGTGGTCCGTTGTACTCTATTTAGTGTCCTTCAAAGTATAACATGCTAGTTTAGCCTTCGTGCAATGTTTCATAAGGTAAAGATGCGAATAGATCAAGTAACGTTTGAAATTGCACGAAAACGTGTAAATCCCGTCGATGGAGAGTGTTGAGCAATTCCAAAGCATCAAAGTGGACCGTTGTACTCTATTTTTTGGTCTTAGAAGTCTAACTTGCTAGTTTATCGTTCGGCAACGTTTCGTAAGTTAGTGATGCGAATAGAACAAGTTAAGTTTGGAATGGCACAACAACATGAATTGCTCGTCTACGGAGAGAGTTGAGCAATTCCAAAGCATCCAAGTGGACCGTTGTACTCTATTTTGTGCTCTTAGAATTCTAACTTGCTAGTTTAGTGTTCGGCAATGTTTCGTAAGTGAATGATGCGAATAGAACAAGTTATGCTTGAAATGGCACAAAAATGGGAATTGCTCGTCTAAGGAAAGAGTTGAGCAATTCCAAAACATCAAAGTGGACCGTTGTACTCTATTTTGTGCTCTTAGAAGCCTAACTTGCTAGTTTAGCTTTCGTGCAACGTTTCGTAAGTTAAAGATGCGAATATACCAAGTTATGTGTGAAGTTGCACAAAAACGTGAATTGCTCGTCTATGGAGAGAGTTGACCAAGTCGAAAGCATCTAAGTGGATCGTTGTACTCTATTTAGGGTTCTTAGAAGTCTAACATGCTAGTTTAGCCTTCGTGCAATGTTTCGTCAGGTGAAAGATGTGAATAGACCAAGGTATGTTTGAAATCGCACAAAAACGAGTAAAGCTCATCCATGGAGAGAGTTGAGCCATTCCAAATCATCAAAGTGGACCATTGCGCTCTATTTAGTGTTCTTAGAAGTTGAACATCCTAGTTCAGCCTTCGTGCACGGTTTCGAGGGGTAAGGATGCGCATAGACCAAGTTATGTTGAAATTGAACAAAAACATGAAAGGCTTGTCTATGGAGAGAATTGAGCATTTCCAAAGCGTCAAAGTGGACCATTGTTCTCTATTTAGTGTTCTTAGAAGTCTAACATGCTCGTTTAGCCTTCGTGCAAGGTTTCGTGCGGTAAAGACGCGAATAGAGCAAGTTATGTTGAAATTGCACAAAAACGTGTAAATCTCGTCGATGGAGAGTGTTGAGCAATTCTAAAGCATCAAAGTGGACCGTTGTACTCTATTTAGTGTTCTTAGAAGTCCAATTTGCTAGTTTAGATTTTGTACAACATTTCGTAAGTTAAAGATGTGAATAGACCAAGTAATGTTTGAAATGGCACAAAAACGTGAATCACTCGTCTATGGAGAGAATTGAGCAATTCGAAAGCATCAAAATTGACCGTTGTACTCTAGTTTGTGCTCTTATAAGTCTAACTTGCTAGTTTAGCATTCGACAACGTTTCGTAAGTTAAAGATGCGAATAGAATAAGTTACGTTTAAATTGGCACAAAAATGTGAATTGCTCGTCTATGGAGAGAGTTCAGAAATTCCAAAGGATCAAAGTGGACCATTGTACTCTATTTTGTGCTCTTAGAAGTCTAACTTGCTAGTTTAGCGTTCCGCGATGTTTCATAAGTCAAAGAAGCGAATAGACCAAGTTATGTTTGAAATGGCACAAAAACATGAATTACTCGTCTATGGAGAGAGTTGAGCAATTACGAACCGTCAAAGTGGACCGTTGTACTCGATTTAGTGTCCTTCGAAGTCTTACATGCTAGTTTAGCCTTCGTGCAATGTTTTGCAAGGTAAAGATGCGAATAGATCAAGTAATGTTTGAAATTGCACAAAAACGTGTAAATCTCATCGATGGAGAGTGTTCATCAATTCCAAAGCATCAAAGTGGTCCGTTGTACTCTATTTAGTGTCCTTCGAAGTCTAACATGCTAGTTTGGCCTTCGTGCAATGTTTCATAAGGTACAGATGCGAATAGATCAAGTAACGTTTGAAATTGCACGAAAACGTGTAAATCCCGTCGATGGAGAGTGTTGAGCAATTCCAAAGCATCAAAGTGGACCGTTGTACTCTATTTTTTGGTCTTAGAAGTCTAACTTGCTAGTTTATCGTTCGGCAACGTTTCGTAAGTTAGTGATGCGAATAGAACAAGTTGAGTTTGGAATGGCACAACAACATGAATTGCTCGTCTATGGAGAGAGTTGAGCAATTCCAAAGCATCAAAGTGGACCGTTGTACTCTATTTTGTGCTCTTAGAATTCTAACTTGCTAGTTTAGCGTTCGGCAATGTTTCGTAAGTGAATGATGCGAATAGAACAAGTTATGCTTGAAATGGCACAAAAATGGGAATTGCTCGTCTAAGGAAAGAGTTGAGCAATTCCAAAGCATCAAAGTGGACCGTTGTACTCTATTTTGTGCTCTTAGAAGCCTAACTTGCTAGTTTAGCTTTCGTGCAACGTTTCGTAAGTTAAAGATGCGAATATACCAAGTTATGTGTGAAGTTGCACAAAAACGTGAATTGCTCGTCTATGGAGAGAGTTGACCAAGTCGAAAGCATCTAAGTGGATCGTTGTACTCTATTTAGGGTTCTTAGAAGTCTAACATGCTAGTTTAGCCTTCGTGCAATGTTTCGTCAGGTGAAAGATGTGAATAGACCAAGGTATGTTTGAAATCGCACAAAAACGAGGAAAGCTCATCCATGGAGAGAGTTGAGCCATTCCAAATCATCAAAGTGGACCATTGCGCTCTATTTAGTGTTCTTAGAAGTTGAACATCCTAGTTCAGCCTTCGTGCACGGTTTCGAGGGGTAAGGATGCGCATAGACCAAGTTATGTTGAAATTGAACAAAAACATGAAAGGCTTGTCTATGGAGAGAATTGAGCATTTCCAAAGCGTCAAAGTGGACCATTGTTCTCTATTTAGTGTTCTTAGAAGTCTAACATGCTCGTTTAGCCTTCGTGCAAGGTTTCGTGCGGTAAAGACGCGAATAGAGCAAGTTATGTTGAAATTGCACAAAAACGTGTAAATCTCGTCGATGGAGAGTGTTGAGCAATTCTAAAGCATCAAAGTGGATCGTTGTACTCTATTTAGTGTTCTTAGAAGTCCAATTTGCTAGTTTAGATTTTGTGCAACGTTTCGTAAGTTAAAGATGTGAATAGACCAAGTAATGTTTGAAATGGCACAAAAACGTGAATCACTCGTCTATGGAGAGAATTGAGCAATTCGAAAGCATCAAAATTGACCGTTGTACTCTAGTTTGTGCTCTTATAAGTCTAACTTGCTAGTTTAGCATTCGACAACGTTTCGTAAGTTAAAGATGCGAATAGAATAAGTTACGTTTAAATTGGCACAAAAATGTGAATTGCTCGTCTATGGAGAGAGTTCAGAAATTCCAAAGGATCAAAGTGGACCATTGTACTCTATTTTGTGCTCTTAGAAGTCTAACTTGCTAGTTTAGCGTTCCGCGATGTTTCATAAGTCAAAGAAGCGAATAGACCAAGTTATGTTTGAAATGGCACAAAAACATGAATTACTCGTCTATGGAGAGAGTTGAGCAATTACGAACCGTCAAAGTGGACCGTTGTACTCGATTTAGTGTCCTTCGAAGTCTTACATGCTAGTTTAGCCTTCGTGCAATGTTTTGCAAGGTAAAGATGCGAATAGATCAAGTAATGTTTGAAATTGCACAAAAACGTGTAAATCTCATCGATGGAGAGTGTTCATCAATTCCAAAGCATCAAAGTGGTCCGTTGTACTCTATTTAGTGTCCTTCGAAGTCTAACATGCTAGTTTGGCCTTCGTGCAATGTTTCATAAGGTACAGATGCGAATAGATCAAGTAACGTTTGAAATTGCACGAAAACGTGTAAATCCCGTCGATGGAGAGTGTTGAGCAATTCCAAAGCATCAAAGTGGACCGTTGTACTCTATTTTTTGGTCTTAGAAGTCTAACTTGCTAGTTTATCGTTCGGCAACGTTTCGTAAGTTAGTGATGCGAATAGAACAAGTTGAGTTTGGAATGGCACAACAACATGAATTGCTCGTCTATGGAGAGAGTTGAGCAATTCCAAAGCATCAAAGTGGACCGTTGTACTCTATTTTGTGCTCTTAGAATTCTAACTTGCTAGTTTAGCGTTCGGCAATGTTTCGTAAGTGAATGATGCGAATAGAACAAGTTATGCTTGAAATGGCACAAAAATGGGAATTGCTCGTCTAAGGAAAGAGTTGAGCAATTCCAAAGCATCAAAGTGGACCGTTGTACTCTATTTTGTGCTCTTAGAAGCCTAACTTGCTAGTTTAGCTTTCGTGCAACGTTTCGTAAGTTAAAGATGCGAATATACCAAGTTATGTGTGAAGTTGCACAAAAACGTGAATTGCTCGTCTATGGAGAGAGTTGACCAAGTCGAAAGCATCTAAGTGGATCGTTGTACTCTATTTAGGGTTCTTAGAAGTCTAACATGCTAGTTTAGCCTTCGTGCAATGTTTCGTCAGGTGAAAGATGTGAATAGACCAAGGTATGTTTGAAATCGCACAAAAACGAGTAAAGCTCATCCATGGAGAGAGTTGAGCCATTCCAAATCATCAAAGTGGACCATTGCGCTCTATTTAGTGTTCTTAGAAGTTGAACATCCTAGTTCAGCCTTCGTGCACGGTTTCGAGGGGTAAGGATGCGCATAGACCAAGTTATGTTGAAATTGAACAAAAACATGAAAGGCTTGTCTATGGAGAGAATTGAGCATTTCCAAAGCGTCAAAGTGGACCATTGTTCTCTATTTAGTGTTCTTAGAAGTCTAACATGCTCGTTTAGCCTTCGTGCAAGGTTTCGTGCGGTAAAGACGTGAATAGAGCAAGTTATGTTGAAATTGCACAAAAACGTGTAAATCTCGTTGATGGAGAGTGTTGAGCAATTCTAAAGCATCAAAGTGGACCGTTGTACTCTATTTAGTGTTCTTAGAAGTCCAATTTGCTAGTTTAGATTTTGTGCAACGTTTCGTAAGTTAAAGATGTGAATAGACCAAGTAATGTTTGAAATGGCACAAAAACGTGAATCATTCGTCTATGGAGAGAATTGAGCAATTCGAAAGCATCAAAATTGACCGTTGTACTCTAGTTTGTGCTCTTATAAGTCTAACTTGCTAGTTTAGCATTCGACAACGTTTCGTAAGTTAAAGATGCGAATAGAATAAGTTACGTTTAAATTGGAACAAAAATGTGAATTGCTCGTCTATGGAGAGAGTTCAGAAATTCCAAAGGATCAAAGTGGACCATTGTACTCTATTTTGTGCTCTTAGAAGTCTAACTTGCTAGTTTAGCGTTCCGCGATGTTTCATAAGTCAAAGAAGCGAATAGACCAAGTTATGTTTGAAATGGCACAAAAACATGAATTACTCATCTATGGAGAGAGTTTAGCAATTACGAACCGTCAAAGTGGACCGTTGTACTCGATTTAGTGTCCTTCGAAGTCTTACATGCTAGTTTAGCCTTCGTGCAATGTTTTGCAAGGTAAAGATGCGAATAGATCAAGTAATGTTTGAAATTGCACAAAAACGTGTAAATCTCATCGATGGAGAGTGTTCATCAATTCCAAAGCATCAAAGTGGTCCGTTGTACTCTATTTAGTGTCCTTCGAAGTCTAACATGCTAGTTTGGCCTTCGTGCAATGTTTCATAAGGTACAGATGCGAATAGATCAAGTAACGTTTGAAATTGCACGAAAACGTGTAAATCCCGTCGATGGAGAGTGTTGAGCAATTCCAAAGCATCAAAGTGGACCGTTGTACTCTATTTTTTGGTCTTAGAAGTCTAACTTGCTAGTTTATCGTTCGGCAACGTTTCGTAAGTTAGTGATGCGAATAGAACAAGTTGAGTTTGGAATGGCACAACAACATGAATTGCTCGTCTATGGAGAGAGTTGAGCAATTCCAAAGCATCAAAGTGGACCGTTGTACTCTATTTTGTGCTCTTAGAATTCTAACTTGCTAGTTTAGCGTTCGGCAATGTTTCGTAAGTGAATGATGCGAATAGAACAAGTTATGCTTGAAATGGCACAAAAATGGGAATTGCTCGTCTAAGGAAAGAGTTGAGCAATTCCAAAGCATCAAAGTGGACCGTTGTACTCTATTTTGTGCTCTTAGAAGCCTAACTTGCTAGTTTAGCTTTCGTGCAACGTTTCGTAAGTTAAAGATGCGAATATACCAAGTTATGTGTGAAGTTGCACAAAAACGTGAATTGCTCGTCTATGGAGAGAGTTGACCAAGTCGAAAGCATCTAAGTGGATCGTTGTACTCTATTTAGGGTTCTTAGAAGTCTAACATGCTAGTTTAGCCTTCGTGCAATGTTTCGTCAGGTGAAAGATGTGAATAGACCAAGGTATGTTTGAAATCGCACAAAAACGAGTAAAGCTCATCCATGGAGAGAGTTGAGCCATTCCAAATCATCAAAGTGGACCATTGCGCTCTATTTAGTGTTCTTAGAAGTTGAACATCCTAGTTCAGCCTTCGTGCACGGTTTCGAGGGGTAAGGATGCGCATAGACCAAGTTATGTTGAAATTGAACAAAAACATGAAAGGCTTGTCTATGGAGAGAATTGAGCATTTCCAAAGCGTCAAAGTGGACCATTGTTCTCTATTTAGTGTTCTTAGAAGTCTAACATGCTCGTTTAGCCTTCGTGCAAGGTTTCGTGCGGTAAAGACGTGAATAGAGCAAGTTATGTTGAAATTGCACAAAAACGTGTAAATCTCGTTGATGGAGAGTGTTGAGCAATTCTAAAGCATCAAAGTGGACCGTTGTACTCTATTTAGTGTTCTTAGAAGTCCAATTTGCTAGTTTAGATTTTGTGCAACGTTTCGTAAGTTAAAGATGTGAATAGACCAAGTAATGTTTGAAATGGCACAAAAACGTGAATCATTCGTCTATGGAGAGAATTGAGCAATTCGAAAGCATCAAAATTGACCGTTGTACTCTAGTTTGTGCTCTTATAAGTCTAACTTGCTAGTTTAGCATTCGACAACGTTTCGTAAGTTAAAGATGCGAATAGAATAAGTTACGTTTAAATTGGAACAAAAATGTGAATTGCTCGTCTATGGAGAGAGTTCAGAAATTCCAAAGGATCAAAGTGGACCATTGTACTCTATTTTGTGCTCTTAGAAGTCTAACTTGCTAGTTTAGCGTTCCGCGATGTTTCATAAGTCAAAGAAGCGAATAGACCAAGTTATGTTTGAAATGGCACAAAAACATGAATTACTCATCTATGGAGAGAGTTGAGCAATTACGAACCGTCAAAGTGGACCGTTGTACTCGATTTAGTGTCCTTCGAAGTCTTACATGCTAGTTTAGCCTTCGTGCAATGTTTTGCAAGGTAAAGATGCGAATAGATCAAGTAATGTTTGAAATTGCACAAAAACGTGTAAATCTCATCGATGGAGAGTGTTCATCAATTCCAAAGCATCAAAGTGGTCCGTTGTACTCTATTTAGTGTCCTTCGAAGTCTAACATGCTAGTTTGGCCTTCGTGCAATGTTTCATAAGGTACAGATGCGAATAGATCAAGTAACGTTTGAAATTGCACGAAAACGTGTAAATCCCGTCGATGGAGAGTGTTGAGCAATTCCAAAGCATCAAAGTGGACCGTTTTACTCTATTTTTTGGTCTTAGAAGTCTAACTTGCTAGTTTATCGTTCGGCAACGTTTCGTAAGTTAGTGATGCGAATAGAACAAGTTAAGTTTGGAATGGCACAACAACATGAATTGCTCGTCTATGGAGAGAGTTGAGCAATTCCAAAGCATGAAAGTGGACCGTTGTACTCTATTTTGTGCTCTTAGAATTCTAACATGCTAGTTTAGCATTCGGCAATGTTTCGTAAGGTAATGATGCGAATAGATAAAGTTATGTTTGAAATGGCACAAAAACGGGAATTTCTCGTCTATGGAAAGAGTTGAGCAATTCAAAAGCATCAAAGTGGACCGTTGTACTCCATTTTGTGCTCTTTGAAGCCTAACTTGCTAGTTTAGCTTTCGTGCAACGTTTCGTAAGTGAAAGATGCGAATAGACCAAGTTATGTGTGAAGTTGAAAAAAAATGTGAATTGCTCGTCTATGGAGAGAGTTGAGCAATTCCAAAGCATCAAAGTGGACCGTTGTACTCTATTTTGTGCTCTTAGAATTCTAACTTGCTAGTTTAGCATTCGGCAATGTTTCGTAAGTTAATGATGCGAATAGAACGAGTTATGTTTGAAATGGCAGAAAAACGGGAATTGCTCGTCTATGGAAAGAGTTAAGCAATTCCAAAGCATCAAAGTGGACCTTTGTACTCCATTTTGTGCTCTTAGAAGCCTAACTTGCTAGTTTAGCTTTCGCGCAAAGTTTTGTAAGTGAAAGATGCGAATAGACCAAGTTATGTGTGAAGTTGAAAAAAAATGTGAATTGCTCGTCTATGGAGAGAGTTGAGCAATTCCAAAGCATCAAAGTGGACCGTTGTACTCTATTTTGTGCTCTTAGAATTCTAACTTGCTAGTTTAGCATTCGGCAATGTTTCGTAAGTTAATGATGCGAATAGAACGAGTTATGTTTGAAATGGCAGAAAAACGGGAATTGCTCGTCTATGGAAAGAGTTAAGCAATTCCAAAGCATCAAAGTGGACCTTTGTACTCCATTTTGTGCTCTTAGAAGCCTAACTTGCTAGTTTAGCTTTCGCGCAAAGTTTTGTAAGTGAAAGATGCGAATAGACCAAGTTATGTGTGAAGTTGAACAAAAATGTGAATTGCTCGTCTATGGAGAGAGTTGAGCAATTCCAAAGCATCAAAGTGGACCGTTGTACTCTATTTTGTGCTCTTAGAATTCTAACTTGCTAGTTTATCGTTCGGAAATGTTTCGTAAGTTAGCGATGCGAATAGAGCAAGTTATGTTTGAAATGGCACAAAAACATGAATTGCTCGTCAATGGAGAGAGTTGAGCAATTCCTAAGCATCAAAGTGGACGGTTGTGCCCTATTTTGTGCTCTTAGAAGTCTAACTTGCTAGTTTAGCATTCATGCAATGTTTCATAAGTTACAGATGCGAATAGACAACGTTATGTTTGAATTGGCACAAAAATATGAATGGGTCGTTGATGTGTCAAATATATACATACATTTGTGCATCCTTTACACATAAGTTCATTGCATTTTGAGTTGATTAAGAGTTAATATTGCCTAAGAAAGCTATATTTGCATATTGTAGGTGTCAAGGCAAGAAAGGGAGGAAAAGAGTGCAAAATGAAGACTTGGAGCCCAGGACTAATTTCCGATCGATCGGCCATAATTTCCGATCGATCGGACCTGCCAAAACACCTAAAAATTGACGGATCGAGTTTAACACAAGAGGGGGGGTGAATTGTGTCCCCAAATTTCAATTGGAATCCCTTTTTCAATTTAAACAAATTAATGACAATTAACAAAGAAACCTCCACTAATGCAATTATCAACCTCAAGCAAATTATCAACACACAAGGGCAGAAAATCAGTTTTAATGCATGGTCTTGCAATGACCAAAATAGTTTAGGAAACAATTAAACACTTAGTCAATCAACATGCAAACAATGCAATGAACAAAAATTGACACAACGATTTATAGTAGTTCGGAGACCCTTCTCCTACGTCTACTACCTAGGTTCACCAACCTAGGATTTTCAACCTCCACTAAGGATGTGGTTTTCTCAAGAGCTCCACAAAACTCACAAGGGTTTTTAGGTCACCCTTGAAACTGAAGATTTCAAGACAATCTTCAAACTTTACAACCAAGGGTTTCTAAGAACTCCCTCAAACTTCAATGTTTGTAATATGCCCTAACAAAGGGACTTTCTCAATGGGTTTTTTAGCCAAGGTTCTCACAACTAGCACTAAGCTATTTAAGTGAAGAACTTTCAATAACAACAATCACACACTCACGGGTAGGATTTTCAAGTAGGTAAGGTGAGGTGATTTTGGGAGAAATAACACCTTGAGCTTAAGTGAAAGCACCCTCTCTTTGCAGCAGCAAAATGGTGAGAAGGCCTTGAGTAGTGGCTCAAGAAGAAGCTGGGATTTTAGTAGACAATGGATGCTTGAATGCTTGAAAGCTTTGAACAAAGTTCTCTCTTGATTGTAAATGCTTCTCCAAGTTGTATGAAAGGGAAGATCCTCTTTTAAAGGCAATTCTCTCCTATGCTTGCAGCCATTGGATCAAACTTCAAGAGTTGATCTCTACCATCCATTGCAGCTCCTAATCTTGGTCATTGATGATTTGAGCAAACAAATCTCCACCATAGAGCATATAGACGTTGCACATGCTCCTTTTTTTAAGTCAAAAATTGCAAGCAAGAAAGTTGTCTTATGCACAACCATTTGATCAATGTATGTCTTCAAATCTTGACCATTCAAACTCTCTTTAATTCTCAGCCATGGATGTAGATTGTACTATGCCATCTTGTCCCTTCATTTTGAATCAAAGACTTCAAAAGTGATCCCTTAGTCAAGGATCTTGTTTGATTGCACCAACATAACTTTCTTGGTAGCACATGTCTTGAGTGAAAATGTCAAGGATCTTGTTTGATTGCACCAACCTAACTTTCTTGGTAGCACATGTCTTGAGTGAAAATGTCAAGGATCTTGTTTGATTGCACCAACCTAACTTTCTTGGTAGCACATGTCTTGAGTGAAAATGTCAAGGATCTTGTTTGATTGCACCAACATAACTTTCTTGGTAGCACATGTCTTGAGTGAAAATGTCAAACAAGAATATATCACTAATGATAGAGAGGACAAGGTTTGTCTCATATGATTGAAAAGAGTTGTATCTCCATGAAGACCACAACCAATAGCCTCAATGTTTGATTCATTCAACTTGATTAAGTGCCTTAGTGGAAAGTTGGCAAATATAGGATTTTTCATAGTTTCCTAGAGCTCCAAGCTCATTCTTAGAAACTGGACTTCGACCACTCTTGAACATACTGAATTCTGAGCCATATGAGACCACAATGATGATTAACCTACAAGGAAATAGGAGGTAGAACTCCCCAATTGCATGTAAGCTCAAAGAGCTTCATATAGAGCGCATAAGTTAATTATATTAGAAAAACAACCCAGAAAATTCATATTACTGCATGATAAATCATTTTATATGTATTAGAATGTCCATGTAAAATTTCATAACAATCGGAAATCGTTTGGTCACTCAACCAAGCAATTTGATCACTAATAGTGAAACCGATAAATTCTAAGTGTAAATTCAAAGTCATTTTGCTAACTCAGTGTAAATGACCTTTTCTCTTGAACTTTACTAAATCAAATATGTTCATAGTGATGAAACTAAGATGCACACGAAATTTCATTTAAATCGGAGTTCATATAGGACCATAGGTCCAACAATCTCCCCCTTTTTGATGATTACAAAACATGCATGATATAAATGTCTATTTGATTGTAATTGAATTTAATATCAATTCAAAGTGCATTAAAAAGTTTAATGATATCAATTTAAAACAATTTTGAAACTCATATACAACTTTAGTTAAGTAAGCTTAGCTCCCCCTTACTTTAACATCTATTCTCTCCCAATCATGGCATATACACTCCCCCTTAAGTTATGCCTATATATGCATTTTGGCAAATGATTTTAATGCAATTTATCATCATGTCTCTCCCCCTTTTTGTAATAAATCAAAAAGTGGAGAACTAAGGGGTTGATGCAAGTTTTGTAAAAGATTTATAAGCATTTTTGAGATTTTATCACAAAAGTGATTTAAGACCATAAACATACTTCAAATAATATCAAAACTAGTTCTCATCAACAAATAGTCATGGCAACACACCAATTGAACTAATAGAACCTAAGTGACCTAATTTGGAGCCTATCACACTAAGTGACCCATGGCCTCCTAATGACACTAGGTTACTCCCCCTTCAATCATGCATACCAATTTATACATTTAGCTTATAAGCACATATCACCAAGAAAATATAATAAGCATTCAAGTTCAATCTTGGGATATCAATCAAACAAGGATATGCATTCAAGTAATATGCTCTCAAGGTGCTTCACACAAACCCAATGCATTTCTTAGTTTTATGAATCTATCCTTAGCTAAAGGTTTAGTGAACAAATCGGCAATATTATGTTCCCCTTCTACATGTTCAAGCACAATGTTCTTTTTAGCAACATGATCTCTAATGAAATGATGTCTAATGTCTATATGCTTAGCTCTACCATGATATCTAGGATTCTTAGACAAATGTATGGCACTTATGTTATCACAAAGAATTGGAATGTTTGAAAATTCCATATTAAAATCAAGCATTTGTTGTTTAATCCAAAGCAATTGGCAAGTACAACTACCAATAGCCATATATTCGGCTTCGGTAGTGCTCAAAGCAACACATGTTTGCTTCTTGGAGAACCAAGATATGAGCATATTTCCTAGGTATTGACAAGTACCACTAGTACTTTTCCTATTTATTTTGCAACCCGCAAAGTCGGCATCTACAAATGAATGCAAGTCAAATGAAGATTTCTTATCATACCACAACCCTAGGGAAGGTGTGTCTTTTAAGTACCTAAGAATCTTCTTTATGGCCATGAGATGTGTTTGCTTAGGATTAGATTGAAATCTTGCACACATGCAAACACTAAACATAATATCGGGCCTAGATGCGGTCAAGTAAAGTAAACTACCAATCATTGACCTATATCTCTTTTGATCAACATCATTACCATCTAGGTCGGGTTCTAATTTGGTTCCCACTCCCATAGGTGTGGATGAACCTTTAGAAATATCCATGCCAAACCTTTTTAATATCTCATTTGTATACTTAGTTTGACTAATGTGAGTGCCAAGTGGGGTTTGTTTAATTTGTAAACCTAGAAAGTAAGTCAACTCACCCATCATACTCATTTCAAATTCATTCTTCATGCATAATGCAAAATCTTCACACATAGATTCTAATGTAGCACCAAACACAATATCATCAACATATATTTGCACAATTAGCATATCAAGACCTTTGTATTTAATAAACAAAGTATCATCAATACTACCACATTGAAAACCATTTTCAAGCAAGAACTTAGACAATCTTTCATACCAAGCTCTAGGAGCTTGTTTTAAACCATATAAAGCCTTGTCTAGTTTGTAAACATGGTTTGGAAATTTCTTACTTTCAAATCCGGGAGGTTGTTTAACATAAACTTCCTCATTTATCACACCATTTAAAAATGCACTTTTCACATCCATTTGAAAAAGTTTGATATTTTTGTAACATGCAAATGCAAGCAATAATCTAATAGCCTCTAACCTTGCAACCGGTGCAAAGGTTTCATCAAAGTCAATGCCTTCTTCTTGGCAATATCCTTGGGCCACTAATCTAGCTTTGTTCCTAGTTACATTACCATTTTCATCCATCTTATTCCTATAGACCCATTTTGTTCCTATAATGGTGTGGTCTTTAGGTTTAGGACAAAGAGTCCAAACCTTACTTCTCTCAAATTGTTCTAACTCCTCTTGCATGGCATACACCCAATCATCATCATGCAAAGCATCACGTACATTTTTAGGCTCTACTAAAGAAAGCATGGCAAAAGAGTTTAAAGGATTAGAATTAACCGTAGAGTCCCTTTTGGCTCTTAGTTGCCTTCCTTGATGCAAGTCTCCAATAATTAGTTCTTTTGGATGAGACTTCATCACCTTGTATTTGTGAACACCCGGTTGTTCCATAGCATTTTCAGCTTCTTTTGGTTCTTCATTTCCCTCGGGTTCACCTTCACTTTCTTCATTTGGTGGTGTTTCTTCATTTGAGATATTCATCTCCCTTAAGTTCTCCACCAAAGGGACATCATCTTCATCTTCTTCTAGCAATTGTACTCCATGTGTACCTTCATTTTTGTGCTTCAAAGGATGTTCCAAATCTGAAAAATTATTTTCTACACGCACATTTGGAGCAAGTGTGGTCATATCATCGAATTTAACATTTACACTTTCTTCCACAATTTTAGTTCTAGAGTTAAATACTCTATATGCTTTAGATGATGATGAATATCCTAAAAATATTCCAATGTCACTCTTTGCATCAAATTTATCCAAATTGTCTTTGGTATTTAAAATAAAACATTTAGCACCAAAAACCTTAAAGTAATCTACTTTAGGTTTCTTGCCATACAAGAGTTCATAAGGAGTTTTCTTTAATCCTTTTCTAATGCTAAGTCTATTACTCACATAACATGCATTACTAGTAGCTTCGGCCCAAAAATATTTAGGAAGATTATATTCTAGAAGCATGGTTCTTCCTAGTTCTTGTAAAGTTCTATTCTTCCTTTCTACAACTCCATTTTGTTGAGGTGTCCTAGGAGCACTAAACTCATGTTTAATACCAAAAGAAGCACACAAAGAATCAAAATTAGCATTTTCAAATTCACCTCCATGGTCACTTCTAATTTTTGAAACTTTTAAGTTATGCTCATTTTGCAATCTCCTAAGTAAGTTTTCAAAAGCATGCAATGCATCACTTTTATGCACAAGAAACAAACACCATGTAAATCTAGTATAATCATCCACAATAACAAATGCATAGTATTTTCCACCTAGACTCCTAACTCTACTAGGACCAAATAAATCCATATGTAACAATTCTAGAGGCCTAGAAGTACTAATATCAAGTTTAGGCTTAAAAGACTCTTTAGTTTGTTTACCCCTAACACAAACATCACAAACATGTTCAACATTGAAATTTAACTTAGGCAATCCTCTAATAAGTTCATTGGCACACAACGTTTTCAATGTAGACATTCCGATATGACCTAATCTTCTATGTCAATGCAAAGCATCATCATTCTTAGCAAGCAAGCAAGATATTTTAGAATTTTTCATAGCATCAAAATGCATTACATACATATCACCACTTCTACTTCCTAATTTCACAACATTACCATAAACATCAAACACATAACATTTATCATTTTTGAAAAGAATATCAAAGCCTTTATCGGCTAAATGACTAATACTCAATAAATTAAAAGATAAATTTTCAACCAATCTTACTTCACTAAGGGAGAAAGAAGAGTTACCTATGGATCCCAAGCCTAGGATCTTACCTTTGACCTTGTCTCCAAAGGTCACAAATCCTCCATTCTTCTTTGCTTCAAAGGATGTGAATAATGAAGCATCTCCCGTCATGTGTCTAGAACAACCACTATCCAAATACCATTTGCATGATTCGGATTTGGATTTTAAGCACACCTAGATAAACACATGTTTAATATACCTTAGGTATCCAAACTTTGGATCCTTTGGGGTTAGTAGCAATAAAGGCATATGCATCAATTTTGAAAGTTCTCATCACATATGCTTTCTTTTCAAAGTCATTCAACCCTTTAGGCACCCAAACCTTCTTCACATAAACTTTTCTCTTCCTAGGTGTAGTTCCCTTAGGAACATTAGCCTTACCCTTGGGGTAGGTACCATTTTTGTTCATATTGACCGTGGCCTCCTTAGCCTCTAGGGTGTCCTTAAGTTTCATAGGATCATATCCTAATCCACTCTTGTCAAGATAATGTCTTTGAGATGCAAGAAGTTCATCCAATTTAGAAGAACTCATAGAAAATTTTGAAAATTGTTTTTCAAGCATATTGTATTTCTCATTGGCCATATCAAGCTCTTTTTGTAGAGAAGAAGAGTTAGGCATAATAATGCACTCATGATCATCCCATGTATCCAACTCACCTTCTAGCTCATGAATCCTAGCATGCAAAGCATCTAAGTCATGTGAATTGCTAGATGATGCAATGTTACTAGAATTAACACATGTTTTCAATTGATTTTTTAAATCCTCATTTTCTTGAACTAATGCATCAAGTGAAAAACATACATCATCATATTTAGATTTCAAATCACAACACTCATTTAGATGCATTTTTTCTACTTTAGAAAGTCTACTAACTTCTTTCTTAGTATGCTTGTGTTTATGCATTAATTTCTCATAAGCAATATAAAGTTCATCATAAACACAAGAGAGCTCATCATAAGAAGATTTAGAAGATGTTACCATCTCATCCGAATTTGATGAGGACACTTCCTCTTCCTCATTTGCCATGAGACACAAGTTGGCTTGGAGTTCCTCTTCACTATCACTTGAAGATGATGATGAAGAATCATCCCAAGTGGCCTTGAATGCCTTCTTCTCCTTCTTCCCTTTGTCCTTCTTCTTCTCTTTCTCTCTATATTCCTTATGCTTCTTCTTTTGAAGCTTAGGACAATCGGCCATAAAGTGACCTACTTTGCCACACTTAAAGCAAGTACTCTTTTCTTTGTCTTTCTCCTCTCTCTTTTCTTTAAAAGCCTTTCTATTCTTGAATCCTCCACGTTTGTTCATCTTCAAGAACTTCTTGAAATGCTTAGCTAATAGGGCTGCCCCTATTTCACTATCATCATCACTAGAATCCGAACTAGTGTCACTATTGATCCTAAGAGCTAAGCCATTTTTCTTAGGTGGTGCATCTTCCTCATCTAATCTTGACATCTCCAACTCATGTGTCATTAGACTTCCTATTAATTCCTCTATCTTAAGCTTCCTAAGATCTTTAGCCTCTTTAATGGCTACTACCTTATCTTTCCAAATCCTAGGTAAACTCCTAAGAATCTTTTGGACCTTATCAACTTCCTCATATGGTTTGTTCAAAGCTTCTAATTCATTACATATGCAAGTAAGTCTAGAAAACATCTCCCTAATGCTCTCACCCTTCTTCATTCTAAAGGTCTCAAACTCGGTGACTAGCATGTTTATCTTAGAGTCCTTCACTTGACTTGTTCCTTCATGCTTCAACTCTAACATATCCCAAATCTCCTTTGCACTCTTACATTGAGCTATGTAATCAAATTCACTCCTAATAAGTGCAATGTGCAAAGTGTTGATTGCCTTATTATTTAGGCTAAGTAATCTCTTATCTTCCTTAGTAAACTCACTCTTTTCCTTATCTACCATCTCATCACCCAAAAGTTTCCTAGGAACATAAGGACCATTCTCTACAACTTCCCACAAATCATAATCAATGGAATTTATAAAAATTTTCATCCTATTTTTCCAAAAACCGTATTGCAAGCCATTGAAAAATGGTGGTCTATTCATGGATAGGCCTTCGGCCTCACCATAAGAATTAATATTTGCCATAAATATGCCAAATAGGATATAACTCCTAGTTTTAGCTAACCTGCTCCGATACCAATTGACGGATCGAGTTTAACACAAGAGGGGGGGTGAATTGTGTCCCCAAATTCCAATTGGAATCCCTTTTTCAATTTAAACAAATTAATGGCAATTAACAAGTAGCACACAAATTTGGACTCTAATGATTTTCCTAATCAATATTCAATCCAATGCAAGATGTGATACAATATAGTGAATAACCAAATATCAAATAATCAAGAATTGCACAAAACAGATTTTCAAGCAACACACTGCACACAGATTTTCCAACTCAGATTTTACCTATCAAATGATGTCAAAATGCAACGAAATTTTATATGCAATGTCACAACACCTTAATAAACACTATATCAAAATTTCAGATCAAAATTCAAAGTTTAAGGCAGTCTGCTAATCTCGGACAGATTAGGGTTTTGAAAATCCTGCAGTTTGAAACAAGTAGTAAATATAAACAAGTAAACAAAGAAATCAACACAGCGATTTATAGTAGTTCGGAGACCCTTCTCCTACGTCTACTACCTAGATTCACCAACCTAGGATTTTCCCAACTCCACTAAGGTGTGGTTTTAAGAGACCCACAAAACTCCTTACACCAAGGGTTTCTAAGAACTCCCTCAAACTTCAATGTTTACAATTTCCCCTAACAAAGGGAATTTCTCAATGGGATTTTCAGCCAAGGTTCTCACAGGTTACCTCAAAGGTATTTGGTATGGAACTCTCAAGATTACAGCAACACTCTCAAAGATAGGATTTTAAGAACAAGAGAGGTTTAGATTGTAAGTAAACAAAGCCTAAAGGATATAGGAACTTCCCTTTTGCAAAAGCAAGAGTAGTGAGAAGTCCTTGATTGTAGAGGCTTGTATTGGAGAAGATTGTTGTAGCAAATAGCAAGAAGGCTTGATGATTGATGAACTTGATAGCAAGAGGTTTCTCTCAAGGATAAAGTTTTCAATTTGCTTCTCCAAGTTGTATGAAAGGGAAGATCTTCTTTTAAAGGCAATTCTCTCCTATGCTTGTAGCCATTGGATCAAACTTCAAGAGTTGATCTCTACCATCCATTGCAGCTCCTAATCTTGGTCATTGATGATTTGAGCAAACAAATCTCCACCATAGAGCATATAGACGTTGCACATGCTCCTTTTTTAAGTCAAAAATTGCAAGCAAGAAAGTTGTCTTATGCACAACCATTTGATCAATGTATGTCTTCAAATCTTGACCATTCAAACTCTCTTTAATTCTCAGCCATGGATGTAGATTGTACTATGCCATCTTGTCCCTTCATTTTGAATCAAAGACTTCAAAAGTGATCCCTTAGTCAAGGATCTTGTTTGATTGCACCAACATAACTTTCTTGGTAGCACATGTCTTGAGTGAAAATGTCAAGGATCTTGTTTGATTGCACCAACCTAACTTTCTTGGTAGCACATGTCTTGAGTGAAAATGTCAAACAAGAATATATCACTAATGATAGAGAGGACAAGGTTTGTCCCACATGTTTGAAAAGAGTTGTATCTCCATGAAGACCACAACCAATAGCCTCAATGTTTGATTCATTCAACTTGATAAAGTGCCTTAGTGGAAAGTTGGCAAATATAGGATTTTTCATAGTTTCCTAGAGCTCCAAGCTCATTCTTAGAAACTGGACTTCGACCACTCTTGAACATACTGAATTCTGAGCCATATGAGACCACAATGATGATTAACCTACAAGGAAATAGGAGGTAGAACTCCCCAATTGCATGTAAGCTCAAAGAGCTTCATATAGAGCGCATAGATTAATTATATTAGAAAAACAACCCAGAAAATTCATATTACTGCATGATAAATCATTTTATATGTATTAGAATGTCCATGTAAAATTTCATAACAATCGGAAATCGTTTGGTCACTCAACCAAGCAATTTGATCACTAATAGTGAAACCGATAAATTCTAAGTGTAAATTCAAAGTCATTTTGCTAACTCAGTGTAAATGACCTTTTCTCTTGAACTTTACTAAATCAAATATGTTCATAGTGATGAAACTAAGATGCACACGAAATTTCATTTAAATCGGAGTTCATTTGGTTCACCACGTTCACAAAGAACACATATGCACAAAATTAGGTAAAACCTAGTTTTGGCGGAATTTAAGCATATGACCAAATATATATGTGATGCACTTAATTTCTCATGATTATAGTCCTAGAACATATATTAAACCTTCATGTATATGTAATTCAAGTTTCAAGTCATTTGGACCTAAGTTGGTTAAGATATGATAATTGGAAAATTAATGCTCTAACTTAGTTCATGTATGTTTGTTTTCAAAACTTAATTTCCAGCACTATCTCAAAAACATATAGTCATTTAAATTCAATTCATATAAATCAAATATTGCTTTAATGTTTCATTATCATTTATAAATGATTTAATATCATCAAAATTAGACATATAGGACCATAGGTCCAACAATCTCCCCCTTTTTGATGATTACAAAACATGCATGATATAAATGTCTATTTGATTGTAATTGAATTTAATATCAATTACAATCAAATAGACATTTATATCATGCATGTTTTGTAATCATTATGCATTTTGGCAAATGATTTTAATGCAATTTATCATCATGTCTCTCCCCCTTTTTGTAATAAATCAAAAAGTGGAGAACTAAGGGGTTGATGCAAGTTTTGTAAAAGATTTATAAGCATTTTTGAGATTTTATCACAAAAGTGATTTAAGACCATAAACATACTTCAAATAATATCAAAACTAGTTCTCATCAACAAATAGTCATGGCAACACACCAATTGAACTAATAGAACCTAAGTGACCTAATTTGGAGCCTATCACACTAAGTGACCCATGGCCTCCTAATGACACTAGGTTACTCCCCCTTCAATCATGCATACCAATTTATACATTTAGCTTATAAGCACATATCACCAAGAAAATATAATAAGCATTCAAGTTCAATCTTGGGATATCAATCAAACAAGGATATGCATTCAAGTAATATGCTCTCAAGGTGCTTCACACAAACCCAATGCATTTCTTAGTTTTATGAATCTATCCTTAGCTAAAGGTTTAGTGAACAAATCGGCAATATTATGTTCCCCTTCTACATGTTCAAGCACAATGTTCTTTTTAGCAACATGATCTCTAATGAAATGATGTCTAATGTCTATATGCTTAGCTTTACCATGATATCTAGGATTCTTAGACAAATGTATGGCACTTATGTTATCACAAAGAATTGGAATGTTTGAAAATTCCATATTAAAATCAAGCATTTGTTGTTTAATCCAAAGCAATTGGCAAGTACAACTACCAATAGCCATATATTCGGCTTCGGTAGTGCTCAAAGCAACACATGTTTGCTTCTTGGAGAACCAAGATATGAGCATATTTCCTAGGTATTGACAAGTACCACTAGTACTTTTCCTATTTATTTTGCAACCCGCAAAGTCGGCATCTACAAATGAATGCAAGTCAAATGAAGATTTCTTATCATACCACAACCCTAGGGAAGGTGTGTCCTTTAAGTACCTAAGAATCTTCTTTATGGCCATGAGATGTGTTTGCTTAGGATTAGATTGAAATCTTGCACACATGCAAACACTAAACATAATATCGGGCCTAGATGCGGTCAAGTAAAGTAAACTACCAATCATTGACCTATATCTCTTTTGATCAACATCATTACCATCTAGGTCGGGTTCTAATTTGGTTCCCACTCCCATAGGTGTGGATGAACCTTTAGAAATATCCATGCCAAACCTTTTTAATATCTCATTTGTATACTTAGTTTGACTAATGTGAGTGCCAAGTGGGGTTTGTTTAATTTGTAAACCTAGAAAATAAGTCAATTCACCCATCATACTCATTTCAAATTCATTCTTCATGCATAATGCAAAATCTTCACACATAGATTCTAATGTAGCACCAAACACTATATCATCAACATATATTTGCACAATTAGCATATCAAGACCTTTGTATTTAATAAACAAAGTATCATCAATACTACCACATTGAAAACCATTTTCAAGCAAGAACTTAGACAATCTTTCATACCAAGCTCTAGGAGCTTGTTTTAAACCATATAAAGCCTTGTCTAGTTTGTAAACATGGTTTGGAAATTTCTTACTTTCAAATCCGGGAGGTTGTTTAACATAAACTTCCTCATTTATCACACCATTTAAAAATGCACTTTTCACATCCATTTGAAAAAGTTTGATATTTTTGTAACATGCAAATGCAAGCAATAATCTAATAGCCTCTAACCTTGCAACCGGTGCAAAGGTTTCATCAAAGTCAATGCCCTCTTCTTGGCAATATCCTTGGGCCACTAATCTAGCTTTGTTCCTAGTTACATTACCATTTTCATCCATCTTATTCATATAGACCCATTTTGTTCTTATAATGGTGTGGTCTTTAGGTTTAGGACAAAGAGTCCAAACCTTACTTCTCTCAAATTGTTCTAACTCCTCTTGCATGGCATACACCCAATCATCATCATGCAAAGCATCACGTACATTTTTAGGCTCTACTAAAGAAAGCATGGCAAAAGAGTTTAAAGGATTAGAATTGACCGTAGAGTCCCTTTTGGCTCTTAGTTGCCTTCCTTGATGCAAGTCTCCAATAATTAGTTCTTTTGGATGAGACTTCATCACCTTGTATTTGTGAACACCCGGTTGTTCCATAGCATTTTCAGCTTCTTTTGGTTCTTCATTTCCCTCGGGTTCACCTTCACTTTCTTCATTTGGTGGTGTTTCTTCATTTGAGATATTTATCTCCCTTAAGTTCTCCACCAAAGGGACATCATCTTCATTTTCTTCTAGCAATTGTACTCCATGTGTACCTTCATTTTTGTGCTTCAAAGGATGTTCCAAATCTGAAAAATCATTTTCTACACGCACATTTGGAGCAAGTGTGGTCATATCATCGAATTTAACATTTACACTTTCTTCCACAATTTTAGTTCTAGAGTTAAATACTCTATATGCTTTAGATGATGATGAATATCCTAAAAATATTCCAATGTCACTCTTTGCATCAAATTTATCCAAATTGTCTTTGGTATTTAAAATAAAACATTTAGCACCAAAAACCTTAAAGTAATCTACTTTAGGTTTCTTGCCATACAAGAGTTCATAAGGAGTTTTCTTTAATCCTTTTCTAATGCTAAGTCTATTACTCACATAACATGCATTACTAGTAGCTTCGGCCCAAAAATATTTAGGAAGATTATATTCTAAAAGCATGGTTCTTCCTAGTTCTTGTAAAGTTCTATTCTTCCTTTCTACAACCCCATTTTGTTGAGGTGTCCTAGGAGCACTAAACTCGTGTTTAATACCAAAAGAAGCACACAAAGAATCAAAATTAGCATTTTCAAATTCACCTCCGTGGTCACTTCTAATTTTTGAAACTTTTAAGTTATGCTCATTTTGCAATCTCCTAAGTAAGTTTTCAAAAGCATGCAATGCATCACTTTTATGCACAAGAAACAAACACCATGTAAATCTAGTATAATCATCCACAATAACAAATGCACAGTATTTTCCACCTAGACTCCTAACTCTACTAGGACCAAATAAATCCATATGTAACAATTCTAGAGGCCTAAAAGTACTAATATCAAGTTTAGGCTTAAAAGACTCTTTAGTTTGTTTACCCCTAACACAAACATCACAAACATGTTCAACATTGAAATTTAACTTAGGCAATCCTCTAATAAGTTCATTGGCACACAACTTTTTCAATGTAGACATTCCGATATGACCTAATCTTCTATGCCAATGCAAAGCATCATCATTCTTAGCAAGCAAGCAAGATATTTTAGAATTTTTCATAGCATCAAAATGCATTACATACATATCACCACTTCTACTTCCTAATTTCACAACATTACCATAAACATCAAACACATAACATTTATCATTTTTGAAAAGAATATCAAAGCCTTTATCGGCTAAATGACTAACACTCAATAAATTAAAAGATAAATTTTCAACCAATCTTACTTCACTAAGGGAGAAAGAAGAGTTACCTATGGATCCCAAGCCTAGGATCTTACCTTTGACCTTGTCTCCAAAGGTCACAAATCCTCCATTCTTCTTTGCTTCAAAGGATGTGAATAATGAAGCATCTCCCGTCATGTGTCTAGAACAACCACTATCCAAATACCATTTGCATGATTCGGATTTGGATTTTAAGCATACCTAGATAAACACATGTTTAATATACCTTAGGTATCCAAACTTTGGATCCTTTGGGGTTAGTAGCAATAAAGGCATATGCATCAATTTTGAAAGTTCTCATCACATATGCTTTCTTTTCAAAGTCATTCAACCCTTTAGGCACCCAAACCTTCTTCACATAAACTTTCCTCTTCCTAGGTGTAGTTCCCTTAGGAGCATTAGCCTTACCCTTGGGGTAGGTTCCATTTTTGTTCACGTTGACCGTGACCTCCTTAGCCTCTAGGGTGTCCTTAAGTTTCATAGGATCATATCCTAATCCACTCTTGTCAAGATAATGTCTTTGAGATGCAAGAAGTTCATCCAATTTAGAAGAACTCATAGAAAATTTTGAAAATTGTTTTTCAAGCATATTGTATTTCTCATTGGCCATATCAAGCTCTTTTTGTAGAGAAGAAGAGTTAGGCATAATAATGCACTCATGATCATCCCATGTATCCAACTCACCTTCTAGCTCATGAATCCTAGCATGCAAAGCATCTAAGTCATGTGAATTGCTAGATGATGCAATGTTACTAGAATTAA
Organism: Tripterygium wilfordii; assembly: GCF_013401445.1. Taxonomy (NCBI): domain Eukaryota; kingdom Viridiplantae; phylum Streptophyta; class Magnoliopsida; order Celastrales; family Celastraceae; genus Tripterygium; species Tripterygium wilfordii. Next base: position 5,774,490 of record NC_052250.1, read on the forward strand.
CACATGTTTTCAATTGATTTTTTAAATCCTCATTTTCTTGAACTAATGCATCAAGTGAAAAACATACATCATCATATTTAGATTTCAAATCACAACACTCATTTAGATGCATTTTTTCTACTTTAGAAAGTCTACTAACTTCTTTCTTAGCATGCTTGTGTTTATGCATCAATTTCTCATAAGCAATATAAAGTTCATCATAAACACAAGAGAGCTCATCATAAGAAGGTTTAGAAGATGTTACCATCTCATCCGAATTTGATGAGGACACTTCCTCTTCGTCATTTGCCATGAGACACAAGTTGGCTTGGAGTTCCTCTTCACTATCACTTGAAGATGATGATGAAGAATCATCCCAAGTGGCCTTGAATGCCTTCTTCTCCTTCTTCCCTTTGTCCTTCTTCTTCTCTTTCTCTCTATATTCCTTATGCTTCTTCTTTTGAAGCTTAGGGCAATCGGCCATAAAGTGACCTATTTTGCCACACTTAAAGCAAGTACTCTTTTCTTTCTCTATCTCCTCTCTCTTTTCTTTAAAAGCCTTTCTATTCTTGAATCCTCCACGTTTGTTCATCTTCAAGAACTTCTTGAAATGCTTAGCTAATAGGGCTGCCCCTATTTCACTATCATCATCACTAGAATCCGAACTAGTGTCACTATTGATCCTAAGAGCTAAGCCATTTTTCTTAGGTGGTGCATCTTCCTCATCTAATCTTGACATCTCCAACTCATGTGTCATTAGACTTCCTATTAATTCCTCTATCTTAAGCTTCCTAAGATCTTTAGCCTCTTTAATGGCTACTACCTTATCTTTCCAAATCCTAGGTAAACTCCTAAGGATCTTTTGGACCTTATCAACTTCTTCATATGGTTTGTTCAAAGCTTCTAATTCATTACATATGCAAGTAAGTCTAGAAAACATCTCCCTAATGCTCTCACCCTTCTTCATTCTAAAGGTCTCAAACTCGGTGACTAGCATGTTTATCTTAGAGTCCTTCACTTGACTTGTTCCTTCATGCTTCAACTCTAACATATCCCAAATCTCCTTTGCACTCTTACATTGAGCTATGTAATCAAATTCACTCCTAATAAGTGCAATGTGCAAAGTGTTGATTGCCTTATTATTTAGGCTAAGTAATCTCTTATCTTCCTTAGTAAACTCACTCTTTTCCTTATCTACCATCTCATCACCCAAAAGTTTCCTAGGAACATAAGGACCATTCTCTACAACTTCCCACAAATCATAATCAATGGAATTTATAAAAATTTTCATCCTATTTTTCCAAAAACCGTATTGCAAGCCATTGAAAAATGGTGGTCTATTCCTGGATAGGCCTTCGGCCTCACCATAAGAATTAATATTTACCATAAATATGCCAAATAGGATATAACTCCTAGTTTTAGCTAACCTGCTCCGATACCAATTGACGGATCGAGTTTAACACAAGAGGGGGGGTGAATTGTGTCCCCAAATTTCAATTGGAATCCCTTTTTCAATTTAAACAAATTAATGACAATTAACAAAGAAACCTCCACTAATGCAATTATCAACCTCAAGCAAATTATCAACACACAAGGGCAGAAAATCAGTTTTAATGCATGGTCTTGCAATGACCAAAATAGTTTAGGAAACAATTAAACACTTAGTCAATCAACATGCAAACAATGCAATGAACAAAAATTGACACAACGATTTATAGTAGTTCGGAGACCCTTCTCCTACGTCTACTACCTAGGTTCACCAACCTAGGATTTTCAACCTCCACTAAGGATGTGGTTTTCTCAAGAGCTCCACAAAACTCACAAGGGTTTTTAGGTCACCCTTGAAACTGAAGATTTCAAGACAATCTTCAAACTTTACAACCAAGGGTTTCTAAGAACTCCCTCAAACTTCAATGTTTGTAATATGCCCTAACAAAGGGACTTTCTCAATGGGTTTTTTAGCCAAGGTTCTCACAACTAGCACTAAGCTATTTAAGTGAAGAACTTTCAATAACAACAATCACACACTCACGGGTAGGATTTTCAAGTAGGTAAGGTGAGGTGATTTTGGGAGAAATAACACCTTGAGCTTAAGTGAAAGCACCCTCTCTTTGCAGCAGCAAAATGGTGAGAAGGCCTTGAGTAGTGGCTCAAGAAGAAGCTGGGATTTTAGTAGACAATGGATGCTTGAATGCTTGAAAGCTTTGAACAAAGTTCTCTCTTGATTGTAAATGCTTCTCCAAGTTGTATGAAAGGGAAGATCCTCTTTTAAAGGCAATTCTCTCCTATGCTTGCAGCCATTGGATCAAACTTCAAGAGTTGATCTCTACCATCCATTGCAGCTCCTAATCTTGGTCATTGATGATTTGAGCAAACAAATCTCCACCATAGAGCATATAGACGTTGCACATGCTCCTTTTTTTAAGTCAAAAATTGCAAGCAAGAAAGTTGTCTTATGCACAACCATTTGATCAATGTATGTCTTCAAATCTTGACCATTCAAACTCTCTTTAATTCTCAGCCATGGATGTAGATTGTACTATGCCATCTTGTCCCTTCATTTTGAATCAAAGACTTCAAAAGTGATCCCTTAGTCAAGGATCTTGTTTGATTGCACCAACATAACTTTCTTGGTAGCACATGTCTTGAGTGAAAATGTCAAGGATCTTGTTTGATTGCACCAACCTAACTTTCTTGGTAGCACATGTCTTGAGTGAAAATGTCAAGGATCTTGTTTGATTGCACCAACCTAACTTTCTTGGTAGCACATGTCTTGAGTGAAAATGTCAAGGATCTTGTTTGATTGCACCAACATAACTTTCTTGGTAGCACATGTCTTGAGTGAAAATGTCAAACAAGAATATATCACTAATGATAGAGAGGACAAGGTTTGTCTCATATGATTGAAAAGAGTTGTATCTCCATGAAGACCACAACCAATAGCCTCAATGTTTGATTCATTCAACTTGATTAAGTGCCTTAGTGGAAAGTTGGCAAATATAGGATTTTTCATAGTTTCCTAGAGCTCCAAGCTCATTCTTAGAAACTGGACTTCGACCACTCTTGAACATACTGAATTCTGAGCCATATGAGACCACAATGATGATTAACCTACAAGGAAATAGGAGGTAGAACTCCCCAATTGCATGTAAGCTCAAAGAGCTTCATATAGAGCGCATAGGTTAATTATATTAGAAAAACAACCCAGAAAATTCATATTACTGCATGATAAATCATTTTATATGTATTAGAATGTCCATGTAAAATTTCATAACAATCGGAAATCGTTTGGTCACTCAACCAAGCAATTTGATCACTAATAGTGAAACCGATAAATTCTAAGTGTAAATTCAAAGTCATTTTGCTAACTCAGTGTAAATGACCTTTTCTCTTGAACTTTACTAAATCAAATATGTTCATAGTGATGAAACTAAGATGCACACGAAATTTCATTTAAATCGGAGTTCATTTGGTTCACCACGTTCACAAAGAACACATATGCACAAAATTAGGTAAAACCTAGTTTTGGCGGAATTTAAGCATATGACCAAATATATATGTGATGCACTTAATTTCTCATGATTATAGTCCTAGAACATATATTAAACCTTCATGTATATGTGATTCAAGTTTCAAGTCATTTGGACCTAAGTTGGTTAAGATATGATAATTGGAAAATTAATGCTCTAACTTAGTTCATGTATGTTTGTTTTCAAAACTTAATTTCCAGCACTATCTCAAAAACATATAGTCATTTAAATTCAATTCATATAAATCAAATATTGCTTTAATGTTTCATTATCATTTATAAATGATTTAATATCATCAAAATTAGACATATAGGACCATAGGTCCAACAAAAATATCATCGAGACAGATTGTATTTCCGATCGATCGGACTATTCCCGATCGATCGGAGTACTATTCACAGCACTGCGCAGTTTCGCGGAAAAGACCCGAATTCACGTGTTTCTAAGCCAAAACGACCCCAACTTGTTTTGGAAATGACATAAGAGTTTGGAGAAGTATAAAAGGGCATAAGATAGGGTTTTGGAGGAGAGTTGGGAGGCTGGGGAGCTGGATTTCGTGCTGCCTCCATGGGAGAGCTTGGAGGTCACCTTGGAGCTTGGAGAAGAAGAGGATCTACAAGGGGGTTTCCTCTCTCCTTTTCTATCCTAGTTTCTATGGTTGATTTCCTTTGTTTAATGATGTATTTTGCTTCCATGAGTGGCTAGATTTCCTACTAGGGTCTTAATGTAACCAAACCTTGAAGATTCAATAAACTTGATTTCCTTATTTCTTGATTTCTCTTTCTCTCTTGATTGTCTATGGGTGTGATTAATGCTTTTGAGTGTTTGGCCATCATTCAATTGATTTGCTGCCTAGATTGAGACCGGAAGGAGATATCTAGGGTTTGCCTCAAGCCATAGATGACATAGGGTGCATGAACCATAGGAATATAGGTTTGTGACTTATGCAATTGCTAAATGATTTCCATAGTTCGTAATGAGTTTTTGATATATTAATCCAATTGTTAGGAATAACAGGGATTTATATTGAAAATACATTTGATGTATCTAGGAATAGAACATTGAATAGGTTGAGAAATTGATTGTCATTATTGAGAGATGAATTAGGGATTAAGGAATCAAGGGAATTGAATTGGATAGGTGAGGTGAAGTTAAGTACCCTAGTGCTTTCCATCCTTGATTTCATATTTGTGTTTGATTTGTTTTTGTTCTTTTTAATTAGTTTAGTAAAAATCAAAACCAATCGCTAATCATTTTCTCCAATTTACATAATTGTAGCTTGTTTGACATTGATTTCTTTTGCCAACACATCCCTAGTGGAAACGATAATTTACTCATCTTTATATTACTTGTGCGATTTGTGCGCTTGCAATTAAATCCATATCAAGTTTTTGGCGCCGTTGCCGGGGATTGAGGCAAATTTTTATTTTTGTGTCAATTTAGGAAATTTTTGTGCTAATTCGGTTTTTAATTTTCTGCAGAAATTATTTCCTCTTGTATGAGCTTGGGAACACGTTCTTCTAATCCAGAATTAATTGCTATTGATTTGGAGATTGAAAGGACTCTTCACAATCTTAGACGGGAGCTTACTAATAATCAAATGGAAGGCATGGGAGACAATCAAGAAAGGGGGAATGTTGGTGATCTTGGTGGAGCTTTAATTGTGAATGATGGTAATGGTAATGGTGGAGGTGCTAATGGAAGAAATGGTGATGAAGCGGTTGAAAACCCTCCTAGGCAATTTGATCCTCGATCTCTTGAGGATTGTGCTAAGCCTACTTGGGATACAAACCCTTCAAGCATCCGCTATCCTCCTATCAATGCTACTAATTTTGAGATCAAGCCGGCTATCATCAACATTATCTCTAACTCGGTGGTTTTCTATGGTCTTCCTCATGAAGAGCCCAATGTCCATCTTCGCTCTTTCTTGCATGTGTGCACTACTTTTGGGATTCACGGAGCTTCTAAGGATGCTATTCTCTTGAGGTTATTTCCATTCTCTTTGAGGGATAAAGCTAAGGCATGGTTGATGTCACTTCCTCCCAATTCCATCATTACATGGGATGAGCTTTCAGAGCAATTTCTATCTAAATTTTTCCCTCCGGCGAAAGCGGTTCAAATCCGGAATGATATCATGACTTTCTCCCAATTTGATCTTGAATCTTTCCATGAAGCTTGGGAGAGGTTCAAAGCTATCTTGAGGAGTTGTCCCAATCACGGACTTGCGGAGTGGATTGTTTATCAAGCTTTTTATTCCGGATTGAGTATGTCCACGAGGCAAATGTTAGATGCAGCTGCGGGTGGTTCATTTATGACTAAATCTCAAGAGGATGCTCGAACTTTGCTTGAGAAGGTTGCCAAGACAAATACTTCTTGGCCTACGGAGAGGCTACCACAAAGGCAAGGTAATTCAAGAGATGCCGATGTGATGACCGTCTTGGCCGCTATGGCTAAAAAGATTGACGCTTTAACGGTGAATTCTCATCAAGGAGTGCATGCGGTTCAAGGAATGCCTTTCGTATCTTGTGATTATTGTGGTGCTAGCCATCAAACCGGAGAATGTTTGATTACTAATGCATCTTCTTCTCAAAGCAAGCAAGCTAATGATATTGGAGGTGGGCATTACAATCGGCCAAGAAATGATCCATACTCAAATTTCTACAATCCGGGATTTAGAAATTATCCAAATTTTTCTTGGAGCAACAATCAAAACGTGCAAAACCCTCCTCCTCAACAAATGCAGCCCCAAGAGAGGAAGAGGGACATTGATGAAATGTTTGCTAAGATGGTCGGGAGTATGGAGGCATTAGCCAACAACACAAACAACTTCATCAGCAAGACTGATTCTGCATTACAAACCCAAGCATCACTGATTCACAATCAAGGGGCTTCCATTAGAAATCTTGAGATACAAGTGGGGCAATTAGCTAATGCTTTATTTTCTAGAGAAAAAGGGGGACTTCCTAGCCAAACGGAAGTGAATCCGAAAGGGAAGGATCATTGTTATGCTATTACTCTACGGAATGGTAATCTTGTGAAAACTGCTGCCGATCTAGATGCTGAAAAAGCGAAAAAACTGAAAGATGAAGAATTGCAGAAAAATGCAGTTGAGGAAGGACAGAGCTCAAATCCGATCGATCGGACCTCAACCCCGATCGATCGGACCACTACATCAGAAATTGAAAATGGGACAGAGCCTAACTCCGATCGATCGGTCCCAATTCTGATCGATCGGACCACTGTAGCCCAGAATGAGAAAGTTGAAAAAATGCAGAAAAGCAAGAATTTGGAGTCTCGATATGCAATTGAAATGGATTGGCCCGATAGTTCATTGCCAGCACCTCCGGTTAAAGCGTATGTGCCTCCAATTCCTTTTCCACAAAGGTTGAAGAAAACCAAGAATGATTCTCAATTCTCAAAATTCCTTGAGGTGTTCAAGAAATTGCAGATCAATATACCTTTTGCAGAAGCTTTGGAGCAAATGCCTAGCTATGTCAAGTTTATGAAGGAAATTCTTTCTAAGAAGCGGAGGTTGAAGGATTATGAGAGTGTCCAATTAACGGAGGAGTGTAGTGCCATCGTGCAGCAAAAGCTTCCAATTAAGAAGAAAGATCCAGGAAGTTTCACCATTCCTTGCACCATTGGTAGTACGGTAATTGAAAGGGCGCTATGTGATTTGGGAGCTAGTATCAACTTGATGCCACTATCAATAGCCAAGCTCATTGGTTTGCATGAGATTAGTCCAACCACAGTGTCTTTGCAAATGGCGGATAGATCTATCAAGTATCCTATTGGCATGGTAGAGGATGTCTTAGTGAAGGTGGGTGATCTTATGTTTCCGGTTGATTTTCTTATTTTGGATATGGAGGCCAACCCCACTACTCCTATCATCTTGGGAAGACCATTCTTGAGCACCGGGAGAGCTTTGATAGATGTTGAAAAAGGGAAGCTTACTTTGAGAGGTGCGGGAGGTGACCAAATCACTTTTAAAGTGTTTGGAACTAGGAGGCAAGAGGAGATTTCTCAACAATGCCTCCAAGTAGAGTATATTGACATGATCATCCCCGACACTCTTGAGAAGGAAGTTCCATATATTCCGGTGGAAGTTCTTTTAGGCAAAAATTCCAAGGTTGAGCATGAAGTTCCCAAGACAGCCTCACAAGCTGCAATTGAAGTTCAAAAGCCTCAAATTGAAGATCCCAAGGAGAAGAAAAAGAAGAGCAAGAAAAAGAAGAAGAGGAAGACCAAGAAAATGAAGAAAAATGTCTATCCTAAGGAAATGGTGGTGATGAAAGCTTATTCTCCTTGCATGGAACCTAAGCAATCCAATGTTAATCCTAGGAAGCCATCAAGGGGAGTCTACACCACAACTCTCAAGGATCCCGGTTGAATCCAAAAGAGAAGTCGGGCTGAAGACTTTAAACCAAGCGCTTTCGGGAGGCAACCCAGGTTTTATTGTTCTATCCCTATTTTTTTTTAGTTTTATTTTCACCTATTCCATGCATTGAGGACATTGCATATTTTAAGTGTGGGGGTGGGAATTTAGGTTTCTAGTTTTTGTTAAATAAAAAAATTTTTGACTTCAAATGCCTTATGTCATGTCACTCTTGAGTGTATTTGGATGAATTTTGTGATCCTTGAAGCATTGATGGATCTTGCTATGGACATTCTTTCCAATTGAGTTTTCCTATCTTGAAAATTGTTTTGTCCATTGTGCCTTTCTGAATATGGAACACATGATTGTGGGGTATGAAATATGACTTGACTTTGGCATTTGTGGTTGTTTAAGATCAATTTGATTCTAAATAGCACTACTTGAGCAATACAAAATGAAAAAAAAAAAATAGAAAAAAATTCGTTTGTGAATAAATGGTTTCTTTCATAAGTTTTCTGCTGAGTAACCGGGCCTCTTGCCTAGCAAGCAATGAGTTTCGCGTAAAAATGTAGGAAATGAATGTTAGAGTACCTTGGTGACTAGTTTAACCTCGTAGCCTTTTTGACTCGGGTAATTAGATCCGTTGGGGTGTCTTAACACCTAGTGCCCTAAGCCAACTGGATTGGGAGTCATTGGTCGAAAGCTCGTTACATGGGTCATTTAGAAAGCTTAAGGAGGTTGAGCATTGCACAAGTCATCTTTGAGAAGAAAAAGAAAAAAAAATGTGAATAAGAATGAAGTTTGAATAAATGCTCATTGTATTCGCTTTTTGATTCTTATTGTTCTTGGAAGACTTCATGGCCGTTGTTTATGTCACTTTGAAGCCAAATATCAAGTGGAATCCATTATGTGCATCATTTCTTGAATTTATAAGCAAAGTGGATGAGATAATATTCTTGAAGGAATGCTTTTATTGGTTTGAATGCCCTAATGTTTGGTTTGTTAGTATGGATAGGGTTGCAATTGTGAGTTCATTTTATACTCTTGTTGATGACATGAATTTTGGCATTGAATTTGTTTAATGTTTGTGGGTATCATTCTGGTAAACCCTCAGGAGACACAACTCCTCCTACTAGGGGCACCTAGGGGTTTAAAGGCTTGTGGCACATGCTAAGTGTCATCGTGAGCCCTACGAAAGTGGCATAGATTAGTTGCTTATTTGGAGTAGGTCTTTGTTGTTTTATTTTTCATTTGAGCTTAACAGAAAATACTCTTTCCCTCCTTTATTCATTCTCAACTTGCTCGAGGACGAGCAAAGGTTAAGTGTGGGGGTGTTTGATGTGTCAAATATATACATACATTTGTGCATCCTTTACACATAAGTTCATTGCATTTTGAGTTGATTAAGAGTTAATATTGCCTAAGAAAGCTATATTTGCATATTGTAGGTGTCAAGGCAAGAAAGGGAGGAAAAGAGTGCAAAATGAAGACTTGGAGCCCAGGACTAATTTCCGATCGATCGGCCATAATTTCCGATCGATCGGACCTGCCAAAACACCTAAAAATATCATCGAAACAGATTGTATTTCCGATCGATCGGACTATTCCCGATCGATCGGAGTACTATTCACAGCACTGCGCAGTTTCGCGGAAAAGACCCGAATTCACGTGTTTCTAAGCCAAAACGACCCTAACTTGTTTTGGAAACGACATAAGAGTTTGGAGAAGTATAAAAGGGCATAAGATAGGGTTTTGGAGGAGAGTTGGGAGGCTGGGGAGCTGGATTTCGTGCTGCCTCCATGGGAGAGCTTGGAGGTCACCTTGGAGCTTGGAGAAGAAGAGGATCTACAAGGGGGTTTCCTCTCTCCTTTTCTATCCTAGTTTCTATGGTTGATTTCCTTTGTTTAATGATGTATTTTGCTTCCATGAGTGGCTAGATTTCCTACTAGGGTCTTAATGTAACCAAACCTTGAAGATTCAATAAACTTGATTTCCTTATTTCTTGATTTCTCTTTCTCTCTTGATTGTCTATGGGTGTGATTAATGTTTTTGAGTGTTTGGCCATCATTCAATTGATTTGCTGCCTAGATTGAGACCGGAAGGAGATATCTAGGGTTTGCCTCAAGCCATAGATGACATAGGGTGCATGAACCATAGGAATATAGGTTTGTGACTTATGCAATTGCTAAATGATTTCCATAGTTCGTAATGAGTTTTTGATATATTAATCCAATTGTTAGGAATAACAGGGATTTATATTGAAAATACATTTGATGTATCTAGGAATAGAACATTGAATAGGTTGAGAAATTGATTGTCATTATTGAGAGATGAATTAGGGATTAAGGAATCAAGGGAATTGAATTGGATAGGTGAGGTGAAGTTAAGTACCCTAGTGCTTTCCATCCTTGATTTCATATTTGTGTTTGATTTGTTTTTGTTCTTTTTAATTAGTTTAGTAAAAATCAAAACCAATCGCTAATCATTTTCTCCAATTTACATAATTGTAGCTTGTTTGACATTGATTTCTTTTGCCAACACATCCCTAGTGGAAACGATAATTTACTCATCTTTATATTACTTGTGCGATTTGTGCGCTTGCAATTAAATCCATATCAGTCGTCTATGGAGAGAGTTGAGCAACTCCAAAGTATCAAAGTGGACCGTTGTACCCTATTTTGTGCTCTTAGAAGTATAACTTGCTAGTTTAGCATTCGGCAATGTTTCGTAAGGTAATGATGCGAATAGATAAAGTTATGTTTGAAATGGCACAAAAACGGGAATTTCTCGTCTATGGAAAGAGTTGAGCAATTCAAAAGCATCAAAGTGGACCGTTGTACTCCATTTTGTGCTCTTTGAAGCCTAACTTGCTAGTTTAGCTTTCGTGCAACGTTTCGTAAGTGAAAGATGCGAATAGACCAAGTTATGTGTGAAGTTGAACAAAAATGTGAATTGCTCGTCTATGGAGAGAGTTGAGCAATTCCAAAGCATCAAAGTGGACCGTTGTACTCTATTTTGTGCTCTTAGAATTCTAACTTGCTAGTTTGGCATTCGGCAATGTTTCGTAAGTTAATGATGCGAATAGAACGAGTTATGTTTGAAATGGCAGAAAAACGGGAATTGCTCGTCTATGGAAAGAGTTAAGCAATTCCAAAGCATCAAAGTGGACCTTTGTACTCCATTTTGTGCTCTTAGAAGCCTAACTTGCTAGTTTAGCTTTCGCGCAAGGCTTTGTAAGTGAAAGATGCGAATAGACCAAGTTATGTGTGAAGTTGCACAAAAATGTGAATTGCTCGTCTATGGATAGAGTTGACCAAGTCGAAAGCATCAAAGTGGATCGTTGTACTCTATTTAGGGTTCTTAGAAGTCTAACATGCTAGTTTAGCCTTCGTGCATTGTTTCGTCAGGTAAAAGATGTGAATAGACCAAGGTATGTTTGAAATGGCACAAAAACGAGAAAAGCTCGTCCATGGAGAGAGTTGAGCATTTCCAAAGCATCAAAGTGGACCATTGTGTTGTATTTAGTGTTCTTAGAAGTCTAACATGCTAGTTTAGCCTTCGTGCAAGGTTTCGAGCGGTAAAGATGCGAGTAGAGCAAGTTATGTTGAAGTTGCACAAAAAGTGTAAATCTCATCGATGGAGAGTGTTGAGCAATTCCAAAGCATCAAAGTGGACCATTGTACTCTATTTAGTGTTCTTAGAAGTCTAACTTGCTAGTTTAGCTTTCGTGCAACGTTTCGTAAGTTAAAGATGTGAATAGACCAAGTTATGTTTGAAATGGCACAAAAATGTGAATCGCTCGTCTATGGAGAGAATTGAGCAATTCCAAAGTATCAAAGTCGACCGTTGTACTCTATTTTGTGCTCTTATAAGTCTAACTTGCTAGTTTAGCGTTCGGCAACGTTTCGTAAGTTAAAGATGCGAATACAACAAGTTACGTTTAAAATGGCAGAAAAACGTGAATCGCTCGTCTATGGAGAGAGTTGAGCAATTTCAAAGGATCAAAGTGGACCATTGTACTTTATTTTGTGCTCTTAGAAGTCTAACTTGCTAGTTTAGCGTTCGGCAACGTTTCGTAAGTAAAAGATGCGAATCGACCAAGTCATGTTTGAAATGGCAAAAAAACGTGAATTACTCGTCTATGGAGAGAGTTGAGCAATTTCAAAGCATCAAAGTGGACCGTTGTACTCTATTTAGTGTCTTTCGAAGTCTAACATGCTAGTTTAGCCTTCGTGCAATGTCTCATAAAGTAGAAATGCGAATAGATGAAGTAATGTTTGAAATTGCACAAAAACGTGTAAATCTCATCGATGGAGAGTGTTGATCAATTGCAAATCATCAAAGTGGTCCACTGTACTCAATTTCGTGTCCTTCGAAGTCTAACAAGCTAGTTTAGCCTTCGGGCAATGTTTCATAAGGTAAAGATGCGAATAGATCAAGTAACGTTTGAAATTGCATAAAAACGTGTAAATCTCGTCGATGGAGAGTGTTAAGCAATTCCAAAGCATTAAAGTGGACCGTTGTACTCAATTTTGCGGTCTTAGAAGTCTAACTTGCTAGTTTATCATTCGGCAACGTTTCGTAAGTTTGTGATGTGAATAGAACAAGTTATGTTTGGAATGACACAAAAACGTGAATTGCTCATCTATGGAGAGAGTTGAGCAATTCATGAGCATCAAAGTGGGCCGTTGTACTCTATTTTGTGATCTTATAAGCCTCACTTGCTAGTTTAGCTTTCATGCAACGTTTCGTAAGTTAAAGATGCGAATAGACCAAGTTATGTGTGAGGTTGCACAAAAATGTTAATTGCTTTTCTATGGAGAGAGTCGAGCAATTCGAAAGCATCAAGGCGGACCGTTGTACTTTATTTAGGGTTCTCACAAGTCTAACATGCTAGTTCAGCCTTTGTACAATGTTTCGTAAGGTAAAAGATGCGAATAGACCAAGGTATGCTTGAAATGGCAGAAAAATAAGAAAAGCTCATCCATGGAGAGAATTGAGCATTTTCAAAGCATCAAAGTGGACCGTTGTACTCTATTTAGTGTCCTTCGAAGTCTAACATGCTAGTTTAGCCTTCGTGTAATGTTTCATAAGGTAAAGATGCGAATACATCAAGTAATGTTTGAAAATGCACAAAAACGTGTAAATCTCGTCGATGGAGAGTGTTGAGCAATTCCAAAGCATCAAAATGTACCGTTTTACTCTATTTAGTGTTCTTAGAAGTCTAACTTGCTAGTTTAGCTTTCGTCCAACGTTTCAGAAGGTAAAGATGCAAATAGATCAAGTAACGTTTGAAATTGCACAGAAACGTGTAAATCTCGTCGATGGAGAGTGTTGAGCAATTTCGAAGCATCAAAGTGGACCATTGTACTCTATTTAGTGTTCTTAAAAGTCTAACTTGCTAGTTTAGCTTTATTGCAACTTTTCGTAAGTTAAAGATGCGAATAAACCAAGTTATGTTTGAAATGGCACAAAACCGTGAATTGCTCGTCTATGGAGAGAGTTGAGCAATTCCAAAGCATCAAAGTGGACCGTTGTACTCTATTTTGTGCTCTTAGAATTCTAACTTGCTAGTTTAGCGTTCGGCAATGTTTCGTAAGTGAATGATGCGAATAGAACAAGTTATGCTTCAAATGGCACAAAAATGGGAATTGCTCGTCTAAGGAAAGAGTTGAGCAATTCCAAAGCATCAAAGTGGACCGTTGTACTCTATTTTGTGCTCTTAGAAGCCTAACTTGCTAGTTTAGCTTTCGTGCAACGTTTCGTAAGTTAAAGATGCGAACATACCAAGTTATGTGTTAAGTTGCACAAAAACGTGAATTGCTTGTCTATGGAGAGAGTTGACCAAGTCGACAGCATCTAAGTGGATCGTTGTACTCTATTTAGGGTTCTTAGAAGTCTAACATGCTAGTTTAGCCTTCGTGCAATGTTTCGTCAAGTGAAAGATGTGAATAAACCAAGGTATGTTTGAAATCGCACAAAAACGAGAAAAGCTCATCCATGGAGAGAGTTGAGCCATTCCAAAGCATCAAAGTGGACCATTGCGCTCTATTAAGTGTTCTTAGAAGTTGAACATCCTAGTTCAGCCTTCGTGCACGGTTTCGAGGGGTAAGGATGCGCATAGACCAAGTTATGTTGAAATTGAGCAAAAACATGAAAGGCTTGTCTATGGAGAGAATTGAGCATTTCCAAAGCGTCAAAGTGGACCATTGTCCTCTATTTAGTGTTCTTAGAAGTCTAACATGCTCGTTTAGCCTTCGTGCAAGGTTTCGTGCGGTAAAGACGCGAATAGAGCAAGTTATGTTGAAATTGCACAAAAACGTGTAAATCTCGTCGATGGAGAGTGTTGAGCAATTCTAAAGCATCAAAGTGGACCGTTGTACTCTATTTAGTGTTCTTAGAAGTCCAATTTGCTAGTTTAGATTTTGTGCAACATTTCGTAAGTTAAAGATGTGAATAGACCAAGTAATGTTTGAAATGGCACAAAAACGTGAATCACTCGTCTATGGAGAGAATTGAGCAATTCGAAAGCATCAAAATTGACCGTTGTACTCTAGTTTGTGATCTTATAAGTCTAACTTGCTAGTTTAGCATTCGACAACGTTTCGTAAGTTAAAGATGCGAATAGAATAAGTTACGTTTAAATTGGCACAAAAATGTGAATTGCTCGTCTATAGAGAGAGTTCAGAAATTCCAAAGGATCAAAGTGGACCATTGTACTCTATTTTGTGCTCTTAGAAGTCTAACTTGCTAGTTTAGCGTTCCGCGATGTTTCATAAGTCAAAGAAGTGAATAGACCAAGTTATGTTTGAAATGGCACAAAAACATGAATTACTCGTCTATGGAGAGAGTTGAGCAATTCTGAACCGTCAAAGTGGACCGTTGTAGTCAATTTAGTGTCCTTCGAAGTCTTACATGCTAGTTTAGCCTTCGTGCAATGTTTCGTAAGGTAAAGATGCGAATAGATCAAGTAATGTTTGAAATTGCACAAAAACGTGTAAATCTCGTCGATGGAGAGTGTTCATCAATTCCAAAGCATCAAAGTGGTCCGTTGTACTCTATTTAGTCTCCTTCGAAGTATAACATGCTAGTTTAGCCTTCGTGCAATGTTTCATAAGGTAAAGATGCGAATAGATCAAGTAACGTTTGAAATTGCACGAAAACGTGTACATCCCGTCGATGGAGAGTGTTGAGCAATTTCAAAGCATCAAAGTGGACCGTTGTACTCTATTTTTTGGTCTTAGAAGTCTAACTTGCTAGTTTATCATTCGGCAACGTTTCGTAAGTTAGTGATGCGAATAGAACAAGTTAAGTTTGGAATGGCACAACAACATGAATTGCTCGTCTATGGAGAGAGTTGAGCAATTCCAAAGCATCAAAGTGGACCGTTGTACTCTATTTTGTGCTCTTAGAATTCTAACTTGCTAGTTTAGCGTTCGGCAATGTTTCGTAAGTGAATGATGCGAATAGAACAAGTTATGCTTGAAATGGCACAAAAATGGGAATTGCTCGTCTAAGGAAAGAGTTGAGCAATTCCAAAGCATCAAAGTGGACCGCTGTACTCTATTTTGTGCTCTTAGAAGCCTAACTTGCTAGTTTAGCTTTCGTGCAACGTTTCGTAAGTTAAAGATGCGAATATACCAAGTTATGTGTGAAGTTGCACAAAAACGTGAATTGCTCGTCTATGGAGAGAGTTGACCAAGTCGAAAGCATCTAAGTGGATCGTTGTACTCTATTTAGGGTTCTTAGAAGTCTAACATGCTAGTTTAGCCTTCGTGCAATGTTTCGTCAGGTGAAAGATGTGAATAGACCAAGGTATGTTTGAAATCGCACAAAGACGAGGAAAGCTCATCCATGGAGAGAGTTGAGCCATTCCAAAGCATCAAAGTGGACCATTGCGCTCTATTTAGTGTTCTTAGAAGTTGAACATCCTAGTTCAGCCTTCGTGCACGGTTTCGAGGGGTAAGGATGCGCATAGACCAAGTTATGTTGAAATTGAACAAAAACATGAAAGGCTTGTCTATGGAGAGAATTGAGCATTCTCAAAGCGTCAAAGTGGACCATTGTTCTCTATTTAGTGTTCTTAGAAGTCTAACATGCTCGTTTAGCCTTCGTGCAAGGTTTCGTGCGGTAAAGACGCGAATAGAGCAAGTTATGTTGAAATTGCACAAAAACGTGTAAATCTCGTCGATGGAGAGTGTTGAGCAATTCTAAAGCATCAAAGTGGACCGTTGTACTCTATTTAGTGTTCTTAGAGTCCAATTTGCTAGTTTAGATTTTGTGCAACGTTTCGTAAGTTAAAGATGTGAATAGACCAAGTAATGTTTGAAATGGCACAAAAACGTGAATCACTCGTCTATGGTGAGAATTGAGCAATTCGAAAGCATCAAAATTGACCGTTGTACTCTAGTTTGTGCTCTTATAAGTCTAACTTGCTAGTTTAGCATTCGACAACGTTTCGTAAGTTAAAGATGCGAATAGAATAAGTTACGTTTAAATTGGCACAAAAATGTGAATTGCTCGTCTATGGAGAGAGTTCAGAAATTCCAAAGGATCAAAGTGGACCATTGTACTCTATTTTGTGCTCTTAGAACTCTAACTTGCTAGTTTAGCGTTCCGCGATGTTTCATAAGTCAAAGAAGCGAATAGACCAAGTTATGTTTGAAATGGCACAAAAACATGAATTACTCGTCTATGGAGAGAGTTGAGCAATTACGAACCGTCAAAGTGGACCGTTGTACTCGATTTAGTGTCCTTCGAAGTCTTACATGCTAGTTTAGCCTTCGTGCAATGTTTTGCAAGGTAAAGATGCGAATAGATCAAGTAATGTTTGAAATTGCACAAAAACGTGTAAATCTCATCGATGGAGAGTGTTCATCAATTCCAAAGCATCAAAGTGGTCCGTTGTACTCTATTTAGTGTCCTTCGAAGTCTAACATGCTAGTTTGGCCTTCGTGCAATGTTTCATAAGGTAAAGATGCGAATAGATCAAGTAATGTTTGAAATTGCACGAAAACGTGTAAATCCCGTCGATGGAGAGTGTTGAGCAATTCCAAAGCATCAAAGTGGACCGTTTTACTCTATTTTTTGGTCTTAGAAGTCTAACTTGCTAGTTTATCGTTCGGCAACGTTTCGTAAGTTAGTGATGCGAATAGAACAAGTTAAGTTTGGAATGGCACAACAACTTGAATTGCTCGTCTATGGAGAGAGTTGAGCAATTCCAAAGCATCAAAGTGGACCGTTGTACTCTATTTTGTGCTCTTAGAATTCTAACATGCTAGTTTAGCATTCGGCAATGTTTCGTAAGGTAATGATGCGAATAGATAAAGTTATGTTTGAAATGGCAGAAAAACGGGAATTGCTCGTCTATGGAAAGAGTTAAGCAATTCCAAAGCATCAAAGTGGACCTTTGTACTCCATTTTGTGCTCTTAGAAGCCTAACTTGCTAGTTTAGCTTTCGCGCAAAGTTTTGTAAGTGAAAGATGCGAATAGACCAAGTTATGTGTGAAGTTGAACAAAAATGTGAATTGCTCGTCTATGGAGAGAGTTGAGCAATTCCAAAGCATCAAAGTGGACCGTTGTACTCTATTTTGTGCTCTTAGAATTCTAACTTGCTAGTTTAGCATTCGGCAATGTTTCGTAAGTGAATGATGCGAATAGAACGAGTTATGTTTGAAATGGCAGAAAAACGGGAATTGCTCGTCTATGGAAAGAGTTAAGCAATTCCAAAGCATCAAAGTGGACCTTTGTACTCCATTTTGTGCTCTTAGAAGCCTAACTTGCTAGTTTAGCTTTCGCGCAAAGTTTTGTAAGTGAAAGATGCGAATAGACCAAGTTATGTGTGAAGTTGAACAAAAATGTGAATTGCTCGTCTATGGAGAGAGTTGAGCAATTCCAAAGCATCAAAGTGGACCGTTTTTACTCTATTTTGTGCTCTTGAATTCTAACTTGCTAGTTTATCGTTCGGCAATGTTTCGTAAGTTAGCGATGCGAATAGAGCAAGTTATGTTTGAAATGGCACAAAAACATGAATTGCTCGTCTATGGAGAGAGTTGAGCAATTCCTAAGCATCAAAGTGGACGGTTGTGCCCTATTTTGTGCTCTTAGAAGTCTAACTTGCTAGTTTAGCATTCATGCAATGTTTCATAAGTTAAAGATGCGAATAGACAACGTTATGTTTGAATTGGCACAAAAATATGAATGGGTCGTCTATGGAGAGAGTTGAGCAACTCCAAAGTATCAAAGTGGACCGTTGTACCCTATTTTGTGCTCTTAGAAGTCTAACTTGCTAGTTTAGCATTCGGCAATGTTTCGTAAGGTAATGATGCGAATAGATAAAGTTATGTTTGAAATGGCACAAAAACGGGAATTTCTCGTCTATGCAAAGAGTTGAGCAATTCAAAAGCATCAAAGTGGACCGTTGTACTCCATTTTGTGCTCTTTGAAGCCTAACTTGCTAGTTTAGCTTTCGTGCAACGTTTCGTAAGTGAAAGATGCGAATAGACCAAGTTATGTGTGAAGTTGAACAAAAATGTGAATTGCTCGTCTATGCAGAGAGTTGAGCAATTCCAAAGCATCAAAGTGGACCGTTGTACTCTATTTTGTGCTCTTAGAATTCTAACTTGCTAGTTTAGCATTCGGCAATGTTTCGTAAGTTAATGATGCGAATAGAACGAGTTATGTTTGAAATGGCAGAAAAACGGGAATTGCTCGTCTATGGAAAGAGTTAAGCAATTCCAAAGCATCAAAGTGGAACTTTGTACTCCATTTTGTGCTCTTAGAAGCCTAACTTGCTAGTTTAGCTTTCGCGCAAAGTTTTGTAAGTGAAAGATGCGAATAGACCAAGTTATGTGTGAAGTTGAACAAAAATGTGAATTGCTCGTCTATGGAGAGAGTTGAGCAATTCCAAAGCATCAAAGTGGACCATTGTACTCTATTTTGTGCTCTTAGAAGTCTAACTTGCTAGTTTAGCGTTCCGCGATGTTTCATAAGTCAAAGAAGTGAATAGACCAAGTTATGTTTGAAATGGCACAAAAACATGAATTACTCGTCTATGGAGAGAGTTGAGCAATTCTGAACCGTCAAAGTGGACCGTTGTACTCAATTTAGTGTCCTTCGAAGTCTTACATGCTAGTTTAGCCTTCGTGCAATGTTTCGTAAGGTAAAGATGCGAATAGATCAAGTAATGTTTGAAATTGCACAAAAACGTGTAAATCTCGTCGATGGAGAGTGTTCATCAATTCCAAAGCATCAAAGTGGTCCGTTGTACTCTATTTAGTCTCCTTCGAAGTATAACATGCTAGTTTAGCCTTCGTGCAATGTTTCATAAGGTAAAGATGCGAATAGATCAAGTAACGTTTGAAATTGCACGAAAACGTGTAAATCCCGTCGATGGAGAGTGTTGAGCAATTTCAAAGCATCAAAGTGGACCGTTGTACTCTATTTTTTGGTCTTAGAAGTCTAACTTGCTAGTTTATCGTTCGGCAACGTTTCGTAAGTTAGTGATGCGAATAGAACAAGTTAAGTTTGGAATGGCACAACAACATGAATTGCTCGTCTATGGAGAGAATTGAGCAATTCCAAAGCATCAAAGTGGACCGTTGTACTCTATTTTGTGCTCTTAGAATTCTAACTTGCTAGTTTAGCGTTCGGCAATGTTTCGTAAGTGAATGATGCGAATAGAACAAGTTATGCTTGAAATGGCACAAAAATGGGAATTGCTCGTCTACGGAAAGAGTTGAGCAATTCCAAAGCATCAAAGTGGACCGTTGTACTCTATTTTGTGCTCTTAGAAGCCTAACTTGCTAGTTTAGCTTTCGTGCAACGTTTCGTAAGTTAAAGATGCGAATATACCAAGTTATGTGTGAAGTTGCACAAAAACGTGAATTGCTCGTCTATGGAGAGAGTTGACCAAGTCGAAAGCATCTAAGTGGATCGTTGTACTCTATTTAGGGTTCTTAGAAGTCTAACATGCTAGTTTAGCCTTCGTGCAATGTTTCGTCAGGTGAAAGATGTGAATAGACCAAGGTATGTTTGAAATCGCACAAAGACGAGGAAAGCTCATCCATGGAGAGAGTTGAGCCATTCCAAAGCATCAAAGTGGACCATTGCGCTCTATTTAGTGTTCTTAGAAGTTGAACATCCTAGTTCAGCCTTCGTGCACGGTTTCGAGGGGTAAGGATGCGCATAGACCAAGTTATGTTGAAATTGAACAAAAACATGAAAGGCTTGTCTATGGAGAGAATTGAGCATTCTCAAAGCGTCAAAGTGGACCATTGTTCTCTATTTAGTGTTCTTAGAAGTCTAACATGCTCGTTTAGCCTTCGTGCAAGGTTTCGTGCGGTAAAGACGCGAATAGAGCAAGTTATGTTGAAATTGCACAAAAACGTGTAAATCTCGTCGATGGAGAGTGTTGAGCAATTCTAAAGCATCAAAGTGGACCGTTGTACTCTATTTAGTGTTCTTAGAGTCCAATTTGCTAGTTTAGATTTTGTGCAACGTTTCGTAAGTTAAAGATGTGAATAGACCAAGTAATGTTTGAAATGGCACAAAAACGTGAATCACTCGTCTATGGTGAGAATTGAGCAATTCGAAAGCATCAAAATTGACCGTTGTACTCTAGTTTGTGCTCTTATAAGTCTAACTTGCTAGTTTAGCATTCGACAACGTTTCGTAAGTTAAAGATGCGAATAGAATAAGTTACGTTTAAATTGGCACAAAAATGTGAATTGCTCGTCTATGGAGAGAGTTCAGAAATTCCAAAGGATCAAAGTGGACCATTGTACTCTATTTTGTGCTCTTAGAACTCTAACTTGCTAGTTTAGCGTTCCGCGATGTTTCATAAGTCAAAGAAGCGAATAGACCAAGTTATGTTTGAAATGGCACAAAAACATGAATTACTCGTCTATGGAGAGAGTTGAGCAATTACGAACCGTCAAAGTGGACCGTTGTACTCGATTTAGTGTCCTTCGAAGTCTTACATGCTAGTTTAGCCTTCGTGCAATGTTTTGCAAGGTAAAGATGCGAATAGATCAAGTAATGTTTGAAATTGCACAAAAACGTGTAAATCTCATCGATGGAGAGTGTTCATCAATTCCAAAGCATCAAAGTGGTCCGTTGTACTCTATTTAGTGTCCTTCGAAGTCTAACATGCTAGTTTGGCCTTCGTGCAATGTTTCATAAGGTAAAGATGCGAATAGATCAAGTAATGTTTGAAATTGCACGAAAACGTGTAAATCCCGTCGATGGAGAGTGTTGAGCAATTCCAAAGCATCAAAGTGGACCGTTTTACTCTATTTTTTGGTCTTAGAAGTCTAACTTGCTAGTTTATCGTTCGGCAACGTTTCGTAAGTTAGTGATGCGAATAGAACAAGTTAAGTTTGGAATGGCACAACAACTTGAATTGCTCGTCTATGGAGAGAGTTGAGCAATTCCAAAGCATCAAAGTGGACCGTTGTACTCTATTTTGTGCTCTTAGAATTCTAACATGCTAGTTTAGCATTCGGCAATGTTTCGTAAGGTAATGATGCGAATAGATAAAGTTATGTTTGAAATGGCAGAAAAACGGGAATTGCTCGTCTATGGAAAGAGTTAAGCAATTCCAAAGCATCAAAGTGGACCTTTGTACTCCATTTTGTGCTCTTAGAAGCCTAACTTGCTAGTTTAGCTTTCGCGCAAAGTTTTGTAAGTGAAAGATGCGAATAGACCAAGTTATGTGTGAAGTTGAACAAAAATGTGAATTGCTCGTCTATGGAGAGAGTTGAGCAATTCCAAAGCATCAAAGTGGACCGTTGTACTCTATTTTGTGCTCTTAGAATTCTAACTTGCTAGTTTAGCATTCGGCAATGTTTCGTAAGTGAATGATGCGAATAGAACGAGTTATGTTTGAAATGGCAGAAAAACGGGAATTGCTCGTCTATGGAAAGAGTTAAGCAATTCCAAAGCATCAAAGTGGACCTTTGTACTCCATTTTGTGCTCTTAGAAGCCTAACTTGCTAGTTTAGCTTTCGCGCAAAGTTTTGTAAGTGAAAGATGCGAATAGACCAAGTTATGTGTGAAGTTGAACAAAAATGTGAATTGCTCGTCTATGGAGAGAGTTGAGCAATTCCAAAGCATCAAAGTGGACCGTTTTTACTCTATTTTGTGCTCTTGAATTCTAACTTGCTAGTTTATCGTTCGGCAATGTTTCGTAAGTTAGCGATGCGAATAGAGCAAGTTATGTTTGAAATGGCACAAAAACATGAATTGCTCGTCTATGGAGAGAGTTGAGCAATTCCTAAGCATCAAAGTGGACGGTTGTGCCCTATTTTGTGCTCTTAGAAGTCTAACTTGCTAGTTTAGCATTCATGCAATGTTTCATAAGTTAAAGATGCGAATAGACAACGTTATGTTTGAATTGGCACAAAAATATGAATGGGTCGTCTATGGAGAGAGTTGAGCAACTCCAAAGTATCAAAGTGGACCGTTGTACCCTATTTTGTGCTCTTAGAAGTCTAACTTGCTAGTTTAGCATTCGGCAATGTTTCGTAAGGTAATGATGCGAATAGATAAAGTTATGTTTGAAATGGCACAAAAACGGGAATTTCTCGTCTATGCAAAGAGTTGAGCAATTCAAAAGCATCAAAGTGGACCGTTGTACTCCATTTTGTGCTCTTTGAAGCCTAACTTGCTAGTTTAGCTTTCGTGCAACGTTTCGTAAGTGAAAGATGCGAATAGACCAAGTTATGTGTGAAGTTGAACAAAAATGTGAATTGCTCGTCTATGCAGAGAGTTGAGCAATTCCAAAGCATCAAAGTGGACCGTTGTACTCTATTTTGTGCTCTTAGAATTCTAACTTGCTAGTTTAGCATTCGGCAATGTTTCGTAAGTTAATGATGCGAATAGAACGAGTTATGTTTGAAATGGCAGAAAAACGGGAATTGCTCGTCTATGGAAAGAGTTAAGCAATTCCAAAGCATCAAAGTGGAACTTTGTACTCCATTTTGTGCTCTTAGAAGCCTAACTTGCTAGTTTAGCTTTCGCGCAAAGTTTTGTAAGTGAAAGATGCGAATAGACCAAGTTATGTGTGAAGTTGAACAAAAATGTGAATTGCTCGTCTATGGAGAGAGTTGAGCAATTCCAAAGCATCAAAGTGGACCATTGTACTCTATTTTGTGCTCTTAGAAGTCTAACTTGCTAGTTTAGCGTTCCGCGATGTTTCATAAGTCAAAGAAGTGAATAGACCAAGTTATGTTTGAAATGGCACAAAAACATGAATTACTCGTCTATGGAGAGAGTTGAGCAATTCTGAACCGTCAAAGTGGACCGTTGTACTCAATTTAGTGTCCTTCGAAGTCTTACATGCTAGTTTAGCCTTCGTGCAATGTTTCGTAAGGTAAAGATGCGAATAGATCAAGTAATGTTTGAAATTGCACAAAAACGTGTAAATCTCGTCGATGGAGAGTGTTCATCAATTCCAAAGCATCAAAGTGGTCCGTTGTACTCTATTTAGTCTCCTTCGAAGTATAACATGCTAGTTTAGCCTTCGTGCAATGTTTCATAAGGTAAAGATGCGAATAGATCAAGTAACGTTTGAAATTGCACGAAAACGTGTAAATCCCGTCGATGGAGAGTGTTGAGCAATTTCAAAGCATCAAAGTGGACCGTTGTACTCTATTTTTTGGTCTTAGAAGTCTAACTTGCTAGTTTATCGTTCGGCAACGTTTCGTAAGTTAGTGATGCGAATAGAACAAGTTAAGTTTGGAATGGCACAACAACATGAATTGCTCGTCTATGGAGAGAATTGAGCAATTCCAAAGCATCAAAGTGGACCGTTGTACTCTATTTTGTGCTCTTAGAATTCTAACTTGCTAGTTTAGCGTTCGGCAATGTTTCGTAAGTGAATGATGCGAATAGAACAAGTTATGCTTGAAATGGCACAAAAATGGGAATTGCTCGTCTACGGAAAGAGTTGAGCAATTCCAAAGCATCAAAGTGGACCGTTGTACTCTATTTTGTGCTCTTAGAAGCCTAACTTGCTAGTTTAGCTTTCGTGCAACGTTTCGTAAGTTAAAGATGCGAATATACCAAGTTATGTGTGAAGTTGCACAAAAACGTGAATTGCTCGTCTATGGAGAGAGTTGACCAAGTCGAAAGCATCTAAGTGGATCGTTGTACTCTATTTAGGGTTCTTCGAAGTCTAACATGCTAGTTTAGCCTTCGTGCAATGTTTCGTCAGGTGAAAGATGTGAATAGACCAAGGTATGTTTGAAATCGCACAAAGACGAGGAAAGCTCATCCATGGAGAGAGTTGAGCCATTCCAAAGCATCAAAGTGGACCATTGCGCTCTATTTAGTGTTCTTAGAAGTTGAACATCCTAGTTCAGCCTTCGTGCACGGTTTCGAGGGGTAAGGATGCGCATAGACCAAGTTATGTTGAAATTGAACAAAAACATGAAAGGCTTGTCTATGGAGAGAATTGAGCATTCTCAAAGCGTCAAAGTGGACCATTGTTCTCTATTTAGTGTTCTTAGAAGTCTAACATGCTCGTTTAGCCTTCGTGCAAGGTTTCGTGCGGTAAAGACGCGAATAGAGCAAGTTATGTTGAAATTGCACAAAAACGTGTAAATCTCGTCGATGGAGAGTGTTGAGCAATTCTAAAGCATCAAAGTGGACCGTTGTACTCTATTTAGTGTTCTTAGAGTCCAATTTGCTAGTTTAGATTTTGTGCAACGTTTCGTAAGTTAAAGATGTGAATAGACCAAGTAATGTTTGAAATGGCACAAAAACGTGAATCACTCGTCTATGGTGAGAATTGAGCAATTCGAAAGCATCAAAATTGACCGTTGTACTCTAGTTTGTGCTCTTATAAGTCTAACTTGCTAGTTTAGCATTCGACAACGTTTCGTAAGTTAAAGATGCGAATAGAATAAGTTACGTTTAAATTGGCACAAAAATGTGAATTGCTCGTCTATGGAGAGAGTTCAGAAATTCCAAAGGATCAAAGTGGACCATTGTACTCTATTTTGTGCTCTTAGAACTCTAACTTGCTAGTTTAGCGTTCCGCGATGTTTCATAAGTCAAAGAAGCGAATAGACCAAGTTATGTTTGAAATGGCACAAAAACATGAATTACTCGTCTATGGAGAGAGTTGAGCAATTACGAACCGTCAAAGTGGACCGTTGTACTCGATTTAGTGTCCTTCGAAGTCTTACATGCTAGTTTAGCCTTCGTGCAATGTTTTGCAAGGTAAAGATGCGAATAGATCAAGTAATGTTTGAAATTGCACAAAAACGTGTAAATCTCATCGATGGAGAGTGTTCATCAATTCCAAAGCATCAAAGTGGTCCGTTGTACTCTATTTAGTGTCCTTCGAAGTCTAACATGCTAGTTTGGCCTTCGTGCAATGTTTCATAAGGTAAAGATGCGAATAGATCAAGTAATGTTTGAAATTGCACGAAAACGTGTAAATCCCGTCGATGGAGAGTGTTGAGCAATTCCAAAGCATCAAAGTGGACCGTTTTACTCTATTTTTTGGTCTTAGAAGTCTAACTTGCTAGTTTATCGTTCGGCAACGTTTCGTAAGTTAGTGATGCGAATAGAACAAGTTAAGTTTGGAATGGCACAACAACTTGAATTGCTCGTCTATGGAGAGAGTTGAGCAATTCCAAAGCATCAAAGTGGACCGTTGTACTCTATTTTGTGCTCTTAGAATTCTAACATGCTAGTTTAGCATTCGGCAATGTTTCGTAAGGTAATGATGCGAATAGATAAAGTTATGTTTGAAATGGCAGAAAAACGGGAATTGCTCGTCTATGGAAAGAGTTAAGCAATTCCAAAGCATCAAAGTGGACCTTTGTACTCCATTTTGTGCTCTTAGAAGCCTAACTTGCTAGTTTAGCTTTCGCGCAAAGTTTTGTAAGTGAAAGATGCGAATAGACCAAGTTATGTGTGAAGTTGAACAAAAATGTGAATTGCTCGTCTATGGAGAGAGTTGAGCAATTCCAAAGCATCAAAGTGGACCGTTGTACTCTATTTTGTGCTCTTAGAATTCTAACTTGCTAGTTTAGCATTCGGCAATGTTTCGTAAGTGAATGATGCGAATAGAACGAGTTATGTTTGAAATGGCAGAAAAACGGGAATTGCTCGTCTATGGAAAGAGTTAAGCAATTCCAAAGCATCAAAGTGGACCTTTGTACTCCATTTTGTGCTCTTAGAAGCCTAACTTGCTAGTTTAGCTTTCGCGCAAAGTTTTGTAAGTGAAAGATGCGAATAGACCAAGTTATGTGTGAAGTTGAACAAAAATGTGAATTGCTCGTCTATGGAGAGAGTTGAGCAATTCCAAAGCATCAAAGTGGACCATTGTACTCTATTTTGTGCTCTTAGAAGTCTAACTTGCTAGTTTAGCGTTCCGCGATGTTTCATAAGTCAAAGAAGTGAATAGACCAAGTTATGTTTGAAATGGCACAAAAACATGAATTACTCGTCTATGGAGAGAGTTGAGCAATTCTGAACCGTCAAAGTGGACCGTTGTACTCAATTTAGTGTCCTTCGAAGTCTTACATGCTAGTTTAGCCTTCGTGCAATGTTTCGTAAGGTAAAGATGCGAATAGATCAAGTAATGTTTGAAATTGCACAAAAACGTGTAAATCTCGTCGATGGAGAGTGTTCATCAATTCCAAAGCATCAAAGTGGTCCGTTGTACTCTATTTAGTCTCCTTCGAAGTATAACATGCTAGTTTAGCCTTCGTGCAATGTTTCATAAGGTAAAGATGCGAATAGATCAAGTAACGTTTGAAATTGCACGAAAACGTGTAAATCCCGTCGATGGAGAGTGTTGAGCAATTTCAAAGCATCAAAGTGGACCGTTGTACTCTATTTTTTGGTCTTAGAAGTCTAACTTGCTAGTTTATCGTTCGGCAACGTTTCGTAAGTTAGTGATGCGAATAGAACAAGTTAAGTTTGGAATGGCACAACAACATGAATTGCTCGTCTATGGAGAGAATTGAGCAATTCCAAAGCATCAAAGTGGACCGTTGTACTCTATTTTGTGCTCTTAGAATTCTAACTTGCTAGTTTAGCGTTCGGCAATGTTTCGTAAGTGAATGATGCGAATAGAACAAGTTATGCTTGAAATGGCACAAAAATGGGAATTGCTCGTCTACGGAAAGAGTTGAGCAATTCCAAAGCATCAAAGTGGACCGTTGTACTCTATTTTGTGCTCTTAGAAGCCTAACTTGCTAGTTTAGCTTTCGTGCAACGTTTCGTAAGTTAAAGATGCGAATATACCAAGTTATGTGTGAAGTTGCACAAAAACGTGAATTGCTCGTCTATGGAGAGAGTTGACCAAGTCGAAAGCATCTAAGTGGATCGTTGTACTCTATTTAGGGTTCTTCGAAGTCTAACATGCTAGTTTAGCCTTCGTGCAATGTTTCGTCAGGTGAAAGATGTGAATAGACCAAGGTATGTTTGAAATCGCACAAAGACGAGGAAAGCTCATCCATGGAGAGAGTTGAGCCATTCCAAAGCATCAAAGTGGACCATTGCGCTCTATTTAGTGTTCTTAGAAGTTGAACATCCTAGTTCAGCCTTCGTGCACGGTTTCGAGGGGTAAGGATGCGCATAGACCAAGTTATGTTGAAATTGAACAAAAACATGAAAGGCTTGTCTATGGAGAGAATTGAGCATTCTCAAAGCGTCAAAGTGGACCATTGTTCTCTATTTAGTGTTCTTAGAAGTCTAACATGCTCGTTTAGCCTTCGTGCAAGGTTTCGTGCGGTAAAGACGCGAATAGAGCAAGTTATGTTGAAATTGCACAAAAACGTGTAAATCTCGTCGATGGAGAGTGTTGAGCAATTCTAAAGCATCAAAGTGGACCGTTGTACTCTATTTAGTGTTCTTAGAGTCCAATTTGCTAGTTTAGATTTTGTGCAACGTTTCGTAAGTTAAAGATGTGAATAGACCAAGTAATGTTTGAAATGGCACAAAAACGTGAATCACTCGTCTATGGTGAGAATTGAGCAATTCGAAAGCATCAAAATTGACCGTTGTACTCTAGTTTGTGCTCTTATAAGTCTAACTTGCTAGTTTAGCATTCGACAACGTTTCGTAAGTTAAAGATGCGAATAGAATAAGTTACGTTTAAATTGGCACAAAAATGTGAATTGCTCGTCTATGGAGAGAGTTCAGAAATTCCAAAGGATCAAAGTGGACCATTGTACTCTATTTTGTGCTCTTAGAACTCTAACTTGCTAGTTTAGCGTTCCGCGATGTTTCATAAGTCAAAGAAGCGAATAGACCAAGTTATGTTTGAAATGGCACAAAAACATGAATTACTCGTCTATGGAGAGAGTTGAGCAATTACGAACCGTCAAAGTGGACCGTTGTACTCGATTTAGTGTCCTTCGAAGTCTTACATGCTAGTTTAGCCTTCGTGCAATGTTTTGCAAGGTAAAGATGCGAATAGATCAAGTAATGTTTGAAATTGCACAAAAACGTGTAAATCTCATCGATGGAGAGTGTTCATCAATTCCAAAGCATCAAAGTGGTCCGTTGTACTCTATTTAGTGTCCTTCGAAGTCTAACATGCTAGTTTGGCCTTCGTGCAATGTTTCATAAGGTAAAGATGCGAATAGATCAAGTAATGTTTGAAATTGCACGAAAACGTGTAAATCCCGTCGATGGAGAGTGTTGAGCAATTCCAAAGCATCAAAGTGGACCGTTTTACTCTATTTTTTGGTCTTAGAAGTCTAACTTGCTAGTTTATCGTTCGGCAACGTTTCGTAAGTTAGTGATGCGAATAGAACAAGTTAAGTTTGGAATGGCACAACAACTTGAATTGCTCGTCTATGGAGAGAGTTGAGCAATTCCAAAGCATCAAAGTGGACCGTTGTACTCTATTTTGTGCTCTTAGAATTCTAACATGCTAGTTTAGCATTCGGCAATGTTTCGTAAGGTAATGATGCGAATAGATAAAGTTATGTTTGAAATGGCAGAAAAACGGGAATTGCTCGTCTATGGAAAGAGTTAAGCAATTCCAAAGCATCAAAGTGGACCTTTGTACTCCATTTTGTGCTCTTAGAAGCCTAACTTGCTAGTTTAGCTTTCGCGCAAAGTTTTGTAAGTGAAAGATGCGAATAGACCAAGTTATGTGTGAAGTTGAACAAAAATGTGAATTGCTCGTCTATGGAGAGAGTTGAGCAATTCCAAAGCATCAAAGTGGACCGTTGTACTCTATTTTGTGCTCTTAGAATTCTAACTTGCTAGTTTAGCATTCGGCAATGTTTCGTAAGTGAATGATGCGAATAGAACGAGTTATGTTTGAAATGGCAGAAAAACGGGAATTGCTCGTCTATGGAAAGAGTTAAGCAATTCCAAAGCATCAAAGTGGACCTTTGTACTCCATTTTGTGCTCTTAGAAGCCTAACTTGCTAGTTTAGCTTTCGCGCAAAGTTTTGTAAGTGAAAGATGCGAATAGACCAAGTTATGTGTGAAGTTGAACAAAAATGTGAATTGCTCGTCTATGGAGAGAGTTGAGCAATTCCAAAGCATCAAAGTGGACCGTTTTTACTCTATTTTGTGCTCTTGAATTCTAACTTGCTAGTTTATCGTTCGGCAATGTTTCGTAAGTTAGCGATGCGAATAGAGCAAGTTATGTTTGAAATGGCACAAAAACATGAATTGCTCGTCTATGGAGAGAGTTGAGCAATTCCTAAGCATCAAAGTGGACGGTTGTGCCCTATTTTGTGCTCTTAGAAGTCTAACTTGCTAGTTTAGCATTCATGCAATGTTTCATAAGCTAAAGATGCGAATAGACAACGTTATGTTTGAATTGGCACAAAAATATGAATGGGTCGTCTATGGAGAGAGTTGAGCAACTCCAAAGTATCAAAGTGGACCGTTGTACCCTATTTTGTGCTCTTAGAAGTCTAACTTGCTAGTTTAGCATTCGGCAATGTTTCGTAAGGTAATGATGCGAATAGATAAAGTTATGTTTGAAATGGCACAAAAACGGGAATTTCTCGTCTATGCAAAGAGTTGAGCAATTCAAAAGCATCAAAGTGGACCGTTGTACTCCATTTTGTGCTCTTTGAAGCCTAACTTGCTAGTTTAGCTTTCGTGCAACGTTTCGTAAGTGAAAGATGCGAATAGACCAAGTTATGTGTGAAGTTGAACAAAAATGTGAATTGCTCGTCTATGCAGAGAGTTGAGCAATTCCAAAGCATCAAAGTGGACCGTTGTACTCTATTTTGTGCTCTTAGAATTCTAACATGCTAGTTTAGCATTCGGCAATGTTTCGTAAGGTAATGATGCGAATAGATAAAGTTATGTTTGAAATGGCAGAAAAACGGGAATTGCTCGTCTATGGAAAGAGTTAAGCAATTCCAAAGCATCAAAGTGGACCTTTGTACTCCATTTTGTGCTCTTAGAAGCCTAACTTGCTAGTTTAGCTTTCGCGCAAAGTTTTGTAAGTGAAAGATGCGAATAGACCAAGTTATGTGTGAAGTTGAACAAAAATGTGAATTGCTCGTCTATGGAGAGAGTTGAGCAATTCCAAAGCATCAAAGTGGACCGTTGTACTCTATTTTGTGCTCTTAGAATTCTAACTTGCTAGTTTAGCATTCGGCAATGTTTCGTAAGTGAATGATGCGAATAGAACGAGTTATGTTTGAAATGGCAGAAAAACGGGAATTGCTCGTCTATGGAAAGAGTTAAGCAATTCCAAAGCATCAAAGTGGACCTTTGTACTCCATTTTGTGCTCTTAGAAGCCTAACTTGCTAGTTTAGCTTTCGCGCAAAGTTTTGTAAGTGAAAGATGCGAATAGACCAAGTTATGTGTGAAGTTGAACAAAAATGTGAATTGCTCGTCTATGGAGAGAGTTGAGCAATTCCAAAGCATCAAAGTGGACCGTTTTTACTCTATTTTGTGCTCTTGAATTCTAACTTGCTAGTTTATCGTTCGGCAATGTTTCGTAAGTTAGCGATGCGAATAGAGCAAGTTATGTTTGAAATGGCACAAAAACATGAATTGCTCGTCTATGGAGAGAGTTGAGCAATTCCTAAGCATCAAAGTGGACGGTTGTGCCCTATTTTGTGCTCTTAGAAGTCTAACTTGCTAGTTTAGCATTCATGCAATGTTTCATAAGTTAAAGATGCGAATAGACAACGTTATGTTTGAATTGGCACAAAAATATGAATGGGTCGTCTATGGAGAGAGTTGAGCAACTCCAAAGTATCAAAGTGGACCGTTGTACCCTATTTTGTGCTCTTAGAAGTCTAACTTGCTAGTTTAGCATTCGGCAATGTTTCGTAAGGTAATGATGCGAATAGATAAAGTTATGTTTGAAATGGCACAAAAACGGGAATTTCTCGTCTATGCAAAGAGTTGAGCAATTCAAAAGCATCAAAGTGGACCGTTGTACTCCATTTTGTGCTCTTTGAAGCCTAACTTGCTAGTTTAGCTTTCGTGCAACGTTTCGTAAGTGAAAGATGCGAATAGACCAAGTTATGTGTGAAGTTGAACAAAAATGTGAATTGCTCGTCTATGCAGAGAGTTGAGCAATTCCAAAGCATCAAAGTGGACCGTTGTACTCTATTTTGTGCTCTTAGAATTCTAACTTGCTAGTTTAGCATTCGGCAATGTTTCGTAAGTGAATGATGCGAATAGAACGAGTTATGTTTGAAATGGCAGAAAAACGGGAATTGCTCGTCTATGGAAAGAGTTAAGCAATTCCAAAGCATCAAAGTGGACCTTTGTACTCCATTTTGTGCTCTTAGAAGCCTAACTTGCTAGTTTAGCTTTCGCGCAAAGTTTTGTAAGTGAAAGATGCGAATAGACCAAGTTATGTGTGAAGTTGAACAAAAATGTGAATTGCTCGTCTATGGAGAGAGTTGAGCAATTCCAAAGCATCAAAGTGGACCGTTGTACTCTATTTTGTGCTCTTAGAATTCTAACTTGCTAGTTTAGCATTCGGCAATGTTTCGTAAGTGAATGATGCGAATAGAACGAGTTATGTTTGAAATGGCAGAAAAACGGGAATTGCTCGTCTATGGAAAGAGTTAAGCAATTCCAAAGCATCAAAGTGGACCTTTGTACTCCATTTTGTGCTATTAGAAGCCTAACTTGCTAGTTTAGCTTTCGCGCAAAGTTTTGTAAGTGAAAGATGCGAATAGACCAAGTTATGTGTGAAGTTGAACAAAAATGTGAATTGCTCGTCTATGGAGAGAGTTGAGCAATTCCAAAGCATCAAAGTGGACCGTTTTTACTCTATTTTGTGCTCTTGAATTCTAACTTGCTAGTTTATCGTTCGGCAATGTTTCGTAAGTTAGCGATGCGAATAGAGCAAGTTATGTTTGAAATGGCACAAAAACATGAATTGCTCGTCTATGGAGAGAGTTGAGCAATTCCTAAGCATCAAAGTGGACGGTTGTGCCCTATTTTGTGCTCTTAGAAGTCTAACTTGCTAGTTTAGCATTCATGCAATGTTTCATAAGTTAAAGATGCGAATAGACAACGTTATGTTTGAATTGGCACAAAAATATGAATGGGTCGTCTATGGAGAGAGTTGAGCAACTCCAAAGTATCAAAGTGGACCGTTGTACCCTATTTTGTGCTCTTAGAAGTCTAACTTGCTAGTTTAGCATTCGGCAATGTTTCGTAAGGTAATGATGCGAATAGATAAAGTTATGTTTGAAATGGCACAAAAACGGGAATTTCTCGTCTATGCAAAGAGTTGAGCAATTCAAAAGCATCAAAGTGGACCGTTGTACTCCATTTTGTGCTCTTTGAAGCCTAACTTGCTAGTTTAGCTTTCGTGCAACGTTTCGTAAG
This sequence comes from Tripterygium wilfordii, assembly GCF_013401445.1. Classification (NCBI taxonomy): domain Eukaryota; kingdom Viridiplantae; phylum Streptophyta; class Magnoliopsida; order Celastrales; family Celastraceae; genus Tripterygium; species Tripterygium wilfordii. The sequence continues at coordinate 5,807,182 of NC_052250.1, forward strand.
TGAAAGATGCGAATAGACCAAGTTATGTGTGAAGTTGAACAAAAATGTGAATTGCTCGTCTATGGAGAGAGTTGAGCAATTCCAAAGCATCAAAGTGGACCGTTGTACTCTATTTTGTGCTCTTAGAATTCTAACTTGCTAGTTTAGCATTCGGCAATGTTTCGTAAGTTAATGATGCGAATAGAACGAGTTATGTTTGAAATGGCAGAAAAACGGGAATTGCTCGTCTATGGAAAGAGTTAAGCAATTCCAAAGCATCAAAGTGGAACTTTGTACTCCATTTTGTGCTCTTAGAAGCCTAACTTGCTAGTTTAGCTTTCGCGCAAAGTTTTGTAAGTGAAAGATGCGAATAGACCAAGTTATGTGTGAAGTTGAACAAAAATGTGAATTGCTCGTCTATGGAGAGAGTTGAGCAATTCCAAAGCATCAAAGTGGACCGTTTTTACTCTATTTTGTGCTCTTAGAATTCTAACTTGCTAGTTTATCGTTCGGCAATGTTTCGTAAGTTAGCGATGCAAATAGAGCAAGTTATGTTTGAAATGGCACAAAAACATGAATTGCTCGTCTATGGAGAGAGTTGAGCAATTCCTAAGCATCAAAGTGGACGGTTGTGCCCTATTTTGTGCTCTTAGAAGTCTAACTTGCTAGTTTAGCATTCATGCAATGTTTCATAAGTTAAAGATGCGAATAGACAACGTTATGTTTGAATTGGCACAAAAATATGAATGGGTCGTCTATGGAGAGAGTTGAGCAACTCCAAAGTATCAAAGTGGACCGTTGTACCCTATTTTGTGCTCTTAGAAGTCTAACTTGCTAGTTTAGCATTCGGCAATGTTTCGTAAGGTAATGATGCGAATAGATAAAGTTATGTTTGAAATGGCACAAAAACGGGAATTTCTCGTCTATGCAAAGAGTTGAGCAATTCAAAAGCATCAAAGTGGACCGTTGTACTCCATTTTGTGCTCTTTGAAGCCTAACTTGCTAGTTTAGCTTTCGTGCAACGTTTCTTAAGTGAAAGATGCGAATAGACCAAGTTATGTGTGAAGTTGAACAAAAATGTGAATTGCTCGTCTATGGAGAGAGTTGAGCAATTCCAAAGCATCAAAGTGGACCGTTGTACTCTATTTTGTGCTCTTAGAATTCTAACTTGCTAGTTTAGCATTCGGCAATGTTTCGTAAGTTAATGATGCGAATAGAACGAGTTATGTTTGAAATGGCAGAAAAACGGGAATTGCTCGTCTATGGAAAGAGTTAAGCAATTCCAAAGCATCAAAGTGGAACTTTGTACTCCATTTTGTGCTCTTAGAAGCCTAACTTGCGAGTTTAGCTTTCGCGCAAAGTTTTGTAAGTGAAAGATGCGAATAGACCAAGTTATGTGTGAAGTTGAACAAAAATGTGAATTGCTCGTCTATGGAGAGAGTTGAGCAATTCCAAAGCATCAAAGTGGACCGTTTTTACTCTATTTTGTGCTCTTAGAATTCTAACTTGCTAGTTTATCGTTCGGCAATGTTTCGTAAGTTAGCGATGCAAATAGAGCAAGTTATGTTTGAAATGGCACAAAAACATGAATTGCTCGTCTATGGAGAGAGTTGAGCAATTCCTAAGCATCAAAGTGGACGGTTGTGCCCTATTTTGTGCTCTTAGAAGTCTAACTTGCTAGTTTAGCATTCATGCAATGTTTCATAAGTTAAAGATGCGAATAGACAACGTTATGTTTGAATTGGCACAAAAATATGAATGGGTCGTCTATGGAGAGAGTTGAGCAACTCCAAAGTATCAAAGTGGACCGTTGTACCCTATTTTGTGCTCTTAGAAGTCTAACTTGCTAGTTTAGCATTCGGCAATGTTTCGTAAGGTAATGATGCGAATAGATAAAGTTATGTTTGAAATGGCACAAAAACGGGAATTTCTCGTCTATGGAAAGAGTTGAGCAATTCAAAAGCATCAAAGTGGACCGTTGTACTCCATTTTGTGCTCTTTGAAGCCTAACTTGCTAGTTTAGCTTTCATGCAACGTTTCGTAAGTGAAAGATGCGAATAGACCAAGTTATGTGTGAAGTTGAACAAAAATGTGAATTGCTCGTCTATGGAGACAGTTGAGCAATTCCAAAGCATCAAAGTGGACCGTTGTACTCTATTTTGTGCTCTTAGAATTCTAACTTGCTAGTTTAGCATTCGGCAATGTTTCGTAAGTTAATGATGCGAATAGAACGAGTTATGTTTGAAATGGCAGAAAAACGGGAATTGCTCGTCTATGGAAAGAGTTAAGCAATTCCAAAGCATCAAAGTGGAACTTTGTACTCCATTTTGTGCTCTTAGAAGCCTAACTTGCTAGTTTAGCTTTCGCGCAAAGTTTTGTAAGTGAAAGATGCGAATAGACCAAGTTATGTGTGAAGTTGAACAAAAATGTCAATTGCTCGTCTATGGAGAGAGTTGAGCAATTCCAAAGCATCAAAGTGGACCGTTTTTACTCTATTTTGTGCTCTTGAATTCTAACTTGCTAGTTTATCATTCGGCAATGTTTCGTAAGTTAGCGATGCGAATAGAGCAAGTTATGTTTGAAATGGCACAAAAACATGAATTGCTCGTCTATGGAGAGAGTTGAGCAATTCCTAAGCATCAAAGTGGACGGTTGTGCCCTATTTTGTGCTCTTAGAAGTCTAACTTGCTAGTTTAGCATTCATGCAATGTTTCATAAGTTAAAGATGCGAATAGACAACGTTATGTTTGAATTGGCACAAAAATATGAATGGGTCGTCTATGGAGAGAGTTGAGCAACTCCAAAGTATCAAAGTGGACCGTTGTACCCTATTTTGTGCTCTTAGAAGTCTAACTTGCTAGTTTAGCATTCGGCAATGTTTCGTAAGGTAATGATGCGAATAGATAAAGTTATGTTTGAAATGGCACAAAAACGGGAATTTCTCGTCTATGCAAAGAGTTGAGCAATTCAAAAGCATCAAAGTGGACCGTTGTACTCCATTTTGTGCTCTTTGAAGCCTAACTTGCTAGTTTAGCTTTCGTGCAACGTTTCTTAAGTGAAAGATGCGAATAGACCAAGTTATGTGTGAAGTTGAACAAAAATGTGAATTGCTCGTCTATGGAGAGAGTTGAGCAATTCCAAAGCATCAAAGTGGACCGTTGTACTCTATTTTGTGCTCTTAGAATTCTAACTTGCTAGTTTAGCATTCGGCAATGTTTCGTAAGTTAATGATGCGAATAGAACGAGTTATGTTTGAAATGGCAGAAAAACGGGAATTGCTCGTCTATGGAAAGAGTTAAGCAATTCCAAAGCATCAAAGTGGAACTTTGTACTCCATTTTGTGCTCTTAGAAGCCTAACTTGCGAGTTTAGCTTTCGCGCAAAGTTTTGTAAGTGAAAGATGCGAATAGACCAAGTTATGTGTGAAGTTGAACAAAAATGTGAATTGCTCGTCTATGGAGAGAGTTGAGCAATTCCAAAGCATCAAAGTGGACCGTTTTTACTCTATTTTGTGCTCTTAGAATTCTAACTTGCTAGTTTATCGTTCGGCAATGTTTCGTAAGTTAGCGATGCAAATAGAGCAAGTTATGTTTGAAATGGCACAAAAACATGAATTGCTCGTCTATGGAGAGAGTTGAGCAATTCCTAAGCATCAAAGTGGACGGTTGTGCCCTATTTTGTGCTCTTAGAAGTCTAACTTGCTAGTTTAGCATTCATGCAATGTTTCATAAGTTAAAGATGCGAATAGACAACGTTATGTTTGAATTGGCACAAAAATATGAATGGGTCGTCTATGGAGAGAGTTGAGCAACTCCAAAGTATCAAAGTGGACCGTTGTACCCTATTTTGTGCTCTTAGAAGTCTAACTTGCTAGTTTAGCATTCGGCAATGTTTCGTAAGGTAATGATGCGAATAGATAAAGTTATGTTTGAAATGGCACAAAAACGGGAATTTCTCGTCTATGCAAAGAGTTGAGCAATTCAAAAGCATCAAAGTGGACCGTTGTACTCCATTTTGTGCTCTTTGAAGCCTAACTTGCTAGTTTAGCTTTCGTGCAACGTTTCTTAAGTGAAAGATGCGAATAGACCAAGTTATGTGTGAAGTTGAACAAAAATGTGAATTGCTCGTCTATGGAGAGAGTTGAGCAATTCCAAAGCATCAAAGTGGACCGTTGTACTCTATTTTGTGCTCTTAGAATTCTAACTTGCTAGTTTAGCATTCGGCAATGTTTCGTAAGTTAATGATGCGAATAGAACGAGTTATGTTTGAAATGGCAGAAAAACGGGAATTGCTCGTCTATGGAAAGAGTTAAGCAATTCCAAAGCATCAAAGTGGAACTTTGTGCTCCATTTTGTGCTCTTAGAAGCCTAACTTGCGAGTTTAGCTTTCGCGCAAAGTTTTGTAAGTGAAAGATGCGAATAGACCAAGTTATGTGTGAAGTTGAACAAAAATGTGAATTGCTCGTCTATGGAGAGAGTTGAGCAATTCCAAAGCATCAAAGTGGACCGTTTTTACTCTATTTTGTGCTCTTAGAATTCTAACTTGCTAGTTTATCGTTCGGCAATGTTTCGTAAGTTAGCGATGCAAATAGAGCAAGTTATGTTTGAAATGGCACAAAAACATGAATTGCTCGTCTATGGAGAGAGTTGAGCAATTCCTAAGCATCAAAGTGGACGGTTGTGCCCTATTTTGTGCTCTTAGAAGTCTAACTTGCTAGTTTAGCATTCATGCAATGTTTCATAAGTTAAAGATGCGAATAGACAACGTTATGTTTGAATAGGCACAAAAATATGAATGGGTCGTCTATGGAGAGAGTTGAGCAACTCCAAAGTATCAAAGTGGACCGTTGTACCCTATTTTGTGCTCTTAGAAGTCTAACTTGCTAGTTTAGCATTCGGCAATGTTTCGTAAGGTAATGATGCGAATAGATAAAGTTATGTTTGAAATGGCACAAAAACGGGAATTTCTCGTCTATGCAAAGAGTTGAGCAATTCAAAAGCATCAAAGTGGACCGTTGTACTCCATTTTGTGCTCTTTGAAGCCTAACTTGCTAGTTTAGCTTTCATGCAACGTTTCGTAAGTGAAAGATGCGAATAGACCAAGTTATGTGTGAAGTTGAACAAAAATGTGAATTTCTCGTCTATGGAGACAGTTGAGCAATTCCAAAGCATCAAAGTGGACCGTTGTACTCTATTTTGTGCTCTTAGAATTCTAACTTGCTAGTTTAGCATTCGGCAATGTTTCGTAAGTTAATGATGCGAATAGAACGAGTTATGTTTGAAATGGCAGAAAAACGGGAATTGCTCGTCTATGGAAAGAGTTAAGCAATTCCAAAGCATCAAAGTGGAACTTTGTACTCCATTTTGTGCTCTTAGAAGCCTAACTTGCTAGTTTAGCTTTCGCGCAAAGTTTTGTAAGTGAAAGATGCGAATAGACCAAGTTATGTGTGAAGTTGAACAAAAATGTGAATTGCTCGTCTATGGAGAGAGTTGAGCAATTCCAAAGCATCAAAGTGGACCGTTTTTACTCTATTTTGTGCTCTTAGAATTCTAACTTGCTAGTTTATCGTTCGGCAATGTTTCGTAAGTTAGCGATGCGAATAGAGCAAGTTATGTTTGAAATGGCACAAAAACATGAATTGCTCGTCTATGGAGAGAGTTGAGCAATTCCTAAGCATCAAAGTGGACGGTTGTGCCCTACTTTGTGCTCTTAGAAGTCTAACTTGCTAGTTTAGCATTCATGCAATGTTTCATAAGTTAAAGATGCGAATAGACAACGTTATGTTTGAATTGGCACAAAAATATGAATGGGTCGTCTATGGAGAGAGTTGAGCAACTCCAAAGTATCAAAGTGGACCGTTGTACCCTATTTTGTGCTCTTAGAAGTCTAACTTGCTAGTTTAGCATTCGGCAATGTTTCGTAAGGTAATGATGCGAATAGATATAGTTATATTTGAAATGGCACAAAAACGGGAATTTCTCGTCTATGCAAAGAGTTGAGCAATTCAAAAGCATCAAAGTGGACCGTTGTACTCCATTTTGTGCTCTTTGAAGCCTAACTTGCTAGTTTAGCTTTCGTGCAACGTTTCGTAAGTGAAAGATGCGAATAGACCAAGTTATGTGTGAAGTTGAACAAAAATGTGAATTGCTCGTCTATGGAGAGAGTTGAGCAATTCCAAAGCATCAAAGTGGACCGTTGTACTCTATTTTGTGCTCTTAGAATTCTAACTTGCTAGTTTAGCATTCGGCAATGTTTCGTAAGTTAATGATGCGAATAGAACGAGTTATGTTTGAAATGGCAGAAAAACGGGAATTGCTCGTCTATGGAAAGAGTTAAGCAATTCCAAAGCATCAAAGTGGAACTTTGTACTCCATTTTGTGCTCTTAGAAGCCTAACTTGCTAGTTTAGCTTTCGCGCAAAGTTTTGTAAGTGAAAGATGCGAATAGACCAAGTTATGTGTGAAGTTGAACAAAAATGTGAATTGCTCGTCTATGGAGAGAGTTGAGCAATTCCAAAGCATCAAAGTGGACCGTTTTTACTCTATTTTGTGCTCTTAGAATTCTAACTTGCTAGTTTATCGTTCGGCAATGTTTCGTAAGTTAGCGATGCGAATAGAGCAAGTTATGTTTGAAATGGCACAAAAACATGAATTGCTCGTCTATGGAGAGAGTTGAGCAATTCCTAAGCATCAAAGTGGACGGTTGTGCCCTACTTTGTGCTCTTAGAAGTCTAACTTGCTAGTTTAGCATTTCATGCAATGTTTCATAAGTTAAAGATGCGAATAGACAACGTTATGTTTGAATTGGCACAAAAATATGAATGGGTCGTCTATGGAGAGAGTTGAGCAACTCCAAAGTATCAAAGTGGACCGTTGTACCCTATTTTGTGCTCTTAGAAGTCTAACTTGCTAGTTTAGCATTCGGCAATGTTTCATAAGGTAATGATGCGAATAGATAAAGTTATGTTTGAAATGGCACAAAAACGGGAATTTCTCGTCTATGCAAAGAGTTGAGCAATTCAAAAGCATCAAAGTGGACTGTTGTACTCCATTTTGTGCTCTTTGAAGCCTAACTTGCTAGTTTAGCTTTCGTGCAACGTTTCGTAAGTGAAAGATGCGAATAGACCAAGTTATGTGTGAAGTTGAACAAAAATGTGAATTGCTCGTCTATGGAGAGAGTTGAGCAATTCCAAAGCATCAAAGTGGACCGTTGTACTCTATTTTGTGCTCTTAGAATTCTAACTTGCTAGTTTAGCATTCGGCAATGTTTCGTAAGTTAATGATGCGAATAGAACGAGTTATGTTTGAAATGGCAGAAAAACGGGAATTGCTCGTCTATGGAAAGAGTTAAGCAATTCCAAAGCATCAAAGTGGAACTTTGTACTCCATTTTGTGCTCTTAGAAGCCTAACTTGCTAGTTTAGCTTTCGCGCAAAGTTTTGTAAGTGAAAGATGCGAATAGACCAAGTTATGTGTGAAGTTGAACAAAAATGTGAATTGCTCGTCTATGGAGAGAGTTGAGCAATTCCAAAGCATCAAAGTGGACCGTTTTTACTCTATTTTGTGCTCTTAGAATTCTAACTTGCTAGTTTATCGTTCGGCAATGTTTCGTAAGTTAGCGATGCGAATAGAGCAAGTTATGTTTATGCACAAAAACATGAATTGCTCGTCTATGGAGAGAGTTGAGCAATTCCTAAGCATCAAAGTGGACGGTTGTGCCCTATTTTGTGCTCTTAGAAGTCTAACTTGCTAGTTTAGCATTCATGCAATGTTTCATAAGTTAAAGATGCGAATAGACAACGTTATGTTTGAATTGGCACAAAAATATGAATGGGTCGTCTATGGATAGAGTTGAGCAACTCCAAAGTATCAAAGTGGACCGTTGTACCCTATTTTGTGCTCTTAGAAGTCTAACTTGCTAGTTTAGCATTCGGCAATGTTTCGTAAGGTAATGATGCGAATAGATAAAGTTATGTTTGAAATGGCACAAAAACGGGAATTTCTCGTCTATGCAAAGAGTTGAGCAATTCAAAAGCATCAAAGTGGACCGTTGTACTCCATTTTGTGCTCTTTGAAGCCTAACTTGCTAGTTTAGCCTTTCGTGCAACGTTTCGTAAGTGAAAGATGCGAATAGACCAAGTTATGTGTGAAGTTGAACAAAAATGTGAATTGCTCGTCTATGGAGAGAGTTGAGCAATTCCAAAGCATCAAAGTGGACCGTTGTACTCTATTTTGTGCTCTTAGAATTCTAACTTGCTAGTTTAGCATTCGGCAATGTTTCGTAAGTTAATGATGCGAATAGAACGAGTTATGTTTGAAATGGCAGAAAAACGGGAATTGCTCGTCTATGGAAAGAGTTAAGCAATTCCAAAGCATCAAAGTGGAACTTTGTACTCCATTTTGTGCTCTTAGAAGCCTAACTTGCTAGTTTAGCTTTCGCGCAAAGTTTTGTAAGTGAAAGATGCGAATAGACCAAGTTATGTGTGAAGTTGAACAAAAATGTGAATTGCTCGTCTATGGAGAGAGTTGAGCAATTCCAAAGCATCAAAGTGGACCGTTTTTACTCTATTTTGTGCTCTTAGAATTCTAACTTGCTAGTTTATCGTTCGGCAATGTTTCGTAAGTTAGCGATGCGAATAGAGCAAGTTATGTTTGAAATGGCACAAAAACATGAATTGCTCGTCTATGGAGAGAGTTGAGCAATTCCTAAGCATCAAAGTGGACGGTTGTGCCCTACTTTGTGCTCTTAGAAGTCTAACTTGCTAGTTTAGCATTCATGCAATGTTTCATAAGTTAAAGATGCGAATAGACAACGTTATGTTTGAATTGGCACAAAAATATGAATGGGTCGTCTATGGAGAGAGTTGAGCAACTCCAAAGTATCAAAGTGGACCGTTGTACCCTATTTTGTGCTCTTAGAAGTCTAACTTGCTAGTTTAGCATTCGGCAATGTTTCGTAAGGTAATGATGCGAATAGATATAGTTATATTTGAAATGGCACAAAAACGGGAATTTCTCGTCTATGCAAAGAGTTGAGCAATTCAAAAGCATCAAAGTGGACCGTTGTACTCCATTTTGTGCTCTTTGAAGCCTAACTTGCTAGTTTAGCTTTCGTGCAACGTTTCGTAAGTGAAAGATGCGAATAGACCAAGTTATGTGTGAAGTTGAACAAAAATGTGAATTGCTCGTCTATGGAGAGAGTTGAGCAATTCCAAAGCATCAAAGTGGACCGTTGTACTCTATTTTGTGCTCTTAGAATTCTAACTTGCTAGTTTAGCATTCGGCAATGTTTCGTAAGTTAATGATGCGAATAGAACGAGTTATGTTTGAAATGGCAGAAAAACGGGAATTGCTCGTCTATGGAAAGAGTTAAGCAATTCCAAAGCATCAAAGTGGAACTTTGTACTCCATTTTGTGCTCTTAGAAGCCTAACTTGCTAGTTTAGCTTTCGCGCAAAGTTTTGTAAGTGAAAGATGCGAATAGACCAAGTTATGTGTGAAGTTGAACAAAAATGTGAATTGCTCGTCTATGGAGAGAGTTGAGCAATTCCAAAGCATCAAAGTGGACCGTTTTTACTCTATTTTGTGCTCTTAGAATTCTAACTTGCTAGTTTATCGTTCGGCAATGTTTCGTAAGTTAGCGATGCGAATAGAGCAAGTTATGTTTGAAATGGCACAAAAACATGAATTGCTCGTCTATGGAGAGAGTTGAGCAATTCCTAAGCATCAAAGTGGACGGTTGTGCCCTACTTTGTGCTCTTAGAAGTCTAACTTGCTAGTTTAGCTTTCATGCAATGTTTCATAAGTTAAAGATGCGAATAGACAACGTTATGTTTGAATTGGCACAAAAATATGAATGGGTCGTCTATGGAGAGAGTTGAGCAACTCCAAAGTATCAAAGTGGACCGTTGTACCCTATTTTGTGCTCTTAGAAGTCTAACTTGCTAGTTTAGCATTCGGCAATGTTTCATAAGGTAATGATGCGAATAGATAAAGTTATGTTTGAAATGGCACAAAAACGGGAATTTCTCGTCTATGCAAAGAGTTGAGCAATTCAAAAGCATCAAAGTGGACTGTTGTACTCCATTTTGTGCTCTTTGAAGCCTAACTTGCTAGTTTAGCTTTCGTGCAACGTTTCGTAAGTGAAAGATGCGAATAGACCAAGTTATGTGTGAAGTTGAACAAAAATGTGAATTGCTCGTCTATGGAGAGAGTTGAGCAATTCCAAAGCATCAAAGTGGACCGTTGTACTCTATTTTGTGCTCTTAGAATTCTAACTTGCTAGTTTAGCATTCGGCAATGTTTCGTAAGTTAATGATGCGAATAGAACGAGTTATGTTTGAAATGGCAGAAAAACGGGAATTGCTCGTCTATGGAAAGAGTTAAGCAATTCCAAAGCATCAAAGTGGAACTTTGTACTCCATTTTGTGCTCTTAGAAGCCTAACTTGCTAGTTTAGCTTTCGCGCAAAGTTTTGTAAGTGAAAGATGCGAATAGACCAAGTTATGTGTGAAGTTGAACAAAAATGTGAATTGCTCGTCTATGGAGAGAGTTGAGCAATTCCAAAGCATCAAAGTGGACCGTTTTTACTCTATTTTGTGCTCTTAGAATTCTAACTTGCTAGTTTATCGTTCGGCAATGTTTCGTAAGTTAGCGATGCGAATAGAGCAAGTTATGTTTGAATGCACAAAAACATGAATTGCTCGTCTATGGAGAGAGTTGAGCAATTCCTAAGCATCAAAGTGGACGGTTGTGCCCTATTTTGTGCTCTTAGAAGTCTAACTTGCTAGTTTAGCATTCATGCAATGTTTCATAAGTTAAAGATGCGAATAGACAACGTTATGTTTGAATTGGCACAAAAATATGAATGGGTCGTCTATGGATAGAGTTGAGCAACTCCAAAGTATCAAAGTGGACCGTTGTACCCTATTTTGTGCTCTTAGAAGTCTAACTTGCTAGTTTAGCATTCGGCAATGTTTCGTAAGGTAATGATGCGAATAGATAAAGTTATGTTTGAAATGGCACAAAAACGGGAATTTCTCGTCTATGCAAAGAGTTGAGCAATTCAAAAGCATCAAAGTGGACCGTTGTACTCCATTTTGTGCTCTTTGAAGCCTAACTTGCTAGTTTAGCCTTTCGTGCAACGTTTCGTAAGTGAAAGATGCGAATAGACCAAGTTATGTGTGAAGTTGAACAAAAATGTGAATTGCTCGTCTATGGAGAGAGTTGAGCAATTCCAAAGCATCAAAGTGGACCGTTGTACTCTATTTTGTGCTCTTAGAATTCTAACTTGCTAGTTTAGCATTCGGCAATGTTTCGTAAGTTAATGATGCGAATAGAACGAGTTATGTTTGAAATGGCAGAAAAACGGGAATTGCTCGTCTATGGAAAGAGTTAAGCAATTCCAAAGCATCAAAGTGGAACTTTGTACTCCATTTTGTGCTCTTAGAAGCCTAACTTGCTAGTTTAGCTTTCGCGCAAAGTTTTGTAAGTGAAAGATGCGAATAGACCAAGTTATGTGTGAAGTTGAACAAAAATGTGAATTGCTCGTCTATGGAGAGAGTTGAGCAATTCCAAAGCATCAAAGTGGACCGTTTTTACTCTATTTTGTGCTCTTAGAATTCTAACTTGCTAGTTTATCGTTCGGCAATGTTTCGTAAGTTAGCGATGCGAATAGGAGCAAGTTATGTTTGAAATGGCACAAAAACATGATTTGCTCGTCTATGGAGAGAGTTGAGCAATTCCTAAGCATCAAAGTGGACGGTTGTGCCCTATTTTGTGCTCTTAGAAGTCTAACTTGCTAGTTTAGCATTCATGCAATGTTTCATAAGTTAAAGATGCGAATAGACAACGTTATGTTTGAATTGGCACAAAAATATGAATGGGTCGTCTATGGAGAGAGTTGAGCAACTCCAAAGGATCAAAGTAGACCGTTGTACCCTATTTTGTGCTCTTAGAAGTCTAACTTGCTAGTTTAGCATTCGGCAATGTTTCGTAAGGTAATGATGCGAATAGATAAAGTTATGTTTGAAATGGCACAAAAACGGGAATTTCTCGTCTATGGAAAGAGTTGAGCAATTCAAAAGCATCAAAGTGGACCGTTGTACTCCATTTTGTGCTCTTTGAAGCCTCACTTGCTAGTTTAGCTTTCGTGCAACGTTTCGTAAGTGACAGATGCGAATAGACCAAGTTATGTGTGAAGTTGAACAAAAATGTGAATTGCTCGTCTATGGAGAGAGTTGAGCAATTCCAAAGCATCAAAGTGGACCGTTGTACTCTATTTTGTGCTCTTAGAATTCTAACTTGCTAGTTTATCATTCGGCAATGTTTCGTAAGTTAATGATGCGAATAGAACGAGTTATGTTTGAAATGGCAGAAAAACGGGAATTGCTCGTCTATGGAAAGAGTTAAGCAATTCCAAAGCATCAAAGTGGACCTTTGTACTCCATTTTGTGCTCTTAGAAGCCTAACTTGCTAGTTTAGCTTTCGCGCAAAGTTTTGTAAGTGAAAGATGCGAATAGACCAAGTTATGTGTGAAGTTGAACAAAAATGTGAATTGCTCGTCTATGGAGAGAGTTGAGCAATTCCAAAGCATCAAAGTGGACCGTTTTTACTCTATTTTGTGCTCTTAGAATTCTAACTTGCTAGTTTATCGTTCGGCAATGTTTCGTAAGTTAGCGATGCGAATAGAGCAAGTTATGTTTGCACAAAAACATGAATTGCTCGTCTATGGAGAGAGTTGAGCAATTCCTAAGCATCAAAGTGGACGGTTGTGCCCTATTTTGTGCTCTTAGAAGTCTAACTTGCTAGTTTAGCATTCATGCAATGTTTCATAAGTTAAAGATGCGAATAGACAACGTTATGTTTGAATTGGCACAAAAATATGAATGGGTCGTCTATGGATAGAGTTGAGCAACTCCAAAGTATCAAAGTGGACCGTTGTACCCTATTTTGTGCTCTTAGAAGTCTAACTTGCTAGTTTAGCATTCGGCAATGTTTCGTAAGGTAATGATGCGAATAGATAAAGTTATGTTTGAAATGGCACAAAAACGGGAATTTCTCGTCTATGCAAAGAGTTGAGCAATTCAAAAGCATCAAAGTGGACCGTTGTACTCCATTTTGTGCTCTTTGAAGCCTAACTTGCTAGTTTAGCTTTCGTGCAACGTTTCGTAAGTGAAAGATGCGAATAGACCAAGTTATGTGTGAAGTTGAACAAAAATGTGAATTGCTCGTCTATGGAGAGAGTTGAGCAATTCCAAAGCATCAAAGTGGACCGTTGTACTCTATTTTGTGCTCTTAGAATTCTAACTTGCTAGTTTAGCATTCGCCAATGTTTCGTAAGTTAATGATGTGAATAGAACGAGTTATGTTTGAAATGGCAGAAAAACGGGAATTGCTCGTCTATGGAAAGAGTTAAGCAATTCCAAAGCATCAAAGTGGAACTTTGTACTCCATTTTGTGCTCTTAGAAGCCTAACTTGCTAGTTTAGCTTTCGCGCAAAGTTTTGTAAGTGAAAGATGCGAATAGACCAAGTTATGTGTGAAGTTGAACAAAAATGTGAATTGCTCGTCTATGGAGAGAGTTGAGCAATTCCAAAGCATCAAAGTGGACCGTTTTTACTCTATTTTGTGCTCTTAGAATTCTAACTTGCTAGTTTATCGTTCGGCAATGTTTCGTAAGTTAGCGATGCGAATAGAGCAAGTTATGTTTGAATGGCACAAAAACATGAATTGCTCGTCTATGGAGAGAGTTGAGCAATTCCTAAGCATCAAAGTGGACGGTTGTGCCCTATTTTGTGCTCTTAGAAGTCTAACTTGCTAGTTTAGCATTCATGCAATGTTTCATAAGTTAAAGATGCGAATAGACAACGTTATGTTTGAATTGGCACAAAAATATGAATGGGTCGTCTATGGAGAGAGTTGAGCAACTCCAAAGTATCAAAGTAGGACCGTTGTACCCTATTTTGTGCTCTTAGAAGTCTAACTTGCTAGTTTAGCATTCGGCAATGTTTCGTAAGGTAATGATGCGAATAGATAAAGTTATGTTTGAAATGGCACAAAAACGGGAATTTCTCGTCTATGGCAAAGAGTTGAGCAATTCAAAAGCATCAAAGTGGACCGTTGTACTCCATTTTGTGCTCTTTGAAGCCTAACTTGCTAGTTTAGCTTTCGTGCAACGTTTCGTAAGTGACAGATGCGAATAGACCAAGTTATGTGTGAAGTTGAACAAAAATGTGAATTGCTCGTCTATGGAGAGAGTTGAGCAATTCCAAAGCATCAAAGTGGACCGTTGTACTCTATTTTGTGCTCTTAGAATTCTAACTTGCTAGTTTAGCATTCGGCAATGTTTCGTAAGTTAATGATGCGAATAGAACGAGTTATGTTTGAAATGGCAGAAAAACGGGAATTGCTCGTCTATGGAAAGAGTTAAGCAATTCCAAAGCATCAAAGTGGAACTTTGTACTCCATTTTGTGCTCTTAGAAGCCTAACTTGCTAGTTTAGCTTTCGCGCAAAGTTTTGTAAGTGAAAGATGCGAATAGACCAAGTTATGTGTGAAGTTGAACAAAAATGTGAATTGCTCGTCTATGGAGAGAGTTGAGCAATTCCAAAGCATCAAAGTGGACCGTTTTTACTCTATTTTGTGCTCTTAGAATTCTAACTTGCTAGTTTATCGTTCGGCAATGTTTCGTAAGTTAGCGATGCGAATGGAGCAAGTTATGTTTGAAATGGCACAAAAACATGATTTGCTCGTCTATGGAGAGAGTTGAGCAATTCCTAAGCATCAAAGTGGACGGTTGTGCCCTATTTTGTGCTCTTAGAAGTCTAACTTGCTAGTTTAGCATTCATGCAATGTTTCATAAGTTAAAGATGCGAATAGACAACGTTATGTTTGAATTGGCACAAAAATATGAATGGGTCGTCTATGGAGAGAGTTGAGCAACTCCAAAGTATCAAAGTAGGACCGTTGTACCCTATTTTGTGCTCTTAGAAGTCTAACTTGCTAGTTTAGCATTCGGCAATGTTTCGTAAGGTAATGATGCGAATAGATAAAGTTATGTTTGAAATGGCACAAAAACGGGAATTTCTCGTCTATGGAAAGAGTTGAGCAATTCAAAAGCATCAAAGTGGACCGTTGTACTCCATTTTGTGCTCTTTGAAGCCTAACTTGCTAGTTTAGCTTTCGTGCAACGTTTCGTAAGTGACAGATGCGAATAGACCAAGTTATGTGTGAAGTTGAACAAAAATGTGAATTGCTCGTCTATGGAGAGAGTTGAGCAATTCCAAAGCATCAAAGTGGACCGTTGTACTCTATTTTGTGCTCTTAGAATTCTAACTTGCTAGTTTAGCATTCGGCAATGTTTCGTAAGTTAATGATGCGAATAGAACGAGTTATGTTTGAAATGGCAGAAAAACGGGAATTGCTCGTCTATGGAAAGAGTTAAGCAATTCCAAAGCATCAAAGTGGACCTTTGTACTCCATTTTGTGCTCTTAGAAGCCTAACTTGCTAGTTTAGCTTTCGCGCAAAGTTTTGTAAGTGAAAGATGCGAATAGACCAAGTTATGTGTGAAGTTGAACAAAAATGTGAATTGCTCGTCTATGGAGAGAGTTGAGCAATTCCAAAGCATCAAAGTGGACCGTTGTACTCTATTTTGTGCTCTTAGAATTCTAACTTGCTAGTTTATCGTTCGGCAATGTTTCGTAAGTTAGCGATGCGAATAGAGCAAGTTATGTTTGAAATGGCACAAACACATGAATTGCTTGTCTATGGAGAGAGTTGAGCAATTCCTAAGCATCAAAGTGGACGGTTGTGCCCTATTTTGTGCTCTTAGAAGTCTAACTTGCTAGTTTAGCATTCATGCAATGTTTCATAAGTTAAAGATGCGAATAGACAACGTTATGTTTGAATTGGCACAAAAATATGAATGGGTCGTCTATGGAGAGAGTTGAGCAACTCCAAAGTATCAAAGTGGACCGTTGTACCCTATTTTGTGCTCTTAGAAGTCTAACTTGCTAGTTTAGCATTCGGCAATGTTTCGTAAGGTAATGATGCGAATAGATAAAGTTATGTTTGAAATGGCACAAAAACGGGAATTTCTCGTCTATGGAAAGAGTTGAGCAATTCAAAAGCATCAAAGTGGACCGTTGTACTCCATTTTGTGCTCTTTGAAGCCTAACTTGCTAGTTTAGCTTTCGTGCAACGTTTCGTAAGTGAAAGATGCGAATAGACCAAGTTATGTGTGAAGTTGAACAAAAATGTGAATTGCTCGTCTATGGAGAGAGTTGAGCAATTCCAAAGCATCAAAGTGGACCGTTGTACTCTATTTTGTGCTCTTAGAATTCTCACTTGCTAGTTTAGCATTCGGCAATGTTTCGTAAGTTAATGATGCGAATAGAACGAGTTATGTTTGAAATGGCAGAAAAACGGGAATTGCTCGTCTATGGAAAGAGTTAAGCAATTCCAAAGAATCAAAGTGGACCTTTGTACTCTATTTAGTGTCCTTCGAAGTCTTACATGCTAGTTTAGCCTTCGCGCAATGTTTCGTAAGGTAAAGATGCGAATAGATCAAGTAAGGCTTGAAATTGCACAAAAACGTGTAACTCTCATCGATGGAGAGTGTTGATCAATTCCAAAGCATCAAAGTGGTTCGTTGTGCCCTATTTAGTGTCCTTCGAAGTCTAACTTGCTAGTTTATCGTTCGGCAATGTTTCGTAAGTTAGCGATGCGAATAGAACAAGTTATGTTTGAAATGGCACAAAAACATGAATTGCTCGTCTATGGAGAGAGTTGAGCAATTCCTAAGCATCAAAGTGGACGGTTGTGCCCTATTTTGTGCTCTTAGAAGTCTAACTTGCTAGTTTAGCATTCATGCAATGTTTCATTAGTTAAAGATGCGAATAGACAACGTTATGTTTGAATTGGCACAAAAATATTAATGGGTCGTCTATGGAGAGAGTTGAGCAACTCCAAAGTATCAAAGTGGACCGTTGTACCCTATTTTGTGCTCTTAGAAGTCTAACTTGCTAGTTTAGCATTCGGCAATGTTTCGTAAGGTAATGATGCGAATAGATAAAGTTATGTTTGAAATGGCACAAAAACGGGAATTTCTCGTCTATGGAAAGAGTTGAGCAATTCAAAAGCATCAAAGTGGACCGTTGTACTCCATTTTGTGCTCTTTGAAGCCTAACTTCCTAGTTTAGCTTTCGTGCAACGTTTCGTAAGTGAAAGATGCGAATAGACCAAGTTATGTGTGAAGTTGAACAAAAATGTGAATTGCTCGTCTATGGAGAGAGTTGAGCAATTCCAAAGCATCAAAGTGGACCGTTGTACTCTATTTTGTGCTCTTAGAATTCTAACTTGCTAGTTTAGCATTCGGCAATGTTTCGTAAGTTAATGATGCGAATAGAACGAGTTATGTTTGAAATGGCAAAAAAACGGGAATTGCTCGTCTATGGAAAGAGTTAAGCAATTCCAAAGCATCAAAGTGGACCTTTGTACTCCATTTTGTGCTCTTAGAAGCCTAACTTGCTAGTTTAGCTTTCGCGCAAAGTTTTGTAAGTGAAAGATGCGAATAGACCAAGTTATGTGTGAAGTTGCACAAAAATGTGAATTGCTCGTCTATGGATAGAGTTGACCAAGTCGAAAGCATCAAAGTGGATCGTTGTACTCTATTTAGGGTTCTTAGAAGTCTAACATGCTAGTTTAGCCTTCGTGCATTGTTTCGTCAGGTAAAAGATGTGAACAGACCAAGGTATGTTTGAAATGGCATAAAAACGAGAAAAGCTCGTCCATGGAGAGAGTTGAGCATTTCCAAAGCGTCAAAGTGGACCATTGTGCACTATTTAGTGTTCTTAGAAGTGTAACATGCTAGTGTAGCCTTCATGCAAGGTTTCGAGCGGTAAAGATGCGAATAGACCAAGTTATGTTGAAATTGCATAAAAATGTGTAAATCTCGCTGATGGAGAGTGTCGAGCAATTTCAAAGCATTAAAGTGGACTGTTGTACTCTATTTTGTGCTCTTATAAGTCTAACTTTCTAGTTTAGTGTTCGACAACGTTTCGTAAGTTAAAGATGCGAATAAAACAAGTTATGTTTAAAATGGCACAAAAACGTCAATCGCTCGTCTACGGAGAGAGTTGAGCATATCCGAAGGATGAAAATGGACCATTGTACTCTATTTTGTGCTCTTAGAAATCTAACCTGCTAGTTTAGCGTTCGGCAACGTTTCGTAAGTCAAAGATGCGAATAGACCAATTTATGTTTGATATGGCACAAAAACGTTAATTCCTCGTCTATGGAGAGAGTTGAGCAATTCCAAAGCATCAAAGTGGACCGTTGTACTCTATTTAGTGTCCTTCGAAGTCTTACATGCTAGTTTAGCCTTCGCGCAATGTTTCGTACGGTAAAGATGCGAATAGATCAAGTAAGGCTTGAAATTGCACAAAAACGTGTAACTCTCATCGATGGAGAGTGTTGATCAATTCCAAAGCATCAAAGTGGTTCGTTGTGCCCTATTTAGTGTCCTTCGAAGTCTAACTTGCTAGTTTATCGTTCGGCAATGTTTCATAAGTTAGCGATGCGAATAGAACAAGTTATGTTTGAAATGGCACAAAAACATGAATTGCTCATCTATGGAGAGAGTTGAGCAATTCCTAAGCATCAAAGTGGACGGTTGTGCCCTATTTTGTGCTCTTAGAAATCTAACTTGCTAGTTTAGCATTCATGCAATGTTTCATAAATTAAAGATGCGAATAGACAACGTTATGTTTGAATTGGCACAAAAATATGAATGGGTCGTCTATGGAGAGAGTTGAGCAACTCCAAAGTATCAAAGTGGACCGTTGTACTCCATTTTGTGCTCTTTGAAGCCTAACTTGCTAGTTTAGCTTTCGTGCAACGTTTCGTAAGTGAAAGATGCGAATAGACCAAGTTATGTGTGAAGTTGAACAAAAATGTGAATTGCTCGTCTATGGAGAGAGTTGACTAAGTCGAAAGCATCAAAGTGGATCGTTGTACTCTATTTAGGGTTCTTAGAAGTCTAACATGCTATTTTAGCCTTCGTGCAATGTTTCGTCAGGTAAAAGATGTGAATACACCAAGGAATGTTTGAAATGGCACAAAAACGAGAAAAGCTCGTCCATGGAGAGAGTTTAGCATTTTCAAAGCATCAAAGTGGACCATTGTGCTCTATTTAGTGTTCTTAGAAGTCTAACATACTAGTTTAGCCTTCGTGCAAGGTTTCGAGGGGTAAGGATTCGAATAGACCGAGTTATGTTGAAATTGCACAAAAACATGAAAAGCTGGTCTATGGAGAGAGTTGAGCATTTCCAAAGCGTCAAAGTGGACCATTGTGCTCTATTTAGTGTTCTTAGAAGTCTAACATGCTAGTGTAGTCTTCGTGCAACGTTTCGAGCGGTAAAGATGCGAATAGACCAAGTTACGTTGAAATTGCACAAAAACGTGTAAATCTCGCAGATGGAGAGTGTCGAGCAATTCCAAAGCATTAAAGTGGACCGTTGTACTCTATTTTGTGCTCTTATATGTCTAACTTGCTAGTTTAGCGTTCGGCAACGTTTCGTAAATTAAAGATGCGAATAGAACAAGTTATGTTTAAAATGGCACAAAAACGTGAATCGCTCGCCGATGGAGAGAGTTGAGCAATTCCAAAGGGTCAAAGTGGACCATTGTACTCTATTTTGTGCTCTTAGAAGTCTAAGTTGCTAGTTCAGCGTTCGGCAACGTTTCGTAAGTCAAAGATGCGAATAGACCAAGTTATGTTTGAAATGGCACAAAAACGTGAATTACTCTTCTATGGAGAGAGTTGAGCAATTCCAAAGCATCAAAGTAGACCGTTGTACTCTATTTTGTGCTCTTATATGTCTAACTTGCTAGTTTAGCGTTCGGCAACGTTTCGTAAATTAAAGATGCGAATAGAACAAGTTATGTTTAAAATGGCACAAAAACGTGAATCGCTCGCCGATGGAGAGAGTTGAGCAATTCCAAAGGGTCAAAGTGGACCATTGTACTCTATTTTGTGCTTTTAGAAGTCTAAGTTGCTAGTTTAGCGTTCGGCAACGTTTCGTAAGTCAAAGATGCGAATAGACCAAGTTATGTTTCAAATGGCACAAAAACATGAATTACTCATCTATGGAGAGAGTTGAGCAATTCCAAAGCATCAAAGTGGACCGTTGTACTCTATTTAGTGTCTTTCGAAGTCTTACACCCTAGTTTAGCCTTCGCAAAATGTTTCGTAAGGTAAAGATGCGAATAGATCAAGTAATACTTGAAATTGCACAAAAACGTGTAAATCTCGTCGATGGAGACTGTTGATAAATTGCAAAGCAGCAAAGTGGTCCTTTGTGCTCTATTTAGTGTCCTTCGACGTCTAACATGCTAGTTTTTTCCTTCGTGCAATGTTTCATAAGGTAATGATGCGAATATATCAAGTAACATTTGAAATTGCACAAAAACGTGTAAATCTCGTCGATGGAGAGTGTTGAGCAATTCCAAAGCATCAAAGTTGACCGTTGTACTCTATTTTGTGGTCACAGAAGTCTAACTTGCTAGTTTATCGTTCGCCAACGTTTCGTTTGTTAGTGATGCGAATAGAACAAGTTACGTTTGAAATCGCACAAAAACATGAATTGCTCATCTATGGAGAGAGTTGAGCAATTCCTAAGCATCAAAGTGGACCTTTGTACTCTATTTTGTGCTCTTATAAGTCTAACTTGCTAGTTTAGCGTTCGATAACGATTCGTAAGTTGAAGATGCGAATAGAACAAGTTATGTTTGAAATGGCACAAAAACGTGAATTACTCATCTATGTAGAGAGTTGAGCAATTCCAAAGCATCAAAGTAGACCGTTGTACTCTATTTTGTGCTCTTAGAAGCCTAACCTGCTAGTTCAGCTTTCGTGCAACGTTTCGTAAGTTAAAGATGCGAATAGACCAAGTTATGTGTGAAGTTGCACAAAAATGTGAATTGCTCGTCTATGGAGAGAGTTAAGCAATTCCAAAGCATCAAAGTAGACCGTTGTACTCTAGTAAGGGTTCTTAGAAGTCTAGCATGCTAGTTTAGCCTTCTTGCAAGGTTTCGAGCGGTAAAGATGCGAATAGACCAAGTTATGTTGAAATTGCACAAAAATGTGCAAATCTCATCGATGGAGAGTGTTGAGCAATTCCATAGCATCAAAGTGGATCATTGTACTCTATTTAGTGTTCTTAGAATTCTACTTTGCTAGTTTAGCTTTCGAGCGACGTTTCGTAAGTTAAAAATGTGAATAGACCAAGTTATGTTTGAAATGGCACAAAAACGTCAATCGCTCGTCTATGGAGAGAATTGAGCAATTCGAACGCATCAAAGTGGACCGTTGTACTCTCTTTAGTGTTCTTAGAAGTCTAACTTGTTAGTTTAGCTTTCGTGCAACGTTTCATAAGTTAAAGATGTGAATATACCAAGTTATGTTTGAAATGGCAAAAAAACGTGAATCGCTCGTCTATGGAGAGAATTGAGCAATTCCAAAGCATCAAAGTGGACCGCTGTACTCTATTTTGTGCTCTTATAAATCTAACTAGCTAGTTTAGCGTTCGGTAATGATTCGTAAGTTGAAGATGCGAATAGAACAAGTTATGCTTGAAATGGCACAAAAACGTGAATTACTCGTCTATGGAGAGAGTTGAGCAATTCCAAAGCATCAAAGTGGACCGTTGTACTCTATTTAGTGTCCTTCAAAGTCTAACATGCTAGTTTAGCCTTCGTGCAATGTTTCATACAGTAAAGATGCGAATAGATAAAGTAATGTTTGAAATTACACAAAAACGTGTAAATCTCGTCCATGGAGAGAGTTGAGCATTTCCAAAGCATCAAAGTGGACCACTGTGATCTATTTAGTGTTCTTAGAAGTCTAGCATGCTAGTTTAGCCTTCGTGCAATGTTTCGTAAGGTAAAGATGCGAATAGATCAAGTAATGTTTGAAAATGCAGAAAAACGTGTAAATCTCGTCGATGGAGAGTGTTGGGCAATTCCAAAGCATCAAAATGGACCGTTGTACTCTATTTAGTATTCTTAGAAGTCTAACTTGCTAGTTTAGCATTCGTGCAACGTTTTGTAAGTTAAAGATGCGAATAGGCCATGTTATGTTTGAATTGGCACAAAAATGTGAATGGCTCGTCTATGGAGAGAGTTGGGCAATTCCAAAGCATGAAAGTGGACCGTTGTACTCTATTTTGTGCTCTTAGAAGTCTAACTTGCTAGTTTAGCGTTCGGCAATGGTTCGTAAGTTAATGATGCGAATAGATAAAATTATGTTGAAATGCCACAAAAAAGTGAATTGCTCGTCTATGGAAAGAGTTGTGCAATTCCAAAGCATCAAAGTGGACCGTTGTACTCTATTTTGTGCTCTTAGAAGCCTAACCTGCTAGTTTAGCTTTCGTGCAACGTTTCTTAAGTTAAAGAGGCGAATAGACCAAGTTATGTGTGAAGTTGCACAAAAGTGTGAATTGTTCATCCATGGAGAGAGTTGAGCAGTTCCAAAGCATCAAAGTGGACCGTTGTACACTATTTAGGGTTCTTAGAAGTCTACCATGCTAGTTTAGCCTTTGTGCAATGTTTCGTCAGGTAAAAGATGTGAATAGACCAAGATATGTTTGAAATAGCACAAAAACGAGAAAAGTTCATCAATGGAGATAGTTGAGCATTTCCAATACATCAAAGTGGACCATTGTGCTCTATTTAGTGTTCTTAGAAGTCTAACATACTAGTTTAGCCTTCGTGCAAGGTTTCGAGGGGTAAGGATGCGAATAGACCAAGTTACGTTGAAATTGCACAAAAACGTGAAAGGCTTTTCTGTTGAGAGTGTAGAGCATTTCCAAAGCGTCAAAGTGGACCATTGTGCTCTATTTAGTGTTCTTAGAAGTCTAACATGCTTGTTTAACCTTCGTGCAAGGTTTCGAGCGGTAAAGATGCGAATAGACCAAGTTATGTTGAAATTGCACAAAAATGTGTAAATCTCGTCGATGGAGAGCGTTGAGCAATTCCCAAGCATCAAAGTGGACCGTTGTACTCTATTTAGTGTTCTTAGAATTCTAACTTGCTAGTTTAGCTTTCGTGCGACGTTTCATAAGTTAAAGATGTGAATAGACCAAGTTATGTTTGAAATGGCACAAAAACATGAATCGCTCGACTGTGGAGAGGATTGGGCAATTCCAAAGCATCAAAGTGGACCGTTGTACTCTATTTTGTGCTCTTATAAGTCTAACTTGCTAGTTTAGCGTTCGGCAACGTTTCATAAGTTAAAGATGCGAATAGAACAAGTTATGTTTAAAATGACACGATAACGTGAATCACTTGTCTATGGAGAGAGTTGAGGAATTCTAAAGGATCAAAGTGGACCATTGTACTCTATTTTGTGCTCTTAGACGTCTAAATTGCTAGTTTAGCGTTCGGCAACATTTCGTAAGTCAAAGATGCGAATAGACCAAGTTATGTTTGAAATGGCACAAAAACGTGAATTACTCGTCTATGGAGAGAGTTGAGAAATTCCAAAGCATCAAAGTGGACCGTTGTACTTATTTAGTGTCCTTCGAAGTCTAACATGCTAGTTTAGCATTCGTGCAATGTTTCGTAAGGTGAAGATGCGAATAAATCAAGTAATGTTTGAAATTACAGAAAAACGTGTAAATCTCGTCGATGGAGAGTGTTGATCAATTCCAAAGCATCAAAGTGGTCCGTTGTACTGTATTTAGTGTCCTTCAAAATCTAACATGCTATTTTAGCCTTCGTGCAATGTTTCATATGCTAAAGATGCGACTAGATCAAGTAACGTTGGAAATTGCTTAAAAAAGTGTAAATCTCGTCGATGGAGATTGTTGAGCAATTCCAAAGTGTCAAAGTGGACCGTTGTACTCTATTTTGTGGTCTTAGAAGTGTAACTTGCTAGTTTATCGGTCGGAAACGTTTCGTAAGTTAGTGATGCGAATATAACAAGTTATGTTTGGAATGGCACAAAAACATGAATTGCTCGTCTATGGAGAGAGTTGAGCAATTCCTAAGCATCAAAGTGGATCGTTGTACTCTATTTTGTGCTCTTAGAGGCCTAACTTTCTAGTTTCGCTTTCGTGCAACGTTTCGTAAGTTAAAGATACGAATAGACCAAGTTATGCGTCAAGTCGCATAAAAATGTGAATTGCTTGTCTATGAAGAGAGTTGAGCAATTCGAAACCATCAAAGTGGACCATTGTACTTTATTTAGGGTTCTTAGAA
Organism: Tripterygium wilfordii; assembly: GCF_013401445.1. Lineage (NCBI taxonomy): Eukaryota > Viridiplantae > Streptophyta > Magnoliopsida > Celastrales > Celastraceae > Tripterygium > Tripterygium wilfordii. The sequence goes on from NC_052250.1 coordinate 5,831,415, forward strand.
GTCTAACATGCTAGTTCAGCCTTCGTGCAATGTTTCGTAAGGTAAGAGATGCGAATAGACCAAGGTATGTTTGAAATGGCACAAAAACGATAAAAGCTCGTCGATGGAGAGTGTTGAGCAATTCCAAAGCATAAAAGTGGACCGTTGTACTCTATTTAGTGGTCTTGGAAGTCTAACTTGCTAGTTTAGCATTCGTGCAACGTTTCGTAAGTTAAAGATTCGAATAGACCACGTTATGTTTGAATTGGCACAAAAATGTGAATGGCTCGTCTATGGAGAGAGTTGGGCAATTCCGAAGCATCAAAGTGGACCGTTGTACTTTATTTTGTGCTCTTAGAAGTCTAACTTGCTAGTTTAGCGTTCGGCAATGTTTCGTAAGTTAATGATGCGAATAGATAAAGTTATGTTTGAAATGCCACAAAAAAGTGAATTGCTCGTCTATGGAAAGAGTTGGGCAATTCCAAAGCATCAAATTAGACCGTTGTACTCTATTTTGTGCTCTTAGAAGCCTAACCTGCTAGTTTAGCTTTCGTGCAACGTTTCGTAAGTTAAAGATGCGAATAGACCGAGTTATGTGTGAAGTTGCACGAAAATGTGAATTCCTCGTCTATGGAGAGAGTTGAGCAATTCCAAAGCAGCAAAGTGGACCGTTGTACTCTATTTTGTGCTCTTAAAAGCCTAACCTGCTAGTTTAGCTTTCGTGCAACGTTTCGTAGGTTAAAGATGCGAATAGACCAAGTTATGTGTGAAGTTGCACAAAAATGTGAATTGCTCGTCTATGGAGAGAGTTGAGCAGTTCCAAAGCGTCAAAGGGGACCGTTGTACTCTATTTAGGGTTCTTAGAAGTCTAACATGCTAGTTTAGCCTTTGTGCAATGTTTCGTCAGGTAAAAGATGTGAATAGACCATGGTATGTTTGAAATGGCACAAAAAAGAGAAAAGCTCATCAATGGAGAGAGTTGAGCATTTCGAAAGCATCAAAGTGGACCATTGTGCTCTATTTAGTGTTCTTAGAAGTCTAACGTACTAGTTTAGCATTCGTGCAAGGTTTGGAAGGGTAAGGATGCGAATAGACCAAGTTATGTTGAAATTACTTAAAAACGTGAAAAGCTTGTCTATGGATAGAGTTGAGCATTTCCAAAGCGTCAAAGTTGACCATTGTGCTCTATTTAGTGTTCTTAGAAGTCTAACATGCTGGTTTAGCCTTCGTGCAAGGTTTCGAGCGGTAAAGATGCGAATAGACCAAGTTATGTTGAAATTGCACAAAAATGGTTAAATCTCGTCGATGGAGAGTGTTGTGCAATTCCAAAGCATCAAAGTGGACCGTTGTACTCTATTTAGTGTTCTTAGAATTCTAACTTGCTAGTTTGGCTTTCGTGCGACGTTTCGTAAGTTAAAGACGTGAATTGAACAAGTTATGTTTGAAATGTCACAAAAACGTAAATCGCTCGTCTATGGAGAGAATTGATCAATTCCAAAGCATCAAAGTGGACCATTGTACTCTATTTTGTGATCTTATAAGTCTAACTTGCTAGTTTAGCGTTCGGCAATGTTTCGTAAGTGAAAGATGCGAATAGAACAAGTTATGTTTAAAATGGCACAAAAATGTGAATCGCTCGTCTATGGAGAGAGTTGAGCAATTCCAAAGGATCAAAGTGGACCATTGTACTCTATTTTGTGCTCTTGGACGTCTGACTTGCTAGTTTAGCGTTCGGCAACGTTTCGTAAGTCAAAGATGCGAATAGACCAAGTTGTGTTTGAAATGGCACAAAAACGTGAATTACTCGGCTATGGAGAGAGTTGAGCAATTCCAAAGCATCAAGGTGGACCGTTGTGCTATATTTAGTGTCCTTTGAAGTCTAACATGCTAGTTTAGCCTTCGTGCAATGTTTTGTAAGGTAAAGATGTGAATAGATGAAGTAATGTTTGAAATATCACAAAAGCGTGTAAATCTGGTCGATGGAGAGTGTTGATCAATTCCAAAGCATCAAAGTGGTCTGTTGTACTCTATTTAGTGTCCTTCAAAGTCTAACATGCTAGTTTAGACTTCGTGCAGTGTTTCATAAGCTAAAGATGTGACTAGATCAAGTAATGTTTGAAAGTGCACGAAAACGTGTAAATCTCGTCGATGGAGAGTGTTGAGCAATTCCAAAGCATCAAAGTGGACCGTTGTACTCTATTTAGTGGTCTTGGAAGTCTAACTTGCTAGTTTAGCATTCGTGCAACGTTTCGTAAGTTAAAGATTCGAATAGACCACGTTATGTTTGAATTGGCACAAAAATGTGAATGGCTCGTCTATGGAGAGAGTTGGGCAATTCCAAAGCATCAAAGTGGACCGTTGTACTTTATTTTGTGCTCTTAGAAGTCTAACTTGCTAGTTTAGCGTTCGGCAATGTTTCGTAAGTTAATGATGCGAATAGATAAAGTTATGTTTGAAATGCCACAAAAAAGTGAATTGCTCGTCTATGGAAAGAGTTGGGCAATTCCAAAGCATCAAATTAGACCGTTGTACTCTATTTTGTGCTCTTAGAAGCCTAACCTGCTAGTTTAGCTTTCGTGCAACGTTTCGTAAGTTAAAGATGCGAATAGACCAAGTTATGTGTGAAGTTGCACGAAAATGTGAATTCCTCGTCTATGGAGAGAGTTGAGCAATTCCAAAGCAGCAAAGTGGACCGTTGTACTCTATTTTGTGCTCTTAAAAGCCTAACCTGCTAGTTTCGCTTTCGTGCAACGTTTCGTAGGTTAAAGATGCGAATAGACCAAGTTATGTGTGAAGTTGCACAAAAATGTGAATTGCTCGTCCATGGAGAGAGTTGAGCAGTTACAAAGCGTCAAAGGGGACCGTTGTACTCTATTTAGGGTTCTTAGAAGTCTAACATGCTAGTTTAGCCTTTGTGCAATGTTTCGTCAGGTAAAAGATGTGAATAGACCATGGTATGTTTGAAATGGCACAAAAAAGAGAAAAGCTCGTCAATGGAGAGAGTTGAGCATTTCGAAAGCATCAAAGTGGACCATTGTGCTCTATTTAGTGTTTTTAGAAGTCTAACATACTAGTTTGGCATTCATGCAAGGTTTGGAAGGGTAAGGATGCGAATAGACCAAGTTATGTTGAAATTACACAAAAACGTGAAAAGCTTGTCTATGGAGAGAGTTGAGCATTTCCAAAGCGTCAAAGTTGACCATTGTGCTCTATTTAGTGTTCTTAGAAGTCTAACATGCTGGTTTAGCCTTCGTGCAAGGTTTCGAGCGGTAAAGATGCGAATAGACCAAGTTATGTTGAAATTGCACAAAAATGGTTAAATCTCGTCGATGGAGAGTGTTGTGCAATTCCAAAGCATCAAAGTGGACCATTGTACTCTATTTAGTGTTCTTAGAATTCTAACTTGCTAGTTTGGCTTTCATGCGACGTTTCGTAAGTTAAAGACGTGAATTGAACAAGTTATGTTTGAAATGTCACAAAAACGTAAATCGCTCGTCTATGGAGAGAATTGATCAATTCCAAAGCATCAAAGTGGACCATTGTACTCTATTTTGTGATCTTATAAGTCTAACTTGCTAGTTTAGCGTTCGGCAATGTTTCGTAAGTGAAAGATGCGAATAGAACAAGTTATGTTTAAAATGGCACAAAAATGTGAATCGCTCGTCTATGGAGAGAGTTGAGCAATTCCAAAGGATGAAAGTGGACCATTGTACTCTATTTTGTGCTCTTGGACGTCTGACTTGCTAGTTTAGCGTTCGGCAACGTTTCGTAAGTCAAAGATGCGAATAGACCAAGTTGTGTTTGAAATGGCACAAAAACGTGAATTACTCGGCTATGGAGAGAGTTGAGCAATTCCAAAGCATCAAAGTGGACCATTGTGCTATATTTAGTGTCCTTTGAAGTCTAACATGCTAGTTTAGCCTTCGTGCAATGTTTTGTAAGGTAAAGATGTGAATAGATGAAGTAATGTTTGAAATATCACAAAAGCGTGTAAATCTCGTCGATGGAGAGTGTTGATCAATTCCAAAGCATCAAAGTGGTCTGTTGTACTCTATTTAGTGTCCTTCAAAGTCTAACATGCTAGTTTAGACTTCGTGCAGTGTTTCATAAGCTAAAGATGTGACTAGATCAAGTAATGTTTGAAAGTGCACGACCATTGTACTCTATTTTGTGGTCTTAGAAGTGTAACTTGCTAGTTTATCATTCGGAAATGTTTCGTAAGTTAGTCATGCGAATAGAACAAGTTATGTTTGGAAAGGCACAAAAACATGAATTGCTCGTCTATGGAGAGAGTTGAGCAATTCCTAAGCATCAAAGTGGACCGTTGTACTCTATTTTGTGCTCTTAGAAGCCTAACTTGCTAGTTTAGCTTTCGTGCAACGTTTCGTAGGTTAAAGATTCGAATAGACCAAGTTATGTGTGAAGTTGCACAAAATGTGAATTGCTTGTCTATAGAGAGAGTTGAGCAATTTGAAACCATTAAAGTGGACCATTGTACTTTATTTTGGGTTCTTAGAAGTCTAACATGCTAGTTCAGCATTCGTGCAATGTTTCGTAAGGTAAAAGATGCGAATAGACCAAGGTATGTTTGAAATGGCACAAAAACGAGAAAAGCTCGTCCATGGAGAGAGCTGAGCATTTCCAAAGCATCAAAGTGGACCATTGTGCTCTATTTAGCGTTCTTAAAAGTCTAACATGCTAGTTTAGCCTTCGTGCAATGTTTCGTAAGGTAAAGATGCAAATAGATCAAGTAATATTTGAAAATGCGCAAAAACGTGTAAATCTCATCGATGGAGAGTGTTGAGCAATTCCAATGCATCAAAATGGACCGTTGTACTCTATTTAGTGTTCTTAGAAGTCTAACTTGCTAGTTTAGCTTTCGTCCAACGTTTTGTAAGGTAAAGATGCGAATAGATCAAGTTATGTTTGAAATTGCACAAAAAGGTGTAAATCTCGTCGATGGAGAGTGTTGAGCGATTCCAAAGCATCAAAGTGGACCGTTGTACTCTATTTAGTGTTCTTGGAAGACTAAGCTGCTAGTTTAACATTCGTGCAACGTTTCGTAAGTTAAAGATGCGAATAGACCACGTTATGTTTGACTTGGCACAAAAATGTGAATGGCTCGTCTATGGAGAGAGTTGAGCAATTCCAACGCATTAAAGTGGACCGTTGTACTCTATTTAGTGTCCTTCGAAGTCTTACATGCTAGTTTAGCCTTCAAGTAATGTTTTGTAGGGTAAATATGCGAATAGATCAAGTAATGTTTGAAATTGCACAAAAACGTGTAAATCTCGTCAATGGAGAGTGGTGAGCAAATCCAAAGCATCAAAGTGGACCGTTGTACTCTATTTATTCGTAATTTAAAGATGCGAATAAACCAAGTTTATGTTTGAAATGGCACAAAAACGTGAATTGCTCATCTATGGAGAGAGTTGAGCAATTCCAAAGCATCAAAGTGGACCATTGTGCTCTATTTAGTGTTCTCAGAAGTCTAACATGCTAGTTTAGCGTTCGTGCAAGGTTTCGAGGGGTAAGGATGTGAATAGACCAAGTTATGTTGAAATTGCACAAAAACTTGAAAAGCTTGTCTATGGAGAGAGTTGAGCATTTTCAAAGCATCAAAGTGGACCATTGTGCTCCATTTAGTGTTCTTAGAAGTCTAACTTGCTAGTTTAGCTTTCGTCCAACGTTTCGTAAGGTAAAGATGCAAATAGATCAAGTAATGTTTGAAATTGCACAAAAAGGTCTAAATCTCGTCGATGGAGAGTGTTGAGCAATTCCAAAGCATCAAAGTGGACCGTTGTACTCTATTTAGTGTTCTTGGAAGACTAAGTTGCTAGTTTAGCATTCATGCAACGTTTCGTAAGTTAAAGATGTGAATAGACCACGTTATGTTTGACTTGGAAAAAAAATTTGACTGGCTCGTCTATGGAGAGAGTTGAGCAATTCCAAAGCATTAAAGTGGACCGTTGTACTCTATTTAGTGTCCTTCAAAGTGTTACATGCTAGTTTAGCCTTCGTGCAATGTTTCGTAGGGTAAATATGCGAATAGATCAAGTAATGTTTGAAATTGCACAAAAACGTGTAAATCTCGTCAATGGAGAGTGGTGAGCAAATCCAAAGCATCAAAGTGGACCGTTGTACTCTATTTATTCGTAAGTTAAAGATGCGAATAAACCAAGTTATGTTTGAAATGGCACAAAAACGTGAATTGCTCGTCTATGGAAAGAGTTGAGCAATCCCAAAGCATCAAAGTGGACCATTGTGCTCTATTTAGTGTTCTCAGAAGTCTAGCATGCTAGTTTAGCCTTCGTGCAAGGTTTCGAGGGGTAAGGATGCGAATAGACCAAGTTATGTTGAAATTGCGCAAAAACGTGGAAAGCTTGTCTATGGAGAGAGTTGAGCATTTTCAAAGCATCAAAGTGGACCATTGTGCTCCATTTAGTGTTCTTAGAAGTCTAACATGTTAGTTTAGCCTTCGTGCAAGGTTTCGAGCGGAAAAGATGCGAATAGACCAAGTGATGTTGAAATTGCTTGTCTATGGAGAGAGTTGAACAATTTGAAACCATCAAAGTGGACCATTGTACTTTATTTTGGGTTCTTAGAAGTCTAACATGCTAGTTCAGCCTTCATGCAATGTTTCGTAAGGTAAAAGATGCGAATAGACCAACGTATGTTTGAAATGGCACAAAAACGAGAAAAGCTCGTCCATGCAAAGAGTTGAGCATTTCCAAAGCGTCAAAGTGGCCCATTGTGCTCTATCTAGTGTTGTTAGAAGTCTAACATGTTAGTTTAGCCTTCATGCAATGTTTCGTAAGGTAAAGATGCGAATAAATCAAGTAATGTTTGAAAATGCACAAAAACATGTAAATCTCGTCGATGGAGAGTGTTGTGCAATTCCAAAGCATCAAAATGGACCGTTGTACTCTATTTAGCGTTCTTAGAAGTCTAACTTGCTAGTTTAGCTTTCGTGCAACGTTTCGTAAAGTAAAGATGCGAATAGATCAAGTAATGTTTGAAATTGCACAAAAACGTGTAAATCTCGTCGATGGAGAATGTTGAGCAATTCCAAAGCATCAAAGTGGACCGTTGTACTCTATTTAGTGTTATTGGAAGTCTAACTTGCTATTTTAGCATTCGTACGACGTTTCGTAAGTTAAAGATGCGAATAGACCATGTTATATTTGAAATGGCACAAAAACATGAATCGCTCATCTATGGAGAGAGTTGAGCAATTTCAAAGCATCAAAGTGGACCGTTGTACTCTATTTTGTGCTCTTAGAAGTCTAACCTTCTAGTTTAGCTTTCGTGCAACGTTTCGTAAGTTAAAGATGCGAATAGACCAAGTTATGTGTGAAATTGCACAAAAATATGAATTGCTCGTCTTTGGAGAGAGTTGAGCGATTCCAAAGCATCAAAGTGGACCATTGTACTCTATTTAGGGTTCTTAGAAGTCTAACATGCTAGTTTAGCCTTTGTGCAATGTTTCGTAAGGTAAAAGATGCGAATGGACCAAGGTATGTTTGAAATGGCACAAAAACGTGAAAAGATCATCCATGAAGAGAGTTGAGCGTTTCGAAAGCTTCAAAGTGGACCATTGTACTTTATTTAGTGTTCTTAGAAGTCTAACATGCTAGTTTAGCCTTCGTGCAATGTTACGTAAGGTAAAGATATGAATAGACCAAGTTAGGTTTGAAATGGCACAAAAATGTGTAAAGCTCGTCTATGGAGAGAGTTGAGTTAATTCCAAAGCTTCAAAGTGGACCGTCGTACTCCATTTTTTGCTCTTAGTAGCCTAACTTGGTAGTTTTGCTTTCGTGCAACGTTTCGTAAGTTAAAGATGCAAATAGACCAAGTTGTGTTTCAAATTCCTCAAAAATGTTAATTGCTAGTCTATGGAGAGAGTTGAGCAATTCCGAAGCATCAAAGTTGACCGTTGTACTCTACTTAGGGTTCTTAGAAGTCTAACATGCTAGTTTAGCCTTCGTGCAATGTTACGTAAGGTAAAGATATGAATAGACCAAGTTAGGTTTGAAATGGCACAAAAACGTGAAAAGATCATCCATGGAGAGAGTTGAGCGTTTCCAAAGCTTCAAAGTGGACCATTATACTCTATTTAGTGTTCTTAGAAGTCTAGCATGCTAGTTTAGCCTTCGTGCAATGTTACGTAAGTTAAAGATATGAATAGACCAAGTTAGGTTTGAAATGGCACAAAAATGTGTAAAGCTCGTCTATGGAGAGAGTTGAGTTGATTCCAAAGCATCAAAGTGGACCATTGTACTCTATTTTGTGCTGTTAGAAACCAAACTTGCTAGTTTAGCATTTGTGCAACATTTCTTAAGTTAAGGATGCGAATAGACCAAGTTGTGTTTGAAATTCCACAAAAATGTCAATTTCTCGTCTATGGAGAGAGTTGAGCAATTCCGAAGCATCAAAGTGGACCGTTGTACTCTATTTTGTGCTCTTAGAAGTCTAACTTGCTAGTTTAGCATTCGACACCGTTTCGTAAGTTAAAGATGCGAATGGAGCAATTTATGTTTGAAATGGCACAAACACGTGAATTGCTCGTGTATGGAGAGAGTTGAGCAATTCCAAAGCTTCAAAGTGGACCTTTGTACTCTATATTGTGCTCTTAGAAGTCTAACTTGCTAGTTTAGTTTTCGTGCAACGTTTCGTAAGTTAAAGATGCGAATACACCAAGTTGTCTTTGAAATTCCACAAAAATGTGAATTGCTCATCGATGGAGAGAGTTGAGCAATTCCGAAGCATCAAAGTTGATCGTTGTACTCTATTTAGTGCTCTTAGAAGTCTAACATGCTAGTTTAGCCTTCGTGCAATGTTTCGTAAGGTAAAAGATGCGAATAGATCAACGTATGTTTGAAATGGCACAAAAACGTGAAAAGCTCATCCATGGAGAGAGTTGAGCATTTCCAAAGCTTCAAATTGGACCATTGTACTCTATTTTGTGCTGTTAGAAGCCTAACTTGCTAGTTTAGCATTTGTGCAATATTTCGTAAGTTAAAGATGCGAATAGACCAAGTTGTGTTTGAAATTCCACAAAAATGTGAATTTCTTGTCTATGGAGAGAGTTGAGCAATTCCGAAGCATCAAAATGGACCGTTGTACTCTATTTTGTGCTCTTAGAAGTCTGACTTGCTAGTTTAGCATTCGACAATGTTTCGTAAGTTAAAGATGTGAATGGACCAAGTTATGTTTGAAATGGCACAAACGCCTGAATTGCTCGTCTATGGAGAGAGTTGAGTTGATTCCAAAGCATCAAAGTGGACGATTGTACTCTATTTTGTTCTGTTAGAAGCTTAACTTGCTAGTTTAGCATTTGTGCAACGTCTCTTAAGTCAAAGATGCGAATAGACCAAGTTGCGTTTGAAATTTCATAAAAATGTGAATTTCTCGTCTATGGAGAGAGTTGAGCAATTCTGAAGCATCAAAGTGGACCGTTGTACTCTATTTTGTGCTCTTAGAAGTCTAACTTCCTAGTTTAGAATTCGACACCGTTTCGTAAGTTAAATATGCGAATGGACCAAGTTATGTTTGAAACGGCACAAACACGTGAATTGCTCGTCTGTGGAGAGAGTTGAGCAATTCCAAAGCTTCAAAGTGGACCTTTGTACTCTATTTTGTGCTCTTAGAAGCCTAACTTGCTAATTTAGCATTTGTGCAACATTTCATAAGTTAAAGATGCGAATAGACTAAGTTGTGTTTGAAATTCCCCAAAAATGTGAATTTCTCATCTATGGAGAGAGTTGAGCAATTCTGAAGCATCAAAGTGGACCGTTTTACTCTATTTTGTGCTCTTAGAAGTCTAACTTGCTAGTTTAGCATTCAGCAACGTTTCGTAAGTTAAAGATGCGAATGGACCAAGTTATGTTTGAAATGGCACAAACACGTGAATTGCTCGTCTATGGAGAGAGTTGAGCAATTCCACAGCTTCAAAGTGGACTTTTGTACTCTATTTAGTGTTCTTAGAAGTCTAACTTGCTAGTTTAGCTTGCGTGCAACGTTTCGTGAGTTAAAGATGCAAATAGACCAAGTTATGTTTGAAATTGCACAAAAATGTGAATAGCTCATCTATGGATAGGGTTGAGCAATTCCAAAGCATCGAAGTGGACCGTTGTACTCTATTTAGGGTTCTTAGAAGTCTAACATGCTAGTTTAGCCTTTGTGCAATGTTTCGTAAGGTAAAAGATGAGAATAGACCAAGGGATGTTTGAAATGGCACAACAACGTGAAAAGCTCATCCATGGAGAGATTTGAGCAATTCCGAAGCATCAAAGTTGATCGTTGTACTCTATTTTGTGCTCTTAGAAGTCTAACATGCTAGTTTAGCCTTCGTGCAATGTTTCGTAAGGTAAAAGATGCGAATAGACCAAGGTATGGTTGAAATGGTACAAAAACGTGAAAAGCTCATCCATGGAGAGAGTTGAGCGTTTCCAAAGGTTCAAATTGGACCATTGTACTCTATTTTGTGCTGTTAGAAGCCTAACATGCTAGTTTAGCATTTGTGCAACATTTCGTAAGTTAAAGATGCGAATAGACCAAGTTGTGTTTGAAATTCCAAAAAAATGTGAATTTCTCGTCTATGGAGAGAGTTGAGAAATTCCGAAGCATCAAAGTGGCCCGTTGTACTCTATTTTGTACTCTTAGAAGTCTGACTTGCTAGTTTAGCATTTGGCAATGTTTCGTAAGTTAAAGATGCGAATGGACCAAGTTATGTTTGAAATGGCACAAACACGTGAATTGCTCGTCTATGGAGAGAGTTGAGTTGATTCCAAAGCATCAAAGTGGACCATTGTACTCTATTTTGTGATGTTAGAAGCCTAACTTGCTAGTTTAGCATTTGTGCAATGTTCCTTATGTCAAAGATGCGAATAGACCAAGTTGTGTTTGAAATTCCATAAAAATGTGAATTTCTCGTCTATGAAGAGAGTTGAGCAATTCCGAAGCATCAAAGTGGACCGTTGTACTCTATTTTGTGCTCTTAGAAGTCTAACTTGCTAGTTTAGCATTCGACACCGTTTCGTAAGTTAAAGATGCGAATGGACCAATTTATTTTTGAAATGGCACAAACACGTGAATTGCTCGTCTACGGAGAGAGTTAAGCAATTCCAAAGCTTCAAAGTGGACCTCTGTACTCTATTTTGCGCTTCTAGAAGTCTAACTTGCTAGTTTAGTTTTCGTGCAACGTTTCGTAAGTCAAAGATGCGAATAGACCAAGTTGTGTTTGAAATTCCACAAAAATGTGAATTGCTCGTCGATGGAGAGAGTTGAGCAATTCCAAATCATCAAAGTGGACCGTTGTACTCTATTTTGTGCTCTTAGAAGTGTAACATGCTAGTTTAGCCTTCGTGCAATGTTTCGTAAGGTAAAAATGCGAATAGACCAAGGTATGTTTGAAATGGCACAAAAACGTGAAAAGCTCGTCCATGGAGAGAGTTGAGCGTTTCCAAAGCTTCAAATTGGACCATTGTACTCTATTTTGTGCTATTAGAAGCCTAACTTACTAGTTTAGCATTTGTGCAACATTTCATAAATTAAAAATTCGAATAGATCAAGTTGTGTTTGAAATTCCCCAGAAATGTGAATTTCTCGTCTATGGAGAGAGTTGAGCAATTCTGAAGCATCAAAGTGGACCGTTGTACTCTATTTTGTGCTCTTAGATGTCTAACTTGCTAGTTTAGCATTCGGCAACGTTTCGTAAGTTAAAGATACGAATGGACCAAGTTATGTTTGAAATGGCACAAACACGTGAATTGCTCGTCTATGGAGAGAGTTGAACAATTCCACAGCTTCAAAGTGGACATTTGTACTCTATTTAGTGTTCTTAGAAGTCTAACTTGCTAGTTTAGCTTGCGTGCAACGTTTCGTAAATTAAAGATGCGAATAGACCAAGTTATGTTTGAAATTGCTCAAAAATGTGAATAGCTCATCTATGGAGAGCGTTGAGCAATTCCAAAGCATCAAAGTGGACCGTTGTACTCTATTTAGGGTTCTTAGAAGTCTAACATGCTAGTTTAGCCTTTGTGCAATGTTTTGTAGGGTAAAAGATGAGAATAGACCAAGGTATGTTTGAAATGGCACAAAAACGTGAAAAGCTAATCCATGGAGAGAGTTGAGCGTTTCCAAAGCTTCAAATTGGACGATTGTACTCTATTTAGTGTTCTTAGTAGTCTAACATGCTAGTTTAGCCTTCGCGCAATGTTACGTAAGATAAAGTTGTGAATAGACGAAGTTATGTTTGAAATGGCACGAAAATGCAAAAAGCTCGTCCATGGAGAGAGTTGAGCGTTTCCAAAGCTTCAAATTGGACCATTGTACTCTATTTTGCGCTGTTAGAAGCCTAACTTGCTATTTTGGCATTTGTGCAACATTTCATAAGTTAAAGATGCGAATAGACCAAGTTGTGTTTGAAATTCCCCAAAAATGTGAATTTCTCGTCTATGGAGAGAGTTGAGCAATTCTAAAGCATCAAAGTGGACCGTTGTACTCTATTTTCTGCTTTTAGAAGTCTAACTTGCTAGTTTAGCATTCGGCAACGTTTCGTAAGTTAAAGATGCGAATGGACCAAGTTATGTTTGAAATGGCACAAACAAGTGAATTGCTCGTCTATGGAGAGAGTTGAGCAATTCCGCAGCTTCAAAGTGGACTTTTGCACTCTATTTAGTGTTCTTACGAGTCTAAGTTGCTAGTTTAGCTTTCGTGCAACGTTTCGTAAGTTAAAGATGCGAATAGACCAAGTTATGTTTGAAATGGCACAAAAACGTGAAATGCTCGTCTATGGAGAGAGTTGAGTTAATTCCAAACTATCAAATTGGAGCGTTGTACTCTATTTAGGGTTCTTAGAAGTCTAACATGCTAGTTTAGCCTTTGTGCAATGTTTCGTAAGGTAAAAGATGAGAATAGACCAAGGTATGTTTGAAATGGCACAAAAACGTTAAAAGCTCATCCATGGAGAGAGTTGAGCGTTTCCAAAGCTTCAAATTGGACGATTGTACTCTATTTAGTGTTCTTAGAAGTCCAACATGCTAGTTTAGCCTTCGCCCAATGTTACGTAAGGTAAGGATGCGAAAGTGGACCATTGTACTCTATTTAGTGTTCCTAGAAGTCGAACGCGCTAGTTTAGTCTTCGAGCAATGTTTAGTATGGTAAGGATGCAAATAAACCAAGTCATGTTGGAAATTGCACAAATACGTGTAAAGCTCGTCCATGGGGAGAGTTGAGCAATTTCCAAGCATCAAAGTGGACCGTTGTACTCTATTTAGTGTTTTTAGAAGTCTAAAATGCTAGTTTAGCCTTCGTGCATTGTTTCGTAAGGTAAAGATGCGGATAGACCTAGTTATGTTTGAAATGGCACAAAAACTTGCAAAGCTCATCTATCAAGACAGTTGACCAATTCCAAATTATCAAATTGGACTGTTGTACTCTATTTTCTGTTATTAGAATTCTAAGTTGCTAGTTTAGCTTTCGTGCAACATTTCATAAGTTAAAGATGCGAATAGACTAAGTTATGTTGAAATTGAGTAAAAACATGAAAAGCTCGTCTATGGAGAGAGTTGAGCAATTGCAAAGCTTCAAAGTGGACTATTGTACTCTATTTAGTGTCCTTCGAAGTCTAACATGCTAGTTTAGCCTTCATGAAATGTTTTGTAAGGTAAAGACACGAATAGATCAAGTAATGTTTGAAATTGCACAAAAACGTGTAAATCTCATCGATGGAGGGTGCTGAGCAATTCCAAAGCATCAAAGTGGGCCGTTGTACTCTATTTAGTGTTCTTAGAAGTCTAACTTGCTAGTTTAGCTTTCATGCAACGTTTCATAAGTTAAAGATGCGAATAGACCAAGTTCTGCTTGAAATGGCACAAAAACGTGAATTGCTCATCTATGGAGAGAATTGAGCAATTCCAAAGCATCAAAGTGGACCGTTGTACTCTATTTTGTGCCCTTAGATCTCTAACTTGCTAGTTTAACTTTTGTGCAACGTTTCGTAAGTTAAAGATGCGAAAAGACCAAGTTATGTTTGAAATGGCACAAAAACGTGAATTGCTCATCTATGTAGAGAGTTATGCAATTCCAAACCATCAAAGTGGACCGTTGTACTCTATTTTGTGCTCTTGGAAGTCTAGCTTGCTAGTTTAGCGTTCGGCAACATTTCGTAAGTTAATGATGCGAATAGAACAAGTTATGCTTGTAATGGCACAAAAACGTGAATTGCTCGTCTATGGAGAGAGTTGAGTTAATTCCAAGGCATCAAAGTGGACCGTTGTACTCTATTTTGTGCTCTTAGAAACCTAACTTTCTAGTTTAGCTTTCCTGCAACGTTTCGTAAGTTAAACATGCAAATAGACCTAGTTATGTTTGAAATTGCACACAAATGTGAATTCCTCGTCTCTGGAGAGAGTTGAGCAATTCCGAAGCATCAAAGTGGACCGTTGTACTCTATTTTGTGCTCTTAGAAGTCTAACTTGCTAGTTCAGCATTCAGCAACGTTTCGTAAGTTAAAGATGCGAATGGACCAAGTTATGTCGGAAATGGCACAAAAACGTGAATTGCTCGTCTATGGAGAGAGTTGACTTAATTCCAAACCATCAAAGTGGACCTTTGTACTCTATTTTGTGCTTTTAGAAGCCTAACTTGCTAGTTTAGCTTTTCTGCAACGTTTCGTAAGTTAAAGTTGAGAATAGACCAAGTTGTGTTTTTAATTAAACAAAAATGTGAATTTCTCATCTATGGAGAGAGTTGAGCAATTCCGAAGCGTCGAAGTGGACCATTGTACTCTATTTTGTGCTCTTAGAAGTCTAACTTGCTAGTTTAGCATTCGGCAACGTTTCGTAAGTTAAAGATGCGAATAGACCGAGTTATGTTTGAAATGGCACAAAAACGTGAATTGCTCGTCTATGGAGAGAGTTGAGCAATTCCAAAGCATCAAAGTAGACATTTGTACTCCATTTAGTGCTCTTAGAAGTCTAACTTGCTAGTTTAGTTTTCATGCAACGTTTTGTAAGTTAAAGATGCGAATAGACCAAGTTATGTTTGAAATTGCACAAAAATGTGAGTAGCTCGTCTATGGAGAGAGTTGAGCAATTCAAAAGCATCAAAGTGGACTGTTGTACTCTATTTAGTGTTCTTAGAAGTCTAACATGCTAGTTTAGCCTTCGTGCAATGTCACGTAAGGTAAAGATATGAATAGACCAAGTTATGTTTGAAATGGCACAAAAATGTGTAAAGCTCGTCTATCGAGAGAGTTGAGCAATTCCAAAGCATCAAAATGGACCATTGTACTCTATTTAATGTTCTTAGAAGTCTAAGTTGCTAGTTTAGCTTTCATGCAACGTTTCAGAAGTTAAAGATGCGAATAGACCAAGTTATGTTTGAAATTGCACAAAAACGTAATTTGCTCGTGTATGGAGAGAGTTGAGTAATTCCAAAGCATCAAATTGGACCATTGTACTCTATTTAGTGTTCTTATAAGTCTAAGTTGCTAGTTTAGCCTTCGTGCAAGGTTTCGTGAGGTAAAGATGCGAATAGATCAAGTAATGTTTGAAATTGCACAAAATCGTGTAAATCTGGTCTATGGAGAGTGTTGAGGAATTCCAAAGCGTCAAAGTGGGTCGTTGTACTATATTTTGTGCTCTTAGAAGTCTAACTTGCCAGTTTAGCGTTCGGCAACGTTTCATAAGTTAAAGACGTGAATAGACCAAGTTATGTTTGAAATGGCACTAAAATGTGAATTGCTCATCTATGGAGAGAGTTGAGCAATTCCAAAGCATCAAAGTGGACCATTGTACTCTATTTTGTGCTCTTAGAAGTCTAACATGCGATTTTAGCCTTCGTGCAATGTTTCGTAAGGTAAAAGATGCAAATAGACCAAGGTATGTTTGAAATGGTACAAAAACGTGAAAAGCTCGTCCATGTAGAGAGTTGAGCATTTCCAAAGCATCAAAGTTGACCATTGTACTCTATTTAGTGTTCTTAGAAGTCTAACATGCTATTTTAGCCTTCGTGCAATGTTTTGTAAGGTAAAAATACGAATAGACCAAGTTATGTTTGAAATTACTTAAAAATGTGTAAAGCTCGTCTATGGAGAGAGTTGAGCAATCCCAAAGCATCAAAGTACACCATTGTACTCTATTTAGTGTTCTTAGAAGTCTAACATGCTAGTTTAGCCTTCGTGCAATGTTTCGGAAGGTAAAGATGTGAATAGATCTAGTAATGTTTCAAATTGCACAAAAACGTGTGAATCTTGTATATGGAGAGTGTTGATCAATTCCAAAGTATCAAAGTGGATCGTTGTACTCTATTTTGTGCTCTTAGAAGCCTAATCTGCTAGTTTAGCTGTCGTGCAACGTTTCGTAAATTAAAGATGCGAATAGATCAAGTTATGTTTGAAATTGCATAAAAATGTGAATTGCTCGTCTATGGAGAGAGTTGAGCAATTCCAAAGCATCAAAGTGGACCATTGTACGCTATTTGGGGTTCTTTGAAGTTTAATATGCCAGTTTAGCCTTCGTGCAATGTTTCGTAAGGTAAAAGATACGAATAGACCAAGGTATGTTTGAAATGGCACGAAAATGTGAAAAGCTCGTCCATGGAGAGAGTTGAGCGTTTCCAAAGCATCAAAGTGGACCATTGTACTATATTTGGTGTTCTTAGAAGTCTAACACGCTAGTTTAGCCTTAGAACAATGTTTCTTAAGGTAAAGATGTGAATAAACCTAGTCATGTTTGAAATTGCACAAAAACGTGTAAAGCTCGTCCATGGGGAGAGATGAGCAATTCCAAAGCATCAAAGTGGACCGTTGAACTCTATTTAGTGTTCTTAGAAGTCTAACATGCTAGTTTAGCCTTCGTGTAATGTTTCGTAAGGTAAAGCTGCAAATATACCGAGTTATGCTTGGAATGGCACAAAAACCTTTAAAGCTCATCTATCGAGACAGTTAAGCAATTCCAAAGTATCAAAATGGACCATTGTACTCTATTTTGTGTTATTAGAATTCTAAGTTGCTAGTTTAGCTTTCGTGCAACATTTCATAAGTTAAAGATGCGAATAGACCAAGTTATGTTTGAAATTGCACAAAAACATCATTTGCTCGTCTATGGATAGAGTTGAGCAATTCTAAAGCATCAAATTGGACCATTGTACTCTATTTAGTGTTCTTAGAAGTCTAACATGCTAGTTTAGCCTTCGTGCAAGGTTTCGTGAGGTAAAGATGTGAATAGACCAAGTTATTTGCTCGTCTATGGATAGAGTTGAGCAATTCTAAAGCATCAAATTGGACCATTGTACTCTATTTAGTGTTCTTAGAAGTCTAACATGCTAGTTTAGCCTTCGTGCAAGGTTTCGTGAGGTAAAGATGTGAATAGACCAAGTTATGTTAAAATTGCGTAAAAACGTGAAAAGCTCATCTATGGAGAGAGTTGAGCAATTCTAAAGCTTCAAAGTGGACCATTGTTATTTAGTGTCCTTCAAAGTCTAACATGTTAGTTTAGCTTTCATGCAATGTTTCGTAAGGTAAAGACATGAATAGATCAAGTAATGTTTGAAATTGCACAAAAACATGTAAATCTCATCGATGGAGGGTGTTGAGCAATTCCAAAGCATCAAAGTGGACTGTTGTACTCTATTTTGTGCTCTTAGAAGTCGAACTTGCTAGTTTAGCGTTCGACAACGTTTCGTAAGTAAAGATGCGAATGGACGAAGTTATGTTTGAAATGGCCCAAAAACGTGAATTGCTCGTCTATGGAGGGTGTTGAGCAATTCCAAAGCACCAAAGTGGATTTTTGTACGCTATTTTGTGCTCTTAGAAGTCTAACTTGGTAGTTTAGCTTTCGTGCAACGTTTCGTAAGAAAAAGATGCGAATAGACCCAGTTATGTTTGAAATGGCACAAAAATGTGCAAAGCTCGTCTATCGAGAGAGTTGAGCAATTCCAAAGCATCAAAATGGACCATTATACTCTATTTAGTGTTCTTAGAAGTCTAAGTTGCTAGTTTAACTTTCGTGCCACGTTTCATAAGTTAAAGATGCGAATGGACCAAGTTATGTTTGAAATTGCACAAAAACGTAATATGTTCGTCTATGGAGAGAGTTGAGCATTTCCAAAGCATCAAATTAGACCATTGTACTCTATTTAGTGTTCTTAGAAGTCTCACATGCTGGTTTAGCCTTCGTGCAAGGTTTCATGAGGTAAAAATGCGAATGGATCAAGTAATGTTTGAAATTGCACAAAAACGTGTAAATCTCGTCTATGGAGATTGTTGAGGAATTCCAAATCATCAAAGTGGACCATTGTACTCTATTTTGTGCTCTTATTAGTGTGACTTGCTAGTTTAGCGTTCGACAACGTTCCGTAGGTTAAAGATGCGAATAGACCAAGTTGTGTTTGAAATGACACAGAAATGTGAATTGCTCGTCTATAGAGAGAGTTGAGCAATTCCAACGCCTCAAAGTGGGCCGTTGTACTCTATTTTGTGTTATTAGAATTCTAAGTTGCTAGTTTAGCTTTCGTGCAACGTTTCATAAGTTATAGATGCGAATAGACCAAGTTATGTTTGAAATTACACAAAAATGTGATTTGCTCATCTATGGAGAGAGTTGAGCAATTCCGAAGCATCAAATTGGACCATTGCACTCTATTTAGTGTTCTTAGAAGTCTAACATGCTAGTTTAGCCTTCGCGCAAGGTTTCGTGAGGTAAAGATGTGAATAGAACAAGTTATGTTGAAATTGCACAAAAACGCGAAAAGCTCGTCTACTGAGAGAGTTGAGCAATTCCAAAGCTTCAAAGTGGACCATTTTACTCTATTTAGTGTCCTTTCGAAGTCTAACATGCTAGTTTAGCCTTCATGCAATTTTTCGTAAGGTAAAGACGCGAATAGATCAAGTAATGTTTGAAATTGCACAAAAACGTGTAAATCTCGTCGATGGAGAGTGTTGAGCAATTCCAAAGCATCAAAGTGGACCGTTGTACTCTATTTAGTGTTCTTAGAAGTCTAACTTGCTAGTTTAGCTTTCGTGCAACGTTTCGTAAGTTAAAGATGCGAATAGACCAAGTTATGTTTGAAATGGCACAAAAACGTGGATTGCTCGTCTAGGGAGAGAGTTGAGCAATTCCAAACCGTCAAAGTGGACCGTTATACTCTATTTTGTGCTCTTGGATGTCTAACTTGCTAGTTTAGCGTTCGGCAATGTTTCGTAAGTTAATGATGCGAATAGAACAAGTTATGTTTGAAATGGCACAAAAACGTGAATTGCTCGTTTATGGAGAGAGTTGAGCAATTCCAAGCCGTCAAAGTGGACCGTTGTACTCTATTTTGAGCTCTTAGAAGTCTAACTTGCTAGTTTAGTGTTTGGCAACGTTTCGTAAGTCAATGTTATGAATAGAACAAGTTATGTTTGAAATGTCACAAAAAGTGAATTGCTCGTCTATGGAGCGAGTTGAGTTAATTCCAAAGCATCAAAGTGGATCGTTGTACTCTATTTTGTGCTCTTAAAAGCCTAACTTGCTAGTTTAGCTTTTGTGCAACTTTTCATAAGTTAAACATGCAAGTAGACCTAGTTATGTTTGAAATTGCACAAAAATGTGAATTGCTCATCTATGGAGGGAGTTGAGCAATTCAAAAGCATCAAAGTGGACCATTGTACTCTATTTAGGGTTCTTAGAAGTCTAACATGCTAGTTTAGCCTTCGTGCAATGTTTCGTAGGGTAAAAGATGCGAATCGACCAAGGTATGTTTGAAATGGCATAAAAATGAGAAAAGCTCATCACGGAGAGAGTTGAGCATTTCCAAAGCATCAAAGTGGACCATTGTACTCTATTTAGCGTTCTTAGAAGTCTAACATGCTAGTTTAGCCTTCGTGCAAGGTTTCGTGAGGTAAAGATACGAATAGACCAAGTTATGCTGAAATTGGACAAAAACGTGATTTGCTCGTCTACGGAGACTGTTGAGAAATTCTAAAGCATCAAAGCAGACCGTTGTACTCTATTTAGTGTTTTTGGAAGTCTAACTTGCTAGTTTAGCTTTCGTGCAACGTTTCGTAAGTAAAGATGCGAATAGACCAAGTTGTGTTTGAAACTGCATAAAAATGTGAATTGCTCGTCTGTGGAGAGATTTGAGCAATTCCAAAGCATCAAAGTGGACCGTTGTACTCTATTTTATGCTCTTAGAAGTCTTACTTCCTAGTTTAGTTGTCGTACAACGTTCGTAAGTTAAAGATGCGAATAGACGAAGTTATTTTTGAAATTGCACAAAAATTAGAATTGCTCGTCTATGGAGAGAGTTGAGCAATTCCAAAGCATCAAAGTGGACAGTTGTACTCTATTTTGTGCTCTTAGAAGTCTAACTTGCTAGTTTAGCATTCGACAACGTTTCGTAAGTAAAGATGCGAATGGACGAAGTTATGTTTGAAATGGCCCAAAAACGTGAATTGCTCGTCTATGGAGGGTGTTGAGCAATTCCAAAGCATCAAAGTGGACCTTTGTACGCTATTTTGTGCTCTTAGAAGTCTAACTTGGTAGTTTAGCTTTCGTGCAACGTTTCGTAAGTAAAAGATGCGAATAGACCAAGGTATGTTTGAAATGGCACAAAAACGTGAAAAGCTCATCCATGGAGAGAGTTGAGCGTTTTCAAAGCTTCTAAGTGGACCATTGTACTCTATTTAGTGTTCTTAGAAGTCTAACATGCTAGTTTAGCATTCGTGCAATGTTACGTAAAGTAAAGATGCGAATAGACCCAGTTATGTTTGAAATGGCACAAAAATGTGCAAAGCTCGTCTATCGAGAGAGTTGAGCAATTCCAAATCATCAAAATGGACCATTATACTCAATTTAGTGTTCTTAGAAGTCTAAGTTGCTAGTTTAGCTTTCGTGCCACGTTTCATAAGTTAAAGATGCGAATGGACCAAGTTATGTTTGAAATTGCACAAAAACGTAATATGTTCGTCTATGGAGAGAGTTGAGCATTTCCAGAGCATCAAATTAGACCATTGTACTCTATTTAGTGTTCTTAGAAGTCTCACATGCTGGTTTAGCGTTCGTGCAAGGTTTCGTGAGGTAAAAATGCGAATGGATCAAGTATTGTTTGAAATTGCACAAAAACGTGTAAATCTCGTCTATGGAGATTGTTGAGGAATTCGAAATCATCAAAGTGGACCATTGTACTCTATTTTGTGCTCTTATTAGTGTAACTTGCTAGTTTAGCGTTCGACAACGTTCCGTAGGTTAAAGATGCGAATAGACCAAGTTGTGTTTGAAATGACACAGAAATGTGAATTGCTCGTCTATAGAGAGAGTTGAGCAATTCCAACGCCTCAAAGTGGGCCGTTGTACTCTATTTTGTGTTATTAGAATTCTAAGTTGCTAGTTTAGCTTTCATGCAAAGTTTCATAAGTTATAGATGCGAATAGACCAAGTTATGTTTGAAATTGCACAAAAATGTGACTTGCTCATCTACGGAGAGAGTTGAGCAATTCCAAAGCATCAAATTGGACCATTGCACTCTATTTAGTGTTCTTAGAAGTCTAACATGCTAGTTTAGCCTTCGCGCAAGGTTTCGTGAGGTAAAGATGTGAATAGACCAAGTTATGTTGAAATTGCACAAAAACACGAAAAGCTCGTCTACTGAGAGAGTTGAGCAATTCCAAAGCTTCAAAGTGGACCATTTTACTCTATTTAGTGTCCTTTCGAAGTCTAACATGCTAGTTTAGCCTTCATGCAATTTTTCGTAAGGTAAAGACGCGAATAGATCAATTAATGTTTGAAATTGCACAAAAACGTGTAAATCTCGTCGATGGAGAGTGTTGAGCAATTCCAAAGCATCAAAGTGGACCGTTGTACTCTATTTAGTGTTCTTAGAAGTCTAACTTGCTAGTTTAGCTCTCGTGCAACGTTTCGTAAGTTAAAGATGCGAATAGACCAAGTTATGTTTGAAATGGCACAAAAACGTGAATTGCTCGTCTATGGAGAGAGTTGAGCAATTCCAAACCGTCAAAGTGGACCGTTATACTCTATTTTCTGCTCTTGGATGTCTAACTTGCTAGTTTAGCGTTCGGCAATGTTTCGTAAGTTAATGATGCGAATAGAACAAGTTATGTTTGAAATGGCACAAAAACGTGAATTGCTCGTTTATGGAGAGAGTTGAGCAATTCCAAGCCGTCAAAGTGGACCGTTGTACTCTATTTTGTGCTCTTAGAAGTCTAACTTGCTAGTTTAGTGTTTGGCAACGTTTCGTAAGTCAATGTTATGAATAGAACAAGTTATGTTTGAAATGGCACAAAAAGTGAATTGTTCGTCTATGGAGCGAGTTGAGTTAATTCCAAATCATCAAAGTGGATCGTTGTACTCTATTTTGTGCTCTTAAAAGCCTAACTTGCTATTTTAGCTTTTGTGCAACTTTTCATAAGTTAAACATGCAAGTAGACCTAGTTATGTTTGAAATTGCACAAAAATGTGAATTGCTCATCTATGGAGGGAGTTGAGCAATTCGAAAGCATCAAAGTGGACCATTGTACTCTATTTAGGGTTCTTAGAAGTCTAACATGCTAGTTTAGCCTTCGTCCAATGTTTCGTAGGGTAAAAGATGCGGATCGACCAAGGTATGTTTGAAATGGCATAAAAATGAGAAAAGCTCATCACGGAGAAAGTTGAGCATTTCCAAAGCATCAAAGTGGACCATTGTACTCTATTTAGCGTTCTTAGAAGTCTAACATGCTAGTTTAGCCTTCGTGCAAGGTTTCGTGAGGTAAAGATACGAATAGACCAAGTTATGCTGAAATTGGACAAAAACATGATTTGCTCGTCTACGGAGAGTGTTGAGCAATTCTAAAGCATCAAAGCAGACCGTTGTACTCTATTTAGTGTTCTTGGAAGTCTAACTTGCTAGTTTAGCTTTCGTGGAACGTTTCGTAAGTAAAGATGCGAATAGACCAAGTTGTGTTTGAAACTGCATAAAAATGTGAATTGCTCGTCTGTGGAGAGATTTGAGCAATTCCAAAGCATCAAAGTGGACCGTGGTACTCTATTTTATGCTCTTACAAGTCTTACTTCCTAGTTTAGTTTTCGTACAACGTTCGTAAGTTAAAGATGCGAATAGACGAAGTTATTTTTGAAATTGCACAAAAATTAGAATTGCTCGTCTATGGAGAGAGTTGAGCAATTCCAAAGCATCAAAGTTGACCGTTGTACTCTATTTAGGGTTCTTAGAAGTTTAACATGCTAGTTTAGCTTTTGTGCAATGTTTCGTAAGGTGAAAGATGCGAATAGATCCAGGTATGTTTGAAATGGCACAAAAACGTGAAAAGCTCATCCACGGAGAGAGTTGAGCGTTTCCAAAGCATCAAAGTGGACCATTGTACTCTATTTAGTGTTCTTCGAAGTCTAACATGCTAGTTTAGCCTTCGTGCAATGTTTCGTAGGGTAAAAATGCGAATAGACGAAGTTATATCTGAAATTGTTTAAAAACGTGTAAAGCTCGTCTATGGAGAGAGTTGAGCAATTCCGAAGCATCAAAGCACACCATTGTACTCTATTTAGTGTTCTTAGAAGTCTAACATGCTAGTTTAGACTTCGTGCATTGTGTCGGAAGGTAAAGATGCGAATAGACCAAGTTACGTTTGAAATTGCACAAAAACGTGTAAAGCTTGTCTATGGAGAGAGTTGAGCAATTGCAAAGCATCAAATTGGACCATTGTACTCTATTTAGTGTTCTTAGAATTCTAACATGCTAGTTTAGCCTTCGTGCAAGGTTTTGTGAGGTAAAGATGCGAATAGACCAAGTTATGTTGAAATTCAACAAAAACGTGAAAAGCTCGTCTATGGAGAGAGTTGAGAAATTCCCACGCTTCAAAATTGACCGTTGTACTCTATTTAGTGTACTTAGAAGTCTAACATGCTAGTTTAGCCTTCATGAAATATTACGTAAGGTAAAGATGCGAATAGATCAAGTAATGTTTAAAATTACGCCAGAACGTGTAAATCTCGTCTACGGAGAGTGTTGAGCAATCCAAAGCATCAAAACGGACCGTTGTACTCTATTTAGTGTTCTTAGAAGTCTAACTTGCTAGTTTAGCTTTCGTGCAACGTTTCATAAATAAAAATGTGAATAGACCAAGTTGTGTTTGAAACTGCATAAAAATGTGAATTGCTCGTCTGTGGAGAGAGTTGCGCAATTCCAAAGCATTAAGGTGGACCGTTGTACTCTATTTTATGCTCCTAGAAATCTTACTTGCTAGTTTAGTTTTCGTCCAATGTTTCGTAAGTCAAAGATGCGAATAGACGAAGTTATGTTTGAAATTGCACAAAAATTAGAATTGCTCGTCAATGGAGAGAGTTGAGCAATTTCAAAGCATCAAAGTGGACCGTTGTACTCTATTTAGGGTTCGTAGAAGTTTAACATGCTAGTTTAGCCTTTGTGCAATGTTTCGTAAGGTAAAAGAGGTGAATAGATCAACGTGTGTTTGAAATGGCACAAAAACGTGAAAGGCTAGTACACGGAGAGAGTTTAGCGTTTCCAAAGCATCAAAGTGGACTATTGTACTCTATTTAGTGTTCTTCGAAGTCTAACATGCTAGTTTAGCCTTCGTGCAATGTTTTGTAGGGTAAAAATACGAATAGACCAAGTTATATTTGAAATTGCTTAAAAAGTGTAATGCTCGTCTATGGAGAGAGTTGAGCAATTCCAAAGCATCAAAGTGCACCATTGTACTCCATTTAGTGTTCTTAGAAGTCTAACATGCTAGTTTAGACTTCGTGCAATGTTTCGGAAGGTAAAGATGTGAATAGACCAAGTTACGTTTGAAATTGCACAAAAACGTGCAAAGCATGTCTACGGAGAGAGTTTAGCATTTCCAACGCATCAAAGTGGACCATTGTGCTATATTTAGTATTCTTAGAAGTCTAACTTCGAGTTTAGCCTTCGTGCAAGGTTTCGAGCGGTAAAGATGCGAATAGACCAAGTTATGTTGAAATTGTACAAAAACGTGAAAAGCTCGTATATGGAGAAAGTTGAGCAATTCCAAATCATCAAATTAGACCATTGTACTCTATTTAGTGTTCTTAGAAGTCTAACATGCTAGTGTAGCCTTTGTGCAATGTTTCGTAAGGTAAAGATGCGAATAGATCAAGTAATGTTTGAAATTTTACAAAAAGTGTAAATCTCGTCGATGGATAGTGTTGAGCAAATCAAAAGCATCAAATTGGTCCGTTGTACTCTATTTAGTGTTCTTAAAAGCCTAACTTGCTAGTTTAGCTTTCATGCAACTTTTTGTAAGTTAAAGATGCGAATAAACCAAGTTATGTTTGGAATGGCACAAAAACGTGAATTGCTCGTCTATGGAGAGAGTTGAGCAAATCCAATGCATCAAAGTGGACCGTTGTACTCAATTTTGTGCTCTTAGAAGTCTAACTTGCTAGTTTATCGTTTGGCAACGTTTCGTAAGTTAATGATGCGAATAGAACAAGTTATGTTTAGAATGGCACAAAAACGTGAATTGCTCGTCTATGGAAAGAGTTGAGCAATTTCAAAGCATCAAAGTGGACCGTTGTACTCTAATTTGTGCTCTTAGAATCCTAACATGCTAATTTAGCTTTCATGCAACGTTTCATAAGTTAAAGATGCGAATAGACCAAGTTATGTGTGAAGTTGCACAAAAATGTGAATTACTCGTCTATGCAGAGAGTTCAGCAAGTCGAAAGCATCAAAGTGGGCCGTTGTACTCTATGTAGGGTTCTTAGAAGTCTAACATGCTAGTTTAGCCTTCGTGCAATGTTTCGTAAGGTAAAAGATGTGAATAGACCAAGGTATGTTTGAAATGACACAAAAATGAGAAAAGCTCGTCCATGGAGAGAGTTGAGCATTTCCAAAGCATCAAAGTGAACCATTGTGCTCTATTTAGTGTTCTTAGAAGTCTAACATGCTAGTTTAGCCTTCATGCAAGGTTTCGAGGGGTAAGGATGCGAATAGACCAAGTTATGCTGAAATTGCACAAAAACGTGAAAAGCTTGTCTATGGAGAGAGTTGAGCATTTCCAAAGCATTAAAGTGGACCGTTATACGCTATTTAGTGTTCTTAGAAGTGTAACTTGCTAGTTTAGCTTCCGTGCAACGTTTCGTAAGTTAAAGATGTGAATAGACCAAGTTATGTTTGAAATAGCACAAAAACGTGAAAACGTCGTCCCCGGCGAGAGTTGAGCGTTTCCAAAGCATTAAAGTCGACCATTGTACTCTATTTAGTGTTCTTAGAAGTTTAACATGCTAGTGTAGCCTTCGTGCAATTTTTCATAAGGTAAAGATGCGAATAGATCAAGTAATGTTTGAAAATTTGTAAAAACGTGTAAATCTCATCGACGGAGAGTGTTGAGCAAATCCAAAGCATCTAATTGGTCCGTTGTACTCTATTTAGTGTTCTTAAAAGCCTAACTTGCTAGTTTAGCTTTCATGCAACTTTTTGTAAGTTAAAGATGCGAATAAACCAAGTTATGTCTGAAATGGCACAAAAACGTGAATTGCTCGTCCATGGAGAGAGTTGAGCAAATCCAATGCATCAAAGTGGACCGTTGTACTCAATTTTGTGCTCTTAGAAGTCTAACTTTCTAGTTTGTCGTTTGGCAACGTTTCGTAAGTTAATGATGCGAATAGAACAAGTTATGTTTAGAATGGCACAAAAACGTGAATTGCTCGTCTATGGAAAGAGTTGAGCAATTCCAAAGCATCAAAGTGGACCGTTGTACTCTATTTTGTGCTCTTAGAAGCCTAACATGCTAATTTAGCTGTCATGCAACGTTTCATAAGTTAAAGATGCGAATAGACCAAGTTATGTGTGAAGTTGCACAAAAATGTGAATTGCTCGTCTATGGAGAGAGTTGATCAAGTCGAAAGCATCAAAGTGGGCCGTTGTACTCTATTTAGGGTTCTTAGAAGTCTAACATGCTAGTTTAGCCTTCGTGCAATGTTTCGTAAGGTAGAAGATGTGAATAGACCAAGGTATGTTTGAAATGACAAAAAAATGAGAAAAGCTCATCCATGGAGAGAGTTGAGCATTTCCAAAGCATCAAAGTGGACCATTGTGCTCTATTTAGTGTTCTTAGAAGTCTAACATGCTAGTTTAGCCTTCGTGCAAGGTTTCGACGGATAAGGATGCGAATAGACCAAGTTATGTTGAAATTGCACAAAAACGTGAAGAGCTTGTCTATGGAGAGAGTTGAGCATTTCCAAAGCATCAAAGTGGACCATTGTGCTATATTTAGTGTTGTTAGAAGTCTAACATTCTAGTTTAGCCTTCGTGCAAGGTTTCGAGCGGTAAAGATGCGAATAGACCAAGTTATGTTGAATTGCACAAAAACGTGTATATCTCGTCGATGGAGTGTTGAGCAATTCCAAATCATCAAAGTGGACCGTTGTACTCTATTTAGTGTTCTTAGAAGTGTAACTTGCTAGTTTAGCTTTCGTGTGACGTTTCGTAAGTTAAATATGTGAATAGACCAAGTTATGTTTGTAATGGCACAAAAACGTGAAAAGCTCGTCCACGGAGAGAGTCGAGCGTTTCCAAAGCCTCAAAGTGAACCATTGTACTCTATTTAGAGTTCTTCAAAGTCTAACATGCTAGTTTATACTTCGTGCAAGGTTTCGAGGGGTAAGGATGCGAATAGACCAAGTTATGTTGAAATTGCCCAAAAACGTAAAGAGCTTGTCTATGGAGAGAGATGAGCATTTCCAAAGCATCAAAGTGGACCATTGTGCTATACTTATTGTTCTTAGAAGTCTAACATTCTAGCTTGGCCTTCGTGCAAGGTTTCAAGCGGTAAAGATGCGAATAGACCAAGTTATGTTGAAATTACACAAAAACGTGTAAATCTCGTCGATGGAGAGTGTTGAGCAATTCCAAAGCATCAAAGTGGACCGTTGTACGCTATTTAGTGTTCTTAGAAGTGTAACTTGCTAGTTTAGCTTCCGTGCAATGTTTCGTAAGTTAAAGATGTGAATAGACCAAGTTATATTTGAAATAGCACAAAAACGTGAAAACCTTGTCCACGGCGAGAGTTGAGCGTTTCCAAAGCATCAAAGTCGACCATTGTACTCTATTTAGTGTTATTCGAAGTCTAACATGCTAGTATAGCCTTCGTGCAATGTTTCGTAGGGTTAATTTGCGAATCGACCAAGTTATATTTGAAATTGCTAAAAAAGTGTAAAGCTCATCTATGGAGAGCGTTGAGCAATTCCAAAGCATCAAAGTGCACCATTGTACTCTATTTAGTGTTCTTAGAAGTCTAACATGCTAGTTTATACTTCGTGCAATGTTTGGGAAGGTAAAGATGCGAACAGACCAAGTTACGTTTGAAATTGCACAAAAACGTGCAAAGCTCGTCTATGGAGAGAGTTGAGCAATTCCAAAGCATCAAATTGGACCATTGTACTCTATTTAGTGTTCTTAGAAGTCTATCATGCTAGTTTAGCCTTTGTGCAAGGTTTCGAGGGGTAAGGATGCGAATAGACCAAGTTATGTTAAAATTGCCCAAAAACGTGAAGAGCTTGTCCATGGACAGAGTTGAGCATGTTGGTTGCTAAATCTAATTTTAGACACATAGCGGAAGCTAACTAGGATCGTCTTAGCATAGGTATAAATCAAAATTTAACGAACGATGCCCTACGGCCATAGCATTTAGTGTTGAGCAATTCCAAAGCATCAAAGTGGACCGTTGTACGCTATTTAGTGTTCTTAGAAGTGTAACTTGCTAGTTTAGCTTCCGTGCAATGTTTCGTAAGTTAAAGATGTGAATAGACCAAGTTATATTTGAAATAGCACAAAAACGTGAAAACCTCGTCCACGGCGAGAGTTGAGCGTTTCCAAAGCATCAAAGTCGACCATTGTACTCTATTTAGTGTTATTCGAAGTCTAACATGCTAGTATAGCCTTCGTGCAATGTTTCGTAGGGTTAATTTGCGAATCGACCAAGTTATATTTGAAATTGCTAAAAAAGTGTAAAGCTCATCTATGGAGAGCGTTGAGCAATTCCAAAGCATCAAAGTGCACCATTGTACTCTATTTAGTGTTCTTAGAAGTCTAACATGCTAGTTTATACTTCGTGCAATGTTTGGGAAGGTAAAGATGCGAACAGACCAAGTTACGTTTGAAATTGCACAAAAACGTGCAAAGCTCGTCTATGGAGAGAGTTGAGCAATTCCAAAGCATCAAATTGGACCATTGTACTCTATTTAGTGTTCTTAGAAGTCTATCATGCTAGTTTAGCCTTTGTGCAAGGTTTCGAGGGGTAAGGATGCGAATAGACCAAGTTATGTTAAAATTTCCCAAAAACGTGAAGAGCTTGTCCATGGACAGAGTTGAGCATGTTCGTTGCTAAATCTAATTTTAGACACATAGCGGAAGCTAACTAGGATCGTCTTAGCATAGGTATAAATCAAAATTTAACGAACGATGCCCTACGGCCATAGCGTGTTTTTGCCTAACATGCTTCTAAAAATTTATTTGATCTCAAATATTATTTTAACATGTTAATCGAATGCGTAAGATCAAGTTTTAATATTTGTAAATAATCCTAGCATACTTCTAGTTTTATATCCTAACAATTATTAAAACAAGATCAAGCACACACAACATGGCATCAAGAGAGTTAGGGATTAACCAACCTCTTCAAAATCGAGGTCCTAAGCTTTCTTCTTTTCTTGAACGCACGAACCAGCGGCTTGATCTCTACCAACTTGGAATGCCTACGTCGTTTCCTTGGTATTCCCCTTAATCTCCTTGCGAACGTGCAAAGCAAAGAATCACCGATTGGTGGTGAACCAAAAATCAACTATACGGCCATCACTTTTTTTAAACTCAATACTTTGTTTTTCTTTGTATTTAATAGGACACGGTTGTGCAACCATTGTGCTGCCTAAGAATTGAGTAAATCGTAGAGCACATGTTGTATTTATATAAAAATAATAGAGTCCCTATTAGGTTTAGTTTTACTAATCCAATGGGAATTACGACAACCAATAAAGGAGACCTTGTCAACTACTTATAATTGATGCCTCTTTTATTTCTCATTGGGCTGTCCATGTTTTTGTAATGCAAAGCATGCTTGACCCAATACTTCAAGAATTCAAGGCTCAAATATTATTTTGATCCTTAGTCCATTCTTGACTTTAATTTTGATTATGTAAAATATTTATTTTACAATCCAAATCAAAATTTCGAGACTTATTATTTTATCATAAATACACTTACAAGAATTTTGTATATCTTAACAAAAATAATTTCATATTAGGGTTATCTTTGGAAATCCAAAACTCAATAAAATTATATATCTATTTGTAATACAAATTCTATTCTTGTAAATATCCCAATGACCGTTGTGATATGGTGAAATTTGCCGATCTTCCTTTAATAGGACGAGAGACTAAAATGAGGCTACCAAGGGGACTCCGCAGGACATACAAATCTAGGCTCCCAAAATATTATTCTTTACCGCCAAGCCCTATGACTAGGAATAATATTTCAATCCAATGTTCGTCTGACACCACCTGAACTATGGATGAACTCCCAGAGATGTACGATACTTACATCGAGGCTTTTCCTTATTAGAAACCTGTCCCTGACCTGTGAGATGTGTACGAATATATCCTCCATGCAACACCCGGTAAGTTGAAGTGAGAGTTTGTGTACTATCAAACACTCCAAAGTCCATATTTCCTCTGAGTTCTCAGTTCCCTTATATCTATCCACTAAGCGTATTAGATTGACCCGTCGATCAATCTAAATGCTAACGCTTGATCCATAAGAATCACTCTACAGAGTTTCTGGGTAGATTAATTTGAACCTCTCAGGTGGGTGCTTACACTTCCGTATCCCGAAAGTACATGAATGACTATTTTGTAGGTATGCTCCCACACCCTAGTGGCATACATCCAATCCATCGAGTATATTGACAATAGTGTGTGTCTCACTCATTGATAAATCAAAACGCACTATAAGTATGAAAGTATTGACTTACTCAAGCTTAAGAGATATCGTACTCTCACAGCTATAGGATGAACAACTCATTGATAGTACTTTTCTGGTTCTTCTTTCCTATGTAAGTCCGTCAATGTATGTTTCCTTACAGACACCAGTGCACCAATCCGAGACTCCTCTCGAGTGATCAAGACAAACCACTCCCCTATTTGGAGATGTCCATGCACTACAACCTATATCAACAAAGTGCCTAACTTTGTTAATCTGGTTGTGACTAATTTATTTTGGATGTAATAGTGAATCTTGTGTCTGTCTATACTCACACAAAGTGTATCTGAGTATCCAAGATTACTATAAATAACATCTCTAGACATTGATGGAACATTCATACATAAATGAAAAGACATCTAATACACATAATGCAATATTAAATATTCATCAATAAACCTCAGAACTGTCATACATGGTATGTTTTTAGGACATAATCCCAACAAAATCCCACTTGGACTAAAGAACATACTCCCTAAAGCATCCTAACACCCATTCCCTCTACATGAGCTGTGAAACTCTTTCCAGTAAGGGCCTTGGTGAATGGATCCGCCAAGTTGTGTAATGACGCAATCTTTAGTATCCCCACTTCCTTTCGCTGCACGAAGTCCCTTATCAAATGGAACTTATGTTCTATGTGTTTTCCTTTACTATGGTAACGAGGTTCCTTGCTTTAAGCTATTGCACCCATATTGTCACAATATAAAGTGATAGGTCTCTCAACGCTAGGGACTACCTCTAATTCCATAAGGAACTTTCTCAACCAAACTGCCTCTTTAGCGGCTTCTGAAGCTGCCACATATTCGGCTTCCATGGTGGAGTATGCGATGTAAGTTTGCTTCACACTCCTCCAACTTATGGCTGCACCACCAAGTGTAAACACGTAACCGGACGTGGACCTTCTAGAGTCCTTGTCTGCTTGGAAATCCGAATCAGTATAACCCACTGGAACGATCTCATCACTACGGTAAACAAGCATATAATCTTTCGTTCTCCGAAGATACTTGAATATATGTTTGACCGCCGTCCAGTAATGCAAGCCAGGGTTAGATTGATATCTACTAACCAATCCCACTTCATAGCAGATGTCTGGCCTAGTACAAAGCATAGCGTACATGAGACTGCCAACTGCGGAAGCATATGGCACCTTACTCATTTCACGCTTCTCTTCTTCCGTCTTAGGACAGTTGTCCTTCGAAAGAGGTACTCCATGTCTAAAAGGTAAAAGACCTTTCTTGGAGTCATGCAATGCGTACTTGACTAGAATCTTCTCTATGTATGTGGCTTGGGAGAGAGCCAATGTTCTAGTTCCGCAATCTCGCATAAGCTTGATGCCTAGAACATAGCTTGCTTCTCCTAGGTCTTTCATGTTAAACTGATTGGATAACCATATCTTGACCGCTGATAAAGTTGCAGTATCATTTTCGATGAGCAATATGTCATCAACGTAGAGAATTAAGAACACAATTTTCCCGCCGTCCAATCTCTTGTATACACACGATTCATCAGGGTTTTGATCAAATCCGTAGGATTTAATCGTCTGATCGAATCGAATGTTCCAAGATCTAGATGCTTGCTTAAGTCCATAAATGGACTTCTTAAGCTTGCAAACCATATTTTGCTGACTTTCAGCAACGAATCCGGTGGGTTGCATCATATAAATGCTTTCGCCTAAATGGCCATTGAGGAAAACCGTCTTGACATCCATCTGCCATATCTCATAATCAAAATGAGCTGATATGGCGAGAAGTATTCTGATGGACTTAAGCATGGCTACAGGTGAGAAAGTCTCCTCATAGTCTATACCCTCTTTCTGAGTATAGCCCTTCGCCACTAACCTTGCTTTAAAGGTTTCAACCTTTCCATCTACTCCTCTTTTCCTTTTGTAGACCCATTTGCACCCTATGGGTTTTATTCCGTCGGGCATGTCTACAAGATCCCACACTTCGTTAGAATACATAGACTCTAATTCAGATTCCATCGCTTTGAGCCAATGATCTGCATCAACATCAGAAACTGCTTCTTCGTAACTAGTGGGATCTGGTTCAAGTTCGTCAGACACTACCAAAACTGACTCTCCAAAGTACATGAACCTTTCAGGAGGTCGTGAGACCCTCCCACTACGACGAAGCTCTGGTGTTGCATCCAAAATTGTTTCGGTTATTTGTTCATTCTCAACATTTTCTGTTGGACCGGAAGTTGAACCATCAAGATTTTGTTCTTCAAGGATTATCTTCCTTGGTTCACTGCTGTTGATACAATCCTCTTCTAAGAATCTAGCATTCGTGCTAATGAATACTTTTTGACTATCAGGATTGTAAAAATAGCCACCACGAGTCCCTTTAGGAAATCCAACCCAATAGCACAACACAGATCTTGGTCCAAATTTAGTTGTCTTATCTGCCAGTACAAAAGCCGAACATCCCCAAACTTTTAGATTTCTAGGATCAGACTTGCGTCCAGTCCACATCTCATGAGGTGCCTTTGATACTGACTTAGACGGTACTAAATTCAAGATGTGCATGGCAGTTTCTAGGGCATATCCCCAAAAAGATTCAGGAAGAGTAGCATGACACATCATGCATCTTACCGTATCCAGTAGAGTTCTGTTTCTCCTTTCTGCTACCCCATTTTGTTGAGGCGTTCTAGGTGCAGAAAGCTGAGTAACAATGCCATTATCCGTGAGATACTGTTTATACTCATCTAGCATGTATTCGCCACCACGGTCAGACCGTATAGCTTTGATGCGTTTATCCAATTGGTTCTCCGCAAAAGCCTTAAACTCTTTGAACTTGTCAAAAGCCTCAGACTTGCGGCGCATTAGATAAATGCATCCATACCTAGAGTAATCATCAGTAAAAGTAATGAAGTACTCAAAACCTCCTCAGGCTTGTACCGTCATCGGTCCACATACGTCTGTATGCACCAACTCAAGCAAATGATTAGCCCTAAGGCCTTTGGACTTGAACGACCTCTTAGTCATTTTACCTTCTAAACAAGACCTACATTGTGGCATACTGTTCATATCTAATGGGCCGAGTGACCCATCATGAACTAGCCTATTGATTCTTGTTTGGTTAATATGGGCAAGTCGTAAGTGCCAAAGGGTTTCCTCATTGGATGTGGCCTTTCTCTTTCTAGATTCAGCATGCATAATATCACAATTATTACCAGAGTAGGAATTTGGATGTAAATAAAACAGATTTCCATTCATAGTTCCAGAGCATATTTCCTTTCCATATCTACTAATTGTAACATTAGAAAGGAAAGATAAATGATACCCTTCTGACATTAAACTTGAAACTGAAATTAAATTTCGTCTAATATCCGGAACATAAAGGCAATCATTCAATGTTAAAATCTTATTACATCCAAAATATAAATTAACTATTCCTACTTTAGTAGCTTCTACTATGACTCCTAAAGCTGTCCTCAAAGTGATTTCCCCTTTATTAAGTTTCCTGGTTTCCTGAAACCCCTGCAATGAATTGCAAACATGATTAGTGGCTCCAGAGTCTACAATCCAGGATACAATAGAATCAACCACTAAACAAGTCTCAATAAATAGAATATTACCCTCAATCTGCTTCTTTGCTAGAAGCTTTGGGCAATCACTTTTCCAGTGCCCTTTCTGGTTGCAATGAAAGCATTTGCCTTTCCCCTTCACAACCTTGCCCTTTCTCTTTATCTTTGGGCCTTTGGCAGCAGTGGCTTGCTTCTTCTTATTCTTAGGCTTTTTGGGCCCAGAATTAGAAACTTTAACAAAATGGACTTGCTTCTCCTTTCCCATTATCTGCTCAGAACTGTCATACATGGTATGTTTTTAGGACATAATCCCAACAAAATCCCACTTGGACTAAAGAACATACTCCCTAAAGCATCCTAACACCCATTCCCTCTACATGAGCTGTGAAACTCTTTCCAGTAAGGGCCTTGGTGAATGGATCCGCCAAGTTGTGTAATGACGCAATCTTTAGTATCTCCACTTCCTTTCGCTGCACGAACTCCCTTATCAAATGGAACTTACGTTCTATGTGTTTTCCTTTACTGTGGTAACGAGGTTCCTTGCTTTGAGCTATTGCACCCATATTGTCACAATATAAAGTGATAGGTCTCTCAACGCTAGGTACTTCCTCTAATTCCATAAGGAACTTTCTCAACCAAACTGCCTCTTTAGCGGCTTCTGAAGTTACCACATATTCGGCTTACATGGTGGAGTCTGCGATGCAAGTTTGCTTCACACTCCTCCAACTTATGGCTGCACCACCAAGTGTAAACACGTAACCGGACGTGGACCTTCTAGAGTCCTTGTCTGCTTGGAAATCCAAATCAGTATTACCCATTGTACTCTATTTACAGTTCTTCAAAGTCTAACATGCTAGTTTAGCCTTCGTGCAAGGTTTCGAGGGGTAAGGATGCGAATAGACCAAGTTATGTTAAAATTGCCCAAAAACGTGAAGAGCTTGTCTATGGAGAGAGATGAGCATTTCCAAAGCATCAAAGGGGACCATTGTGCTATACTTATTGTTCTTAGAAGTCTAACATTCTAGCTTAGCCTTCGTGCAAGGTTTCGAGCGGTAAAGATGCGAATACACCAAGTTATGTTGAAATTACACAAAAACGTGTAAATCTCATCGATGGAGAGTGTTGAGCAATTCCAAAGCACCAAAGTGGACCGTTGTACGCTATTTAGTGTTCTTCGAAGTCTAACATGCTAGTATAGCCTTCGTGCAATGTTTCGTAGGCTAAATTTGCGAATAGACCAAGTTATATTTGAAATTGCTAAAAAAGTGTAAAGCTCATTTATGGAGAGCGTTGAGCAATTCCAAAGCATCAAAGTGCACCATTGTACTCTATTTAGTGTTCTTAGAAGTCTAACATGCTAGTTTAGACTTCGTGCAATGTTTGGGAAGGTAAAGATGCGAATAGACCAAGTTACGTTTGAAATTGCACAAAAACATACAAAGCTCATCTATGGAGAGAGTTGAGCAATTCCAAAGCATCAAATTGGACCATTGTACTCTATTTAGTGTTCTTAGAAGTCTATCATGCTAGTTTAGCCTTCGTGCCAGGTTTTGTGAGGTAAAGATGCGAATAGACCAAGTTATGTTGAAATTGCGCAAAAACGTAAAAAGCTCTTATATGGAGAGAGTTGCGGAATTCCAAAGCTTCAAAGTGGACTGTTGTACTCTATTTAGTGTCCTTCGAAGACTAACATGCTAGTTTAGCCTTCGTGCAATGTTTCGTAAGGTAAAGATGCGAATAGATCAAGTAATGTTTAAAATTTTACAAAAACGTGTAAATCTCATCGAAGGAGAGTGTTGAGCAAATCCAAAGCATCTAAGTGGACCGTTATACTCTATTTAGTGTTCTTAAAAGTCTAACTTGCTAGTTTAGCTTTCATGCAACTTTTTGTAAGTTAAAGATGCGAATAAACCAAGTTATGTTTGAAATGGCACAAAAACGTGAATTGCTCGTCTATGGAGAGAGTTGAGCAAATCCAAAGCATCAAAGTGGACCGTTGTACTCTATTTTGTGCTCTTAGAAGTCTAACTTGCTTGTTTATCGTTCGGCAATGTTTCGTAAGTTAATGATGCGAATAGAACAAGTTATGTTTAGAATGGCACAAAAACGTGAATTGCTCATCTATGGAAAAGAGTTGAGCAATTCCAAAGCATCAAAGTGCACCGTTGTACTCTATTTTGTGCTCTTAGAAGCCTAACATGCTAATTTAGCTTTCATGCAACGTTTCATAAGTTAAAGATGCGAATAGACCAAGTTATGTGTGAAGTTGCACAAAAATGTGAATTGCTCGTCTATGGAGAGAGTTGAACAAGTCGAAAGCATCAAAGTTGGCCGTTGTACTCTATTTAGGGTTCTTAGAAGTCTAAGATGCTAGTTTAGCCTTCGTGCAATGTTTCATAAGGTAAAAGATGTGAATAGACTAAGGTATGTTTGAAATGGCATAAAAATGAGAAAAGCTCGTCCATGGAGAGAGTTGAGCATTTCCAAAGCATCAAAGTGGACCATTGTGCTCTATTTAGTGTTCTTAGAAGTCTAACATTCTAGTTTAGCCTTCGTGCAAGGTGTCGAGCGGTAAGGATGCGAATAGACCAAGTTATGTTGAAATTGCACAAAAACTTGAAACGCTTGTCTATGGAGAGAGTTGAGCATTTCCAAAGCATCAAAGTGGACCATTGTGCTAGATTTAGTGTTCTTAGATGTCTAACATTCTAATTTAGCCTTCGTGCAAGGTTTCGGGCGGTAAAGATGCGAATAGACCAAGTTATGTTGTAATTGCACAAAAAGTGTAAATCTCGTCGATGCAGAGTGTTGAGCAATTCCAAAGCATCAAAGTGGACCGTTATACTCTATTTAGTGTTCTTAGAAGTGTAACTTACTAGTTTAGCTTTCGTGTAACGTGTCGTAAGTTAAAGATGTGAATAGACCAGGTTATGTTTGTAATGGCACAAAAACATGAAAAGCTCGTCCACGGAGAGAGTTGAGCGTTTCCAAAGCATCAAAGTGGACCATTGTACTCTACTTAGAGTTCTTCGAAGTCTAACATGCTAGTTTAGCCTTCGTGCAAGGTTTCGGGGGCTAACGATGCGAATAGACCAAGTTATGTTGAAATTGCTCAAAAACGTGAAGAGCTTGTCTGTGCAGAGAGTTGAGCATTTTGAAAGCATCAAAGTGGGCCATTGTGCTATACTTAGTGTTCTTAGAAGTCTAACATTCTAGTTTAGCCTTCGTGCAAGGTTTTGAGCGGTAAAGATGCGAATAGACCAAGTTATGTTGTAATTGCACAAAAAGTGTAAATCTCATCGATGGACCAATGTACGCTATTTAGTGTTCTTCGAAGTCTAACATGCTAGTATAGCCTTCGTGCAATGTTTCGTAGGGTAAAAATGCGAATAGACCAAGTTATATTTTAAATTGCTTAAAAAGTGTAAAGCTCATCTATGGAGAGAGTTGAGCAATTCCAAAGCATCAAAGTGCACCATTGTACTCTATTTAGTGTTCTTAGAAGTCTAACATGCTAGTTAGACTTCGTGCAATGTTTCGGAAGGTAAAGATGCGAATTGACCAAGTTACGTTTGAAATTGCACAAAAACATGAAAAGCTCGTCCACGGACAGAGTTGAGCGTTTCGAAAGCATCAAAGTGGACCATTGTACTCTACTTAGAGTTCTTCGAAGTCTAACATGCTAGTTTAGGCTTCGTGCAAGGTTTCGAGGGCTGACGATGCGAATAGACCAAGTTATGTTGAAATTGCCAAAAAACGTGAAGAGCTTGTCTATGGAGAGAGTTGAGCATTTTGAAAGCATCAAAGTGAACCATTGTGCTAGATTTAGTGTTCTTAGATGTCTAACATTCTAATTTAGTCTTCGTTCAAGGTTTCGGGCGGTAAAGATGCGAATAGACCAAGTTATGTTGTAATTTCACAAAAAGTGTAAATCTCATCGATGGAGAGTGTTGAGCAATTCCAAAGCATCAAAGTGGACCGTTGTAATCTATTTAGTGCTCTTAGAACTGTAACTTGCGAGTTTAGCTTTCGTGCAACGTTTCATAAGTTAAAGATGTGAATAGACCAAGTTATGTTTGTAATGGCATAAAAACGTGAACAGCACGTCCACGGAGAGAGTTGAGCGTTTCCAAAGCATCAAAGTGGACCATTGTACTCTATTTAGAGTTCTTAGAAGTCTAGCATGCTAGTTTAGCCTTCGTGCAAGGTTTCAAGGGGTAAGGATGCGAATAGACCAAGTTATGTTGAAATTGCACAAAAACGTGAAAAGCTTGTCTATGGAGAGAGTTGAGCATTTCCAAAGCATCAAAGTGGACCATTGTGCTATATTTAGTGTTCTTGAAGTCTAACATTCTAGTGTAGCCTTCGTGCAAGGTTTCGAGCGGTAAAGAGGCGAATAGACCAAGTTATATTTGAAATTGCTTAGAAAGTGTAAGGCTCATCTATGGAGAGCGTTGAGAGATTCCAAAGCATCAAAGTGCACTATTGTACTCTATTTAGTGTTCTTAAAAGTGTAACTTGCTAGTTTAGCTTCCGTGCAATGTTTCGTAAGTTAAAGATGTGAATAGACGAAGTTATGTTTGAAATTGCACAAATACGTGTAAAGCTCGTCCGCGGCGAGAGTCTAGCGTTTCCAAAGAATCAAAGTAGACCATTGTACTCTATTTAGTGTTCTTCGTAGTCTAACATGCTAGTTTAGCCTTCGTGCAAGGTTTCGAGGGGTAAGGATGCGAATAGACCAAGTTATGTTGAAATTGCCCAAAAACGTGAAGAGCTTGTCTATGGAGAGGGTTGAGCATTTCCAAAGCATCAAAGTGCACCATTGTACTATACTTATTGTTCTTAGAAGTCTAACATTCTAGCTTAGCCTTTGTGCAAGGTTTCGAGCGGTAAATATGCGAATAGACCAAGTTATGTTGAAATTGCACAAAAACGTGTAAATCTCATCGATGGAGAGTGTTGAGCAATACCAAAGCATCAAAGTGGACCGTTGTACTCTATTTAGTGTTCTTAGAAGTGTAACTTACTAGTTTAGCTTCCGTGCAACGTTTCGTAAGTTAAAGATGTGAATAGACCAAGTTATGTTTGAAATAGCACAAAAACGTGAAAACCTCATCCACGGCGAGAGTTGAGCGTTTTCAAAGCATCAAAGTAGACCATTGTACTCTATTTAGTGTTCTTCGAAGTCTAAAATGCTAGTTTAGCATTCGTGCAATGTTTCGTAGGGTAAAAATGCGAATAGACCAAGTTATATTTGAAATTGCTTAACAAGTGTAAAGCTCATCTATGGAGAGAGTTGAGCAATTCCAAAGCATCAAAGTTCACCATTGTACTCCATTTAGTGTTCTTAGAAGTCTAACATGCTAGTTTAGGACTTCGTGCAATGTTTCGGAAGGTAAAGATGTGAATAGACCAAGTTACGTTTGAAATTGGACAAAAACGTGTAAAGCTCGTCTGTGGAGAGCGTTGAGCAA
This sequence comes from Tripterygium wilfordii, assembly GCF_013401445.1. Lineage (NCBI taxonomy): Eukaryota > Viridiplantae > Streptophyta > Magnoliopsida > Celastrales > Celastraceae > Tripterygium > Tripterygium wilfordii. The sequence continues at coordinate 5,871,404 of NC_052250.1, forward strand.
TTCCAAAGCATCAAATTGCACCATTGTACTCTATTTAGTGTTCTTAGAAGTCTAACGTGCTAGTTTAGCCTTCGTGCAAGGTTTTGTGAGGTAAAGATGCGAATAGAACGAGTTATGTTGAAATTGCGCAAAAACGTGAAATGCTCTTATTTGGAGAGAGTTGAGCAATTCCAGAGCTTCAAAGTGGACTGTTGTACTCTATTTAGTGTGCTTCGAAGTCTAACATGCTAGTTTAGCCTTTGTGCAATGTTTTGTAAGGTAAAGATGCGAATAGATCAAGTAATGTTTGAAATTTTACAAAAACGTGTAAATCTCGTCGATGGAGAGTGTTGAGCAAATCCAAAGCATCTAAGTGGACCATTGTACTCTATTTAGTGTTCTTAAATGTCTAACTTGCTAGTCTAGCTTTCATGCAACTTTTTGTAAGTTAAAGATGTGAATAAACCAAGTTATGTTTGAAATGGCACAAAAACGTGAATTGCTCGTCTATGAAGAGAGTTGAGCAAATCCAAAGCGTCAAAGTGGACCGTTGTACTCTATTTTGTGCTCTTGGAAGTCTAACTTGCTAGTTTATCATTCGGCAACGTTTCGTAAGTTAATGATGCGAATAGAACAAGTTATGTTTAGAATGGCACAAAAACGTGACTTGCTCGTCTATGGAAAGAGTTGAGCAATTCCAAAGCATCAAAGTGGACCGTTGTACTCTATTTTGTGCTCTTAGAAGCCTAACATGCTAATTCAGCTTTCATGCAACGTTTCATAAGTTAAAGATGCGAAGAGACCAAGTTATGTGTGAAGTTGCACAAAAATGTGAATTGCTCGTCTATTGAGAGAGTTGAGCAAGTCGAAAGCTTCAAAGTGGGCCGTTGTACTCTATTTAGGGTTCTTAGAAGTCTAACATGCTAGTTTAGCCTTCGTGCAATGTTTCGTAAGGTAAAAGATGTGAATAGACCAAGGTATGTTTGAAATGGCACAAAAATGAGAAAAGCTCATCCATGGAGAGAGTTGAGCATTTACAAAGCATCAAAGTGGACCATTATGCTCTATTTAGTGTTCTTAGAAGTCTAACATGCTAGTTTAGCCTTCATGCAAGGTGTCGAGGGGTAAGGTTGCGAATAGGCCAAGTTATGTTGAAATTGCACAAAAACGTGAAAAGCTTGTCTATGGAGAGATTTGAGCATTTCCAAAGCATCAAAGTGGACCATTGTGCTATACTTATTGTTCTTAGAAGTCTAACATTCTAGCTTAGCCTTTGTGCTAGGTTTCGAGCGGTAAATATGCGAATAGACCAAGTTATGTTGGAATTGCACAAAAACGTGTAAATCTCGTCAATGGAGAGTGTTGAGCAATTCCAAAGCATCAAAGTGGACCGTTGTACTCTATTTAGTGTTCTTAGAAGTGTAACTTGCTAGTTTAGCTTCCGTGCAACGTTTCGTAAGTTAAAGATGTGAATAGACCAAGTTATGTTTGAAATAGCACAAAAACGTGAAAACCTCATCCACGGCGAGAGTTGAGCGTTTGCAAAGCATCAAAGTAGACCATTGTACTCTATTTAGTGTTCTTCGAAGTCTAAAATGCTAGTTTAGCCTTCGTGCAATGTTTCGTAGGGTAAAAATGCGAATAGGCCAAGTTATATTTGAAATTGCTTAAAAAGTGTAAAGCTCATCTATGGAGAGAGTTGAGCAATTCCAAAGCATCAAAGTTCACCATTGTACTCTATTTAGTGTTCTTAGAAATCTAACATGCTAGTTTAGGACTTCGTACAGTGTTTCGGAAGGTAAAGATGTGAATACACCAAGTTACGTTTGAAATTGGACAAAAACATGTAAAGCTCGTCTATGGAGAGAGTTGAGCAATTCGAAAGCATCAAATTGAACCATTGTACTCTATTTAGTGTTCTTAGAAGTCTAACGTTCTAGTTTAGCCTTCGTGCAAGGTTTTGTGAGGTAAAGATGCGAATAGACCAAGTTATGTTGAAATTGCGCAAAAACGTGAAAAGCTCTTATTTGGAGAGAGTTGAGCAATTCCAGAGCTTCAAAGTGGACTGTTGTACTCTATTTAGTGTCCTTCGAAGTCTAACATGCTAGTTTAGCCTTTGTGCAATGTTTTGTAAGGTAAAGATGCGAATAGATCAAGTAATGTTTGAAATTTTACAAAAACGTGTAAATCTCGTCGATGGAAAGTGTTGAGCAAATCCAAAGCATCTAAGTGGACCCTTGTACTCTATTTAGTGTTCTTAAAAGTCTAACTTGCTAGTTTAGCTTTCATTCAACTTTTTGTAAGTTAAAGATGTCAATAAACCAAGTTATGTTTGAAATGGCACATAAACGTGAATTGCTCGTCCATGGAGAGAGTTGAGCAAATCCAAAGCGTCAAAGTGGACCGCTGTACTCTATTTTGTGCTCTAAGAAGCCTAAGATGCTAATTTAGCTTTCATGCAACGTTTCATAAGTTAAAGATACGAATAGACCAAGTTATGTGTGAAGTTGCACAAAAATGTGAATTGATCGTCTATGGAGAGAGTTGAGCAAGTCGAAAGCATCAAAGTGGGCCGTTGTACCCTATTTAGGGTTCTTAGAAGTCTAACATGCTAGTTTAGCCTGCGTGCAATGTTTCGTAAGGTAAAAGATGTGAATAGATCAAGGTATGTTTGAAATGGCACAAAAATTAGAAAAGCTCGTCCATGGAGAGAGTTGAGCATTTCCAAAGCATCACAGTGGACCATTGTGCTCTATTCAGTGTTCTTAGAAGTCTAGCATTCTAGTTTAGCCTTCGTGCAAGGTTTCGAGCGGTAAAGATGCGAATAGACCAAGTTATCTTGAAATTGCACAAAAACGTGTAAATCTCGTCGATGGAGAGTGTTGAGCAATTCCAAAGCATCAAAGTGGACCTTTGTACTCTATTTAGTGTTCTTAGAAGTGTAACTTGCCAGTTTAGCTTTCGTGCAACGTTTCGTAAGTTAAAAATGTGAATAGACCAAGTTATGTTTGTAATGGCACAAAAACGTGAAAAGCACGTCCACGGAGACAGTTGAGCGTTTCCAAAGCATTAAAGTGGAGCTTTGTACTCTATTTAGAGTTCTTCGAAGTCTAACATGCTAGTTTAGCCTTCGTGCAAGGTTTCGAGGGGTAAGGATGCGAATAGACCAAGTTATGTTAAAATTGCACAAAAAGAAAAGCTTGTCTGTGGAGAGAGTGGAGCATTCCCAAAGCATCAAAGTGTACCATTGTTCTATATTTAGTGTTCTTAGAAGTCTAACATTCTAGTTTAGCCTTCGCGCAAAGTTTCGAGCGGCAAAGATGCGAATTGTCCAAGCTATGTTGAAATTGCACAAAAACGTGTCAATCTCGTTGATGGAGAGTGTTGAGCTATTCCAAAGCATCAAAGTGGAGTGTTGTACGCTATTTAGTGTTCTTAGAAGTGTAACTTGCTAGTTTAGCTTCCGTGCAACGTGTCGTAAGTTAAAGATTTGAATAGACCAAGTTATATTTGAAATAGCACAAAAACGTGAAAACCTCGTCCAGGGAGAGAGTTGAGCGTTTCCAGAGTATCAAAGTAGACCATTGTACTCTATTTAGTGTTCTTCGAAGTCCAACATGCTAGTTTAGCCTTCGTGCAATGTTGACTTCATGTAATGTTTGGGAAGGTAAATATGCGAATAGACCAAGTTACGTTTGAAATTGCACAAAAATGTGTAAACCTCATCTATGGAGAGAGTTGAGCAATTCCAAAGCATCAAATTGCACCACTGTACTCTGTTTAGCGTTCTTATAAGTCTAACGTGCTAGTTTAGCCTTCGTGCAAGGTTTTGTGAGGTAACGATGCGAATAGACCAAGTTATGATGAAATTGCACAAAAACGTGAAGAGCTCTTATATGGAGAGAGTTGAGCAATTCCAAAGCTTCAAAGTGGACTGTTGTACTCTATTTAGTGTCCTTCGAAGTCTAACATGCTAGTTTAGCATTCGTGCAATGTTTCGTAAGGTAAAGATGCGAATAGATCAAGTAAAGTTTGAAATTTTACAAAAACCAGTAAATCTCGTCGATGGAGAGAGTTGAGCAAATCCAAAGCATCAAAGTGGACCGTTGTACTCTATTTAGTGTTCTTAAAAGTCTAACTTGCTAGTTTAGCTTTCATGCAACTTTTTGTACGTTAAAGATGCGAATAAACCAAGTTACGTTTGAATGGCACAAAAACGTGAATTGCTCGTCTATAGAGAGAGTTGAGCAAATCCAAAGCATCAAAATGGACCGTTGCACTCTATTTTGTGCTCTTAGAAGTCTAACTTGCTAGTTTATCATTCGGCAACGTTTCGTAAGTTAATGATGCGAATAGAATAAGTTATGTTTAGAATGACACAAAAACGTGAATTGCTCGTCTATGGAAAGAGTTGAGCAATTCCAAAGCATCAAAGTGGATCGTTGTACTCTATTTTGTGCTCTTAGAAGCCTAAGATGCTAATTTAGCTTTCATGCAATGTTTCATAAGTTAAAGATGAGAGTAGACCAAGTTATGTGTGAAGTTGCACAAAAATGTGATATGCTCGTCTATGGAGAGAGTTGAGCAAGTCGAAAGCATCAAAGTGGGCCGTTGCACTCTACTTAGGGTTCTTAGAAGTCTAACATGCTAGTTTAGCCTTCGTGCAATATTTGTAAGGTAAAAGATGTGAATAGACCAAGGTATGTTTGAAATGGCACAAAAATGAGAAAAGCTCATACATGGAGAGAGTTGAGTATTTCCAAAGAATCACAGCGGACCATTGTGCTCTATTTAGTGTTCTTAGAAGTCTAACATGCTAGTTTAGCCTTCGTGCAAGGTTTCGAGGGGTAAGGATGCGAATAGGCCAAGTTATGTTGAAATTGCACAAAAACGTGAAAAGCTTGTCTATGGAGAGAGTTGAGCATTTGTAAAGCATCAAAGTGGACCATTGTGCTATATTTAGTGTTCTTAGAAGTCTAACATTCTAGTTTAGCCTTCGTGCAAGGTTTCGAGCGGTAAAGATGCGAATAGTCCATGTGATGTTGAAATTAGACAAAAACGTGTCAATCATGTCGATGGAGAGTGTTGGGCAACTCAAAAGCATCAAAGTGGAGCGTTGTACGCTATTTAGTGTTCTTAGAAGTTTAACTTGCTAGTTTAGCTTCCGTGCAACGTTTAGTAAGTTAAAGATGTGAATAGACCAAGTTATGTTTGAAATAGCACAAAAGTGTGAAAACCTCGTCCACGAAGAGAGTTGAGCGTTTCTAAAGCATCAAAGTAGACCATTGTACTCTATTTAGTGTTCTTCGAAGTCCAACATGCTAGTTTAGCCTTCGTGCAAGGTTTTGTGAGGTAAAGATGTGAATAGACCAAGTTATGTTGATATTGCGCAAAAACGTGAAAAGCTCTTATATGGAGAGAGTTGAGCAATTCCAAAGCTTCAAACTGGACTGTTGTACTCTATTTAGTGTCCTTCGAAGCCTAACATGCTAGTTTAGCCTTCGTGCAATGTTTCGTAAGGTAAAGATGCGAATAGATCAAGTAAAGTTGAAATTTTACAAAAACCTGTAAATCTCGTCGATGTAGAGTGTTGAGCAAATCCAAAGCATCAAAGTGAACCGTTGTACTCTATTTAGTGTTCTTAAAATTTGAACTTGCTAGTTTAGCTTTCATGCAACTTTTTGTAAGTTAAAGATGCGAATAAACCAAGTTATGTTTGAAATGGCACAAAAACGTGAATTGCTCGTCTATGGAAAGAGTTGAGCAAATCCAAGGCATCAAAGTGGACCATTGTACTCTATTTTGTGCTCTTAGAAGTCTAACTTGCTAGTTTATTGTTCGGCAATGTTTCGTAACTTAATGATGCGAATAGAACAAGTTATGTTTAGAATGGCACAAAAACGTGAATTTCTCGTATATGGAAAGAGTTGAGCAATTCCAAAGCATCAAAGTGGACCGTTGTACTCTATTTTGTGCTCTTAGAAGCCTAAGATGCTAATTTAGCTTTCTTACAACGTTTCATAAGTTAAAGATGCGAATAGCCAAAGTTATGTGTGAAGTTGCACAAAAATGTGATATGCTCGTCTATGGAGAGAGTTGAGGAAGTCGAAAGCATCAAAGTGGGCCGTTGCACTCTACTTAGGGTTCTTAGAAGTCTAACATGCTAGTTTAGACTTCGTGCAATATTTCGTAAGGTAAAAGATGTGAATAGACCAAGGTATGTATGAAATGGCACAAAAATGAGAAAAGGTCGTCCATGGAGAGAGTTGAGCATTTCCAAAGCATCACAGTGGACCATTGTGCTCTATTTAGTGTTCTTAGAAGTCTAACATGCTAGTTTAGCCTTCGTCCAACGTTTCGAGGGGTAAGGATGCGAATAGGCCAAGTTATGTTGAAATTGCACAAAAACGTGAAAAGCTTGTCTATGGAGAGAGTTGAGCATTTGCAAAGCATCAAAGTGGACCATTGTGCTATATTTAGTGTTCTTAGAAGTCTAACATTCTAGTTTAGCCTTCGTGCAAGGTTTCGAGCGGTAAAGATGCGAATAGACCAAGTTATCTTGAAATTGCACAAAAACGTGTAAATCTCGTCGATGGAGAGTGTTGAGCAATTCCAAAGCATCAAAGTGGACCGTTGTACTCTATTTAGTGTTCTTAGAAGTGTAACTTGCCAGTTTAGCTTTCGTGCAATGTTTCGTAAGTTAAAGATGTCAATAGACCAAGTTATGTTGAAATTGCACAAAAACGTGAAAAGCTTGTCTATGGAGAGAGTTGAGCATTTTCAAAGCATCAAAGTGGACCATTGTGCTATATTTAGTGTTCTTAGAAGTCTAACATTCTAGTTTAGCCTTCGTGCAAGGTTTCGAGCGGGAAAGATGCGAATAGTCCAAGTGTTGTTGAAATTACACAAAAAAGTGTCAATCTCGTCGATGGAGAGTGTTGAGCAATTCCAAAGCATCAAAGTGGAGCGTTGTACGCTATTTAGTGTTCTTAGAAGTGTAACTTGCTAGTTTAGCTTCCGTGCAACGTGTAGTAAGTTAAAGATGTGAATAGACCAAGTTATGTTTGAAATAGCACAAAAACGTGAAAACCTCATCCACGGAGAGAGTTGAGCGTTTCCAAAGCATCAAAGTAGACCATTGTACTCTATTTAGTGTTTTTCGAAGTCCAACATGCTAGTTTAGCCTTCGTGCAAGGTTTTGTGAGGTAAAGATGCGAATAGACCAAGTTATGTTGACATTGCGCAAAAACGTGAAAAGCTCTTATATGGAGAGAGTTGAGCAATTCCAAAGCTTCAAAGTGTACTGTTGTACTCTATTTAGTGTCCTTCGAAGTCCAACATGCTAGTTTAGCCTTCATGCAATGTTTCGTAAGGTAAAGATGCGAATAGATCAAGTAAAGTTTGAAATTTTACAAAAACCAGTAAATCTCGTCGATGGAGAGAGTTGAGCAAATCCAAAGCATCAAAGTGGACCGTTGTACTCTATTTAGTGTTCTTAAAAGTCTAACTTGCTAGTTTAGCTTTCATGCAACTTTTTGTACGTTAAAGATGCGAATAAACCAAGTTACGTTTGAATGGCACAAAAACGTGAATTGCTCGTCTAAGGAGAGAGTTGAGCAAATCCAGAGCATCAAAATGGACCGTTGCACTCTATTTTGTGCTCTTAGAAGTCTAACTTGCTAGTTTATCATTCGGCAACGTTTCGTAAGTTAATGATGCGAATAGAATAAGTTATGTTTAGAATGACACAAAAACGTGAATTGCTCGTCTATGGAAAGAGTTGAGCAATTCCAAAGCATCAAAGTGTACCGTTGTACTCTATTTTGTGCTCTTAGAAGCCTAAGATGCTAATTTAGCTTTCATACAATGTTTCATAAGTTAAAGATGCGAATAGCCCAAGTTATGTGTGAAGTTGCACAAAAATGTGATATGCTCGTCTATGGAGAGAGTTGAGCAAGTCGAAAGCATCAAAGTGGGCCGTTGCACTCTACTTAGGGTTCTTAGAAGTCTAACATGCTAGTTTAGCCTTCGTGCACTATTTCGTAAGGTAAAAGATGTGAATAGACCAAGGTATGTATGAAATGGCACAAAAATGAGAAAAGCTCGTCCATGGAGAGAGTTGAGCATTTCCAAAGCATCACAGTGGACCATTGTGCTCTATTTAGTGTTCTTAGAAGTCTAACATGCTAGTTTAGCCTTCATCCAAGGTTTCGAGGGGTAAGGATGCGAATAGGCCAAGTTATGTTGAAATATCACAAAAACGTGAAAAGCTTGTCTATGGAGAGAGTTGAGCATTTGCAAAGCATCAAAGTGGACCATTGTGCTATATTTAGTGTTCTTAGAAGTCTAACATTCTAGTTTAGCCTTCGTGCAAGGTTTCGAGCGGTAAAGATGCGAATAGACCAAGTTATCTTGAAATTGCACAAAAACGTGTAAATCTCGTCGATGGAGAGTGTTGAGCAATTCCAAAGCATCAAAGTGGACAGTTGTACTCTATTTAGTGTTCTTAGAAGTGTAACTTGCCAGTTTAGCTTTCGTGCAATGTTTCGTAAGTTAAAGATGTGAATAGACCAAGTTATGTTGAAATTGCACAAAAACGTGAAAAGCTTGTCTATGGAGAGAGTTGGGCATTTTCAAAGCATCAAAGTGGACCATTGTGCTATATTTAGTGTTCTTAGAAGTCTAACGTTCTAGTTTAGCCTTCGTGCAAGGTTTCGAGCGGGAAAGATGCGAATAGTCCAAGTGTTGTTGAAATTACACAAAAAATTGTCAATCTCGTCGATGGAGAGTGTTGAGCAATTTCAAAGCATCAAAGTGGAGCGTTGTACGCTATTTAGTGTTCTTAGAAGTGTAACTTGCTAGTTTAGCTTCCGTGCAACGTGTAGTAAGTTAAAGATGTGAATAGACCAAGTTATGTTTGAAATAGCACAAAAACGTGAAAACCTCCTCCACGGAGAGAGTTGAGCGTTTCCAAAGCATCAAAGTAGACCATTGTACTCTATTTAGTGTTCTTCGAATTCCAACATGCTAGTTTAGCCTTCGTGCAAGGTTTTGTGAGGTAAAGATGCGAATAGACCAAGTTATGTTGACATTGCGCAAAAACGGGAAAAGCTCTTATATTGAGAGAGTTGAGCAATTCCAAAGCTTCAAAGTGGACTGTTGTACTCTATTTAGTGTCTTTCGAAGTCTAACATGCTAGTTTAGCCTTCGTGCAATGTTTCGTAAGGTAAAGATGCAAATAGATCAAGTAAAGTTTGAAATTTTACAAAAACCTGTAAATCTCGTCGATGGAGAGTGTTGAGCAAATCCAAAACATCAAAGTGGACCGTTGTACTCTATTTAGTGTTCTTCAAAGTCGAACTTGCTAGTTTAGCTTTCATGCAACTTTTTGTAAGTTAAAGATGCGAATAAACCAAGTTATGTTTGAAATGGCAGAAAAACGTGAATTGCTCGTCTATGGAGAGAGTTGAGCAAATCCAAGGCATCAAACTGGACCGTTGTACACTATTTTGTGCGCTTGGAAGTCTAACTTGCTAGTTTATTGTTCGGCAATGTTTCGTAAGTTAATGATGCGAATAGAACAAGTTATGTTTAGAATGGCAGAAAAACGTGAATTTCTCGTATATGGAAAGAGTTGAGCAATTCCAAAGCATCAAAGTGGACCGTTGTACTCTATTTTGTGCTCTTAGAAGCCTAAGATGCTAATTTAGCTTTCATGCAACGTTTCATAAGTTAAAGATGCGAATAGCCCAAGTTATGTGTGAAGTTGCACAAAAATGTGATATGCTCATCTATGCAGAGAGTTGAGCAAGTCGAAAGCATCAAAGTGGGCCGTTGCACTCTACTTAGGGTTCTTAGAAGTCTAACATGCTAGTTTAGCCTTCGTGCAATATTTCGTAAGGTAAAAGATGTGAATAGACCAATGTATGTTTGAAATGGCACAAAAATGAGAAAAGCTCGCCCATGGAGAGAGTTGAGCATTTCCAAAGCATCACAGTGGACCATTGTGCTCTATTTAGTGTTCTTAGAAGTCTAACATGCTAGTTTAGCCTTCGTGCAAGGTTTCGAGGGGTAAGGATGCGAATAGGCCAAGTTATGTTGAAATTGCACAAAAACGTGAAAAGCTTGTCTATGGAGAGAGTTGAGCATTTGCAAAGCATCAAAGTGGACCATTGTGCTATATTTAGTGTTCTTAGAAGTCTAACATTCTAGTTTAGCCTTCGTGCAAGGTTTCGAGCGGTAAAGATGCGAATATACCAAGTTATCTTGAAATTGCACAAAAACGTGTAAATCTCGTCGATGGAGAGAGTTGAGCATTTCCAAAGCATCAAAGTGCACCATTGTGCTCTATTTAGTGTTCTTAGAAGTGTAACTTGCCAGTTTAGCTTTCGTGCAATGTTTCGTAAGGTAAAAGATGTGAATAGACCAAGGTATGTTTGAAATGGCACAAAAATGAGAAAGCTCGTCCATGGAGAGAGTTGAGCATTTCCAAAGCATCAAAGTGGACCATGGTGCTATATTTAGTGTTCTTAGAAGTCTAACATTCTAGTTTAGCCTTCGTGCAAGGTTTCGAGCGGTAAAGATGCGAATAGTCCAAGTGATGTTGAAATTACACAAAAACGTGTCAATCTCGTCGATGGAGAGTGTTGAGCAATTACAAAGCATCAAAGTGGAGCGTTGTACGCTATTTAGTGTTCTTAGAAGTGTAACTTGCTAGTTTAGCTTCCGTGCAACGTGTAGTAAGTTAAAGATGTGAATAGACCAAGTTATGTTTGAAATAGCACAAAAACGTGAAAACCTCATCCACGGAGAGAGTTGAGCGTTTCCAAAGCATCAAAGTAGACCATTGTGCTCTATTTAGTGTTCTTCGAAGTCCAACATGCTAGTTTAGCCTTCGTGCAAGGTTTTGTGAGGTAAACATGCGAATAGACCAAGTTATGTTGACATTGCGCAAAAACGTGAAAAGCTCTTATATGGAGAGAGTTGAGCAATTCCAAAGCTTCAAAGTGGACTGTTGTACTCTATTGAGTGTCCTTAGAAGTCTAACATGCTAGTTTAGCCTTCGTGCAATGTTTCCTAAGGTAAAGATGCGAATAGATCAAGTAAAGTTTGAAATTTTACAAAAACCTGTAAATCTCGTCGATGGAGAGTGTTGAGCAAATCCAAAGCATCAAAGTGGACCGTTCTACTCTATTTAGTGTTCTTAAAAGTCGAACTTGCTAGTTTAGCTTTCATGCAACTTTTTGTAAGTTAAAGATGCGAATAAACCAAGTTATGTTTGAAATGGCACAAAAACGTGAATTGCTCGTCTATGGAGAGAGTTGAGCAAATCCAAGGCATCAAAGTGGACCGTTGTACTCTATTTTGTGCTCTTAGAAGTCTAACGTGCTAGTTTATTGTTTGGCAATGTTTCGTAAGTTAATGATGCGAATAGAACAAGTTATGTTTAGAATGACACAAAAACGTGAATTTCTCGTATATGGAAAGAGTTGAGCAATTCCAAAGCATCAAAGTGGACCGTTGTACTCTACTTTGTGCTCTTAGAAGCCTAAGATGCTAATTTAGCTTTCATGCAACGTTTCATAAGTTAAAGATGCGAATAGCCCAAGTTATGTGTGAAGTTGCACAACAATGTGATATGCTCGTCTATAGAGAGAGTTGAGCAAGTCGAAAGCATCAAAGTGGGCCGTTGCACTCTACTTAGGGTTCTTAGAAGTCTAACATGCTAGTTTAGCCTTCGTGCAATATTTCGTAAGGTAAAAGATGTGAATAGACCAAGGTATGTTTGAAATGGCACAAAAATGAGAAAAGCTCGCCCATGGAGAGAGTTGAGCATTTCCAAAGCATCACAGTGGACCATTGTGCTCTATTTAGTGTTCTTAGAAGTCTAACATGCTAGTTTAGCCTTCGTGCAAGGTTTCGAGGGGTAAGGATACGAATAGGCCAAGTTATGTTGAAATTGCACAAAAACGTGAAAAGCTTGTCTATGGAGAGAGTTGAGCATTTGCAAAGCATCAAAGTGGACCATTGTGCTATATTTAGTGTTCTTAGAAGTCTAACATTCTAGTTTAGCCTTCGTGCAAGGTTTCGAGCGGTAAAGATGCGAATAGACCAAGTTATCTTGAAATTGCACAAAAACGTGTAAATCTCGTCGATGGAGAGAGTTGAGCATTTCCAAAGCATCAAAGTGGACCATTGTGCTCTATTTAGTGTTCTTAGAAGTGTAACTTGCCAGTTTAGCTTTTGTGCAATGTTTCGTAAGGTAAAAGATGTGAATAGACCAAGGTATGTTTGAAATGGCACAAAAATGAGAAAGCTCGTCCATGGAGAGAGTTGAGCATTTCCAAAGCATCAAAGTGGACCATTGTGCTATATTTAGTGTTCTTAGAAGTCTAACATTCTAGTTTAGCCTTCCTGCAAGGTTTCGAGCGGTAAAGATGCGAATAGACCAAGTTATGTTGAAATTGCACAAAAACGTGTCAATATCGCCGATGGAGAGTGTTGAGCAATTCCAAAGCATCAAAGTGGACCATTGTATGCTATTTAGTGTTATTAGAAGTGTAACTTGCTAGTTTAGCTCGGTCTCACCGAGAACACAAATCAACAAGTTGAACTCTCAAATAGGCTCTTTGTGGCAGCCGGGTAGAGAGGTAGTTTAAGTTCAAGGTATGGCTCTTTGAGTAGCTAGATATGGAAATGTTTAGGCTCAAATGAGGCTCTTAGGTAGCAGGATATGGTATGGTGAAAATCTGGACAGCGTTGTAGTATTTTAGTTGCTAGGGTTTGTGGACCTTGAATATGTAGCAACTAGCTTGAATCAAGTGACGAAGTGACCGGCACCAAAGTGTGTGTGTGTACTTACCCCAAGTGTAGGGTATCGTCAAGTAATAAACCGGTGAGTCCGGTATCGATCCACGAGGAAGCAATGCAAATTTGAAGTGAATGATATGCAAATGACTAGCTAACACTAATAAACACAATGAATATCAAATAAAAGCAAGTAAAAGAAATGGGCCGAATGACTCGGTAGCATGAGCGATTTTGTAATCAAAGTAAGCACAAATTGGATTTAAAACAATTAATTAAAAACCTAGTCTCTAGTCCGTCCCGGTGGCTACTCGGTTCTCATACTCAAGGTATCATTGCAAACACACACAACCATACACAATGCATTGTGTGATACTATCAATCATGCATATGCAAAGAGAATTGGGATATAAGACTTCAATTCATACATGTAGGCCATCGGGTCTCTTAATCTACGATGAACGCAAAGGGATAAGCACCTAATATTATGGATTAATGTTCCCCCTTGGGGCTCGGCTTGGCTAACACCCTAGTTTCACACTCAAAGATCAATTAACCATAACTCTCCCATGCACATTCCTAAATTAACCCAAAACTCCATCATCAATACACATAATTAATAGCTATGCAATGAAAAACTCAATTAATTAAGGAAATCATGCAATGGGTTTAACAATTCTCAATCGAACACATTAGATGCAATCCCTAGACTAGACAATCCAAGAATACAATCAAATATATCATTCCCATAGATCCAATCACACAACTATCACGAAATTAAAAGAGAGAAATCGAAGCTACGATTCTTTTAGCATACCTTGAGTAATCGAAACCTTGCACCCACCGTTCGGGACTAAAAACTAGAAAGGGAACTTAGCCACTCATTATAATGAGAATAAACATCAATTTTATAGATGAAAACCAATGTTTACAATCAAGATCACAAGAACTAAGTAAAACCCTAGAGAGAGAAAGAGAGAAAAACTATGGAGGCTAGATGTTGTGTGAGATGAATTATGAGAAGGAAGAAGAAATCTTAGGGTTTTCTCCTCCTTTTACCATTGAAAATACCTAACTACCCTTATACAAACGTTCCCCATTGGTTACATACATGATTTACCCCAAATGCCCTTGAAATTTTGGTGCAGAAAATTGCAGATCCGCGGTAGGTGTCCGGACGGCTTCGGAAGGTGTCCGGACACCTGGGCTTCATCAAGTCTGTCTCATTTTTCAAAGGAAGTGTCCGGACACCTAATGTGGGTGTCCGGACAGTAAGTGTCCGGACACCGTGAGAGGTGTCCCGACACCTCACAGCAAAAAGTGCCCAAAAAGTGCTCCAACTTGCCCGAACAAGGTCCGATTCTTACAAAACCAAGGGGAAACATTCGTAAGTGTAAAACTAAGCTAAAATGCAATCAAATACATTAGCTAAGTGCTAGAAAATCCTAATTAAAAGACATTAGAACCTCAAAATAGAGGTCCAATCATGAAGGCTCAAATGTATGAAATGAAAGTTTCAGAGTGGGCTTTTATGTTCTGGAAATCAGATTGTGCAAGCAAGAAAATGGCTCTTGATGAAATGATAAGAATCAGGTAAGAAAGGCTCAAGAGTAACAATAAAGCTTTGCTTGGCTAGTGTGTATGATCTCTCTTCAAAATGAAGTATGTAATCAAGGAATGAATGAGTGAAAGAATGAAAGCTTGGAAGATGAAGAACACTAAAGAGAGAGAGAGTAATTTTCGGCCAAGTCAATGCACGATGGACAAAGAGTTAATTTTTGTATAAATTGTGGAGTGTAAGCTCATGAAATGAGGGCTATTGGATTAGATATGAAAAATATGGACCCTTGGATCAATATAGCTGTTAAAAGGCTTAGAAAAGTGTGAAAATGATTGCAACAAGTCTCTCTTTGCTGGGAGGAATAATGGCCATTAGATGAGGAAGGTTTAAAGATAGCCATTGGAAAAAAAAGTGTAGTGGAAAGGTTTAATCTTGAGCCAATGGATCAAAAATATATTTTGGAGGGAAGGAATGCAGACCATTGGATGAGGAAAACCTTTGAAATAAATCACCTTCCTTTGTCTCTTTCCAAAGTGATTTTCCAGCAAACTATATCTCTTCTGTAGCAAAAGAGGTCTTGAAAATATGAGGCATTTATTGTATGTCTGCTCTTGCTTTTTAGCTTTAAATCTCTATTGTTGACTTGTAGCTCTTATTGGCTCCACTAATCCATTTCATATATCCACTTCATATGTCATGTCATCACGTCCATATCATCTGCCACGTCAGTCCGTTGACTTTGACTCTGACCAGAAAGTCAACTTTACTTTAATTGGCTCCATTTAAGCTCCAAGATTTTCTTTACATATTCTGACCATGGTTGACCACGAAAATGACTTTCTTAATCATGTTTGACAATGATTAATTATTCATTACAGTTCGGTTAAGGTCACCATGTTGATACATGGTCAACTTGATCATCCTACACACAATTAAACTCAAGACATGCTATGTAAGCCTTGTTAGGGCTTCTTGCAATGTTAGTCCATGTTAGTTCAATAAATCAAATTCCCATGCATTTTGGGTAGGACATATAGGTCTAATATTTCTCATGTACATTATGGATCAAAGTTCAATCAATCATGGTTTTGTAATCACTCAAACATATATATTCAACATTCTCCCCCTTTTGATGATTACAAAAGAACCTATGTAACTTTGAACTATTTTCTTTAATTTTCATGAGAAACTCTCCCCCTCACAACATGCTTCATTCAAATTAACTCCCCCTAAACATGTGCATAAAATCAAGACAAGGGAAGTGCAATTCAGACAAATAAAGCATCAATAGGCAAGGTATATCACAATTACATTCAAGTTCCTCCCCCTAAACCTATGCATACAAACTTTTGAATTCAAAGTTGCATTCAATATTTTCTCCCCCTTTATTTTGTAAATGCATCCAAAGGGTGACTAATATTATCACAATATATAGGAATATCTTTCAATTTAAGTCCAAAGTCATATAGTTGTTGTCTAATCCATAAGAGTTGAGCACAACAACTCCCTATAGCCATATATTCGGCTTCGGTGGTAGATAGGGCAACACAAGGTTGTTTCTTGGAGAACCAAGAGATAAGCATACTCCCTAGGAATTGGCATGTACCCGAAGTACTCTTCCTATTTATCTTACATCCAGCAAAGTCGGCATCACTATATGCATGTAAATCAAACAATGAATTTTTGTCATACCATAAGCCAAGAGTTGATGTATGCCTAAGATACCTAAATATTCTCTTAACCGCTAGGAAATGAGAATGCATAGGCTGACTTTGAAATCTAGCACACATGCATACACTAAACATAATGTCGGGTCTACTAGAGGTCAAATACAAAAGTGAACCAATCATGGACCTATACATTTTAGAATCATAAGGTTGTCCATTTTCATCTTTGTCAAGCTTAGTAGACACACTCATGGGAGTAGGAGAAGGATTCAAGGAATCAAAACCAAACTTTTTAAGCATATCATGAATATATTTAGTTTGACTAATATGTATACCTTTCTTACTTTGTTTAACTTGCAGCCCTAAAAACAATGTAAGTTCACCCATCATAGACATCTCAAATTCATTTTTCAGGCAAGACTCAAACTCTTTGCACATAGCCTCATTAGTAGCACCAAATATAATGTCATCTACATATATTTGAACAATAAGCATGTCATGACCTTTTTTCTTTCAGAACAAAGTGCTATCAATTCTTCCTCTTTTAAAACCATTTTGAATTAAGAATGAGGAAAGTCTATCATACCATGCCCTAGGTGCTTATTTCAAACCATACAAGGCTTTTGTCAATTTATAAACATGGTTTGGAAAGTTAGGATCTTCAAATCCGGGTGGTTGCTTTATATGCGCATTCTCATTGATAAAACCATTCAAAAATGCACTTTTGACATCCATTTGATAAAGTTTAAAACCTTTGAAACATGCAAATGCCATAAGCAACCTAATAGCTTCCAACTTAGCTACGGGTGCAAGAGTTTCTTCATAGTCAATCCCTTCCTCTTGTTTGTACCCTTGTGCAACCAACCTAGCCTTGTTTCTAACAACTTCACCATTTTCATTCATTTTGTTCTTAAACACCCATTTAGTTCCAATTATGATTTGGTCTTTAGGTCTTGGAACTAGATTCCAAACTTAATTCCTAGAAAATTGATTCAACTCATCTTGCATAGCAATAATCCATTTATCATCAACCAAAGCATCATCAATATTCCTAGGTTCTACTTGAGAAATCAAGGCAAATGAACCATTCACAACACAAATGCTAGAAATCAAGCACTTCACTTTTACAAAAACGTGTAAATCTCGTCGATGGAGAGAGTTGAGCAAATCCAAAGCATCAAATTCGACCGTTGTACTCTATTTAGTGTTCTTAAAAGTCTAACTTGCTAGTTTAGCTTTCATGCAACTTTTTGTAAGTTAATGATGCGCATAAACAAAGTTATGCTTGAAATGGCACAAAAACGTGAATTGCTCGTCTATGGAGAGAGTTGAGCAAATCCATAGCATCAAAGTGGACCGTTGTACTCTATTTTGTGCTCTTAGAAGTCTAACTTGCTAGTTCATCATTCGGCAACGTTTCGTAAGTTAATGATGTGAATAGAACAAGTTATGTTTAGAATGGCACAAAAACGTGAATCGCTCGTCTATGGAAAGAGTTGACCAATTCCAAAGCATCAAAGTGGACCGTTGTACTCTATTTTGTGCTCTTAGAAGCCTAACATGCTAATTTAGCTTTCGAGCAATGTTTCATAAGTTAAAGATGCGAATAGACCAAGTTATGTGTGAAGTTGAACAAAAATGTGAAGTGCTCGTCTATGGAGAGAGTTGAGCAAGTCGAAAGCATCAAAGTGGACCATTGTGCTCTATTTAGTGTTCTTAGATGTCTAACATGCTAGTTTAGCCTTCGTGCAAGGTTTCGAGGGGTAAGGATGCGAATAGACCAAGTTATGTTGAAATTGCACAAAAACGTGAAAAGCTTGTCTATGGAGAGAGTTGAGCATTTCCAAAGCATCAAAGTGGACCATTGTGCTATATTTAGTGTTCTTGGAAGTCTAACATTCTAGTTTAGCTTTCATGCAAGGTTTCGAGCAGTAAAGATACGAATAGACCAGGTTCTGTTGAAATTGCACAAAAACGTGTAAATCTCGTCGATGGAGAGTGTTGAGCAATTCCAAAGCATTAAAGTGGACCGTTGTACTCTATTTAGTGTTCTTAGAAGTCTAACATTCTAGTTTAGCCTTCCTGCAAGGTTTCGAGCGGTAAAGATGCGAATAGACCAAGTTATGTTGAAATTGCACAAAAACGTGTCAATATCGCCGATGGAGAGTGTTGAGCAATTCCAAAGCATCAAAGTGGACCATTGTATGCTATTTAGTGTTATTAGAAGTGTAACTTGCTAGTTTAGCTTCCGTGCAACGTTTCGTAAGTTAAAGATGTGAATAGACCAAGTTATGTTTGAAATAGCACAAAAAAGTGAAAACCTCGTCCACGGAGAGAGTTGAGCGTTTCCAAAGCATCAAAGTAGACCATCGTACTCTATTTAGTGTTCTTCGATGTCTAACATGCTAGTTTAGCCTTTGTGCAATGTTTCGTAGGGTAAAAATGTGAATAGACCAAGTTATACTTGAAATTGGTTAAAAAGTGTAAAGCTCATCAATGGAGAGAGTTGAGCAATTCTAAAGCATCAAAGTTCGCCATTGTACTCTATTTAGTGTTCTTAGAAGTCTAACATGCTAGTTTAGACTTCGTGCAATGTTTCGGAAGGTAAAGATGCGAATAGACCAAGTTACGTTTGAAATTGCACAAAAACGTGTAAAGCTCGTCTATGGAGAGAGTTGAGCAATTCCAAAGCATCAAATTGGTCCATTGTACTCTATTTAGTATTCTTAGAAGTCTAACACGCTAGTTTAGCCTTCGTGCAAGGTTTTGTGTGGTAAAGATGCGAATAGGCCAAGTTATGTTGAAATTACACAAAAACGTGAAAAACTCTTAGATGGAGAGAGTTGAGCAATTCAAAAGCTTCATAGTGGACTGTTGTACTCTATTTAGTGTCCTTCGAAGTCTAACATGCTAGTTTAGCCTTCGTGCAATGTTTTGTAAAGTGAACATGCGAATACATCAAGTAATGTTTGAAATTTTACAAAAACGTGTAAATCTTGTCGATGGAGAGTGTAGAGCAAATCCAAAGCATCAAAGTCGACCGTTGTACTCTATTTAGTGTTCTTAAAAGTCTAACATGCTAGTTTAGACTTCGTGCAATGTTTCGTAAGGTAAAGATGCGAATACATCAAGTAATGTTTGAAATTTTACAAAAACGTGTAAATCTCATCGATGGAGAGTGTTGAGCAAATCCAGAGCATCAAAGTCGACCGTTGTACTCTATTTAGTGTTCTTAAAAGTCTAACTTGCTAGTTTAGCTTTCATGTAACTTTTTGTAAGTTAATGATGCGCATAAACAAAGTTATGTTTGAAATGGTACGAAAACGTGAATTGCTCGTCTATGGAGAGAGTTGAGCAAATCCAAAGCATCAAAGTGGACCGTTGTACTCTATTTTGTGCTCTTAGAAGTCTAACTTGCTAGTTTATCGTTCGGCAACGTTTCGTAAGTTAATGATGCGAATAGAACAAGTTATGTTTAGAATGGCACAAAAACGTGAATTGCTTGTCTATGGAAAGAGATGACCAATTCCAAAGCATCAAAGTGGACCGTTGTACTCTATTTTGTGCTCTTAGAAGCCTAACATGCTAATTTAGCTTTCGTGCAATGTTTCATAAGTTAAAGGTGCGAATAGACATAGTTATGTGTGAAGTTGCACAAAAATGTGAATTGCTCGTATATGGGGAGAGTTGAACAAGTCGAAAGCATCAAAGTGGGCCGTTGTACTCTATTTAGGGTTCTTAGAAGTCTAACATGCTAGTTTAGCCTTCGTGCAATGTTTCGTAAGGTAAAAGATGTGAATAGACCAAGTAATGTTTGAAATGGCACAAAAATGAGAAAGCTCGTCCATGCAGAGAGTTGAGCATTTCCAAAGAATCAAAGTGGACCATTGTGCTCTATTTTGTGTTCTTAGAAGTCTAACATGCTAGTTTAGCTTTCGTGCAATGTTTCGTAAGGTAAAAGATGTGAATAGACCAAGGTATGTTTGAAATGGCCCAAAAATGAGAAAGCTCGTCCATGGAGAGAGTTGAGCATTTCCAAAGCATCAAAGTGGACCATTGTGCTATATTTAGTGTTCTTAGAAGTCTAACATTCTAGTTTAGCTTTCATGCAAGGTTTCGAGCAGTAAAGATACGAATAGACCAAGTTCTGTTGAAATTGCACAAAAACGTGTAAATCTCGTCGATGGAGAGTGTTGAGCAATTCCAAAGCATTAAAGTGGACCGTTGTACTCTATTTAGTGTTCTTAGAAGTCTAACATTCTAGTTTAGCCTTCCTGCAAGGTTTCGAGCGGTAAAGATGCGAATAGACCAAGTTATGTTGAAATTGCACAAAAACGTGTCAATATCGCCGATGGAGAGTGTTGAGCAATTCCAAAGCATCAAAGTGGACCATTGTATGCTATTTAGTGTTATTAGAAGTGTAACTTGCTAGTTTAGCTTCCGTGCAACGTTTCGTAAGTTAAAGATGTGAATAGACCAAGTTATGTTTGAAATAGCACAAAAAAGTGAAAACCTCGTCCACGGAGAGAGTTGAGCGTTTCCAAAGCATCAAAGTAGACCATCGTACTCTATTTAGTGTTCTTCGATGTCTAACATGCTAGTTTAGCCTTTGTGCAATGTTTCGTAGGGTAAAAATGTGAATAGACCAAGTTATACTTGAAATTGGTTAAAAAGTGTAAAGCTCATCTATGGAGAGAGTTGAGCAATTCTAAAGCATCAAAGTTCGCCATTGTACTCTATTTAGTGTTCTTAGAAGTCTAACATGCTAGTTTAGACTTCGTGCAATGTTTCGGAAGGTAAAGATGCGAATAGACCAAGTTACGTTTGAAATTGCACAAAAACGTGTAAAGCTCGTCTATGGAGAGAGTTGAGCAATTCCAAAGCATCAAATTGGTCCATTGTACTCTATTTAGTATTCTTAGAAGTCTAACACGCTAGTTTAGCCTTCGTGCAAGGTTTTGTGTGGTAAAGATGCGAATAGACCAAGTTATGTTGAAATTACACAAAAACGTGAAAAAGTCTTAGATGGAGAGAGTTGAGCAATTCAAAAGCTTCATAGTGGACTGTTGTACTCTATTTAGTGTCCTTCGAAGTCTAACATGCTAGTTTAGCCTTCGTGCAATGTTTTGTAAAGTGAACATGCGAATACATCAAGTAATGTTTGAAATTTTACAAAAACGTGTAAATCTTGTCGATGGAGAGTGTTGAGCAAATCCAAAGCATCAAAGTCGACCGTTGTACTCTATTTAGTGTTCTTAAAAGTCTAACATGCTAGTTTAGACTTCGTGCAATGTTTCGTAAGGTAAAGATGCGAATACATCAAGTAATGTTTGAAATTTTACAAAAACGTGTAAATCTCATCGATGGAGAGTGTTGAGCAAATCCAGAGCATCAAAGTTGACCGTTGTACTCTATTTAGTGTTCTTAAAAGTCTAACTTGCTAGTTTAGCTTTCATGTAACTTTTTGTAAGTTAATGATGCGCATAAACAAAGTTATGTTTGAAATGGTACGAAAACGTGAATTGCTCGTCTATGGAGAGTGTTGACCAATTCCAAAGCATCAAAGTGGACCGTTGTACTCTATTTTGTGCTCTTAGAAGCCTAACATGCTAATTTAGCTTTCGTGCAATGTTTCATAAGTTAAAGGTGCGAATAGACATAGTTATGTGTGAAGTTGCACAAAAATGTGAATTGCTCGTATATGGGGAGAGTTGAACAAGTCGAAAGCATCAAAGTGGGCCGTTGTACTCTATTTAGGGTTCTTAGAAGTCTAACATGCTAGTTTAGCCTTCGTGCAATGTTTCGTAAGGTAAAAGATGTGAATAGACCAAGTAATGTTTGAAATGGCACAAAAATGAGAAAGCTCGTCCATGCAGAGAGTTGAGCATTTCCAAAGCATCAAAGTGGACCATTGTGCTCTATTTTGTGTTCTTAGAAGTCTAACATGCTAGTTTAGCTTTCGTGCAATGTTTCGTAAGGTAAAAGATGTGAATAGACCAAGGTATGTTTGAAATGGCCCAAAAATGAGAAAGCTCGTCCATGGAGAGAGTTGAGCATTTCCAAAGGATCAAAGTGGACCATTGTGATATATTTAGTGTTCTTAGAAGTCTAACATTCTAGTTTAGCTTTCGTGCAAGGTTTGGAGCAGTAAAGATGCGAATAGACCAAGTTCTGTTGAAATTGCACAAAAACGTGTAAATCTCATCGATGGAGAGTGTTGAGCAATTCCAAAGCATCAAAGTGGACCGTTGTACTCTATTTAGTGTTCTTAGAAGTGTAACTTGCTAGTTTAGTTTTCGTGTAACGATTCGAAAGTCAAAGATGTGAATAGACCAAGTTATGTTTGAAATGGCATAAAAATGTGAAAAGCTCGTCCACGGAGAGAGTTGAGCGATTCCAAAGCATCAAAGTGGACCATTGTACTCTATTTAGAGTTCTTCGAAGTCTAACATGCTAGTTTAGCCTTTGTGCAAGGTTTCGAGGGGTAAGGATGCGAAAAGACCAAGTTATGTTGAAATTGCCGAAAAACGTTAAAAGCTTGTCAATGGAGAGAGTTGAGCATTTCCAAAGCATCGAAGTGAACCATTGTGCTATATTTAGTGTTCTTAGAAGTATAACATTCTAGTTTCGCCTTCGTGCAAGGTTTCGAGTCGCAAAGATGCGAATAGACCAAGTTATCTTGAAATTGCACAAAAACGTGTAAATCTCATCGATGGAGAGTGTTGAGCAATTTCAAAGCATCAAAGTGGACCGTTGTAAGCTATTTAGTGTTCTTAGAAGTGTAACTTGCTAGTTTAGTGTTCTTAGAAGCTATTTAGAGTTCTTCGAAGTCTAACATGCTAGTTTAGCCTTTGTGCAAGGTTTCGAGGGGTAAGGATGCGAAGAGACGAAGTTATGTTGAAATTGCACAAAAACGTTAAAACCTTGTCTATGGAGAGAGTTGGGCATTTCCAAAGCATGAAAGTGGACCATTGTGCTATATTTAGTGTTCTTAGAAGTCTAACATTCTAGTTTCGCCTTCGTGCAAGGTTTCGAGCAGTAAAGATGTGAATAGACCAAGTTATGTTGAAATTGCACAAAAACGTGTAAATCTCGTTGATGGAGAGTGTTGAGCAATTCCAAAGCATCAAAGTGCACCATTGTACTCCATTTAGTGTTCTTAGAAGTCTAACATGCTAGTTTAGACTTCGTGCATTGTTTCAGAAGGTAAAAATGCGAATAGACCAAGTTACGTTTGAAATTGCACAAAAACGTGTAAAGCTCATCTATGGAGAGAGTTGAGCATTTCCAAAGCATCAAAGTGGACCATTGTGCTATATTTAGTTTTCTTTGAAGTCTAACATTCTAGTTTCGCCTTCGTGCAAGGTTTCGAGTAGTAAAGATGTGAATAGACCAAGTTCTGTTGAAATTGCACAAAAACGTGTAAATCTCGTCGATGGAGAGTGTTGAGCAATTCCAAAGCATCAAAGTGGACCGTTGTACGCTATTTAGTGTTCTTAGAAGTGTAACTTGCTAGTTTAGCTTCCGTGCAACGTGTCGTAAGTTAAAAATGTGGATAGGCCAAGTTATGTTTGAAATAGCGTAAAAACGTGAAAATCACGTCCACGGAGAGAGTTAAGCGTTTCCAAAGCATCAAAGTAGACCATTGTACTCTATTTAGTGTTATTTGAAGTCTAACATGCTTGTTTAGCCTTCGTGCAATGTTTCGTAGGGTAAAAATGCGAATAGATCAAGTTATATTTGAAATTGCCCAAAAACGTGTAAAGCTCGTCTATGGAGAGAGTTGAGCAATTCCAAAGCATCAAATTGGACCATTGTACTCTATTTAGTGTTCTTAGAAGTCTAACATGCTAGTTTAGCCTTCGTGCAAGGTTTTGTGAGGTAAAGATGCGAATAGACCAAGTTATATTGAAATTGCACAAAAACGTGAAAAGCTCTTACATGGAGAGAGTTGAGCAATTCCAAAGCTTCAAAGTGGACTGTTGTACTCTATTTAGTATCCTTCGAAGTCTAATATGCTAGTTTAGCCTTCGTGCAATGTTTTGTAAGTTAAAGATGCGAATAGATCAAGTAATGTTTGAAATTTTACAAAAACGTGTAAATCTCGTCGATGGAGAGTGTTGAGCAAATCCAAAGCATCAAAGTGGACCGTTGTACTCTATTTAGTGCTCTTAGAAGTTGAACTTGCTAGTTTATCGTTCGGCAACATTTCGTAAGTTAATGATGCTAATAGAACAAGTTATGTTTAGAATGGCACAAAAACATGAATTGCTCATCTATGGAAAGAGTTGAGCAATTCCAAAGCATCAAAGTGGACCGTTGTACTCTATTTTGTGCTCTTAGAAGCCAAACATGCTAATTTAGCTTTCGTGCAATGTTTCATAAGTTAAAGATGCGAATAGACCAAGTTATGTGTGAAGGTGCGCAAAAATGTGAATTGCTCGTCTATGGAGAGGGTTGAGCAAGTCGAAAGCATCAAAGTGAGCCATTGTACTCTATTTAGGGTTCTTAGAAGTCTAACATGCTAGTTTAGCCTTCGTGCAATGTTTCGTAAGGTAAAAGATGTGAATAGACCAAGGTATGTTTGAAATGGCACAAAAATGAGAAAAGCTCGTCCATGGAGAGAGTTGAGCATTTCCAAAGCATCAAAGTGGACCATTGTGCTCTATTTAGTGTTCTTAGAAGTCTAACATACTAGCTTAGCCTTCGTGCAAGGTTTCGAGGGGTAAGGATGCGAATAGACCAAGTTATGTTGAAAGTGCACAAAAACGTGAAAAGCTTGTCTATGTAGAGAGTTGAGCATTTCCAAAGCATCAAAGTGGACCATTGTACTCTATTTAGAGTTCTTCGAAGCCTAACATGCTAGTTTAGCCTTTGTGCAAGGTTTCGAGGGGTAAGGATGCAAAAAGACCAAGTTATGTTGAAATTGCACAAAAACGTGAAAAGTTTGTCTATGGAGAGAGTTGAGCATTTCCAAAGCATCAAAGTGGACCATTGTGCTATATTTATTGTTCTTAGAAGTCTAACATTCTAGTTTCGCCTTCGTGCAAGGTTTCGAGCAGTAAAGATGTGAATAGACCAAGTTATGTTGAAATTGCACAAAAACGTGTAAATCTCGTTGATGGAGAGTGTTGAGCAATTCCAAAGCATCAAAGTGCACCATTGTACTCTATTTAGTGTTCTTAGAAGTCTAACATGCTAGTTTAGACTTCGTGCAACGTTTCAGAAGGTAAAGATGCGAATAGACCAAGTTACGTTTGAAATTGCACAAAAACGTGTAAAGCTCATATATGGAGAGAGTTGAGCATTTCCAAAGCATCAAAGTGGACCATTGTGCTATATTTAGTGTTCTTAGAAGTCAAACATTCTAGTTTCGCCTTCGTGCATGGTTTCGAGCAGTAAAGATGTGAATAGACCAAGTTCTGTTGAAATTGCACAAAAACGTGTAAATCTCATCGATGGAGAGTGTTCAGCAATTCCAAAGCATCAAAGTGGACCGTTGTACGCTATTTAGTGTTCTTAGAAGTGTAACTTGCTAGTTTAGCTTCCGTGCAACGTGTCGTAAGTTAAAAATGTGGATAGACCAAGTTATGTTTGAAATAGCGCAAAAACGTAAAAATCTCGTCCACGGAGAGAGTTGAGCGTTTCCAAAGCATCAAAGTAGACCATTGTACTCTATTTAGTTTTCTTTGAAGTCTAACATGCTAGTTTAGCCTTCGTGCAAGGTTTTGTGAGGTAAAGATGCGAATAGACCAGGTTATGTTGAAATTGCGCAAAAACTGTTGGGATTATGTCCTAAAAACATACCATGTATGACAGTTATGAGGTTTATTGATGAATATTTAATATTGCATTATGTGTATTAGATGTCTTTTCATTTATGTATGAATGTTCCATCAATGTCTAGAGATGTTATTTATAGTAATCTTGGATACTCAGATACCATTTATGTGTGAGTATAGACAGACACAAGATTCACTATTACATCCGAAATAAATTAGTCACAACCAGATTAACAAAGTTAGACACCTTGTTGATATAGGTTGTAGTGCATGGACATCTCCAAATAGGGGAGTGGTTTGTCTTGATCACTCGAGAGGAGTCTCGGATTGGTGCACTAGTGTATGTAAGGAAACATACATTGACGGACTTACATAGGAAAGAACAACCAGAAAAGTACTATCAATGAGTTGTTCATCCTATAGCTGTGAGAGTACGATATCTCTTAAGCTTGAGTAAGTCAATACTTTCATACTTATAGCGTGTGCGTTTTGATTCATCAATGAGTGAGACACACACTATTGTCAATATACTCGATGGATTGGATGTATGCCACTAGGGTGTGGGAGCATACCTACAAAATAGTCATTCATGTACTTTCGGGATACGGAAGTGTAAGCACCCACCTGAGAGGTTCAAATTAATCTACCCAGAAACTCTGCAGAGTGATCCTTATGGATCAAGCGTTAGCATTTAGATTGATCGACGGGTCAATCTCATACGCTTAGTGGATAGATATAAGGGAACTGAGAACTCAGGGGAATATGGACTTTGGAGTGTTTGATAGTACACAAACTCTCACTTCAACTTACCGGGTGTTGCATGGAGGATATATTCGTACACATCTCACAGGTCAGGGACAGGTTTCTAATAAGGAAAAACCTCGATGTAAGTATCGTACATCTCTGGGAGTTCATCCATAGTTCAGGTAGTGTTAGACGAACATTGGATTGAAATATTATTCCAAGTCATAGGGCTTGGCGGTAAAGAATAATATTTTGGGAGCATAGATTTGTATGTCCTGCGGAGTCCCCTTGGTAGCCTCATTTGAGTCTCTCGTCCTATTAAAGGAAGATCGGCAAATTTCACCATATCACAACGGTCATTGGGATATTTACAAGAATAGAATTTGTATGACAAATAGATATAATTTTATTGGGTTTTGGATTTCCAAAGATAACCCTAAGATGAAATTATTTTTGTTAAGATATACAAAATTCTTGTAAGTGTATTTATGATAAAATAATAAGTCTCGAAATTTTGATTTGGATTGTAAAATAAATATTTTACATAATCAAAATTAAAGTCAAGAATGGACTAAGGATCAAAATAATATTTGAGCCTTGAATTCTTGAAGTATTGGGCCAAGCATGCTTTGCATTGCAAAAACATGGACAGCCCAATGAGAAATAAAAGAGGCGTCAATTATAAGTAGTTGACAAGGTCTGCTTTATTGGTTTTCCTAATTCCCATTGGATTAGTAAAACAAAACCTAATAGGGACTCTATTATTTTTATATAAATACAACATGTGCTCTACGATTTACTCAATTCTTAGGCAGCACAATTGCGGCACAACCGTGTCCTATTAAATACAAAGAAAAACAAAGTATTGAGTTTAAAAAAAGTGATGGCCGTATAGTTGATTTTTGGTTCACCACCAATCGGTGATTCTTTGCTTTGCACGTTCGCAAGGAGATTAAGGGGAATACCAAGGAAACGACGTAGGCATTCCAAGTTGGTAGAGATCAAGCAGGTGGTTCGTGCGTTCAAGAAAAGAAGAAAGCTTAGGACATCGATTTTGAAGAGGTTGGTTAATCCCTAACTTTCTTGATGCCATGTTGTGTGTGCTTGATCTTGTTTTAATAATTGTTAGGATATAAAACTAGAAGTATGATAGGATTATTTACAAATATTAAAACTTGATCTTACGTGTTCGATTAACATGTTAAAATAATATTTGAGATCAAATAAATTTTTAGAAGCATGTTAGGCAAAAACACGCTATGGCCGTAGGGCATCGTTCGTTAAATTTTGATTTATACCTATGCTAAGACGATCCTAGTTAGCTTCCGCTGTGTGTCTAAAATTAGTTTTAGCAACCAACAAATGGTATCAGAGGAAACTTAGTATGTATTAAGTCAAGATTAACACAAAGATTCATAAGAAAAATAATTGCGCGCTAGATTGGTGCCTAGGGTGTGCGATTGATTTTGTGAATTTTTGGATGCCACTAACACTTGTTTTGCAGCCTTGAGATACTGTACTAAGCTGGCATTAATTTATTTAATTTTATTGTTTTGGGTTGTAACCCATAGGCTCGCGTTTAGAGTCTATAGGATATTTTTTGTAAAGCTGTTTTTTTTTTTTCCAGATTTGTAGTTTCCATGCTTTGTAAATTCATTAGAATCACTTGTAAGCCTTCCCCAAGGCATAGGATTTTTGTACTAGTACTTAGTGATGTTATGAATAGAAAAGCATGAATAAATCGCGAAGAAACACAGCTGAAAAATTGCAGCAGCCAAGACAAGTTGTGTGCGCGACAGATTTTCCAGATTTGTGCTTGGAGTGTTCCTAAGGGGTATTTCGGGTTGTACCTCAATTTTTTGGGTAACCAAAATATTTCTGGACTAGGGACACCCCTGGACAGCCTCTGGAAGTCGCGAACGCAGGTTCGTGATGGAGTTCGACACAAAGAAAATTCCCGAAAGTGAAGCAGACTCACGGCCCACGGCCCACGGCTAGGGTTTCTCCCTAGTCTTCGAGTCACGATTGGAGATGGATATCTGCATGTTGGACATCATGAATACCAGCTTCGATACAGTATCATATGTGTTTATTATGTTTGTTTATTTTGCTTTATTAAATTATGCTTTTACTTATGTGAATGGATGTATGATTAAATTGGCATATAGACAAGCCTTGGCACCGGGCTTATTAGGAATCACCTTTCGACATCTAATAAGCTACATGTAATTACTTGATTAGATGAACTTTCGTGGCATAATTTAATAGATTAAAGATTTAGGCTATTGGGAATAATTATGAGTTTAATCACGTGGAATTACATAATTGGTTAACGATTAAAGGTTGATTCGAACCACTAGGATCTAAGGTAATCTTGAACCAGAAAAACCCTAATAATAAATTATTGAGTGGGAGAGGGTTATATCTAATGACATGACCCACGGCTTCCCAAAGGTTAATCCTCACTAGGGTATATAAACTTACTCGTGTTGCATGCGCAACCCCCCTCTGGGATGGAGTTTATATGCCAGGTCTAGTGGGAGGATTTCAAGTGGAAATTTTGATTCTTATTTGTAGATGGGTACTTACTCGTGTTGCATGCGCAACCCCCCTCTGGGATGGAGTATCCATTAGTTGCAATAGTAGAATTGAAAGCTGATAACTTATGACACGCTTGTATAAAAGCTTACTCGTGTTGCACACGCAACCCCCCTCTGGGATGGAGTTTTCACATGAGCAAGTTCCAGTAGGTTAAACCTTGGTTTACACTCAACCTACAAAGGAGCCAAATAAATAGCGATCAAGAAATTCAAGAGGCCCAAAAGGCTAGACGCTTGAATTTATTTGACTGAGTTAGACTTGGGTAAACTAGGCAAGCAATTGTTGTTGGTTGATACGCTATTACATTTTATTTACTTAGTAAATGTTTGGGATTTTATTACTTAGTAGAAATGTAAAAAGATTAAATAATTGGAGCATTCATCTGATGCATTTTAAATGTTCTAAATTTCAGATGTCGTTTTCTCCACTTATTTCCATATTGAATGAAAACAAACTATCTGGACCGAATTATGTTGACTGGAAACGAAACTTGGACATAGTGCTCACCTCAGGTGGGTACAAGTATGTTCTGATCGAGGATTGTCCTGAGTTGGGCCCTGACCCAACAGATGAGGACAGATTGGCTCGGCAAAAATGGATCAATGCCAATGACATGGCCAAGTGCTATATCTTAGCGTCTTTATCGCCAGTCTTACAGAAACAACATGAGAGCATGCAGACAGCTGGAGACATGATCTTCAGTCTGCAGGAAATGTTCCAACAAACCACTCGTCCTGCAAGGCAGCAAGCGATAAAGAAGTTGATGAATGCCAAGCAGGCCGAGGGTACTCCCGTGAGAGAGCATACGCTCAAGGTCATGGAGTACCTCTATGAAGCCTTGGATCTTGGTGCTGAAATCGATGGACAAACGCAGGTGGATATGGTCTTGGAGACCTTGTCAAGCTCATTCTCCCAGTTCAAGTTGAACTTCAACATGAACAAGATGGAGATGTCTCTTCCAATGCTTATGAAGGAACTTCAATCCGCTGAGCAGATAATGGGAAAGGAGAAGCAAGTCCATTTTGTTAAAGTTTCTAATTCTGGGCCCAAAAAGCCTAAGAATAAGAAGAAGCAAGCCACTGTTGCCAAAGGCCCAAAGATAAAGAAAAAGGGCAAGGTTGTGAAGGGGAAAGGCAAATGCTTTCATTGCAACCAGAAAGGGCACTAGAAAAGTGATTGCCCAAAGCTTCTAGCAAAGAAGCAGATTGAGGGTAATATTCTATTTATTGAGACTTGCTTAGTGGTTGATTCTACTGTATCCTGGATTGTAGACTCTGGAGCCACTAATCATGTTTGCAATTCATTGCAGGGGTTTCAGGAAACCAGGAAACTTAATAAAGGGGAAATCACTTTGAGGACTGCTTCAGGAGTCATAGTAGAAGCTACTAAAGTAGGAATAGTTAATTTATATTTTGGATGTAATAAGATTTTAACATTGAATGATTGCCTTTATGTTCCGGATATTAGACGAAATTTAATTTCAGTTTCACGTTTAATGTCAGAAGGGTATCATTTATCTTTCCTTTCTAATGTTACAATTAGTAGATATGGAAAGGAAATATGCTCTGGAACTATGAATGGAAATCTGTTTTATTTACATCCAAATTCCTACTCTGGTAATAATTGTGATATTATGCATGCTGAATCTAGAAAGAGAAAGGCCACATCCAATGAGGAAACCCTTTGGCACTTACGACTTGGCCATATTAACCAAACAAGAATCAATAGGCTAGTTCATGATGGGTCACTCGACCCATTAGATATGAACAGTATGCCACAATGTAGGTCTTGTTTAGAAGGTAAAATGACTAAGAGGTCGTTCAAGTCCAAAGGCCTTAGGGCTAATCATTTGCTTGAGTTGGTGCATACAGACGTATGTGGACCGATGACGGTACAAGCCCGAGTAGGTTTTGAGTACTTCATTACTTTTACTGATGATTACTCTAGGTATGGATGCATTTATCTAATGCGCCGCAAGTCTGAGGCTTTTGACAAGTTCAAAGAGTTTAAGGCTTTTGCGGAGAACCAATTGGATAAACGCATCAAAGCTATACGGTCTGACCGTGGTGGCGAATACATGCTAGATGAGTATAAACAGTATCTCACGGATAATGGCATTGTTACTTAGCTTTCTGCACCTAGAACGCCTCAATAAAATGGGGTAGCAGAAAGGAGAAACAGAACTCTACTGGATATGGTAAGATGCATGATGTGTCATGCTACTCTTCCTGAATCTTTTTGGGGATATGCCCTAGAAACTGCCATGCACATCTTGAATTTAGTACCGTCTAAGTCAGTACCAAAGACACCTCATGAGATGTGGACTGGACGCAAGTCTGATCCTAGAAATCTAAAAGTTTGGGGATGTTCGGCTTTTGTACTGGCAGATAAGACAACTAAATTTGGACCAAGATTTGTGTTGTGCTATTGGGTTGGATTTCCTAAAGGGACTCGTGGTGGCTATTTTTACAATCCTGATAGTCAAAAAGTATTCATTAGCACGAATGCTAGATTCTTAGAAGAGGATTGTATCAACAGCAGTGAACCAAGGAAGATAATGGTTGAAGAACAAAATCTTGATGGTTCAACTTTCGGTCCAACAGAAAATGTTGAGAATGAACAAATAACCGAAACAATGTTGGATGCAACACCAGAGCTTCGTCGTAGTGGGAGGGTCTCACGACCTCCTGAAAGGTTCATGTACTTTGGAGAGTCAGTTTTGGCAGTGTCTGACGAACTTGAACCAGATCCCACTAGTTACAAAAAAGCAGTTTCTGATGTTGATGCAGATCATTGGCTCAAAGCGATGGAATCTAAATTAGAGTCTATGTATTCTAATGAAGTGTGGGATCTTGTAGACATACCCGACGGAATAAAACCCATAGGGTGCAAATGGGTCTACAAAAGGAAAAGAGGAGTAGATGGAAAGGTTGAAACCTTTAAAGCAAGGTTGGTGGCGAAGGGCTATACTCAGAAAGAGGGTATAGACTATGAGGAGACTTTCTCACCTGTAGCCATGCTTAAGTCCATCAGAATACTTCTCGCCATATCAACTCATTTTGATTATGAGATATGGCAGATGGATGTCAAGACGGCTTTCCTCAATGGCCATCTAGACGAAAGCATTTATATGATGCAACCCACCGGATTCATTGCTGAAAGTCAGCAAAATATGGTTTGCAAGCTTAAGAAGTCCATTTATGGACTTAAGCAAGCATCTAGATCTTGGAACATTCGATTCGATCAGACGATTAAATCCTACGGATTTGATCAAAACCCTGATGAACCCTGTGTATACAAGAGATTGGACGGCGGGAAAATTGTGTTCTTAATTCTCTACGTTGATGACATATTGCTCATCGGAAATGATACTGCAACTTTATCAGCGGTAAAGATATGGTTATCCAATCAGTTTAACATGAAAGACCTAGGAGAAGCAAGCTATGTTCTAGGCATCAAGCTTATGCGAGATCGCGGAACTAGAACATTAGCTCTCTCCCAAGCCACATACATAGAGAAGATTCTAGTCAAGTACGCATTGCATGACTCCAAGAAAGGTCTTTTACCTTTTAGACATGGAGTACCTCTTTCGAAGGACAACTGTCCTAAGACGGAAGAAGAGAAGCGTGAAATGAGTAATGTGCCATATGCTTCCGCAGTTGGCAGTCTCATGTACGCTATGCTTTGTACTAGGCCAGGCATCTGCTATGCAGTGGGATTGGTTAGTAGATATCAATCTAACCCTGGCTTGCATCACTGGACGGCGGTCAAACATATATTCAAGTATCTTCGAAGAACGAAAGATTATATGCTTGTTTACCGTAGTGATGAGATCATTCCAGTGGGTTATACTGATTCGGATTTCCAAGCAGACAAGGACTCTAGAAGGTCCACGTCCGGTTACGTGTTTACACTTGGTGGTGCAGCCATAAGTTGGAGGAGTGTGAAGCAAACTTGCATCGCAGACTCCACCATGGAAGCCGAATATGTGGCAGCTTCAGAAGTCGCTAAAGAGGCAATTTGGTTGAGAAAGTTCCTTATGGAATTAGAGGTAGTCCCTAGCGTTGAGAGACCTATCACTTTATATTGTGACAATATGGGTGCAATAGCTCAAAGCAAGGAACCTCGTTACCACAGTAAAGGAAAACACATAGAACGTAAGTTCCATTTGATAAGGGAGTATGTTCTTTAGTCCAAGTGGGAGCTTGTTGGGATTATGTCCTAAAAACATACCATGTATGACAGCTATGAGGTTTATTGATGAATATTTAATATTGCATTATGTGTATTAGATGTCTCTTCATTTATGTATGAATGTTCCATCAATGTCTAGAGATGTTATTTATAGTAATCTTGGATACTCAGATACACTTTATGTGTGAGTATAGACAGACACAAGATTCACTATTACATCCGAAATAAATTAGTCACAACCAGATTAACAAAGTTAGGCACTTTGTTGATATAGGTTGTAGTGCATGGACATCTCCAAATAGGGGAGTGGTTTGTCTTGATCACTCGAGAGGAGTCTCGGATTGGTGCACTGGTGTATGTAAGGAAACATACATTGACGGACTTACATAGGAAAGAACAACCAGAAAAGTACTATCAATGAGTTGTTCATCCTATAGCTGTGAGAGTACGATATCTCTTAAGCTTGAGTAAGTCAATACTTTCATACTTATAGCGTGTGCGTTTTAATTCATCAATGAGTGAGACACACACTATTGTCAATATACTCGATGGATTGGATGTATGCCACTAGGGTGTGGGAGCATACCTACAAAATAGTCATTCATGTACTTTCGGGATACAGAAGTGTAAGCACCCACCTGAGAGGTTCAAATTAATCTACCCAGAAACTCTGCAGAGTGATCCTTATGGATCAAGCGTTAGCATTTAGATTGATCGACGGGTCAATCTAATACGCTTAGTGGATAGATATAAGGGAACTGAGAACTCAGGGGAAATATCGACTTTGGAGTGTTTGATAGTACACAAACTCTCACTTCAACTTACCGGGTGTTGCATGGAGGATATATTCGTACACATCTCACAGGTCAGGGACAGGTTTCCAATAAGGAAAAGCCTCGATGTAAGTATCGTACATCTCTGGGAGTTCATCCATAGTTCAGGTAGTGTCAGACGAACATTGGATTGAAATATTATTCCTAGTCATAGGGCTTGGCGGTAAAGAATAATATTTTGGGAGCCTAGATTTGTATGTCCTGCGGAGTCCACTTGGTAGCCTCATTTTAGTCTCTCGTCCTATTAAAGGAAGATCGGTAAATTTCACCATATCACAACGGTCATTGGGATATTTACAAGAATATAATTTGTATGACAAATAGATATAATTTTATTGGGTTTTAGATTTCCAAAGATAACCCTAAGATGAAATTATTTTTGTTAAGATATACAAAATTCTTGTAAGTGTATTTATGATAAAATAATAAGTCTCAAAATTTTGATAACAACGGTCATTGGGATATTTACAAGAATATAATTTGTATGACAAATAGATATAATTTTATTGGGTTTTGGATTTCCAAAGATAACCCTAAGATGAAATTATTTTTGTTCAGATATACAAAATTCTTGTAAGTGTATTTATGATAAAATAATAAGTCTCAAAATTTTGATTTGGATTGTAAAATAAATATTTTACATAATCAAAATTAAAGTCAAGAATGGACTAAGGATCAAAATAATATTTGAGCCTTGAATTCTTGAAGTATTGGGCCAAGCATGCTTTGCATTGCAAAAACATGGACAGCCCAATAAGAAATAAAAGTGGCGTCAATTATAAGTAGTTGACAAGGTCTCCTTTATTGGTTTTCCTTATTCCCATTGGATTAGTAAAACTAAACCTAATAGGGACTCTATTATTTTTATATAAATACAACATGTGCTCTACGATTTACTCAATTCTTAGGCAGCACAATTGCGGCACAACCGTGTCCTATTAAATACAAAGAAAAACAAAGTATTGAGTTTAAAAAAAGTGATGGCCGTATAGTTGATTTTTGGTTCACCACCAATCGGTGATTCTTTGCTTTGCACGTTCGCAAGGAGATTAAGGGGAATACCAAGGAAACGACGTAGGCATTCCAAGTTGGTAGAGATCAAGCCGGTGGTTCGTGCGTTCAAGAAAAGAAGAAAGCTTAGGACCTCGATTTTGAAGAGGTTGGTTAATCCCTAACTTTCTTGATGCCATGTTGTGTGTGCTTGATCTTGTTTTAATAATTTTTAGGATATAAAACTAGAAGTATGCTAGGATTATTTACAAATATTAAAACTTGATCTTACGTGTTCGATTAACATGTTAAAATAATATTTGAGATCAAATAAATTTTTAGAAGCATGTTAGGCAAAAACACGCTATGGCCGTAGGGCTTCGTTCGTTAAATTTTGATTTATACCTATGCTAAGACGATCCTAGTTAGCTTCCGCTGTGTGTCTAAAATTAGTTTTAGCAACCAACAAATGGTATCAGAGGAAACTTAGTATGTATTAAGTCAAGATTAACACAAAGATTCATAAGAAAAATAATTGCGCGCTAGATAGCGCATAGACCAAGTTATGTTGAAATTACACAAAAACGTGTAAATCTCGTCGATGGAGAGTGTTGAGCAATTCCAAAGCATCAAAGTGGAGCGTTGTACGCTATTTAGTGTTCTTAGAAGTGCAACTTGCTAGTTTAGCTTCCGTGCAACGTGTCGTAAGTTAAAGATGTGAATGGACCAAGTTATGTTTGAAATAACGCAAAAACGTGAAAACCTCATCCACGGAGAGAGTTGAGTGTTTCCAAAGCATCAAAGTGGACCATTGAACTCTATTTAGTGTTCTTCGGAGTCTAACATGCTGTTTAGCCTTCGTGCAATGTTTCGTAGGGTAAAAATGCGAATAGACCAAGTTATATTTGAAATTGCTTAAAAAGTGTAAAGCTCATTTATGGAGAGAGTTGAGCAATTCCAAAGCATCAAAGTGCACCATAGTACTCTTTTTACTATTCTTAGAAGTCTAACATGATAGTTTAAACTTCGTGCAATGTTTCAGAAGGTAAAGATGCGAATAGACCAAGTTACGTTTGAAATTGCACAAAAACGTGTAAAGCTTGTATATGGAGAGAGTTGAGCAATTCCAAAGCATCAAATTGGACGATTGTACTCTATTTAGTGTTCTTAGAAGTCTAACATGCTAGTTTAGCCTTCGTGCAAGGTTTCGAGCGGTAAGGATGCGAATAGACCAAGTTATGTTGAAATTGCACAAAAACGTGAAAAGCTTGTCTTGGGAGAGAGTTGAGCATTTCAAAAGCATCAAAGTGGACCATTGTACTCTATTTAGTGTCCTTCGAAGTGTAATATGCTAGTTTAGCCTTCGTGCAATGTTTCGTAAGGTAAAGATGCGATAAGATCAAGTAATGTTTGAAATTTTACAAAAACGTGTAAATCTCATCGATGGAGAGTGTTGAGCAAATCCAAAGCATCAAAGTGGACCGTTGTACTCTATTTAGTGCTCTTAGAATTCGAACTTGCTAGTTTATCGTTCGGCAACGTTTCGTAAGTTAATGATGCTAATAGAACAAGTTATGTTTAGAATGGCACAAAAACGTGAATTGCTCATCTATGGAAATAGTTGAACAATTCCAAAGCATCAAAGTGGACCGTTGTACTCTATTTTGTGCTCTTAGAAGCCTAACATGCTAATTATAGCTTTCGTGCAATGTTTCATAAGTTAAAGATGCGAATAGACCAAGTTATGTGTGAAGTTGCACAAAAATGTGAATTGCTCGTCTATGGAGAGAGTTGAGCAAGACGAAAGCATCAAAGTGGGCCATTGTACTCTATTTAGGGTTCTTAGAAGTCTAACATGCTAGTTTAGCCTTCGTGCAATGTTTCGTAAGGTAAAAGATGTGAATAGACCAAGGTATGTTTGAAATGGCACAAAAATGAGAAAAGCTCGTCCATGGAGAGAGTTGAGCATTTCCAAAGCATCAAAGTGGACCATTGTGCTCTATTTAGTGTTCTTAGAAGTCTAACATTGTAGTTTCGCCTTCGTGCAAGGTTTCGAGGGGTAAGGATGCGAATAGACCAAGTTATGTTGAAAGTGCACAAAAACGTGAAAAGCTTGTCTATGGAGAGAGTTGAGCATTTCCAAATCATCAAAGCGGACCATTGTGCTGTATTTAGTGTCCTTCGAAGTCTAAAATGCTAGTTTAGCCTTCGTGCAATGTTTCATAAGGTAACGATGCGAATAGATCAAGTAATGTTTGAAATTTCACAAAAACGTGTAAATCTGGTCTATGGAGAGTGTTGAGCAATTCCAAAGCATCAAAGTGGACCGTTGTACGCCATTTAGTGTTCTTAGAAGTGTAACTTGCTAGTTTAGCTTCCGCGCAACGTTTCGTAAGTTAAAGATGTGAATAGACCTAGTTATGTTTGAAATGACACAAAAAGGTGAAAAGGTCTTCCACGGAAAGAGTTGAGCGTTTCCAAAGCATCAAAGTGGACCATTGTACTCTATTTAGTGTTCTTCGAAGTCTAACATGTTGTTTAGCCTTCGTGCAATGTTTCGTAGGGTAAAAATGCGAATAGACCAAGTTATATTTGAAATTGCCTAAAAAGTGTAAAGCTCGTCCATGGAGAGAGTTGAGTAATTCCAAAGCATCGAAGTACACCATTGTACTCTATTTAGTGTTCTTAAAAGTCTAACATGCTAGTTTAGCCTTCGTGCAAGGTATGTTTGAGCAATTCCAAAGCATCAAAGTGGACCGTTGCATGCTATTTAGTGTTCTTAGCAGTGCAACTTGCTAGTTTAGCTTCCGTGCAACGTTCTGTAAGTTAAAGATGTCAATAGACCAAGTTATGTTTGAAATAACACAAAAAGGTGAAAAGGTCTTCCACGGAGAGAGTTGAGCATTTTCCAAAGCATCAAAGTGAACCATTGTACTCTATTTAGTGTTCTTCGAAGTCTAACATGCTGTTTAGCCTTCGTGAAATGTTTCGTAGGGTAAAAATGCGAATAGACTAAGTTATATTTGAAATTGCTTAAAAAGTGTAAAGCTCGTCTATGGAGAGATTTGAGCAATTCCAAAGCATCAAAGTGCACCATTGTACTCTACTTAGTGTTCTTAGAAGTCTAACATGCTAGTTTAGACTTCGTCCAATGTTTCGGAAGGTAAAGATGTGAATAGACGAAGTTACATTTGAAATTACAGAAAAACGTGTAAAGCTCGTGTATGGAGAGAGTTCAGCAATTCCAAAGCATCAAATTGGGCCATTGTACTCTATTTAGTGTTCTTAGAAGTCTAACATGCTAGTTTAGCCTTCGTGCAAGGTTTTGTGAGGTAAAGATGCGAATAGACCAAGTTATGTTGAAATTGCACAAAAACGTGCAAATCTCGTCGATGGAGAGTGTTGAGCAATTCCAAAGCATCAAAGTGGACCGTTGTACTCTATTTAGTGTTCTTAGAAGTGTAACTTTCCAGTTTAGCTTTCGTGCAACGTTTCGTAAGTTAAAGATGTGAATAGACCAAGTTATGTTTGTAATGGCACAAAAACGTTAAAAGCTCGTCCTCGGAGAGAGTTGAGCGTTTCCAAAGCATCAAAGTGGACCATTGTATTCTATTTAGAATTCTTCGAAGTTTAACATGCTAGTTTAGACTTCGTGCAAGGTTTCGAGGGGTAAGGATGCGAATAGACCAAGTTATGGTGAACTTGCACAAAAATGTGAAAAGCTTGTCTATGGAGAGAGTTGAGCATTTCCAAATCACCAAAGTGGACCATTGTGCAATATTTAGTGTTCTTAGAAGTCTAACATTCTAGTTTCGCCTTCGTGCAAGGTTTCGAGTGGTAAAGATGCGAATAGACCAAGTCATGTTGAAATTGCACAAAAAGTGTAAATCTCGTCGATAGAGAGTGTTGAGCAATTCCAAAGCATCAAAGTGGACCGTTGTACGCTATTTAGTGTTCTTAGCAGTGTAACTTGCTAGTTTAGCTTCCGTGCAACGTTTTGTAAGTTAAAGATGTCAATCGACCAAGTTATGTTTGAAATGACACAAAAAGGTGAAAAGGTCTTCCACGGAGAGAGTTAAGCGTTTCCAAAGCATCAAAATGGACCATTGTACTCTATTTAGTGTTCTTCGAAGTCTAACATGCTGTTTAGCCTTCGTGCAATGTTTCGTAGGGTAAAAATGCGAATAGACCAAGTTATATTTGAAATTGCTTAAAAAGTGTAAAGCTCATTTATGGAGAGAGTTGAGCAATTACAAAGCATCAAAGTGCACCATAGTACTCTTTTTACTGTTCTTAGAAGTCTAACATGATAGTTTAAACTTCGTGCAATGTTTCAGAAGGTAAAGATGCGAATAGACCAAGTTACGTTTGAAATTGCACAAAAACGTGTAAAGCTTGTATATGGAGAGAGTTGAGCAATTCCAAAGCATCAAATTGGACGATTGTACTCTATTAAGTGTTCTTAGAAGTCTAACATGCTAGTTTAGCCTTCGTGCAAGGTTTCGAGGGGTAAGGATGCGAATAGACCAAGTTATGTTGAAATTGCACAAAAACGTGAAAAGCTTGTCTTGGGAGAGAGTTGAGCATTTCAAAAGCATCAAAGTGGACCATTGTACTCTATTTAGTGTCCTTCGAAGTGTAATATGCTAGTTTAGCCTTCGTGCAATGTTTCGTAAGGTAAAGATGCGAATAGATCAAGTAATGTTTGAAATTTTACAAAAACGTGTAAATCTCATCGATGGAGAGTGTTGAGCAAATCCAAAGCATCAAAGTGGACCGTTGTACTCTATTTAGTGCTCTTAGAATTCGAACTTGCTAGTTTATCGTTCGGCAACGTTTCGTAAGTTAATGATGCTAATAGAACAAGTTATGTTTAGAATGGCACAAAAACGTGAATTGCTCATCTATGGAAATAGTTGAACAATTCCAAAGCATCAAAGTGGACCGTTGTACTCTATTTTGTGCTCTTAGAAGCCTAACATGCTAATTATAGCTTTCGTGCAATGTTTCATAAGTTAAAGATGCGAATAGACCAAGTTATGTGTGAAGTTGCACAAAAATGTGAATTGCTCGTCTATGGAGAGAGTTGAGCAAGACGAAAGCATCAAAGTGGGCCATTGTACTCTATTTAGGGTTCTTAGAAGTCTAACATGCTAGTTTAGCCTTCGTGCAATGTTTCGTAAGGTAAAAGATGTGAATAGACCAAGGTATGTTTGAAATGGCACAAAAATGAGAAAAGCTCGTCCATGGAGAGAGTTGAGCATTTCCAAAGCATCAAAGTGGACCATTGTGCTCTATTTAGTGTTCTTAGAAGTCTAACATTGTAGTTTCGCCTTCGTGCAAGGTTTCGAGGGGTAAGGATGCGAATAGACCAAGTTATGTTGAAAGTGCACAAAAACGTGAAAAGCTTGTCTATGGAGAGAGTTGAGCATTTCCAAATCATCAAAGTGGACCATTGTGCTGTATTTAGTGTCCTTCGAAGTCTAAAATGCTAGTTTAGCCTTCGTGCAATGTTTCGTAAGGTAACGATGCGAATAGATCAAGTAATGTTTGAAATTTCACAAAAACG
Source organism: Tripterygium wilfordii (assembly GCF_013401445.1). Taxonomy (NCBI): domain Eukaryota; kingdom Viridiplantae; phylum Streptophyta; class Magnoliopsida; order Celastrales; family Celastraceae; genus Tripterygium; species Tripterygium wilfordii. Next base: position 5,912,131 of record NC_052250.1, read on the forward strand.
TGTAAATCTGGTCTATGGAGAGTGTTGAGCAATTCCAAAGCATCAAAGTGGACCGTTGTACGCCATTTAGTGTTCTTAGAAGTGTAACTTGCTAGTTTAGCTTCCGCGCAACGTTTCGTAAGTTAAAGATGTGAATAGACCTAGTTATGTTTGAAATGACACAAAAAGGTGAAAAGGTCTTCCACGGAAAGAGTTGAGCGTTTCCAAAGCATCAAAGTGGACCATTGTACTCTATTTAGTGTTCTTCGAAGTCTAACATGTTGTTTAGCCTTCGTGCAATGTTTCGTAGGGTAAAAATGCGAATAGACCAAGTTATATTTGAAATTGCCTAAAAAGTGTAAAGCTCGTCCATGGAGAGAGTTGAGTAATTCCAAAGCATCGAAGTACACCATTGTACTCTATTTAGTGTTCTTAAAAGTCTAACATGCTAGTTTAGCCTTCGTGCAAGGTATGTTTGAGCAATTCCAAAGCATGAAAGTGGACCGTTGCATGCTATTTAGTGTTCTTAGCAGTGTAACTTGCTAGTTTAGCTTCCGTGCAACGTTCTGTAAGTTAAAGATGTCAATAGACCAAGTTATGTTTGAAATAACACAAAAAGGTGAAAAGGTCTTCCACGGAGAGAGTTGAGCATTTTCCAAAGCATCAAAGTGGACCATTGTACTCTATTTAGTGTTCTTCGAAGTCTAACATGCTGTTTAGCCTTCGTGAAATGTTTCGTAGGGTAAAAATGCGAATAGACTAAGTTATATTTGAAATTGCTTAAAAAGTGTAAAGCTCGTCTATGGAGAGAGTTGAGCAATTCCAAAGCATCAAAGTGCACCCTTGTACTCTACTTAGTGTTCTTAGAAGTCTAACATGCTAGTTTAGACTTCGTCCAATGTTTCGGAAGGTAAAGATGTGAATAGACGAAGTTACGTTTGAAATTACAGAAAAACGTGTAAAGCTCGTCTATGGAGAGAGTTGAGCAATTCCAAAGCATCAAAGTGCACCATTGTACTCTACTTAGTGTTCTTAGAAGTCTAACATGCTAGTTTAGCCTTCGTGCAAGGTTTTGTGAGGTAAAGATGCGAATAGACCAAGTTATGTTGAAATTGCACAAAAACGTGCAAATCTCGTCGATGGAGAGTGTTGAGCAATTCCAAAGCATCAAAGTGGACCGTTGTACTCTATTTAGTGTTCTTAGAAGTGTAACTTTCCAGTTTAGCTTTCGTGCAACGTTTCGTAAGTTAAAGATGTGAATAGACCAAGTTATGTTTGTAATGGCACAAAAACGTTAAAAGCTCGTCCTCGGAGAGAGTTGAGCGTTTCCAAAGCATCAAAGTGGACCATTGTATTCTATTTAGAATTCTTCGAAGTTTAACATGCTAGTTTAGACTTCGTGCAAGGTTTCGAGGGGTAAGGATGCGAATAGACCAAGTTATGGTGAACTTGCACAAAAATGTGAAAAGCTTGTCTATGGAGAGAGTTGAGCATTTCCAAATCACCAAAGTGGACCATTGTGCAATATTTAGTGTTCTTAGAAGTTTAACATTCTAGTTTCGCCTTCGTGCAAGGTTTCGAGTGGTAAAGATGCGAATAGACCAAGTCATGTTGAAATTGCACAAAAAGTGTAAATCTCGTCGATAGAGAGTGTTGAGCAATTCCAAAGCATCAAAGTGGACCGTTGTACGCTATTTAGTGTTCTTAGCAGTGTAACTTGCTAGTTTAGCTTCCGTGCAACGTTTTGTAAGTTAAAGATGTCAATCGACCAAGTTATGTTTGAAATGACACAAAAAGGTGAAAAGGTCTTCCACGGAGAGAGTTGAGCATTTCCAAAGCATCAAATTGGACCATTGTACTCTATTTAGTGTTCATTGAAGTCTAACATGCTGTTTAGACTTCGTACAATGTTTCGTAGGGTAAAAATGCGAATAGACCATGTTATATTTGAAATTGCTTAAAAAGTGTAAAGATCATCTATGGAGAGAGTTGAGCAATTCCAAAGCATCAAAGTGCACCATTGTACTCTATTTAGTGTTCTTAGAAATGTAACATGCTAGTTTAGACTTCGTCCAATGTTTCGGAAGGTAAAGATGCGAATAGACCAAGTTACGTTTGAAATTACACAAAAACGTGTAAAGCTCGTCTATGGAGAGAGTCGAGCAATTTCAAAGCATCAAATTGGACCATTGTACTCTATTTAGTGTTCTTAGAAGTCTAACATGCTAGTTTAGCCTTCGTGCAATGTTTTGTGAGGTAAAGATGCGAATAGACCAAGTTATGTTGAAATTGCACAAAAAGTGTAAGTCTCGTCGATGGAGAGTGTTGAGCAATTCCAAAGCATCAAAGTGGACCGTTGCACGCTATTTAGTGTTCTTAGCAGTGTAACTTGCTAGTTTAGCTTCCGTGCAACGTTTTGTAAGTTAAAGATGTCAATAGACCAAGTTATGTTTGAAATGACACAAAAAGGTGAAAAGGTCTTCCACGGAGAGAGTTAAGCGTTTCCAAAGCATCAAAGTGGACCATTGTACTCTATTTAGTGTTCTTCGAAGTCTAACATGCTGTTTAGCCTTCGTGCAATGTTTCGTAGAGTAAAAATACGAATAGACCAAGTTATATTTGAAATTGCTTAAAAAGTGTAAAGCTCATTTATGGAGAGAGTTGAGCAATTACAAAGCATCAAAGTGCACCATAGTACTCTTTTTACTGTTCTTAGAAGTCTAACATGATAGTTTAAACTTCGTGCAATGTTTCAGAAGGTAAAGATGCGAATAGACCAAGTTACGTTTGAAATTGCACAAAAATGTGTAAAGCTTGTATATGGAGAGAGTTGAGCAATTCCAAAGCATCAAATTGGACGATTGTACTCTATTTAGTGTTCTTAGAAGTCTAACATGCTAGTTTAGCCTTCGTGCAAGGTTTCGAGCGGTAAGGATGCGAATAGACCAAGTTATGTTGAAATTGCACAAAAACGTGAAAAGCTTGTCTTGGGAGAGAGTTGAGCATTTCAAAAGCATCAAAGTGGACCATTGTACTCTATTTAGTGTCCTTCGAAGTGTAATATGCTAGTTTAGCCTTCGTGCAATGTTTCGTAAGGTAAAGATGCGATAAGATCAAGTAATGTTTGAAATTTTACAAAAACGTGTAAATCTCATCGATGGAGAGTGTTGAGCAAATCCAAAGCATCAAAGTGGACCGTTGTACTCTATTTAGTGCTCTTAGAATTCGAACTTGCTAGTTTATCGTTCGGCAACGTTTCGTAAGTTAATGATGCTAATAGAACAAGTTATGTTTAGAATGGCACAAAAACGTGAATTGCTCATCTATGGAAATAGTTGAACAATTCCAAAGCATCAAAGTGGACCGTTGTACTCTATTTTGTGCTCTTAGAAGCCTAACATGCTAATTATAGCTTTCGTGCAATGTTTCATAAGTTAAAGATGCGAATAGACCAAGTTATGTGTGAAGTTGCACAAAAATGTGAATTGCTCGTCTATGGAGAGAGTTGAGCAAGACGAAAGCATCAAAGTGGGCCATTGTACTCTATTTAGGGTTCTTAGAAGTCTAACATGCTAGTTTAGCCTTCGTGCAATGTTTCGTAAGGTAAAAGATGTGAATAGACCAAGGTATGTTTGAAATGGCACAAAAATGAGAAAAGCTCGTCCATGGAGAGAGTTGAGCATTTCCAAAGCATCAAAGTGGACCATTGTGCTCTATTTAGTGTTCTTAGAAGTCTAACATTGTAGTTTCGCCTTCGTGCAAGGTTTCGAGGGGTAAGGATGCGAATAGACCAAGTTATGTTGAAAGTGCACAAAAACGTGAAAAGCTTGTCTATGGAGAGAGTTGAGCATTTCCAAATCATCAAAGTGGACCATTGTGCTGTATTTAGTGTCCTTCGAAGTCTAAAATGCTAGTTTAGCCTTCGTGCAATGTTTCGTAAGGTAACGATGCGAATAGATCAAGTAATGTTTGAAATTTCACAAAAACGTGTAAATCTGGTCTATGGAGAGTGTTGAGCAATTCCAAAGCATCAAAGTGGACCGTTGTACGCCATTTAGTGTTCTTAGAAGTGTAACTTGCTAGTTTAGCTTCCGCGCAACGTTTCGTAAGTTAAAGATGTGAATAGACCTAGTTATGTTTGAAATGACACAAAAAGGTGAAAAGGTCTTCCACGGAAAGAGTTGAGCGTTTCCAAAGCATCAAAGTGGACCATTGTACTCTATTTAGTGTTCTTCGAAGTCTAACATGTTGTTTAGCCTTCGTGCAATGTTTCGTAGGGTAAAAATGCGAATAGACCAAGTTATATTTGAAATTGCCTAAAAAGTGTAAAGCTTGTCCATGGAGAGAGTTGAGTAATTCCAAAGCATCGAAGTACACCATTGTACTCTATTTAGTGTTCTTAAAAGTCTAACATGCTAGTTTAGCCTTCGTGCAAGGTATGTTTGAGCAATTCCAAAGCATCAAAGTGGACCGTTGCATGCTATTTAGTGTTCTTAGCAGTGTAACTTGCTAGTTTAGCTTCCGTGCAACGTTCTGTAAGTTAAAGATGTCAATAGACCAAGTTATGTTTGAAATAACACAAAAAGGTGAAAAGGTCTTCCACGGAGAGAGTTGAGCATTTTCCAAAGCATCAAAGTGGACCATTGTACTCTATTTAGTGTTCTTCGAAGTCTAACATGCTGTTTAGCCTTCGTGAAATGTTTCGTAGGGTAAAAATGCGAATAGACTAAGTTATATTTGAAATTGCTTAAAAAGTGTAAAGCTCGTCTATGGAGAGAGTTGAGCAATTCCAAAGCATCAAAGTGCACCATTGTACTCTACTTAGTGTTCTTAGAAGTCTAACATGCTAGTTTAGACTTCGTCCAATGTTTCGGAAGGTAAAGATGTGAATAGACGAAGTTACGTTTGAAATTACAGAAAAACGTGTAAAGCTCGTCTATGGAGAGAGTTGAGCAATTCCAAAGCATCAAAGTGCACCATTGTACTCTACTTAGTGTTCTTAGAAGTCTAACATGCTAGTTTAGCCTTCGTGCAAGGTTTTGTGAGGTAAAGATGCGAATAGACCAAGTTATGTTGAAATTGCACAAAAACGTGCAAATCTCGTCGATGGAGAGTGTTGAGCAATTCCAAAGCATCAAAGTGGACCGTTGTACTCTATTTAGTGTTCTTAGAAGTGTAACTTTCCAGTTTAGCTTTCGTGCAACGTTTCGTAAGTTAAAGATGTGAATAGACCAAGTTATGTTTGTAATGGCACAAAAACGTTAAAAGCTCGTCCTCGGAGAGAGTTGAGCGTTTCCAAAGCATCAAAGTGGACCATTGTATTCTATTTAGAATTCTTTGAAGTTTAACATGCTAGTTTAGACTTCGTGCAAGGTTTCGAGGGGTAAGAATGCGAATAGACCAAGTTATGGTGAACTTGCACAAAAATGTGAAAAGCTTGTCTATGGAGAGAGTTGAGCATTTCCAAATCACCAAAGTGGACCATTGTGCAATATTTAGTGTTCTTAGAAGTCTAACATTGTAGTTTCGCCTTCGTGCAAGGTTTCGAGTGGTAAAGATGCGAATAGACCAAGTCATGTTGAAATTGCACAAAAAGTGTAAATCTCGTCGATAGAGAGTGTTGAGCAATTCCAAAGCATCAAAGTGGACCGGTGTACGCTATTTAGTGTTCTTAGCAGTGTAACTTGCTAGTTTAGCTTCCGTGCAACGTTTTGTAAGTTAAAGATGTCAATCGACCAAGTTATGTTTGAAATGACACACAAAGGTGAAAAGGTCTTCCACGGAGAGAGTTGAGCATTTCCAAAGCATCAAATTGGACCATTGTACTCTATTTAGTGTTCATCGAAGTCTAACATGCTGTTTAGACTTCGTGGAATGTTTCGTAGGGTAAAAATGCGAATAGACCATGTTATATTTGAAATTGCTTAAAAAGTGTAAAGCTCATCTATGGAGAGAGTTGAGCAATTCCAAAGCATCAAAGTGCACCATTGTACTCTATTTAGTGTTCTTAGAAATGTAACATGCTAGTTTAGACTTCGTCCAATGTTTCGGAAGGTAAAGATGCGAATAGACCAAGTTACGTTTGAAATTACACAAAAACGTGTAAAGCTCGTCTATGGAGAGAGTCGAGCAATTTCAAAGCATCAAATTGGAGCATTGTACTCTATTTAGTGTTCTTAGAAGTCTAACATGCTAGTTTAGCCTTCGTGCAAGGTTTTGTGAGGTAAAGATGCGAATAGACCAAGTTATGTTGAAATTGCACAAAAAGTGTAAGTCTCGTCGGTGGAGAGTGTTGAGCAATTCCAAAGCATCAAAGTGGACCGTTGCACGCTATTTAGTGTTCTTAGCAGTGTAACTTGCTAGTTTAGCTTCCGTGCAACTTTTGTAAGTTAAAGATGTCAATAGACCAAGTTATGTTTGAAATGACACAAAAAGGTGAAAAGGTCTTCCACGGAGAGAGTTAAGCGTTTCCAAAGCATCAAAGTGGACCATTGTACTCTATGTAGTGTTCTTCGAAGTCTAACATGCTGTTTAGCATTCGTGCAATGTTTCGTAGGGTAAAAATGCGAATAGACCAAGTTATATTTGAAATTGCTTAAAAGGTGTAAAGCTCGTCTATGGAGAGAGTTGAGCAATTCCAAAGCATCAAAGTGCACCATTGTACTCTATTTAGTGTTCGTAGAAGTCTAACATGCTAGTTTAGACTTCGTCCAATGTTTCGTAAGTTAAAGATGTGAATAGACCAAGTTATGTTTGTAATGGCACAAAAACGTTAAATGCTCGTCCACGGAGAGAGTTGAGCGTTTCCAAAGCATCAAAGTGGACCATTGTATTCTATTTAGAATTCTTCGAAGTTTAACATGCTAGTTTAGCCTTCGTGCAAGGTTTCGAGGCGTAAGGATGCGAATAGACCAAGTTATGGTGAACTTGCACAAAAATGTGTAAAGCTTGTCTATGGAGAGAGTTGAGCATTTCCAAATCATCAAAGTGGACCGTTGTACGCTATTTAGTGTTCTTAGCAGTGTAACTTGCTAGTTTAGCTTCCGTGCAACGTTTTGTAAGTTAAAGATGTCAATAGACCAAGTTATGTTTGAAATGACACAACAAGGTGAAAAGGTCATCCACGGAGAGAGTTAAGCGTTTCCAAAGCATCAAAGTGGACCATTGTACTCTATTTAGTGTTCTTCGAAGTCTAACATGCTGTTTAGCCTTCGTGCAATGTTTCGTAGGGTAAAAATGTGAATAGACCAAGTTATATTTGAAATTGCTTAAAAAGCGTAAAGCTCGTCTATGGAGAGAGTTGAGCAATTCCAAAGCATCAAAGTGCACCATTGTACTCTATTTAGTGTTCTTAGAAGTGTAACATGCTAGTTTAGACTTCGTCCAATGTTTCGGAAGGTAAAGATGCGAATAGACCAAGTTACGTTTGAAATTACACAAAAACGTGTAAAGCTCGTCTATGGGGAGAGTCGAGCAATTTCAAAGCATCAAATTGGACCATTGTACTCTATTTAGTGTTCTTAGAAGTCTAACATGCTAGTTTAGCCTTCGTGCAAGGTTTTGTGAGGTAAAGATGCGAATAGACCAAGTTATGTTGAAATTGCACAAAAAGTGTAAGTCTCGTCGATGGAGAGTGTTGAGCAATTCCAAAGCATCAAAGTGGACCGTTGTACGCTATTTAGTGTTCTTAGCAGTGTAACTTGCTAGTTTAGCTTCCGTGCAACGTTTTGTAAGTTAAAGATGTCAATCGACCAAGTTATGTTTGAAATGACACACAAAGGTGAAAAGGTCTTCCACGGAGAGAGTTGAGCATTTCCAAAGTATCAAAGTGGACCATTGTACTCTATTTAGTGTTCATCGAAGTCTAACATGCTGTTTAGACTTCGTGCAATGTTTCGTAGGGTAAAAATGCGAATAGACCATGTTATATTTGAAATTGCTTAAAAAGTGTAAAGCTCATCTATGGAGAGAGTTGAGCAATTCCAAAGCATCAAAGTGCACCATTGTACTCTATTTAGTGTTCTTAGAAGTGTAACATGCTAGTTTAGACTTCGTCCAATGTTTCGGAAGGTAAAGATGCGAATAGACCAAGTTACGTTTGAAATTACACAAAAACGTGTAAAGCTCGTCTATGGGGAGAGTCGAGCAATTTCAACGCATCAAATTGGACCATTGTACTCTATTTAGTGTTCTTAGAAGTCTAACATGCTAGTTTAGCCTTCGTGCAAGGTTTTGTGAGGTAAAGATGCGAATAGACCAAGTTATGTTGAAATTGCACAAAAAGTGTAAGTCTCGTCGATGGAGAGTGTTGAGCAATTCCAAAGCATCAAAGTGGACCGTTGCACGCTATTTAGTGTTCTTAGCAGTGTAACTTGCTAGTTTAGCTTCCGTGCAACGTTTTGTAAGTTAAAGATGTCAATAGACCAAGTTATATTTGAAATGACACAAAAAGGTGAAAAGGTCTTCCACGGAGAGAGTTAAGCGTTTCCAAAGCATCAAAGTGGACCATTGTACTCTATTTAGTGTTCTTCGAAGTCTAACATGCTGTTTAGCCTTCGTGCAATGTTTCGTAGGGTAAAAATGCGAATAGACCAAGTTATATTTGAAATTGCTTAAAAAGTGTAAAGCTCATCTATGGAGAGAGTTGAGCAATTCCAAAGCATCAAAGTGCACCATTGTACTCTATTTAGTGTTCGTAGAAGTCTAACATGCTAGTTTAGACTTCGTCCAATGTTTCGGAAGGTAAAGATGCGAATAGATCAAGTTACGTTTGAAATTACAGAAAAACGTGTAAAGCTCGTCTATGGAGAGAGTTGAGCAATTACAAAGCATCAAATTGGGCCATTGTACTCTATTTAGTGTTCTTAGAAGTCTAACTTGCTAGTGTAGCCTTCGTGCAAGGTTTTGTGAGGTAAAGATGCGAATAGACAAAGTCATGTTGAAATTGCACAAAAACATGCAAATCTCGTCGATGGAGAGTGTTGAGCAATTCCAAATCATCAAAGTGGACCGTTGTACTCTATTTAGTGTTTTTAGAAGTGTAACTAGCCAGTTTAGCTTTCGTGCAACGTTTCGTAAGTTAAAGATTTGAATAGACCAAGTTATGTTTGTAATGGCACAAAAACGTTAAAAGCTCGTCCACGGAGAGAGTTGAGCGTTTCCAAAGCATCAAAGTGGACCATTGTATTCTATTTAGAATTCTTCGAAGTTTAACATGCTAGTTTAGCCTTCGTGCAAGGTTTCGAGGCGTAAGGATGCGAATAGACCAAGTTATGGTGAACTTGCACAAAAATGTGAAAAGCTTGTCTATGGAGAGAGTTGAGCATTTCCAAATCATCAAAGTGGACCATTGTGCAATATTTAGTGTTCTTAGAAGTCTAACATTCTAGTTTCGCCTTCGTGCAAGGTTTTGAGTGGTAAAGATGCGAATAGACCAAGTCATGTTGAAATTGCACAAAAAGTGTAAATCTCGTCGATGGAGAGTGTTGAGCAATTCCAAAGCATCAAAGTGGACCGTTGTACGCTATTTAGTGTTCTTAGCAGTGTAACTTGCTAGTTTAGCTTCCGTGCAACGTTTTGTAAGTTTAAGATGTCAATCGACCAAGTTATGTTTGAAATGACACACAAAGGTGAAAAGGTCTTCCACGGAGAGAGTTGAGCATTTCCAAAGCATCAAAGTGGACCATTGTACTCTATTTAGTGTTCATCGAAGTCTAACATGCTGTTTAGACTTCGTGCAATGTTTCGTAGGGTAAAAATGCGAATAGACCATGTTATATTTGAAATTGCTTAAAAAGTGTAAAGCTCATTTATGGAGAGAGTTGAGCAATTCCAAAGCATCAAAGTGCACCATTGTACTCTATTTAGTGTTCTTAGAAGTGTAACATGCTAGTTTAGACTTCGTCCAATGTTTCAGAAGGTAAAGATGCGAATAGACCAAGTTACGTTTGAAATTACACAAAAACGTGTAAAGCTCGTCTATGGGGAGAGTCGAGCAATTTCAAAGCATCAAATTGGACCATTGTACTCTATTTAGTGTTCTTAGAAGTCTAACATGCTAGTTTAGCCTTCGTGCAAGGTTTTGTGAGGTAAAGATGCGAATAGACCAAGTTATGTTGAAATTGCACAAAAAGTGTAAGTCTCGTCGATGGAGAGTGTTGAGCAATTCCAAAGCATCAAAGTGGACCGTTGCACGCTATTTAGTGTTCTTAGCAGTGTAACTTGCTAGTTTAGCTTCCGTGCAACGTTTTGTAAGTTAAAGATGTCAATAGACCAAGTTATATTTGAAATGACACAAAAAGGTGAAAAGGTCTTCCACAGAGAGAGTTAAGCGTTTCCAAAGCATCAAAGTGGACCATTGTACTCTATTTAGTGTTCTTCGAAGTCTAACATGCTGTTTAGCCTTCGTGCAATGTTTCGTAGGGTAAAAATGCGAATAGACCAAGTTATATTTGAAATTGCTTAAAAAGTGTAAAGCTCGTCTATGGAGAGAGTTGAGCAATTCCAAAGCATCAAAGTGCACCATTGTACTCTATTTAGTGTTCGTTGAAGTCTAACATGCTAGTTTAGACGTCGTCCAATGTTTCGGAAGGTAAAGATGCGAATAGATCAAGTTACGTTTGAAATTACAGAAAAACGTGTAAAGCTCGTCTATGGAGAGAGTTGAGCAATTACAAAGCATCAAATTGGGCCATTGTACTCTATTTAGTGTTCTTAGAAGTCGAACTTGCTAGTGTGGCCTTCGTGCAAGGTTTTGTGAGGTAAAGATGCGAATAGACAAAGTCATGTTGAAATTGCACAAAAACATGCAAATCTCGTCGATGGAGAGTGTTGAGCAATTCCAAAGCATCAAAGTGGACCGTTGTACTCTATTTAGTGTTTTTAGAAGTGTAACTGGCCAGTTTAGCTTTTGTGCAACGTTTCGTAAGTTAAAGATGTGAATAGACCAAGTTATGTTTGTAATGGCACAAAAACGTTAAAAGCTCGTCTACGGAGAGAGTTGAGCGTTTCCAAAGCATCAAAGTGGACCATTGTATTCTATTTAGAATTCTTCGAAGTTTAACATGCTAGTTTAGCCTTCGTGCAAGGTTTCGAGGCGTAAGGATGCGAATAGACCAAGTTATGGTGAACTTGCACAAAAATGTGAAAAGCTTGTCTATGGAGAGAGTTGAGCATTTCCAAATCATCAAAGTGGACCATTGTGCAATATTTAGTGTTCTTAGAAGTCTAACATTCTAGTTCGCCTTCGTGCAAGGTTTTGAGTGGTAAAGATGCGAATAGACCAAGTCATGTTGAAATTGCACAAAAAGTGTAAATCTCGTCGATGGAGAGTGTTGAGCAATTCCAAAGCATCAAAGTGGACCGTTGTACGCTATTTAGTGTTCTTAGCAGTGTAACTTGCTAGTTTAGCTTCCGTGCAACGTTTTGTAAGTTTAAGATGTCAATCGACCAAGTTATGTTTGAAATGACACAAAAAGGTGAAAAGGTCTTTCCACGGAGAGAGTTGAGCATTTCCAAAGTATCAAAGTGGACCATTGTACTCTATTTAGTGTTCATCGAAGTCTAACATGTTGTCTAGCCTTCGTGCAATGTTTCGTAGGGTAAAAATGCGAATAGACCATGTTATATTTGAAATTTCTTAAAAAGTGTAAAGCTCGTCTATGGAGAGAGTTGAGCAATTCCAAAGCATCAAAGTGCACCATTGTACTCTACTTAGTGTTCTTAGAAGTGTAACATGCTAGTTTAGACTTCGTCCAATGTTTCGGAAGGTAAAGATGCGAATAGACCAAGTTACGTTTGAAATTACACAAAAACGTGTAAAGCTCGTCTATGGAGAGAGTTGAGCAATTCCAAAGCATCAAATTGGACCATTGTACTCTATTTAGTGTTTTTAGAAGTCTAACATGCTAGTTTAGCCTTCGTGCAAGATTTTGTGAGGTAAAGATGCGAATAGACCAAGTTATGTTGAAATTGCACAAAAACGTGTAAATCTGGTCGATGGAGAGTGTTGAGCAATTCCAAAGCATCAAAGTGGACCGTTGTACTCTATTTAGTGTTCTTAGAAGTGTAACTTGCCAGGTTAGCTTTCGTGCAACATTTCGTAAGTTAAAGATGTGAATAGACCAAGTTATGTTTGTAATGGCACAAAAACATGAAAAACTCATCCACGGAGAGAGTTGAGCGTTTCCAAAGCATTAAAGTGGACCATTGTACTCTATTTGGAATTTTTTGAAGTCAAACATGCTAGTTTAGCCTTCATGCAAGGTTTCGAGGGGTAAGGATGTGAATAGACCAAGTTATGTTGAAATTGCAGAAAAACGTGAAAAACTTGTCTACGGAGAGAGTTGAGCATTTCCAAAGCATCAAAGTAGACCATTGTTCTATATTTAGTGTTCTAAGAAGTCTAACATTCTAGCTTAGTGTTCGTGCAAGGTTTTGAGCGGTAAATATGCGAATAGACCAAGTTATGTTGAAATTGCACAAAAACGTGTAAATCTCATCGATGGAGAGTGTTGAGCAATTGCAAATCATCAAAGTGGAGCGTTGTACGCTATTTAGTGTTCTTAGAAGTGTAACTTGCTAGTTTAGCTTCGGTGCAACGTGTCGTAAGTTAAAGATGTGAATAGACCAAGTTATGTTTGAAATAGCGTAAAAACATGAAAACCTCGTCCACGGAGAGAGTTGAGCGTTTCCAAAGCATCAAAATAGACCATTGTACTCTATTTAGTGTTCTTTGAAGTCAAACATGCTAGTTTAGCCTTTATGCAAGGTTTCGAGGGGTAAGGATGTGAATAGACCAAGTTATGTTGAAATTGCAGAAAAACGTGAAAAACTTGTCTACGGAGAGAGTTGAGCATTTCCAAAGCATCAAAGTGGACCATTGTTCTATATTTAGTGTTCTAAGAAGTCTAACATTCTAGCTTAGTGTTGGTGCAAGGTTTTGAGCGGTAAATATGCGAATAGACCAAGTTATGTTGAAATTGCACAAAAACGTGTAAATCTCGTCGATGGAGAGTGTTGAGCAATTCCAAAGCATCAAAGTGGACCGTTGTACGCTATTTAGTGTTCTTAGAAGTGTAACTTGCTAGTTTAGCTTCGGTGCAACGTGTCGTAAGTTAAAGATGTGAATAGACCAAGTTATGTTTGAAATAGCGTAAAAACATGAAAACCTCGTCCACGGAGAGAGTTGAGCGTTTCCAAAGCATCAAAATAGACCATTGTACTCTATTTAGTGTTCTTTGAAGTCTAACATGCTTGTTTAGCCTTAGTCCAATGTTTCGTAGGGTAAAAATGTGAATAGACCAATTTATATTTGAAATTGCTTAAAAAGTGTAAAGCTCATCTATGGAGAGAGTTGAGTAATTCCAAAGCATCAAAGTGCACCATTGTACTCTATTTAGTGTTCTTAGAAGTCTAACATGCTAGTTTAGACTTCGTGCAATGTTTCGGAAGGTAAAGACGCGAATAGACCAAGTTACGTTAGAAATTGCACAAAAACGTGTAAAGCTCGTCTATGGAGAGAGTTGAGCAATTCCAAAGCATCAAATTGGACGATTGTACTCTATTTAGTGTGCTTAGAAGTCTAACATGTTAGTTTAGCCTTCGTGCAAGGTTTTGTGAGGTAAAGATGCGAATAGACCAAGTTATGTTGAAATTACGCAAAAACATGAAAAGCTCTTACTTGGAGAGAGTTGAGCAATTCCAAAGCTTCAAAGTGGACTGTTGTACTCTATTTAGTGTCCTTCGAAGTCTAATATGCTAGTTTAGCCTTCGTACAATGTTTCATAAGGTAAAGATGCGAATAGATCAAGTAATGTTTGAAATTTTACAAAAACGTGTAAATCTCATCGATGGAGAGTGTTGAGCAAATCCAAAGCATCAAAGTGGACTGTTGTTCTCTATTTAGTGCTCTTAGAATTCTAACTTGCTAGTTTATCGTTCGGCAACGTTTTGTAAGTTAATGATGCGAATAGAACAAGTTATGTTTAGAATGGCACAAAAATGTGAATTGCTCGTCTATGGAAATAGTTGAGCAATTCCAAAGCATCAAAGTGGGCCGTTGTACTCTATTTTGCGCTTTTAGAAGCCTAACATGCTAATTTTGCTTTCGTGCAATGTTTCATAAGTTAAAGATGCTAATAGAGCAAGTTATGTGTGAAGTTGCACAAAAATGTGAATTGCTCGTATGTGGACAGAGTTGAGCAAGTCGAAAGCATCAAAGTGGGCTGTTGTACTCTATTTAGGGTTCTTAGAAGTCTAACATGCTAGTTTAGCCTTCGTCCAATGTTTCGTAAGGTAAAAGATGTGAATGCACCAAGGTATGTTTGAAATGGCACAAAAATGAGAAAAGCTCGTCCATCGAGAGAGTTGAGCATTTCCAAAGCATCAAAGTGGACCATTGTGCTCTATTTAGTGTTATTAGAAGTCTAACATGCTAGTTTAGCATTCGTGCAAGGTTTCAAGCTGTAAGGATGCGAATAGACCAAGTTATGTTGAAATTGCACAAAAACGTGAAAAGCTTGTCTATGGAGAGAGTTGAGCAACCAAAGCATCAAAGTGGACCATTGTGCTATATTTAGTGTTCTTAGAAGTCTAATATTCTAGTTTAGCTTTCGTGCAAGGTTTCGAGCGGTAAAGATGCGAATAGACCAAGTTCTGTTGAAATCGAACAAAAACGTGTAAATCTGGTCGATGGTGAGTGTTGAACAATTCCAAAGCATCAAAGTGGACCGTTGTACGCTATTTAGTGTTCTTAGATGTGGAACTTGCTAGTTTGGCTTCCGTGCAACGTTTCGTAAGTTAAAGATGTGAATAGACCAAGCTATGTTTGAAATGACATAAAAAGGTGAAAAGGTCTTCCACGGAGAGAGTTGAGCGTTTCCAAAGCATCAAAGTGGACAATTGTACTCCATTTAGTATTCTTCGAAGTCTAACATCCTGTTTAGCCTTTGTGCAATGTTTTGTAGGGTAAAAATTCGAATAGACCAAATTATTTGAAATTGCTTAAAAAATGTAAAGCCCGTCTATGGAGAGAGTGGAGCAATTCCAAAGCATCAAAGTGCACCATTGTACTCTATTTAGTGTTCTTAGAAGTCTAACATGCTAGTTCAGACTTCGTGCAATGTTTCGGAAGGTAAATATGCGAACAGACCAAGTTACGTTTGAAATTGCACAAAAACGTGTAAAGCTCGTCTATGGAGAGAGTTGAGCAAGTCGAAAGCATCAAGCTTGACCGTTGGACTCTATTTAGGGTTCTTAGAAGTCTAACATGATAGTTTAACCTTCGTGCAAGGTTTCGAGCGGTAAGGATACGAATAGACCAAGTTACGTTGAAATTGCACAAAAACGTGAAAAGCTTGTCTATGGAGAGAGTTGAGCATCCAAAGCATCAAAGTGGACCATTGTGCTATATTTAGTGTTCTTAGAAGTCTAACATTCTAGTTTAGCTTTCGTGCAAGGTTTCGAGCGGAAAAGATGCGAATAGACCAAGTTCTGTTGAAATCGAACAAAAACGTGTAAATCTGGTCGATGGAGAGTGTTGAGCAATTCCAAAGCATCAAAGTGGACCGTTGTACGCTATTTAGTGTTCTTAGAAGTGGAACTTGCTAGTTTGGCTTTCGTGCAATGTTTCGTAAGTTAAAGATGTGAATAGACCAAGCTATGTTTGAAATGACACAAAAAGGTGAAAAGGTCTTCCACGGAGAGAGTTGAGCGTTTCCAAAGCATCAAAGTGGACCATTGTACTCTATTTAGTATTTTTCGAAGTCTAACATCCTGTTTAGCCTTTGTGCAATGTTTTGTAGGGTAAAAATTCGAATAGACCAAGTTATATTTGAAATTGCTTAAAAAATGTAAAGCCCGTCTATGGAGAGAGTGGAGCAATTCCAAAGCATCAAAGTGCACCGTTGTACTCTATTTAGTGTTCTTAGAAGTCCAACATGCTAGTTTAGAATTCGTGCAATGTGTCAGAAGGTAAAGATGCGAATAGACCAAGTTATGTTGAAATTGCACAAAAACGTGTAAATCTCATCGATGGAGAGTGTTGAGCAATTCCAAAGCATCAAAGTGGAGCGTTGTATGCTATTCAGTGTTCTTAGAAAGTGTAACTTGCTAGTTTAGCTTCTGTGCAACGTGTCGTAAGTTAAAGATGTGAATAGACCAAGTTATTTTTGACATAGCGTAAAAACGTGAAAACCTCATCCACGGAGAGAGTTGAGCGTTTCCAAAGCATCAAAGTAGACCATTGTACTCTGTTTAGTGTTCTTTGAAGTCTAACATGCTTGTTTAGCCTTCGTGCAATGTTTCGTAGATTAAAAATGTGAATAGAACAAGTTATATTTGAAATTGCTTAAAAGGTGTAAAACTCTTCTATGGAGAGAGTTGAGCAATTCCAAAGCATCAAAGTGCACCATTGTACTCTATTTAGTGTTCTTAGAAGTCTAACATGCTAGTTTAGACTTCGTGCAATGTTTCGGAAGGTAAAGATGTGAATAGACCAAGTTACGTTTGAAATTGCACAAAAACGTGTAAAGGGGCCTATGGAGAGAGTTGAGCAATTCCAAAGCATCAAATTGGACGATTGTACTCTATTTAGTGTACTTAGAAGTCTAACATGCTAGTTTAGCCTTCGTGCAAGGTTTTGTGTGGTAAAGATGCGAATAGACCAAGTTATGTTTGAAATAGCGTAAAAACGTGAAAACCTCATCTACGGAGAGAGTTGAGCGTTTCCAAATCATCAAAGTAGACCATTGTACTCTATTTAGTGTTCTTTGAAGTCTAACATGCTATTTTAGCCTTCGTACAATGTTTCGTAAGGTAAAGATGCGAATAGATTAAGTAATGTTTGAAATTTTACAAAAACGTGTCAATCTCGTTGATGGAGAGTGTTGAGCCAACCCAAAGAATCAAAGTGGACTGTTGTGCTCTATTTAGTGCTCTTAGAAGTCTAACTTGCTAGTTTATCGTCTGGCAACGTTTCGTAAGATAGTGATGCGAATAGAACAAGTTTTGTTTAGAATGGCACAAAAACTTGAATTGCTCGTCTATGAATAGAGTTGAGCAATTTCAAAGCATCAAAGTGGACCGTTGTACTCAATTTTGTGCTCTTAGAAGCCTATGAAGTTGCGCAAAAATATGAATTGCTCGTCTATGGAGAGAGTGGAGCAAGTCGAAAGTATCAAAGTGGGCCGTTGTACTCTATTTAGGGTTCATAGAAGTCTAACTTGCTAGTTTAGCCTTCGTCCAATGTTTCGTAAGGTAAAAGATGAGAATAGACCAAGGTATGTTTGAAATGGCACAAAAATGAGAAAAGCTCATCCATGGAGAGATTTGAGCATTTCCAAAGCATCAAAGTGGACCATTGTGCTCTATTTAGTGTTCTTAGAAGTCTAACTTGCTAGTTTAGCCTTCGTACAAGGTTTCGAGGGGTAAGGATGCGAATAGACCAAGTTATGTTGAAATTGCACGAAAACGTTAAAAGCTTGTCTACGGAGAGAGTTGAGCGTTTCCAAAGTATCAAAGTGGACCATTGTACTCTATTTAGTGTTCTCCAAAGTCTAACATGCTGTTTAGCCTTCGTGCAATGTTTCGTAGGGTAAAAATGCGAATAGACCAAGTTATATTTGAAATTGCTTAAAGAGTGTAAAGCTCGTCTATGGAGAGAGTTGAGCAATTCCAAAGCATCAAAGTGCACCATTGTACTCTATTTAGTGTTCTTAGAAGTCTAACATGCTAGTTTAGACTTCGTGCAATGTTTCGGAAGGTAAAGATGCGAATAGACCATGTTATGTTTAAAATGACACAAAAACGTGAAAAGGTCTTCCACGGAGAGAGTTTAGCGTTTCCAAAGCATCAAAGTGAACCAGTGTACTCTATTTAGTTTTCTTCGAAGTCTAACATGCTGTTTAGAGTTTGTGCAATGTTTCGTAGGGTAAAAATGTGAATAGACCAATTTACATTTAAAATTGCTTAAAAAGTGTAAAGCTCGTCTATGGAGAGAGTTGAGCAATTCCAAAGAATCAAAGTGCACTATTGTACTCTATTTAGTGTTGTTAGAAGTCTAACATGCTAGTTCAGACTTCGTGCAATGTTTCGGAAGGTAAAGATGCGAACAGACCAAGTTACGTTTGAAATTGCACAAAAACGTGTAAAGCTCATCTATGGAGAGAGTTGAGCAACTCTAAAGCATCAAATTGGACCTTTGTACTCTATTTAGTGTTCTTAGAAGTCTAACATGTTAGTTTAGCCTTCGTGCAAGGTTTTGTGAGGTAAAGACGCGAATACACCAAGTTATGTAGAAATTATGGAAAAACGTCAAAAGCTCTTACGTGGAGAGAGTTGCGCAATTCCAAAGCTTCAAAGTGGACTGTTGTACTCTATTTGGTGTCCTTCGAAGTCTGATTTGCTAGTTTAGCCTTCGTGCAATGTTTCGTATGGTAAAGATGCGAATAGATCAAGTAATGTTTTAAATTTTACAAAAACATGTAAATCTCGTCGATGGAGAGTGTTGAGCAAATCCAAAGCATCAAAGTGGGCCGTTGTACTCTATTTAGGGTTCCTAGAAGTCTAACATGCTAGTTTAGCCTTCGTGCAATGTTTCGGAAGGTAAAAGATGTGAATAGACCAAGGTATGTTTAGAAGGGGACAAAAATGAGTAAAGCTCGTCCATGGAGAGAGTTGAGCATTTCCAAAGCATCAAAGTGGACCATTGTGCTCTATTTAGTATTCTTCGAAGTCTAACATGCTAGTTTAGCCTTCATGCAAGGTTTCGAGGGGTAAGGATGCGAATAGACCAAGTTATGTTGAAATTGCACAAAAACGTGAAAAGCTTGTCTATGGAGAGAGTTGAGCATTTCCAAAGCATCAAAGTGGACCATTGTGCTATATTTAGTGTTCTTAGAAGTCTAACATTCTAGTTTCGCCTTCGTGCAAGGTTTCAAGTGGTAAAGATGCGAATAGACCAAGTTATGTTGAAATTGCACAAAAACGTGTAAATCTCGTCGATGGAGAGTGTTGAGCAATTCCAAAGCATCAAAGTGGACCGTTGTACGCTATTTAGTGTTCTTAGAAGTGTAACTTGCTAGTTTAGCTTCCGTGCAACATTTCGTAAGTTAAAGATGTGAATAGACCAAGTTATCTTTGAAATGACACAAAAAGGTGAAAAGGTCTTCCACGGAGAGAGTTGAGCGTTTCCAAAGCATCAAAGTGGACCATTGTACTCTATTTAGTGTTCATCGAAGTCTAACATGCTGTTTAGCTTTCGTGCAATGTTTCGTAGTGTAAAAATACGAATAGACCAAGTTATTTTTGAAATTGCTTAAAAACTGTAAAGCTCGTCTATGGAGAGAGTTGAGCAATTGCAAAGCATCAAAGTGCACCATTGTACTCTATTTAGTGTTCTTAGAAGTCTAACATGCTAGTTTAGACTTCGTGTAATGTTTCTGAAGGTAAAGATGCGAATAGAGCAAGTTACGTTTGAAATTACACAAAAACGTGTAAATCTCGTCAATGGAGAGAGTTGAGCAATTCCAAAGCATGAACTTGGACCATTGTACTCTATTTAGTGTTCTTAGAAGTCCAACATGCTAGTTTAGCCTTCGTGCAAGGTTTTGTGAGGTAAAGATGCGAATAGACCAAGTTTTCTTGAAATTGCACAAAAACGTGTAAATCTCGTCGATGGAGAGTGTTGAGCAATACCAAAGCATCAAAGTGGACCGTTGTACTCTACTTAGTGTTCTTAGAAGTGTAACTTGCAAGGTTAGCTTCCGTGCAAGGTTTCGAGGGGTAAGGATGCGAATAGACCAAGTTATATTTCAAATTGCTTAAAAAGTGTAAAGCTCATCTATGGAGAGAGTTGAACAATTCCAAAGCATCGAAGTGCACCATTGTACTCTATTTAGTGTTCTTAGAAGTCTAACATGCTAGTTTAGACTTCGTGCAATGTTTCGGAAGGTAAAGATGCGAATAGACCAAGTTACGTTTGAAATTGCACAAAAACGTGCAAAGCTCGTCTATGGAGAGAGTTGAGCAATTCCAAAGCATCAAATTGGACCATTGTACTCTATTTAGTGTTCTTAGAAGTCTAACATGCTAGTTTAGCCTTCGTGCAAGGTTTTGTGAGGTAAAGATGCGAATAGACCAAGTTATGTGTGAAGTTGCACAAAAATGTGTAAATCTCGTCGATGGAGAGTGTTGAGCAATTCCAAAGCATCAAAGTGGACCGTTGTACGCCATTTACTGCTCTTAGAGGTGTAACTTGCTATTTTAGCTTCTGTGCAACGTTTCGTAAGTTAAAGATGTGAATAGATCAAGTTATGTTTGAAATGACACAAAAACGTGAAAAGGTCATCCACGGTGAGAGTTGAGCGTTTCCAAAGCATCAAAGTGGATCATTGTACTCTATTTATTGTTCTTCGAAGTCTAACATGTCGTTTAGCCTTCGTGCAATGTTACGTAGGGTAAAAATGCGAATAGACCAAGTTATATTTGAAATTGATTAAAATGTGTAAAGCTCGTCTATGGAGAGAGTTGAGCAATTCCAAAGCATCAAAGTGCACCATTGTACTCTATTTAGTGTTCTTAGAAGTCTAACATGCTAGTTTAGACTTCGTGCAATGTTTCGGAAGGTAAAGATGCGAATAGACCAAGTTACGTTTGGAATTACACAAAAGTGTAAAGCTCGTCTATGGAGATAGTTGAGCAATTCCAAAGCATCAAATTGGAGCGTTGTATGCTATTTAGTGTTCTTAGAAAGTGTAACTTGCTAGTTTAGCTTCTGTGCAACGTGTCGTAAGTTAAAGATGTGAATAGACCAAGTTATGTTTGAAATAGCGTAAAAACGTGAAAACCTCATCCACGGAGAGAGTTGAGCGTTTCCAAAGCATCAAAGTAGACCATTGTACTCTATTTAGTGTTCTTTGAAGTCTAACATGCTTGTTTATCCTTCGTGCAATGTTTCGTAGGTTGAAAGTGCGAATAGAACAAGTTATATTTGAAATTGCTTAAAAGGTGTAAAACTCTTCTATGGAGAGAGTTGGGCAATTCCAAAGCATCAAATTGGACCATTGTACTCTATTTAGTGTTCTTAGAAGTCTAACATGCTAGTGTAGCCTTCGTGCAAGGTTTTGTGAGTCAAAAGCATCAAAGTGGGCCGTTGTACTCTATTTAGGGTTCTTAGAAGCCTAACATGCTAGTTTAGCCTTCGTAAAATGTTTCGAGGGGTAAGGATGCGAATAGACGAAGTTATGTTGAAATTACAGAAACACGTGAAAAGCTTCTCTATAGAGAGAGTTGAGCATTTTCAAAGCATCAAAGTAGACCATTGTGTTATATTTAGTGTTCTTGGAAGCCTGAGATTCTAGTTTCGCCTTCGTGCAAGGTTTCGACCAGTAAAGATGCGAATAGACCAAGTTATATGTCAAATTGCTTAAAAAGTCTAAATCTCGTCGATGGAGAGTGTTGAGCAATTCCAAAGCATCAAAGTGGACCGTTGTACGCTATTTACTGTTCTTAGAAGTGTAACTTCCTAGTTTAGCTTCCGTGCAACGTTTCGTAAGTTAAAGATGTGAATAGACCAAGTTATGTTTGAAATGACACAAAAACGTGAAAAGGTCTTCCACTGAGAGAGTTGAGCGTTTCCAAAGCATCAAAGTGGACCATTGTGCTCTATCTCGTGTTCTTCGAAGTCTAACATGTTGTTTAGCCTTCGTGTAATGTTTCGTAGGGTGAAAATGCGAATAGACCAAGTTATATTTGAAATTGCTTAAAGAGTGTAAAGCTCGTCTATGGAGACAGTTGAGCAATTCCAAAGCATCAAAGTGCACCATTGTACTCTATTTAGTGTTCTTAGAAGTCTAACATGCTAATTTAGACTTCGTGCAATGTTTTGGAAGGTAAAGATGCGAATAGACCAAGTTACCTTTGGAATTAGACAAAAGTGTAAAGCTCGTCTATGGAGAGAGTTGAGCAATTCCAAAGCATCAAATTGGACCATTGTACTCTATTTGGTGTTCTTAGAAGTCTAACATGCTAGTTTAGCCTTCGTGCAAGGTTTTGTGAGGTAAAGATGCGAATAGACCAAGTTATGTTGAAATTGTACAAAAACGTCAAAAGCTCGTTTATGGAGAGAGTTGAGCAAGTCAAAAGCATCAAAGTGGGCCGTTGTACTCTATTTAGGGTTCTTTGAAGTCTAACATGCTAGTTTAGCCTTCGTGAAATATTTCGAGGGGTAAGGATGCGAATAGACGAAGTTATGTTGAAATTACAGAAACAAGTGAAAAGCTTGTCTATAGAGAGAGTTGACCATTTCCAAAGCATAAAAGTGGACCATTGTGTTTGAAATGACACAAAAACGTGAAAAGATCTTCCACGGAGAGAGTTGCAAGGTTTTGTGAGGTAAAGATGCGAATAGACCAAGTTACGTTTGAAATTGCACAAAAACGTGCAAAGCTCGTCTATGGAGAGAGTTGAGCAATTCCAAAGCATCAAATTGGACCATTGTACTCTATTTAGTGTTCTTAGAAGTCTAACATGCTAGTTTAGCCTTCGTGCAAGGTTTTGAGGGGTAAGGATGCGAATAGACGAATTTAGGTTGAAATTGCACAAACATGTAAAAAGCTTGTCTATGGAGAGATTTGAGCATTTCCAAAGCATCAAAGTGGACCATTGTGTTATATTTTGTGTTCTTGCAAGACTGACATTCTAGTTTTGCCTTCGTGCAAGGTTTCGAGCGGTAAAGATGCGAATAGACCAAGTTATGTTGAAATTGCACAAAAATGTGTAAATCTCGTCGATGGAGAGTGTTGAGCAATTCCAAAGCATCAAAGTGGACCGTTGTACGCTATTTACTGTTCTTAAAGGTGTAACTTGCTAGTTTAGCTTCTGTGCAACGTTTCGTAAGTTAAAGATGTGAATAGACCAAGTTATGTTTGAAATGATACAAAAACGTGAAAAGGTCTTCCACAGAGAGAGTTGAGCGTTTCCAAAACATCAAAGTGGACCATTGTACTCTATTTATTGTTCTTCGAAGTCTAACATGCTGTTTATCCTTCGTGCAATGTTTCGTAGGGTAAAAATGCGAATAGACCAAGTTACGTTTGGAATTACATAAAAGTGTAAAGCTCGTCTATGGAGAGAGTTGAGCAATTCCAAAGCATCAAATTGGACCATTGTACTCTATTTAGTGTTCTTAGAAGTCTAACATGCTAGTTTAGACTTCGTGCAATGTTTCGGAGGGTAAAGATGCGAATAGACCAAGTTACGTTTGGAATTACACAAAAGTGTAAAGCTCGTCTATGGAGAGAGTTGAGCAATTCAAGAGCATCAAATTGCACCATTGTACTCTATTTAGTGTTCTTAGAAGTCTAACATGCTAGTTTAGCCTTCGTGCTAGGTTTTGTGAGGTAAAGATGCGAATAGACCAAGTTATGCTGAAATTGCACAAAAATGTGAAAAGCTCTTATATGGAGAGAGTTGAGCAATTCCAAAGCTTCAAAGTGGACTGTTGTACTCTATTTAGTGTCCTTCGAAGTCTAACATGCTAGTTTAGCCTTCGTGCAATGTTTCGTAAGGTAAAGATGCGAATAGATCAAGTAATGTTTGAAATTTTAGAAAAACGTGTAAATCTTGTCGATGGCAAGTGTTGAGCAAATCGAAAGCATCAAAGTGGACCGTTGTACTCTATTTAGTGTTCTTAAAAGTCTAACTTGCTAGTTTAGCTTTCATGCAACTTTTTGTAAGTCAAAGATGCGAATAAACCAAGTTATGTTTGAAATGGCACAAAAACGTGAATTGCACGTCTATGGAGAGAGTTGAGCAAATCCAAAGCATGAAAGTGGACCGTTGTACTATTTTTTGTGCTTTTAGAAGTCTAACTTGCTAGTTTATCGTTTGGCAACGTTTCAAAAGTTAATGATGCGAATAGAAGAAGTTATGTTTAGAATGGCACAAAAACGTGAATTGCTCGTCTATGGAAAGAGTTGAGCAATTCCAAAGCATCAAAGCGGACCGTTGTACTCTATTTTGTGCTCTTAGAAGCCTAACATGCTAATTTAGCTTTCGTGCAATGTTTTAAAAGTTAAAGATGCGAATAGACCAAGTTATGTGTGAAGTTGCACAAAAATGTGAATTGCTCACCTATGGAGATAGTTGAGCAATTCGAAAGCATCAAAGTTGACCGTTGGACTCTATTTTGGTCTCTTAGAAGTCTAACATGGTAGTTTAGCCTTCGTGCAACGTTTCGTAAGGTAAAAGATGTGAATAGACCAAGGTATGTTTGAAATGGCACAAAAATGAGAAAAGCTCGTCCATGGAGAGAGTTGAGCATTTCCAAAGCATCAAAGTGGACCATTGTGCTCTACTTAGTGTTCTTAGAAGTCTAACATGCTAGTTTAGCCTTCGTGCAAGGTTTTGAGGGGTAAGGATGCGAATAGACGAATTTATGTTGAAACTACACAAACAAGTGAAAAGCTTGTCTATGGAGAGAGTTGAGCATTTCCAAAGCTTCAAAGTGGACCATTGTGTTATATTTAGTGTTCTTGGAAGCCTGACATTCTAGTTTTGCCTTCGTGCAAGGTTTTGAGTGGTAAAGATGCGAATAGACCAAGTTATGTTGAAATTGCACAAAAACGTGTAAATCTCATCGATGGAGAGTGTTGAGCAATTCCAAAGGATCAAAGTGGACCGTTGTACGCTATTTACTGTTCTTAGAGGTTTAACTTGCTAGTTTAGCTTCTGTGCAACGTTTCGTAAGTTAAAGATGTGAATAGACCAAGTTATGTTTGAAATGACACAAAAACGTGAAAAGGTCTTCCACGGGGAGAGTTGAGCGTTTTGCAAAGCATCAAAGTGGACCATTGTACCCTATTTATTGTTCTTAGAAGTCTAGCATGTTGTTTAGCCTTCGTGCAATGTTTCGTAGGGTGAAAATGCGAATAGACCAAGCTATATTTGAAATTGCTCAAAAAGTGTAAAGCTCATCTATGGAGAGAGTTGGGCAATTCCAAAGCATCAAAGTGCACCATTGTACTCTATTTAGTGTTCTTAGAAGTCTCACATGCTAGTTTAAACTTCGTGCAATGTTTCGGAGGGTAAAGATGCGAATAGACCAAGTTACGTTTGGAATTACACAAAAGTGTAAAGCTCGTCTATGGAGAGAATTGAGCAATTCCAACGCATCAAATTGGACCATTGTACTCTATTTAGTGTTCTTCGAAGTCTAACATGCTGTTTAGCCTTCGTGCAATGTTTCGTAGGGTAAAAATGCGAATAGAACAAGTTATATTTGAAATTACTTAAAAAGTGTAAAGCTCGTCTATGGAGGGAGTTGAGCAATTCCAAAGCATCAAAGTGCACCATTGTACTCTATTTAGTGTTCTTAGAAGTCTAACATGCTAGTTTAGACTTCGTGCAATGTTTCGGAAGGTAAAGATGGGAATAGACCAAGTTACGTTTGAAATTACACAAAAGTGTAAAGCTCGTCTATGGAGAGAGTTGAGCAATACCAAAGGATCAAATTGGACCATTGTACTCTATTTAGTGTTCTTAGAAGTATAACATCCTAGTGTAGCCTTCGTGCAAGGTTTTGTGAGGTAAAGATGCGAAAAGACCAAGTTATGTTGAAATTGCACAAAAACGTGAAAAGCTCGTATATGGAGAGAGTTGAGCAAGTCAAAAGCATCAAAGTGGGCCGTTGTACTCTATTTAGGGTTCTTAGAAGTCTAACATGCTAGTTTCGCCTTCGTGAAATGTTTCGAGGGGTAAGGATGCGAATAGACGAAGTTATGTTGAAATTACAGAAACACGTGAAAAGCTTGTCTATAGAGAGAGTTCAGCATTTCCAAAGCATCAAAGTGGACCATTGTGTTATATATTTAGTGTTCTTGGAAGCCTGACATTCTAGTTTCGCCTTCGTGCAAGGTTTCGAGCGGTAAAGATGCGAATAGACCAAGTTATGTTGAAATTGCACAAAAACATGTAAATCTCGTCGATGGAGAGTGTTGAGCAATTCCAAAGCATCAAAGTGGACCGTTGTACGCTATTTACTGTTCTTAGAAGTGTAACTTCCTAGTTTAGCTTCCGTGCAACGTTTCGTAAGTTAAAGATGTGAATAGACCAAGTTATGTTTGACATCACACAAAAACGTGAAAACGTCTTCCACGGAGAGAGTTGAGCGTTTCCAAAGCATCAAAGTGGACCATTGTGCTCTACTTTGTGTTCTTCGAAGTCTAACATGCTGTTTAGCCTTCGTGCAATGTTTCGTAGGGTAAAAATGCGAATAGAACAAGTTATATTTGAAATTACTTAAAAAGTGTAAAGCTCGTCTATGGAGGGAGTTGAGCAATTCCAAAGCATCAAAGTGCAACATTGTACTCTATTTAGTGTTCTTAGAAGTCTAACATGCTAGTTTAGACTTCGTGCAATGTTTCGGAAGGTAAAGATGGGAATAGACCAAGTTACGTTTGAAATTACACAAAAGTGTAAAGCTCATCTATGGAGAGAGTTGAGCAATACCAAAGCATCAAATTGGACCATTGTACTCTATTTAGTGTTCTTAGAAGTATAACATGCTAGTGTAGCCTTTGTGCAAGGTTTTCTGAGGTAAAGATGCGAATAGATCAAGTTATGTTGAAATTGCACAAAAACGTGAAAAGCTCGTATATGGAGAGAGTTGAGCAAGTCAAAAGCATCAAAGTGGGCCGTTGTACTCTATTTAGGGTTCTTAGAAGTCTAACATGCTAGTTTCACCTTCGTGAAATGTTTTGAGGGGTAAGGATGCGAATAAACGAAGTTATGTTGAAATTACAAAAACACGTGAAAAGCTTGTCTATAGAGAGAGTTCAGCATTTCCAAAGCATCAAAGTGGACCATTGTGTTATATTTAGTGTCCTTGGAAGCCTGACATTCTAGTTTCGCCTTCGTGCAAGGTTTCGAGCGGTAAAGATGCGAATAGACCAAGTTATGTTGAAATTGCACAAAAACATGTAAATCTCGTCGATGGAGAGTGTTGAGCAATTCCAAAGCATCAAAGTGGACCGTTGTACGCTATTTACTGTTCTTAGAAGTGTAACATCCTAGTTTAGCTTCCGTGCAACGTTTCGTAAGTTAAAGATGTGAATAGACCAAGTTATGTTTGACATGACACAAAAACGTGAAAAGGTCTTCCACGGAGAGAGTTGAGCGTTTCCAAAGCATCAAAGTGGACCATTGTGCTCTACTTTGTGTTCTTCGAAGTCTAACATGCTGTTTAGCCTTCGTGCAATGTTTCGTAGGGTAAAAATGCGAATAGAACAAGTTATATTTGAAATTACTTAAAAAGTGTAAAGCTCGTCTATGGAGGGAGTTGAGCAATTCCAAAGCATCAAAGTGCAACATTGTACTCTATTTAGTGTTCTTAGAAGTCTAACATGCTAGTTTAGACTTCGTGCAATGTTTCGGAAGGTAAAGATGGGAATAGACCAAGTTACGTTTGAAATTACACAAAAGTGTAAAGCTCGTCTATGGAGAGAGTTGAGCAATACCAAAGCATCAAATTGGACCATTGTACTCTATTTAGTGTTCTTAGAAGTATAACATGCTAGTGTAGCCTTCGTGCAAGGTTTTCTGAGGTAAAGATGCGAATAGATCAAGTTATGTTGAAATTGCACAAAAACGTGAAAAGCTCGTATATGGAGAGAGTTGAGCAAGTCAAAAGCATCAAAGTGGGCCGTTGTACTCTATTTAGGGTTCTTAGAAGTCTAACATGCTAGTTTCACCTTCGTGAAATGTTTTGAGGGGTAAGGATGCGAATAAACGAAGTTATGTTGAAATTACAAAAACACGTGAAAAGCTTGTCTATAGAGAGAGTTCAGCATTTCCAAAGCATCAAAGTGGACCATTGTGTTATATTTAGTGTCCTTGGAAGCCTGACATTCTAGTTTCGCCTTCGTGCAAGGTTTCGAGCGGTAAGGATGCGAATAGACCAAGTTATGTTGAAATTGCACAAAAACATGTAAATCTCGTCGATGGAGAGTGTTGAGCAATTCCAAAGCATCAAAGTGGACCGTTGTACGCTATTTACTGTTCTTAGAAGTGTAACTTCCTAGTTTAGCTTCCGTGCAATGTTTCGTAAGTTAAAGATGTGAATAGACCAAGTTATGTTTGAAATGACACAAAAACGTGAAAAGATCTTCCGCGGAGAGAGTTGAGCGTTTCCAAAGCATCAAAGTGGACCATTGTGCTCTATTTTGTGTTCTTCGAAGTCTAACAAGCTGTTTAGCCTTCATGCAATGTTTCGTAGGGTAAAAATGCGAATAGAACAAGTTATATTTGAAATTACTTAAAAAGTGTAAAGCTCGTCTATGGAGGGAGTTGAGCAATTCCAAAGCATCAAAGTGCACCATTGTACTCTATTTAGTGTTTTTAGAAGTCTAACATGCTAGTGTAGCCTTCGTGCAAGGTTTTCTGAGGTAAAGATGCGAATAGACCAAGTTATGTTGAAATTGCACAAAAACATGAAAAGCTCGTATATGAAGAGAGTTGAGCAAGTCAAAAGCATCAAAGTAGGCCGTTGTACTCTATTTAGGGTTCTTAGAAGTCTAACATGCTAGTTTCCCCTTCGTGAAATGTTTCGAGGGGTAAGGATGCAAATAAACGAAGTTATGTTGAAATTACAGAAACACGTGAAAAGCTTGTCTATAGAGAGAGTTCAGCATTTCCAAAGCATCAAAGTGGACCATTGTGTTATATTTAGTGTTCTTGGAAGCCTGACATTCTAGTTTCGCATTCGTGCAAGGTTTCGAGCGGTAGAGATGCGAATAGACCAAGTTATGTTGAAATTGCACAAAAACATGTAAATCTCGTCGATGGAGAGTGTTGAGCAATTCCAAAGCATCAAAGTGGACCGTTGTACGCTATTTACTGTTCTTAGAAGTGTAACTTCCTAGTTTAGCTTCCGTGCAACGTTTCGTAAGTTAAAGATGTGAATAGACCAAGTTATGTTTGAAATGACACAAAAACGTGAAAAGGTCTTCCACGGAGAGAGTTGAGCGTTTCCAAAGCATCAAAGTGGACCATTGTGCTCTATTTCGTGTTCTTCGAAGTCTAACATGCTGTTTAGCCTTCGTCCAATGTTTCGTAGGGTAAAAATGCGAATAGAACAAGTTATATTTGAAATTGTTTAAAAAGTGTAAAGCTCGTCCATGGAGAGAGTTGAGCATTTCCAAAGCATCAAAGTGGACCATTGTGCTCTATGTAGTGTTCTTAGAAGTCTAACATGCTAGTTTAGCCTTCGTGCAAGGTTTCGAGGGGTAAGGATGTGAATAGACCAAGTTATGATGAAAGTGCGCAAAAACGTGAAAAGCTTGTCTAGGGAGAGAGTTGAGCATTTCCAAAGCATCAAAGTGGACCATTGTGCTATATTTAGTGTTCTTAGAAGTCTAACATTCTAGTTTCTCCTTCGTGCAAGGTTTCGAGCGGTAAGGATGCAAATAGACCAAGTTATGTTGAACTTGCACAGAAACGAGTAAATCTCGTCGATGGAGAGTGTTTAGCAATTCCAAAGCATAAAAGTGGACCGCTATACGCTATTTAGTGTTCTTAGAAGTGTAACTTGCTCGTTTAGCTTCCATGCAACGTTTCGTAAGTTAAAGATGTGAATAGACCAAGTTATGTTTGAAATGACACAAAAAGGTGAAAAGGTCTTCCACGGAGAGAGTTGAGCGTTTCCAAAGCATCATAGTGGACCATTGTACTCTATTTAGTGTTCTTCGAAGTCTAACATGCTGTTTAGCCTTCGTGCAATGTTTCGTAGGGTAAAAATGCGAATAGACCAAGTTATATTTGAAATTGCTTAAAAAGTGTAAAGCTCGTCTATGGAGAGAGTTGAGCAATTCCAAAGCATGAAAGTGCACCATTGTACTCTATTTAGTGTTCTTCGAAGTCTAACATGCTAGTTTAGACTTCGTGCAACGTTTTGGAAGGTAAAGATGCGAATAGACCAAGTTACGTTTGAAATTACACAAAAACGTGTAAAGCTCGTCTATGGAGAGAGTTGAGTAATTCCAAAGCATCAAATTGGACCATTGTACTCTATTTAGTGTTCTTAGAAGTCTAACATGCTAGTTTAGCCTTCGTGCAAGGTTTTGTGAGGTAAAAATGCGAATAGACCAAGTTATGTTGAAATTGCACAAAAACGTGTAAATCTGGTCGATGGAGAGTGTTGAACAATTCCAAAGCATCAAAGTGGACCGTTGTAATCTATTTAGTGTTCTTAGAAGTGTAACTTGCCAGGTTAGCTTTCGTGCAACGTTTCGTAAGTTAAAGATGTGAATAGACCAAGTTATGTTTGTAATGGCACAAAAACGTGAAAAGCTCATCCACGGAGAGAGTTGAGCGTTTCCAAAGCATCAAAGTGGACCATTGTACTCTATTTAGAATTCTTCGAAGTCTAACATGCTAGTTTAGCCTTCGTGCAAGCTTTCGAGCGGTAAGGATGCGAATAGACCAAGTTATGTTGAAATTGCACAAAAACGTGAAAAGCTTGTCATTGGAGGGATTTGAGCTTTTCCAAAGCATCAAAGTGGACCATTGTGCTATATTTAGTGTTCTTAGAAGTCTAACATTCTAGTTTAGCCTTCGTGCAAGGTTTCGAGAGGTAAAGATGCGAATAGACCAAGTTATGTTGAAATTGCACAAAAACGTGTAAATCTCATCGATGGAGAGTGTTGAGCAAATCCAAAGCATCAAAGTGGAGCGTTGTACGCTATTTAGTGTTCTTAGAATTGTAACTTGCTAGTTTAGCTTCCGTGCAACGTGTCGTAAATTAAGGATGTGAATAGACCAAGTTATGTTTGAAATAGAGCAAAAACGTGAAACCTCTTCCACGGAGAGAGTTGAGCGTTTCCAAGGCATCAAAGTAGACCATTGTACTCTATTTAGTGTTGTGTGAAGTCTAACATGATTGTTTAGCCTTCATGCAATGTTTCGTAGGGTAAAAATGCGAATAGACCGAGTTATATTTGAAATTGCTTAAAAAGTTTAAAGGTCACCTATGGAGAGAGTTGAGCAATTCCTAAGCATCAAAGTGCACCATTGTACTCTATTTATTGTTCTTAGAAGTCTAACATGCTAGTTTACACTTCGTGCAATGTTTCGGAAGGTAAAGATGTGAATAGACCAAGTTACGTTTGAAATTGCACAAAAACGTGTAAAGCTCGTCTATGGAGAGAGTTGAGCAATTCCAAAGCATCAAATTGGACCTTTGTACTCTATTTAGTGTTCTTAGAAGTCTAACATGCTAATTTAGCCTTCGTGCAAGGTTTTGTGAGGTAAAGATGCGAATAGACCAAGTTATGTTGAAATTGCGTAAAAACGTGAAAAGGTCTTACATGGAGAGAGTTGAGCAATTCCAAAGCTTCAAAGTGGACTGTTGTACTCTATTTAGTGTCCTTCGAAGTCTAATATGCTAGTTTAGCCTTCGTGCAATGTTTCGTAAGGTAAAGATGCGAATAGATCAAGTAATGTTTGAAATTTTACAAAAACGTGTAAATCTCGTCGATGGAGAGTGTTGAGCAAATCCAAAGCATCAAAGCGGACCGTTGTGCTCTATTTAGTGCTCTTAGAAGTCTAACTTGCTAGTTTATCGTTGGGCAACGTTTCGTAAGTTAATGAAGCGAATAGAACAAGTTATGTTTAGAATGGCACAAAAACGTGAATTGCTCGTCTATGGAAAGAGTTGAGCAATTCCAAAGCATCAAAGTGGACCGTTGTAAGTTCATGATGCGAATAGACCATGTTATGTGTGAAGTTGCACAAAAATGTGAATTGCTCGTCTATGGAGAGAGTTGAGCAAGTCGAAAGCATGAAAGTGGGCCGTTGTACTCTATTTAGGGTTCTTAGAAGTCTAACATGCTAGTTTAGCCTTCATGCAATGTTTCGTAGGGTAAAAGATGTGAATAGAGCATGGTATGTTTGAAATGGCACAAAAATGAGAAAAGCTCGTCCATGGAGGGAGTTGAGCATTTCCAAAGCATCAAAGTGGACCATTGTGCTCTATTTAGTGTTCTTAGAAGTCTAACATGCTAGTTCAGCCTTCGTGCATGGTTTCGAGGGGTAAGGATGCGAATAGACCAAGTTATGATGAAAGTGCACAAAAACGTGAAAAGCTTGTCTATGGAGAGAGTTGAGCATTTCCAAAGTATCAAAGTGGACCATTGTGCTATATTTAGTGTTCTTAGAAGTCTAACATTCTAGTTTCTCCTTCGTGCAAGGTTTCGAGCGGTAAGGATGCGAATAGACCAAGTTATGTTGAACTTGCACAAAAATGAGTAAATCTCATCGATGGATAGTGTTGAGCAATTCCAAGGCATCAAAGTGGAGCGTTGTACGCTATTTAGTGTTCTTAGAATTGTAACTTGCTAGTTTAGCTTCCGTGCAACGTGTCGTAAGTTAAGGATGTGAATAGACCAAGTTATGTTTAAAATAGAGCAAAAACGTGAAAACTTCTTCCACGGAGAGAGTTGAGCGTTTCCAAAGCATCAAAGTAGACCATTGTACTCTATTTAGTGTTCTGTGAAGTCTAACATGATTGTTTAGCCTTCATGCAATGTTTCGTAGGGTAAAAATGTGAATAGACCGAGTTATATTTGAAATTGCTTAAAAAGTTTAAAGGTCACCTATGGAGAGAGTTGAGCAATTCCCAAGCATCAAAGTGCACCATTGTACTCTATTTATTGTTCTTAGAAGTCTAACATGCTAGTTTACACTTCGTGCAACGTTTCGGAAGGTAAAGATGCGAATAGGCCAAGTTACGTTTCGTTTGAAATTGCACAAAAACGTGTAAAGCTCGTCTATGGAGAGAGTTGAGCAATTCCAAAACATCAAATTGGACCTTTGTACTCTATTTAGTGTTCTTGGAAGTCTAACATGCTAGTTTAGCCTTCGTGCAAGGTTTTGTGAGGTAAAGATGCGAATAGACCAAGTTATGTTGAAATTGCGCAAAAACGTGAAAAGGTCTTACATGGAGAGAGTTGAGCAATTTCAAAGCTTCAAAGTTGACTGTTGTACTCTATTTTGTGTCCTTCGAAGTCTAATATGCTAGTTTAGCCTTCGTGTAATGTTTCGTAAGGTAAATATGTGAATAGATCAAGTAATGTTTGAAATTTTACAAAAACGTGTAAATCTCGTCGATGGAGAGTGTTGAGCAAATCCAAAGCATCAAAGCGGACCGTTATGCTCTATTTAGTGCTCTTAGAAGTCTAACTTGCTAGTTTATCGTTGGGCAACGTTTCGTAACTTAATGAAGCGAATAGAACAAGTTATGTTTAGAATGGCACAAAAACGTGAATTGCTCGTCTATGGAAAGAGTTGAGCAATTCCAAAGCATCAAAGTGGACCGTTGTAAGTTCATGATGCGAATAGACCAAGTTATGTGTGAAGTTGCACAAAATGTGAATTGCTCGTCTATGGAGAGAGTTGAGCAAGTCGAAAGCATGAAAGTGGGCCGTTGTACTCTATTTAGGGTTCTTAGAAGTCTAACATGCTAGTTTAGCCTTCATGCAATGTTTCGTAAGGTAAAAGATGTGAATAGACCAAGGTATGTTTGAAATGGCACAAAAATGAGAAAAGCTCGTCCATGGAGAGAGTTGAGCATTTCCAAAGCATCAAAGTGGACCATTATGCTCTATTTAGTGTTCTTAGAAGTCTAACATGCTAGTTCAGCCTTCGTGCATGGTTTCGAGGGGTAAGGATGCGAATAGACCAAGTTATGATGATAGTGCACAAAAACGTGAAAAGCTTGTCTAGGGAGAGAGTTGAGCATTTCCAAAGCATCAAAGTGGACCATTGTGCTATATTTAGTGTTCTTAGAAGTCTAACATTCTAGTTTCTCCTTCATGCAAGGTTTCGAGCGGTAAGGATGCGAATAGACCAAGTTATGTTGAACTTGCACAAAAACGAGTAAATCTCATCGATGGATAGTGTTGAGCAATTCCAAAGCATCAAAGTGGACCGCTGTACGCTATTTAGTGTTCTTAGAAGTGTAACTTGCTAGTTTCGCTTCCGTGCAACGTTTCGTAAGTTAAAGATGTGAATAGACCAAGTTATGTTTGAAATGACACAAAAAGGTGAAAAGGCCTTCCACTGAGAGAGTTTAGCGTTTCGAAAGCATCAAAGTGGACCATTGTACTCTATTTAGTGTTCTTCGAAGTCTAACATGCTGTTTAGCCTTCGTGCAACGTTCATAGGGTAAAAATGAGAATAGACCAAGTTATATTTGAAATTGCTTAAAAAGTGCAAAGCTCGTCTATGGAGAGAGTTGAGCAATTCCAAAGCATGAAAGTGCACCATTGTACTCTATTTAGTGTTCTTAGAAGTCTAACATGCTAGTTTAGACTTCACGCAATGTTTCGGAAGGTACAGATGAGAATAGACCAAGTTACGTTTGAAATTACACAAAAACGTGTAAAGCTCATCTATGGAGAGAGTTGAGCAATTTCAAAGCATCAAATTGGACCATTGTTCTCTATTTAGTGTTCTTAGAAGTCTAACATGCTAGTTTAGCCTTTGTGCAAGGTTTTGTGAGGTAAAAATGCGAATAGACCAAGTTATGTTGAAATTGCACAAAAACGTGTAAATCTCATCGATGGAGAGTGTTGAGCAATTCCAAAGCATCAAAGTGGACCGTTGTAATCTATTTCGTGCAACGTTTCGTAAGTTAAAGATGTAAATAGACCAAGTTATGTTTGTAATGGCACAAAAACGTGAAAAGCTCGTCCACGGAGAGAGTTGAGCGTTTCCAAAGCATCAAAGTGGACCATTGTACTCTATTTAGAATTCTTCGAAGTCTAACATGGTAGTTTAGCCTTCGTGCAAGGTTTCGAGGGGTAAGGATGCGAATAGACCAAGTTATGTTGAAATTGCACAAAAAAGTGAAAAGCTTGTCTTTGGAGCGAGTTGAGCATTTCCAAAGCATCAAAGTAGACCATTGTGCTATATTTAGTATTCTTAGAAGTCTAACATTCTAGTTTAGCCTTCGTGCAAGGTTTCGAGCGGTAAAGATGCGAATAGACCAAGTTATGTTGAAATTGCACAAAAACGTGTAAATCTCGTCGATGAGGAGTGTTGAGCAAATCCAAAGCATCAAAGTGGAGCGTTGTACGCTATTTAGTGTTCTTAAAAGTGTAACTTGCTAGTTTAGCTTCTGTGCAACGTGTCATAAGTTAAAGATGTGAATAGACCAAGTTATGTTTGAAATAGCGCAAAAACGTGAAAACCTCGTCCACGGAGAGAGTTGAGCGTTTCCAAAGCATCAAAGTAGACCATTGTACTCTATTTAGTGTTCTATGAAGTCTAACATGATTGTTTAGCCTTCGTGCAATGTTTCGTTGGGTAAAAATGCGAATAGACCAAGTTATATTTGAAATTGATTAAAAAGTTTAAAGCTCGTCTATGGAGAGAGTTAAGCAATTCCCAAGCATCAAAGTGGACCATTGTACTCTATTTATTGTTCTTAGAAGTCTAACATGCTAGTTTAGCCTTTGTGCAAGGTTTCGAGGGGTAAGGATGCGAATAGACCAAGTTATGTTGAAATTGCACAAAAACGTGAAAAGCTTGTCTATGGAGAGAGTTGAGCATTTCCAAAGCATCAAAGTGGACCATTGTGCTATATTTAGTGTTCTTAGAAGTCTAACATGTAGGACCTAGGCGACACAAGAGGGGGAGGGGGTGAATTGTGTCCCCAAATTCCAACTGGGAATCCCCTTACTTTTAAAGAGCAAATAGACCACAAAAACGAAGACACAAAGTACAGAAGTTGGTCTTTACTAGTATATAGCCCTAACCGGTTCAAATCAATTTCAGTTTCAAATGCAATATCTTAATCCAAAATGATAAGGCAAGTAGGACACAACTATATAAGATGTATATAAACGAATATATATGATATAAGATGCTAGGATTTAAGTAATCAACACACTAATTCAGAATTTCATAAACTAGGTTAAAGGGGCTGAAATATCAATATTAAGAACAATATATTTAGATGTAAACCGAAAATCAAGCTTTAACTCTAAACCATCACCCAACTGAAATTAGAGCATAATAAGTACCAGATTATGAAAACAGTTCAGAATATCAGTATTAGAATGCTTAGAAAAGTTCTGACCAATATAAACACAAAATGGGCAGATTTGATTTTGCAAGTAATGAGTAGAGAAATGAACTTTCAAATTCAAGTCATCCAAAATTATCACAACATAATCGAATGATCAAGAATTATGAATGGCAGGATTGAATAGGTAAATAATCAAAGAATGCAAAACAATAAACAAGCAAAAAGTAAAGCACACGATGATTTATAGTAGTTCGGAGCACCCTCCTACGTCTACTACCTAAAGCACCCTTGCTTAGGATTTTCAAATCCACTAGGATAAATAGTTTCCTCAAGAAACCAACAACTCACAGAGGGTTTTTACAAGTCACCCTTAAACTTTTCACAACCTCACAAGGTAAGGGATACAATTTTAGGCTCTAGGTTCCACTCTAGTGTTTAACCAACAAGGTTTGAGGGAACTCTCACAAATTTGACAAAGGCTCACAGGTAGGATTGAAATATAAAGTGTCGGAGAGCTTTTTAGTAACAACAATATACGCTTGTAAAACTAGACTTGGAAGACTTGGTTTTTGCTGGAGAGAAAGAGAGCTGAGAGAATAGGCTATGTAGCTTGTAGCAAGTCTTGTGTCTTCTCCTCTTGTATGGATGGCTATTTATAGGAAAGCCAAGTAGAGATAGTTGAGAGCATCCCTTGATCTTCTCATCTTCACTTGAACTTTGAATTTGAATGTAGTTTTTTGAAAACAAACTTGATATTCTCCTTTTATAGTGCAACAACCTCTCTTTGAACAATTCTGCCAACAAACTTGATTTCCTCCATTCAAATGTATCAATCTCTTGTCTTTGAATGTAGACAACATACTTGGCCATGTTCACCCAAGATTTTCGTCCATTTAAGTCTCTCGTTGAAGAAATGCAACCACTTGATCGTAACAGCTCCATTTTGACTTGAATGAGATCTTTACCAACTTGACTTTTGAAATTGGCTTCATCTTTTTTCAAATTTCAGCCAATCAAAGCTCCTTTGAAGATATCTCCTCAGCTTCAACTTTGAAAATTTGATTTCAAGGGCTTGAATCTCTCTCTTGGTTATCTCCTCATAAGTTGCAACAAACTTTGATTTTGATCTTCAAAAAATACAGCAACACATCTTGAACCTTGCCACATTCTTGTTCTTGTACACTGAATTTCGAAATCATGCAACAACCTTGACTTGATTTTGAATTTCGAATTTTGAATCTCCAACTTTGAATTTCGAATCCTCTCTTTAAATTTTGAATGTAGTTTGTTGAAATCTCCATCAAATACTCTCCATAAAGTGCTTGTCTGAAATTGACACAGCTTGTCCTAATTGGACACACCTTGTCTGAAATGAACACTTCTTGTCTGAATTGGACATTTTCAACATTCACCTTCTAGTGGATTTGCAAGAGTGCTTAGGATTTTCATAGCTTGTCCTAAGTCTTACAAGACTATTCTTGGACAGCCGGATTACTACGACTCTTGTCTTAACCTGAAAAACCTTAGGATATGCTTGTAAGCTCATTTGAGCTTCATGCTTGAACCATAGGTTAGTGAGTTCAAATAATCAAAATTTGAGCATATAACATCATAATATATATGAACTTATGTACATATAAGTTTCCAGCTCAAACAAATATCATTTAGTCACATAAGCACTCAATTAAAACAAATAAACATAATTTTCGGATATGAACTAGGGCACAGCTTTTCAGCTACTAAACGGCAGAATTTGTTATTCATTCCTTCAAGCAAAATGTTCCTTAAGATGTGATTAATGTCTCTGTAAAACTTCAGCTCATTTAGATGTCATTTGATATAAAAACGATCGTTGAGTTCACAACTAGTTTTAAAACACTTGAATGAAAAACCAATTAAGAGAAGTCTCAAATTCAATCAATTTACCATCAAATTCATCACAAAGATCATGTAATCAAATAGCATAGCACGATACAATCGTCAAAACAAAAATGTAAGACTTTCGGTCCAACAATCTCCCCCTTTTTGATGATTACAAAACTTAGCATTGCACTCTATTTAGAATTTTTCGAAGTCTAACATGCTAGTTTCGCCTTCGTGCAAGGTTTCGAGGGGTAAGGATGCGAATAGACCAAGTTATGTTGAAATTGCATAAAAACATGAAAAGCTTGTCTATGCAGAGAGTTGAGCATTTCCAAAACATCAAAGTGGACCATGGTGCTATATTTAGTGTTCTTAGAAGTCTAACATTCTAGTTTAGCCTTCGTGCAAGGTTTCAAGCGGTAAAGATGCGAATAGACCAAGTTACGTTGAAATTGTACAAAAACGTGTAAATCTCGTCGATGGAGAGTGTTGAGCAATTCCAAAGCATCAAAGTGGACCGTTGTACTCTATTTAGTGTTCTTAGAAGTGTAACTTGCCAGGTTAGCTTTCGTGCAACGTTTCGTAAGTTAAAGATGTGAATAGACCAAGTTATGTTTGTAATGGCACAAAAACATGAAAAGCTCGTCCACGGAGAGAGTTGAGCGTTTCTAAAGCATCAAAGTGGACCATTGTACTCTATTTAGAATTCTTCGAAGTCTAACATGCTAGTTTAGCCTTCGTGCAAGGTTTCGAGGGGTAAGGATGCGAATAGATCAAGTTATGTTAAAATTGCACAAAAACGTGAAAAGCTTGTCTATGGAGAGAGTTGAGCATTTCCACAGCATCAAAGTGGACCATTGTGCTATATTTAGTGTTCTTAGAAGTCTAACATTCTAGTTTAGCCTTCGTGCAAGGTTTTGAGCGGTAAAGATGCGAATAGACCAAGTTATGTTGAAATTGCACAAAAACGTGTAAATCTCATTGATGGAGAGTGTTGAGCAATTCCAAAGCATCAAAGTGGAGTGTTGTACGCTATGTAGTGTTCTCAGAAGTGTAACTTGTAGTTTAGCTTCCGTGCAACGTGTCGTAAGTTAAATATGTGAATAGACCAAGTTATGTTTGAAATAGCACAAACACGTGAAAACCTCATCCACGGAGAGAGTTGAGCGTTTCCAAAGCATCAAAGTAGACCATTGTACTCTATTCAGTGTTCTTCGAAGCCTAACATGCTTGTTTAGCCTTCGTGCAATGTTTCATAGGGTAAAAATGCGAATAGACCAAGTTATATTTGAAATTGCTTAAAAAGTGTAAAGCTCATCTATGGAGAGAGTCGAGC
Organism: Tripterygium wilfordii; assembly: GCF_013401445.1. Classification (NCBI taxonomy): domain Eukaryota; kingdom Viridiplantae; phylum Streptophyta; class Magnoliopsida; order Celastrales; family Celastraceae; genus Tripterygium; species Tripterygium wilfordii. Next base: position 5,951,394 of record NC_052250.1, read on the forward strand.
AATTCCAACGCATCAAAGTGCACCATTGTAGTCTATTTAGTGTTCTTAGAAGTCTAACATGCTAGTTTAGACTTCGTGCAATGTTTCGGAAGGTAAAGATACAAATAGACCAAGTTACGTTTGAAATTGTACAAAAACGTGCAAAGCTCATCTATGGAGAGAGTTGAGCAATTCCAAAGCATCAAATTGGACCATTGTACTCTCTTTAGTGTTCTTAGAAGTCTAACATGCTAGTTTAGCTTTCGTGCAAGGTTTTGTGAGGTAAAGATGCGAATAGACCAAGTTATGTTGAAATTGCACAAAAATTTGAAAAGCTCTTATATGGAGAGAATTGAGCAATTCCAAAGCTTCAAAAGTGGACTGTTGTACTCTATTTAGTGTCCTTCGAAGTCTAACATGCTAGTTTAGCCTTCGTGCAATGTTTCGTAAGGTAAAGATGCGAAAAGATCAAGTAATGTTTGAAATTTTACAAAAACGTGTAAATCTCGTTGATGGAGATTGTTGAGCAAATCAAAAGCATCAAAGTGGACCGTTGTACTCTATTTAGTGTTCTTAAAAGTCTAACTGTCTAGTTTAGCTTTCACGCAACTTTTTGTAAGTCAAAGATGCGAATAAACCAAGTTATGTTTGAAATGGCACAAAAACGTGAATTGCTTGTCTATGGAGAGAGTTGAGCAAATCCAAAGCATCAAAGTGGACTGTCGTACTCTATTGTGTGCTCTTAGAAGTCTAACTTGCTAGTTTATCGTTCGGCAACGTTTCGTAAGTTAATGATGCGAATAGAACAAGTTATGTTTAGAATGGCACAACAACGTGAATTGCTCGTCTATGGAAAGAGTTGAGCAATTCCAAAGCATCAAAGTGGACCGTTGTACTCTATTTTGTGCTTTTAGAAGCCTAACATGCTAATTTAGCTTTCGTGGAATGTTTCAAAAGTTAAAGATGCGAATAGACCAAGTTATGTGTGAAGTTGCACAAAAATGTGAATTGCTCGTCTATGGTGAGAGTTGAGCAAGTCGAAAGCATCAAAGTGGGCCGTTGGACTCTATTTAGGGTTCTTATAAGTCTAACATGCTAGTTTAGCATTCGTGCATGTTTTGTAAGGTAAAAGATGTGAATAGACAAAGGTATGTTTGAAATGTCACAAAAATGAGAAAAGCTTATCCATGGAGAGAGTTAAGCATTTCCAAAGCATCAAAGTGGACCATTGTGTTCCATTTAGTGTTCTTAGAAGTCGAACATGCTAGTTTAGCCTTCGTGCAAGGTTTCGAGGGGTAAGGATGTGAATAGACCAAGTTATGTTGAAATTGCACAAAAACGTGAAAAGCTTGTCTATGGAGAGAGTTGAGCATTTCCAAAGCATCAAAGTGGACCATTGTGTTAAATTTAGTGTTCTTGGGAGCCTAACATTCTAGTTTCACCTTCGTGCAAGGTTTCGAGCGGTAAAGATGCGAATAGACCAAGTTATGTTGAAATTGCACAAAAACATGTAAATCTCTTCGATGGAGAGTGTTGAGCAATTCCAAAGCATCAAAGTGGACCGTTGTACTCTATTTAGTGTTCTTAGAAGTGTAACTTGCCAGGTTAGCTTTCGTGCAACGTTTCGTAAGTTAAAGATGTGAATAGACCAAGTTATGTTTGTAATGGCACAAAAACGTGAAAAGCTCGTCCACGGAGAGAGTTGAGCGTTTCTAAAGCATCAAAATGGACCATTGTACTCTATTTAGAATTCTTCGAATTCTAACATGCTAGTTTAGCCTTCATGCAAGGTTTCAAGGGGTAAGGATGCTAATAGACCAAGTTATGTTAAAATTGCACAAAAACGTTAAAAGCTTGTCTATGGAGAGAGTTGAGCATTTCCAAAGCATCAAAGTGGACCATTGTGCTATATTTAGTGTTCTTTGAAGTGTAACTTGCTAGTTTAGCTTTCGTGCAACGTTTCGTAAGTTAAAGATGTGAATAGACCAAGTTATGTTTGAAATGGCACAAAAACTTGAATCGCTCATCTATGGATAGAATTGAGCAATTCCAAGGCATCAAAGTGGACAGTTGTACTCTATTTTGTGCTCTTATAAGTCTAACTTGCTAGTTTAGCATTCGGAAACGTTTTGTAATTTAAAGATGCGAATAGAACTTGTTATGTTTGAAATGGCACAAAACCGTGAATCGCTCTATAGAGAGAGTTGAGCAATTCCAAAGGATCAAAGTGGACCATTGTACTCTATTTTGTGCTCTTAGAAGTATAACTTGCTAGTTTAGCGTTCGGCAACATTTCATAAGTCAAAGATGCGAATAGACCAAGTTATGTTTGAAATGGCACAAAAACGTGAATTACTCATCTATGGAGAGAGTTGAGCAATTCCAAAGCATCAAAGTGGACTGTTGCACTCTATTTAGTGTCCTCTGATGTCTAACATGCTAGTTTGGCGTTCGTCCAATGTTTCGTAAGGTAAAGATGCGAATAGATCAAGTAATGTTTGAAATTGCACAAAAACGTGTAAATCTCGTCGATGGAGAGTGTTGGGCAATTCCAAAGCATCAAAGTGGACCGTTGTACTCTATTTAGTGTTCTTAGAAATCTAACTTGCTAGTTTAGCATTAGTGCAACATTTTGTAAGTTAAAGATGCGAATAGATAAAGTTATGTTTGAAATGCCACAAAAACCTGACTTGCTCGGCTATGGAAAGTGTTGAGCAATTCCAAAGCATCAAAGTGGACTGTTCTACTCTATTTTGTGCTCTTAGAAGCCTAACCTACTAGTTTATCTTTCGTAAGTTAAAGATGTGAATATACCAAGTTATGTGTGAAGTTGCACAAAAATGCGAATTGCTAGTCTATGGAGAGAGTTGAGCAAGTCGAAAGCATCAAAGTGGACCATTGTACTCTATTTAGGGTTCTTAGAAGTCTAACATGCTAGTTTATCGTTCGGAAACGTTTCGTAAGTTCAAGATGCGAATAGACCGAGTTATGTTTGAAAAGACACAAAAACATGAATCGCTCATCTATGGAGAGAATTAAGCAATTCCAAAGCATGAAAGTGGACCGTGTTGGATCGGATGGCACCACAAGAGTGTTGGACCAAGACTTAGTGTCTAGTCAACATTGTGTTTTTGATGATTGTGTATGATTGTGTATGATTGTATACTAAAATGTGTGTGAGCATGCTTGACTTGAACATATTCTAAAATGCTAGAAAACATGCTTAAATGGTTATTTGGTTAATTGTTTAATATCTTAATTGTGCATATACACTTAAATGAAGGCTTATGCATAGCTCTATGTGAATTTGATATCTATATATTTTTGAGATAGTGCTGGAAATTTAGTTTTGAAAACAAACATACATGGACTAAGTTAGGGCATTATCTTCTAATGATCATAATTTATCTTAACCAACTTAGATCAAAATGACTTGAAATTTGAACCACATGCACATAAAAGTCTAATATATGCTCTAGGACTATAATCATGATAAATTAAGTGCATCACATATACATTTGGTCATATGCTTAAATTCCGCCAAAACTAGGTTTTACCTAATTTTGTGCATATGTGTTCTTTGTGAACGTGGTGAACCAAATGAACTCCGATTTAAATGAAATTTCGTGTGCATCTTAGTTTTATCACTATGAACATATTTGACCTAGTAAAGTTCAAGAGAAAAGGTCATTTACACTGAGTTTGCAAAATGACATTGAATTTACACTTAGAATTTATCGGTTTCACTATTAGTGATCAAATTGCTTGGTTGAGTGACCAAACGATTTCCGATTGTTATGAAATTTTACATGGACATTCTAATACATATACAATGATTTATCATGCAGTAATATGAATTTTCTGAGTTGTTTTTCTAATGTAATTAACCTATGCGCTCCATATGAAGCTCTTTGAGCTTACATACAATTGAGGAGTTCTACCTCCTATTTCCTTGTAGGTTAATCATCATTGTGATCTCATATGACTCAGAGTTCAGTATGCTCAGGTGAATTGAAGTCCGGTTTTCAAGTATGAGCTTGGATCTCTAGAAAACCAAGAAAAACCTATGTTCATCAACCTTCCACTAAGGCATTTTGATTGATGATTGGAACTAGCCTTAGGGCTGTATAATATGGATATATTGGTGCTGCCAAATTCAGAGTTTGAAGTCAAGATTGGAGGGACATGTTTGGTCATGTGAAGGATCTCTTATCTTCATCAAACAAGATCTTGCACATGCTTCCTTTATTGAGGTCAATGATAAGATTTTTGTGAGAAGAAAATTGATGAAGCTAAAGGACAAATGCAATGGTTGAAATTTGTAAGAGATGAGAAAGTATATTTTGCAACTAGACAAGACTTAGATTATGAAGATATTCTTGAAGACTACAAGCTCCAACGGTACACTAATCTATGGCAGAGATTGAATTGTTTTGAATTATGAATGGATCAGATTACAACAAGACTTGAAGGGTTAAGATGACCATTTAAAAGGTGAATCCAATGGTTGTGCATAAGACCATATTCTTGCTTGCAATTTTTGACTTAAAAGAAGATCTTACTTGATTTTTGGAGTCAAAGATTGTTGCAAGTTGCTACACATTTTGAAGGAAATCATTGGAGATACCAAGGCCAAGATTTGGTGTAAGTTTGATCAAATGGTCAAAGATGACAAAATTGTTGGAGATACCAAGGTCAAGATTTGGTGCAAGTTTGATCAAATTGTCAAAGATGGCTGCAAGTGCACATGACAACTCAAATCTTGGAAAGCTAGACTTGGAAAATAATGCAAGTGCAACGGCTACATATTGTAAGGTCAAGATTTAATGATCTATTCATTCAATGGCCAAGATTTGCACATGTAATTGAAGGTCGAGATTTGAAGATAGAAAAAGATCCAATGGTGGAAATCACAAGAGCTTGGTAAATTATAAAGAGGGGTTCTTCCTCATTCCAACTTGGAGAAGCCAAAATTACATTGAAGAAATTCTTGCTCTCAAAGCTTTTAAGCTAGTTTGTGCCATTGAATCCAAGCTTCTACCCAAGCCACTCTAAAGATTTCCTCACTATTTTGCTTTTGCAAAGAGGGAGTGCTTCTCATTTGGCTTCTTATTTTCAGATTCGAAAATCCTCATTATTCTTCATTTTCTATCCAACCCGTGAGGTGATATTGTGATTCTTGAGTGTTCCTCAACCCCATTTGCTTAGTGCAAACCTTGAGTGAACCATTTATACCGAACACTTGTAAAAGTCCCTTCATTGGGCAAAAACCTTGTTGAGGTTGAGTTTAAGGGAGTGCTTGAAACCCTTGGCTGTAAAGTTTGAAGATTATCTTGAAATCTTCAGTTTTAAGGGTGACCTAAAAACCCTTGTGAGTTTTGTGGAGCTCTTGAGAAAACCACATCCTTAGTGGAGATTGAAAAATCCTAGGTTGGTGAACCTAGGTAGTAGATGTAGGAGAAGAGTCTCCGAACTACTATAAATTGCTGTGTGGACTTTCTTGATTGCATTGTTTGCTTGTTGATTGATTAAGTGTTTTGATTGCAGAATTTTCTGAACCACTAGTCTGTCCGTGCACTGTTCACATAGCTAAACTTTGAATTTTAATCTGAATTTTTGATATAGTATTCATTAGGGTGTTGTGATACTGCATACCAAATTTCATTGAATTCTGACTTGATTTGCTAGGTGAAATTTGAGTTGTAAAATCTGTGCGCAGTGTGTTGTTTGAAAAAATCTGTTTTTGCAATTCCTTGATTATTTGATAATTGATCATTCACCATATTGTATCACATCTTGCATTGAAATGAATGTTGATTAGGATAATCATTAGAGTTCAAATTTGTGTGCTAATTGTTAATTGACATTGATTTCTTTTTAAATTATAAAAAGAGATTCCTATCGGAATTTGGGGACACAATTCACCCCCCCCCTCTTGTGTTAAGTACGATCCATCAATTGGTATCGGAGCAGGTTTGCTAAAACATAGGATTAACACCCTTATTAGCATTTTTATGACTTACACAAATTTGCATGTTGAGGCCGAAAGCCTTTCTATGGATATTCCACCTATCTTTGATGGTGACTATCCATTTTGGAAGAATAGAATGAGAATATTTATTAAATCTAGAGGCATAGATGTATGGAGGGTAGTAAAGGATGGTCCTCATTGTCCTAGTAGGAGTAGAGGAGATGAATGGACAAATAAGGACATTGAATTAACGTGCTTAAATGTTTATGCTATTAATCTCTTTCATATCTCTCTTAGTAGGTGTGGACTTGACCTCATTTCCGGATGTACAAATGCAAAGCAAATTTGGGAAATTATGGAAAGAAAGTATGAAAGGTCAAATGGCGATGTGTGTCTAGTGACCAAAGTGGAGGAGACCTCTAGTGATAAAGAGGATGAAATCAAGGCCAACCTTTGCTTGGTGGCAAAGGAAGAAGAGTTATCATCCATTCCGGATGATATGGTAAATGATTCTACACTACCCACTTATGATGAATTGAGTGATGTGTATGATGAATTATGTGATGCTCATGGTGACTTAATTTCTAAATACAAGCATGCTACAAAAGAAATATCTAGGCTTGTGAAAATTGAGAAATCACATGTGGATGAGATTAATGACTTGAATGATAAGTATGTTGATCTAAATGCAAAGCATGATAATATATATTTATCTCTTGATGCTTTGATGAAAGAAAATGAAAATCTTAGAAAGCAATTATCTATGCACACTTCTAGTAGTAACATGACAAATTGTAATACTTCAAAGATTCATGATTTGGATGCTTTGCATGCTAGAGTGAATGAGTTAGAACAAGAGTTGAGAACATGGGATGAGCATGAATGTATAATTTTGAACAACTCTACTTCTTTGCAACTTGAGCTTGATGATGTGAAAGAAAAGTATAGGATGTTAGAAATTCAATTTTCAAAATTTTCTATGAGTTCATCAAAGCTTGATGAGTTGCTTGTCTCTCAAAGACACTACCTTGATAAGAGTGGACTTGGATTTGATCCTACGAAACTCAAAGAAACCTTGAGTAGTGTTGGTACCATTGCCAAGCTTTCAAAAGGCAAAGCCAAGCTAGCTTATCCCATGGGTGAGACTAGTACCTCTATGGAAACTCATCCTAGACTAAGGAGAGTTCACCTAAGGAGGTTGTGGGTGCCAAAGGGTTTGTGTGATATTGATGTGAAAGCATATGTGAAGAATTCTTTTAATATTAATGCATATGCAATTGTGGCCACTAACCCTAAAGGATCCAAGGTTTGGATACCTAAAGCGTCTTGATCACACTTTATTTAGATGTGCTATGCATTAGTTTGGGATACTAGGCTTTATTGATTTGTTTCTTTTAAAAAAATATATATATAAAAAAAAATAAAAAATATAAAAAAAAAATAAAAAAATTGAATGCTAGAACCTAAATGAAGGGGCTGCCCAAATATGATTTTTAATGATTGTCATTGAAAACGATTTTATTAGGTTATATGATGCTTGGTTGTTGTATGAGAGTTATGCATTTATACTATTTTTAATCTTTATTAAAAAAGATTGCAAATTAAGCATGAAATGCATGATATGTATGACAAATGATGAATATGAGAAAATCATTGAACAAATTATTTTTGTAATTTTTGTATGACGAGAAAACCTAAAGTTATCCACTTTAGGAGTTTTAATTTAAAGATGCTTTTTCTTTAATACAAAAGAAAATCTGGAGAAGTTTGATGATCAAAGTGATATTTGTGTGCTTCTTGATTACTTATCTCTTTCTAGTGCACACAATACTTTTGATGCTAAGCCTAGAATGGTTAAGGAAAGTGTTTGTGTTAATTTTTATGATATAACCACACTTGAGGTCAATGTGCTTGTAGAGAAATAATTTTCAGATTTGAAGGACCTTGGACATCCCAAGGAGTTAATCTCAAATGGTACCCGTGGGGTACTTATCTTGGATGAGGATGCACCATTGGTGAAGAGCTCAAAAGAAGATAAAGATCTCAAATGATGAAGCAACACCAATTGGTGAGGAAAGTGTGCAACCCTTGGGGGAGCAACTTTAAATCAAGGAAAATATATTCAAAACATGGACAAGCACAAACACTCTAAAGAAGGAACAAATATTAAAGGAATATCATCAAGATGCTCAAACAAAAAGCTAGGAGGGTTTCGACGGTCATTTCTTAAACCTTCAAACTCCTTTGCATTATTTTTGTTAGATGCTTAACTTTAACTCAATTGCATTTGGAATGTTTGATTTTGGATGATATATGCTTTAGACATGATTAAATGATGATGATACGTGCATTAAGTTTGAATGAAGCATCATGGGTGCATATTTGCTTAATTGGTATCTCTTGTTGTTTTTAATTGGATTGGAATACATTGATGATATGTGGTATGTATATTTTCTCAAATATTCATTGGTATGCATGATTGAAGGGGGAGCATGCCCTAAGTCTAGAAATTCATGTTTTATCATTAATTGAAAAAGATAGAACATATGTTAAGTTTCTTAAGTGAACTTGTTGCATCTCTATAATTTGGAAGCAATATGTGGAATACATGACTTCTAGTGTGCTTTTATTACTATTCATGAACGCATGTATTTGGTTGTTGTGAACTCCTCTCCCTATTCCCTCTTGATTGATTACATTATGGGGAAGAGAAAATGATTAGAAAAGATGCATTAAAATGACATATTCTAAATTGACATATTTTCATGTGATATTTAGTATTTGAGCTTTTATTGACGAAACATACTTATCTTGTATCAAGCATGGTGCATCCTTAAACTAGTACTTGAACTGACATATGAAATGGTTTATAGACCAAAGTTTAAGGGGGAGTGCATTTGCCATGTTTTGGTGAGAAGTATGTATGCTACTATGCTTGAAGTAAGGGGGAGCTAATCTGAACATTACTTTGTACTCGATATATAGCTCACTTCATTTGCATGATTTGAAACAATTAAGAATTTGAGTATAAAATGAGAATTTCAATTAAACCATAAGATCTTTTTGATAATTACAAAAAGGGGGGAGAAAGAATATAGTTTTTGGATAAAGATTGTAGTTCTTGAAAAAAAATGGTACATCTTTAGAAAACTACATTGCGCATTTTGAAATCATCAAAAAGGGGGAGATTGTTGGACCAAGACTTAGTGTCTAGTCAACATTGTGTTTTTGATGATTGTGTATGATTGTGTATGATTGTATACTAAAATGTGTGTGAGCATGCTTGACTTGAACATATTCTAAAATGCTAGAAAACATGCTTAAATGGTTATTTGGTTAATTGTTTAATATCTTAATTGTGCATATACACTTAAATGAAGGCTTATGCATAGCTCTATGTGAATTTGATATCTATATATTTTTGAGATAGTGCTGGAAATTTAGTTTTGAAAACAAACATACATGGACTAAGTTAGGGCATTAATCTTCTAATGATCATAATTTATCTTAACCAACTTAGATCAAAATGACTTGAAATTTGAACCACATGCACATAAAAGTCTAATATATGCTCTAGGACTATAATCATGATAAATTAAGTGCATCACATATACATTTGGTCATATGCTTAAATTCCGCCAAAACTAGGTTTTACCTAATTTTGTGCATATGTGTTCTTTGTGAACGTGGTGAACCAAATGAACTCCGATTTAAATGAAATTTCGTGTGCATCTTAGTTTTATCACTATGAACATATTTGACCTAGTAAAGTTCAAGAGAAAAGGTCATTTACACTGAGTTTGCAAAATGACATTGAATTTACACTTAGAATTTATCGGTTTCACTATTAGTGATCAAATTGCTTGGTTGAGTGACCAAACGATTTCCGATTGTTATGAAATTTTACATGGACATTCTAATACATATACAATGATTTATCATGCAGTAATATGAATTTTCTGAGTTGTTTTTCTAATGTAATTAACCTATGCGCTCCATATGAAGCTCTTTGAGCTTACATACAATTGAGGAGTTCTACCTCCTATTTCCTTGTAGGTTAATCATCATTGTGGTCTCATATGACTCAGAGTTCAGTATGCTCAGGTGAATTGAAGTCCGGTTTTCAAGTATGAGCTTGGATCTCTAGAAAACCAAGAAAAACCTATGTTCATCAACCTTCCACTAAGGCATTTTGATTGATGATTGGAACTAGCCTTAGGGCTGTATAATATGGATATATTGGTGCTGCCAAATTCAGAGTTTGAAGTCAAGATTGGAGGGACATGTTTGGTCATGTGAAGGATCTCTTATCTTCATCAAACAAGATCTTGCACATGCTTCCTTTATTGAGGTCAATGATAAGATTTTTGTGAGAAGAAAATTGATGAAGCTAAAGGACAAATGCAATGGTTGAAATTTGTAAGAGATGAGAAAGTATATTTTGCAACTAGACAAGACTTAGATTATGAAGATATTCTTGAAGACTACAAGCTCCAACGGTACACTAATCTATGGCAGAGATTGAATTGTTTTGAATTATGAATGGATCAGATTACAACAAGACTTGAAGGGTTAAGATGACCATTTAAAAGGTGAATCCAATGGTTGTGCATAAGACCATATTCTTGCTTGCAATTTTTGACTTAAAAGAAGATCTTACTTGATTTTTGGAGTCAAAGATTGTTGCAAGTTGCTACACATTTTGAAGGAAATCATTGGAGATACCAAGGCCAAGATTTGGTGTAAGTTTGATCAAATGGTCAAAGATGACAAAATTGTTGGAGATACCAAGGTCAAGATTTGGTGCAAGTTTGATCAAATTGTCAAAGATGGCTGCAAGTGCACATGACAACTCAAATCTTGGAAAGCTAGACTTGGAAAATAATGCAAGTGCAACGGCTACATATTGTAAGGTCAAGATTTAATGATCTATTCATTCAATGGCCAAGATTTGCACATGTAATTGAAGGTCGAGATTTGAAGATAGAAAAAGATCCAATGGTGGAAATCACAAGAGCTTGGTAAATTATAAAGAGGGGTTCTTCCTCATTCCAACTTGGAGAAGCCAAAATTACATTGAAGAAATTCTTGCTCTCAAAGCTTTTAAGCTAGTTTGTGCCATTGAATCCAAGCTTCTACCCAAGCCACTCTAAAGATTTCCTCACTATTTTGCTTTTGCAAAGAGGGAGTGCTTCTCATTTGGCTTCTTATTTTCAGATTCGAAAATCCTCATTATTCTTCATTTTCTATCCAACCCGTGAGGTGATATTGTGATTCTTGAGTGTTCCTCAACCCCATTTGCTTAGTGCAAACCTTGAGTGAACCATTTATACCGAACACTTGTAAAAGTCCCTTCATTGGGCAAAAACCTTGTTGAGGTTGAGTTTAAGGGAGTGCTTGAAACCCTTGGCTGTAAAGTTTGAAGATTATCTTGAAATCTTCAGTTTTAAGGGTGACCTAAAAACCCTTGTGAGTTTTGTGGAGCTCTTGAGAAAACCACATCCTTAGTGGAGATTGAAAAATCCTAGGTTGGTGAACCTAGGTAGTAGATGTAGGAGAAGAGTCTCCGAACTACTATAAATTGCTGTGTGGACTTTCTTGATTGCATTGTTTGCTTGTTGATTGATTAAGTGTTTTGATTGCAGAATTTTCTGAACCACTAGTCTGTCCGTGCACTGTTCACATAGCTAAACTTTGAATTTTAATCTGAATTTTTGATATAGTATTCATTAGGGTGTTGTGATACTGCATACCAAATTTCATTGAATTCTGACTTGATTTGCTAGGTGAAATTTGAGTTGTAAAATCTGTGCGCAGTGTGTTGTTTGAAAAAATCTGTTTTTGCAATTCCTTGATTATTTGATAATTGATCATTCACCATATTGTATCACATCTTGCATTGAAATGAATGTTGATTAGGATAATCATTAGAGTTCAAATTTGTGTGCTAATTGTTAATTGACATTGATTTCTTTTTAAATTATAAAAAGAGATTCCTATCGGAATTTGGGGACACAATTCACCCCCCCCCTCTTGTGTTAAGTACGATCCATCAATTGGTATCGGAGCAGGTTTGCTAAAACATAGGATTAACACCCTTATTAGCATTTTTATGACTTACACAAATTTGCATGTTGAGGCCGAAAGCCTTTCTATGGATATTCCACCTATCTTTGATGGTGACTATCCATTTTGGAAGAATAGAATGAGAATATTTATTAAATCTAGAGGCATAGATGTATGGAGGGTAGTAAAGGATGGTCCTCATTGTCCTAGTAGGAGTAGAGGAGATGAATGGACAAATAAGGACATTGAATTAACGTGCTTAAATGTTTATGCTATTAATCTCTTTCATATCTCTCTTAGTAGGTGTGGACTTGACCTCATTTCCGGATGTACAAATGCAAAGCAAATTTGGGAAATTATGGAAAGAAAGTATGAAAGGTCAAATGGCGATGTGTGTCTAGTGACCAAAGTGGAGGAGACCTCTAGTGATAAAGAGGATGAAATCAAGGCCAACCTTTGCTTGGTGGCAAAGGAAGAAGAGTTATCATCCATTCCGGATGATATGGTAAATGATTCTACACTACCCACTTATGATGAATTGAGTGATGTGTATGATGAATTATGTGATGCTCATGGTGACTTAATTTCTAAATACAAGCATGCTACAAAAGAAATATCTAGGCTTGTGAAAATTGAGAAATCACATGTGGATGAGATTAATGACTTGAATGATAAGTATGTTGATCTAAATGCAAAGCATGATAATATATATTTATCTCTTGATGCTTTGATGAAAGAAAATGAAAATCTTAGAAAGCAATTATCTATGCACACTTCTAGTAGTAACATGACAAATTGTAATACTTCAAAGATTCATGATTTGGATGCTTTGCATGCTAGAGTGAATGAGTTAGAACAAGAGTTGAGAACATGGGATGAGCATGAATGTATAATTTTGAACAACTCTACTTCTTTGCAACTTGAGCTTGATGATGTGAAAGAAAAGTATAGGATGTTAGAAATTCAATTTTCAAAATTTTCTATGAGTTCATCAAAGCTTGATGAGTTGCTTGTCTCTCAAAGACACTACCTTGATAAGAGTGGACTTGGATTTGATCCTACGAAACTCAAAGAAACCTTGAGTAGTGTTGGTACCATTGCCAAGCTTTCAAAAGGCAAAGCCAAGCTAGCTTATCCCATGGGTGAGACTAGTACCTCTATGGAAACTCATCCTAGACTAAGGAGAGTTCACCTAAGGAGGTTGTGGGTGCCAAAGGGTTTGTGTGATATTGATGTGAAAGCATATGTGAAGAATTCTTTTAATATTAATGCATATGCAATTGTGGCCACTAACCCTAAAGGATCCAAGGTTTGGATACCTAAAGCGTCTTGATCACACTTTATTTAGATGTGCTATGCATTAGTTTGGGATACTAGGCTTTATTGATTTGTTTCTTTTAAAAAAATATATATATATAAAAAAATAAAAAATATAAAAAAAAATAAAAAAATTGAATGCTAGAACCTAAATGAAGGGGCTGCCCAAATATGATTTTTAATGATTGTCATTGAAAACGATTTTATTAGGTTATATGATGCTTGGTTGTTGTATGAGAGTTATGCATTTATACTATTTTTAATCTTTATTAAAAAAGATTGCAAATTAAGCATGAAATGCATGATATGTATGACAAATGATGAATATGAGAAAATCATTGAACAAATTATTTTTGTAATTTTTGTATGACGAGAAAACCTAAAGTTATCCACTTTAGGAGTTTTAATTTAAAGATGCTTTTTCTTTAATACAAAAGAAAATCTGGAGAAGTTTGATGATCAAAGTGATATTTGTGTGCTTCTTGATTACTTATCTCTTTCTAGTGCACACAATGCTTTTGATGCTAAGCCTAGAATGGTTAAGGAAAGTGTTTGTGTTAATTTTTATGATATAACCACACTTGAGGTCAATGTGCTTGTAGAGAAATAATTTTCAGATTTGAAGGACCTTGGACATCCCAAGGAGTTAATCTCAAATGGTACCCGTGGGGTACTTATCTTGGATGAGGATGCACCATTGGTGAAGAGCTCAAAAGAAGATAAAGATCTCAAATGATGAAGCAACACCAATTGGTGAGGAAAGTGTGCAACCCTTGGGGGAGCAACTTTAAATCAAGGAAAATATATTCAAAACATGGACAAGCACAAACACTCTAAAGAAGGAACAAATATTAAAGGAATATCATCAAGATGCTCAAACAAAAAGCTAGGAGGGTTTCGACGGTCATTTCTTAAACCTTCAAACTCCTTTGCATTATTTTTGTTAGATGCTTAACTTTAACTCAATTGCATTTGGAATGTTTGATTTTGGATGATATATGCTTTAGACATGATTAAATGATGATGATACGTGCATTAAGTTTGAATGAAGCATCATGGGTGCATATTTGCTTAATTGGTATCTCTTGTTGTTTTTAATTGGATTGGAATACATTGATGATATGTGGTATGTATATTTTCTCAAATATTCATTGGTATGCATGATTGAAGGGGGAGCATGCCCTAAGTCTAGAAATTCATGTTTTATCATTAATTGAAAAAGATAGAACATATGTTAAGTTTCTTAAGTGAACTTGTTGCATCTCTATAATTTGGAAGCAATATGTGGAATACATGACTTCTAGTGTGCTTTTATTACTATTCATGAACGCATGTATTTGGTTGTTGTGAACTCCTCTCCCTATTCCCTCTTGATTGATTACATTATGGGGAAGAGAAAATGATTAGAAAAGATGCATTAAAATGACATATTCTAAATTGGCATATTTTCATGTGATATTTAGTATTTGAGCTTTTATTGACGAAACATACTTATCTTGTATCAAGCATGGTGCATCCTTAAACTAGTACTTGAACTGACATATGAAATGGTTTATAGACCAAAGTTTAAGGGAGAGTGCATTTGCCATGTTTTGGTGAGAAGTATGTATGCTACTATGCTTGAAGTAAGGGGGAGCTAATCTGAACATTACTTTGTACTCGATATATAGCTCACTTCATTTGCATGATTTGAAACAATTAAGAATTTGAGTATAAAATGAGAATTTCAATTAAACCATAAGATCTTTTTGATAATTACAAAAAGGGGGGAGAAAGAATATAGTTTTTGGATAAAGATTGTAGTTCTTGAAAAAAAATGGTACATCTTTAGAAAACTACATTGCGCATTTTGAAATCATCAAAAAGGGGGAGATTGTTGGACCAAGACTTAGTGTCTAGTCAACATTGTGTTTTTGATGATTGTGTATGATTGTGTATGATTGTATACTAAAATGTGTGTGAGCATGCTTGACTTGAACATATTCTAAAATGCTAGAAAACATGCTTAAATGGTTATTTGGTTAATTGTTTAATATCTTAATTGTGCATATACACTTAAATGAAGGCTTATGCATAGCTCTATGTAAATTTGATATCTATATATTTTTGAGATAGTGCTGGAAATTTAGTTTTGAAAACAAACATACATGGACTAAGTTAGGGCATTAATCTTCTAATGATCATAATTTATCTTAACCAACTTAGATCAAAATGACTTGAAATTTGAACCACATGCACATAAAAGTCTAATATATGCTCTAGGACTATAATCATGATAAATTAAGTGCATCACATATACATTTGGTCATATGCTTAAATTCCGTCAAAACTAGGTTTTACCTAATTTTGTGCATATGTGTTCTTTGTGAACGTGGTGAACCAAATGAACTCCGATTTAAATGAAATTTCGTGTGCATCTTAGTTTTATCACTATGAACATATTTGACCTAGTAAAGTTCAAGAGAAAAGGTCATTTACACTGAGTTTGCAAAATGACATTGAATTTACACTTAGAATTTATCGGTTTCACTATTAGTGATCAAATTGCTTGGTTGAGTGACCAAACGATTTCCGATTGTTATGAAATTTTACATGGACATTCTAATACATATACAATGATTTATCATGCAGTAATATGAATTTTCTGAGTTGTTTTTCTAATGTAATTAACCTATGCGCTCCATATGAAGCTCTTTGAGCTTACATACAATTGAGGAGTTCTACCTCCTATTTCCTTGTAGGTTAATCATCATTGTGGTCTCATATGACTCAGAGTTCAGTATGCTCAGGTGAATTGAAGTCCGGTTTTCAAGTATGAGCTTGGATCTCTAGAAAACCAAGAAAAACCTATGTTCATCAACCTTCCACTAAGGCATTTTGATTGATGATTGGAACTAGCCTTAGGGCTGTATAATATGGATATATTGGTGCTGCCAAATTCAGAGTTTGAAGTCAAGATTGGAGGGACATGTTTGGTCATGTGAAGGATCTCTTATCTTCATCAAACAAGATCTTGCACATGCTTCCTTTATTGAGGTCAATGATAAGATTTTTGTGAGAAGAAAATTGATGAAGCTAAAGGACAAATGCAATGGTTGAAATTTGTAAGAGATGAGAAAGTATATTTTGCAACTAGACAAGACTTAGATTATGAAGATATTCTTGAAGACTACAAGCTCCAACGGTACACTAATCTATGGCAGAGATTGAATTGTTTTGAATTATGAATGGATCAGATTACAACAAGACTTGAAGGGTTAAGATGACCATTTAAAAGGTGAATCCAATGGTTGTGCATAAGACCATATTCTTGCTTGCAATTTTTGACTTAAAAGAAGATCTTACTTGATTTTTGGAGTCAAAGATTGTTGCAAGTTGCTACACATTTTGAAGGAAATCATTGGAGATACCAAGGCCAAGATTTGGTGTAAGTTTGATCAAATGGTCAAAGATGACAAAATTGTTGGAGATACCAAGGTCAAGATTTGGTGCAAGTTTGATCAAATTGTCAAAGATGGCTGCAAGTGCACATGACAACTCAAATCTTGGAAAGCTAGACTTGGAAAATAATGCAAGTGCAACGGCTACATATTGTAAGGTCAAGATTTAATGATCTATTCATTCAATGGCCAAGATTTGCACATGTAATTGAAGGTCGAGATTTGAAGATAGAAAAAGATCCAATGGTGGAAATCACAAGAGCTTGGTAAATTATAAAGAGGGGTTCTTCCTCATTCCAACTTGGAGAAGCCAAAATTACATTGAAGAAATTCTTGCTCTCAAAGCTTTTAAGCTAGTTTGTGCCATTGAATCCAAGCTTCTACCCAAGCCACTCTAAAGATTTCCTCACTATTTTGCTTTTGCAAAGAGGGAGTGCTTCTCATTTGGCTTCTTATTTTCAGATTCGAAAATCCTCATTATTCTTCATTTTCTATCCAACCCGTGAGGTGATATTGTGATTCTTGAGTGTTCCTCAACCCCATTTGCTTAGTGCAAACCTTGAGTGAACCATTTATACCGAACACTTGTAAAAGTCCCTTCATTGGGCAAAAACCTTGTTGAGGTTGAGTTTAAGGGAGTGCTTGAAACCCTTGGCTGTAAAGTTTGAAGATTATCTTGAAATCTTCAGTTTTAAGGGTGACCTAAAAACCCTTGTGAGTTTTGTGGAGCTCTTGAGAAAACCACATCCTTAGTGGAGATTGAAAAATCCTAGGTTGGTGAACCTAGGTAGTAGATGTAGGAGAAGAGTCTCCGAACTACAATAAATTGCTGTGTGGACTTTCTTGATTGCATTGTTTGCTTGTTGATTGATTAAGTGTTTTGATTGCAGAATTTTCTGAACCACTAGTCTGTCCGTGCACTGTTCACATAGCTAAACTTTGAATTTTAATCTGAATTTTTGATATAGTATTCATTAGGGTGTTGTGATACTGCATACCAAATTTCATTGAATTCTGACTTGATTTACTAGGTGAAATTTGAGTTGTAAAATCTGTGCGCAGTGTGTTGTTTGAAAAAATCTGTTTTTGCAATTCCTTGATTATTTGATAATTGATCATTCACCATATTGTATCACATCTTGCATTGAAATGAATGTTGATTAGGATAATCATTAGAGTTCAAATTTGTGTGCTAATTGTTAATTGACATTGATTTCTTTTTAAATTATAAAAAGAGATTCCTATCGGAATTTGGGGACACAATTCACCCCCCCCCCTCTTGTGTTAAGTACGATCCATCAAAGAGGGGGGTGAATTGTGTACTTAGTCAATTTTAGACTAGGTCACCTCTTTTTTCAGTTTCACCCTAAGCGGAAGCTAAATACCAAATTGAGTACTAGTGTAGATGTATATAAGTCAAGTAGAACAATCAATTTGAGCAAATCACATATAAAATCTTAATATGATTGTATGGTCTCCTAATGGCAGATTTGAGCACAAAGCAATCAAATAAGCTCAAGCAAGTCAAGGACAATTGATATAAGCAAGATAGATAACTTTAAGATCAAGAACCAAGCAAGATGATCAAGTATGGATATGTCACTTGCAAAACAAATGTAATTGAACAAGCTTGACTCTAGCAACCTAAATGATCAATTTCAAGTATGTATGATATGAGAATGCAATGCTAATTGAAATTGCTGGAAAGTAAAAGAGGCAAGAGATTTATAGTGGTTCGGCTTAACCCAAGCCTACTCCACTCCCTAAGTCCCACTTGAGAATTTCAAACACTCCACTATGGCTTGTTCAACCGAGTCAAGCGGAACTCATACAACTAGTGTTTTTGTAGCTCAAACACCAAACTTTACACACCGTGTGGTTTATAGCTCACCACACTAACTCAATCAACAAATACAAACTCAAATATGGCTCTAAGTGTAGTCGGATATGAGGTAAGTTTAGGTTCAAAGGCTGGCTCTTTTGTAGCTGGATTTGTAAGTGTATAGGGCTCAAATGAAGCTCTTGAAAAGCTGGAATGGGAATGGTAAGCACAAAACTCAGATTTGAGATTTTTGGTTGTTTGGGTTTGTGAAACTTTGAGTAGTGTAACAACCAACGAAAATCAGTTATCACAAGGCTTGAATGATGAAATGGAGATGATGAATATAGCCTTAGAAGTGCTGGAAACCAGATTATATCACAAAGGAAATGACTCTTGAGAATATGATGAAAATCAGATTTGAAAGGCTCAAGAGTAACAATAAAGCTTTGCTTGGCTAGTGTATATGATCTCTCTTCAAAATCAAGTATGTAATCAAGGAATGAATGAGTGAGAGAATGAAAGCTTGAGAGATGAAGAGTTAATTTTTGTAGAAATTGTGGAGTGTAAGCTCATGAAATGAGGGCCATTGGATTAGATTTGAAAAATATGGACCCTTGGATCAATATAGTTGTTAGAAGGCTTAGAGAAGTGTGAAAATGATTACAACAAGTCTCTCTTTGTTGGGAGGACTAATGGCCATTAGATGAGGAAGGTTTAAAGATAGCCATTGGATAAAAAGGTGTAGTGGAAAGGTTTAATCTTGAACCAATGGATCAAAAAGATATTTTGGAGGGAAGGAATGTGGACCATTGGATGAGGAAAACCTTTGAAATAAATCACCTTCATTTGTCTCTTTCCAAAGTGCTTTTCCAACAAACTATATCTCTTTTGTAGCAAAAGAGGTCTTGAAAATATGAGGCATTTATTGCATGTCTCCTCTTGCTTTTTGGCTTTAAATCTCTATTGTTGACTTGTAGCACTTTTTGGCTCCACTAATCCATTTCATGTATCCACTTCATATGACATGTCATCACGTCCATGTCATCTGCCACGTCAGTCTGTTGACTTTGACTCTGACCATAAGGTCAACTTTTCTTCAATTGGCTCCATTTAAGCTCCAAGATTTTCTTTACATATTCTGACCATGGCTGACTACGAAAATGACTTTCTTAATCATGTTTGACAATGATTAAGTCTTCATTACAGTTCGGTTAAGATCACCATGTTGATACATGGTCAACTTGATCATCCTACACACAATTAAACTCAAGACATGCTATGTAAGCCTTGTTAAGGCTTCTTGCAATGTTGGCCCATGTTAGTTCAATAAATCAAATTCCCATTCATTTTGGGTAGGATATATAGGTCTAAGATTTCTCATGTACATTATGGATCACAGTTCAATCAATCATGCTTTTGTAATCACTCCAACATATATATTCAACAGACCGTTGTACTCTATTTTGTGCACTTAGAAGTCTAACTTGCTAGTTTATCATTCGGCAACGTTTCATAAGTTAATGGTGCCAATAGAACAGGTAATGTTTGAAATGGCACAAAAACGTGAATTGCTAGTCTGTAGAAAGAGTTGAGCAATTCCAAAGCATTAAAGTGGACCGTTGAACTCTATTTTGTGCTCTGAGAAGCCTAACTTGCTAGTTTAGCTTTCGTGGAACGTTTTGTAAGTTAAAGATGCGAATAGACCAAGTTATGTGTGGAGTTGCACAAAAATGTGAATTGCTCATCTATGGAGAGAGTTGAGCAAGTCGAAAGCATCAAAGTGGACCGTTGTACTCTATTTAGTGTCCTTAGAAGTCTAACATGCTAGTTTAGCCTTCGTGCAATGTTTCATAAGGTAAAGATGCGAATTGTTCAAGTAACGTTTGAAATGGTACAAAAACGTGTAAATCTCGTCAATGGAGAGTGTTGAGAAATTCCAAAGCTTCAAAGTGGACCGTTGTACTCCATTTTGTGCTCTTAGAAGTCTAACTTGCTAGTTTATCGTTCGGCATCATTTCGTAAGTTATGTGTGAAGTTGAGCAAAAATGTGAATTGCTCGTCTATGCAGAGAGTTGAGCAATTCGAAAGTATCAAAGTGGACCATTGTACTTTATTTAGGGTTCTTAGAAGTCTAACATGCTAGTTTAGCCTTCGTGCAATGTTTCGTAAGGTAAAAGATGCGAATAGACCAAGGTATGTTTCAAATGGCACAAAAGCGAGAAAAGCTCGTCCATGGATAGAGTTGAGCATTTCCAAAGCATCAAAGTGGAATTGTGCTCTATTTAGTGTTCCTAGAAGTCTAACTTGCAAGTTTGGCCTTCGTCTAACGTTTTGTAAGCTAAAGATGCGAATAGATCAAGTAATGTTTGAAATTGCACAAAAACGTGTAAATGTCGTCGATGGAGAGTGTTGGGCAATTCCAAAGCATCAAAGTGGACCGTTGTACTCTATTTAGTGTTCCTAGAAGTCTAACTTGCTAGTTTAGTATTCGTGCAACATTTTGTAAGTTAAAGATGCGAATAGACCAAGTTATGTTTCAAATGGCACAAAAATGTGAATCGCTCGTCTATGGAGAGAATTGAGCAATTCCGAAGAATCAAAGTGGACCGTTGTACTCGATTTTGTGCTCTTAGAAGTCTAACTTGCTAGTTTAGCGTTCGGCAGTGTTTCGTAAGTTAATGATGCGAATGGATAAAGTTATGTTTAAAATGTCACAAAAACGTGAATTGCTCGTCTATGGAAAGTGTTGAGCAACTCCAAAGCATCAAGTGGACCGTTGTACTCTATTTTGTGCTCTTAGAAGCCTAACTTGCTAGTTTAGCTTTCGTGCAGCGTTTTATAAGTTAAAGATGCGAATAGACCAAGTTATGTGTGAAGTTGCACAAAAAATGTGAAGTCTATGGAGAGAGTTGAGCAATTCGAAAGCATCAAAGTGAACTGTTGTACTCTATATAGTGTTCTTAAAAGTCTAACGTGCTAGTTTAACCTTCGTGCAATGTTACGTAAGGTAAAAGATGCGAATAGGCGAAGGTATGTTAGAAATGGCATAAAAACGAGAAAAGCTCGTCCATGGAGAGAGTTGAGCATTTCCAAAGCATCAAAGTGGACCATTGTGTGCTATTTAGTGTTCTTAGAAGTCTAACTTGCTAGTTTAGCCTTCGTGCAAGGTTTCAACGGGTAAGGATGCGAATAGACCAAGTTATGTTGAAATTGCACAAAAACGTGAAAAGCTTGTCTTTGGAGAGAGTTTATCATTTTCAAAGCATCAAAGTGGACCATTGTGCTCTATTTAGTGTTCTTAGAAGTCTAACATGCTAGTTTAGCCTTCGTGCAAGGTTTCGAAAGTTAAAGATGCTAATAGACCAAGTTATGTTGAAATTGCACAAAAACGAATAAATCTCGTCGATGGAGAGTGTTGTACTCTATTTAGTATTATTATATGTCTAACTTGCTAGTTTAGCTTTCGTGCAACGTTTCGAAAGTTAAAGATGCGAATAGACCAATTTATGTTTGAAATGACACAAAAAAGTGAATCGGTTATCTATGAAGAGAATTGAGCAATTCCAAAGCATCAAAGTGGACCGTTGTACTCTACTTTTTGATCTTATAAGTCTAACTTGCTTGTTTAGTGTTCCGCAACGTTTCGTAAGTTAAAGATGCAAATAGAACAAGTTATGTTTGAAATGGCTCAAAAATGTGAATCGCTCATCTATGGAGAGAGTTGAGCAATTCCAAAGGATCAAAGTGGACCATTGTACTCTATTTTGTGGTCTTAGAAATCTAAATTGCTAGTTTAGCGTTCCGCAACGTTTCGTAAGTCAAAGATGCGAATAGGCCAAGTTATGTTTGAAAAGGCACAAAAACGTGAATTACTCATCTAAGAAGAGAGTTGTGCAATTCCAAAGCATCAAAGTAGACCATTGTACTCTATTTAGTGTCCTTCGAAGTCTAACATGCTAGTTTTGCCTTCGTGCGATGTTTCGTATGGTAAATATGCGAATAGATCAAGTAATGTTTGAAATTGTACAAAAACGTATAAATCTCGTTGATGGAGAGTGTTGAGCAATTCCAAAGCATCAAAGTGAACGGTTGTACTCTATTTAGCATTCTTATAAGTCTAACTTGCTAGTTTTGCTTTCGTGCAACGTTTCGTAAGTTAAAGATGCGAATAGACCAAGTTATGTTTGAAATGACACAAAAAGGTGAATCGCTCATCTATGGAGAGAATTGAGCAATTCCAAAGCATCAAAGTGGACCGTTGTACTCTACTTTGTGCTCTTATAAGTCTAACTTGCTTGTTTAGCGTTCCGCAATGTTTCGTAAGTTAAAGATGCAAATAGAACAAGTTATGTTTCAAATAGCACAAAAATGTGAATCGCTCGTCTATGGAGAGAGTTGAGCAATTCGAAAGGATCAAAGTGGACCATTGTACTCTATTTTGTGGTCTTAGAAATCTAACTTGCTAGTTTAGCGTTCCACAACGTTTCGTAAGTCAAAGATGCGAATAGGCCAAGTTATGTTTGAAAATGCACAAAAACATGAATTACTCATCTAAGGAGAGAGTTGTGCAATTCCAGAGCATCAAAGTGGACCGTTGTACTCTATTTAGTGTCCTTCGAAGTCTAACATCCTAGTTTAGCCTTCGTGCAATGTTTCGTAAGGTAAAGATGTGAATAGATCAAGTAATGTTTGAAATTGCACAAAAACGTGTAAATCTCATCAATGGAGAGTGTTGAGCAATTCCAAATCATCAAAGTGGACCGTTGTGCTCTATTTAGTGTCCTTCGAAGTTTAACATGCTAGTTTAGCCATCGTGCAATGTTTCATAAGGTGAACATACGGATATATCAAGTAACGTTTGAAATTGCACGAAAACGTGTCAATCTCATCAATGGAGAGTGTTGAGCAATTCCAAAGCATCAAACTGGACCGTTGTACCCTATTTTGTGCTCTTGGAGGCCTAACTTGCTAGTTTATCGTTCGGCAACGTTTCGTAAGTTAGTGATGCGAATAGAACAAGTTATGCTTGAAATGGCACAAAAACGTGAATTGCTCGTCTATGGAAAGAGTTGAGCAATTCCAAAAGCATCAAAGTAGACCTTTGTACACTATTTTGTGCTATTAGAAGCCTAACTTGCTAGTTTAGCTTTCGTGCAACGTTTCGTAAGTTAAAGATGCGAATAGACCAAGTTATGTGTGAAGTTGCACAAAAATGTGAATTGCTCGTCTATGGAGAGAGTTGAGCAATTCGAAAGCATCAAAGTGGACCGTTGTACTTTATTTAGGGTTCTTTTGAAGTCTAACATGCTACTTTAGCCTTCGTGCAATGTTTCGTAAGGTAAAAGATGTGAATAGATCAAGGTATGTTTGAAATGGCACAAAAGCAAGAAAAGCTCGTCCATGGAGAGAGTTGAGCGTTTCCAAAGCATCAAAGCGGACCATTGTGCTCTATTTAGTGTTCTTAGAAATCTAACTTGCTAGTTTAGCGTTCGTCGAATATTTCGCAAGGTAAAGATGCGAATAGATCAAGTAATGTTTGAAATTGCACAAAAACATGTAAATCTCATCGATGGAGAGTGTTGGGCATTTCCAAAGCATCGAAGTGGACCATTGTACTCTATTTAGTGTTCTCAGAAGTCTAACTTGCTAGTTTAGCATTCGTAAAACATTTTGTAAGTTAAAGATGCGAATAGACCAAGTTATGTTTCAAATGGCACAAAAACGTGAATCGCTCGTCTATGGAGAGAATTGAGCAATTCCAAAGCATCAAAGTGAACCGTTGTACTCTATTTTGTGCTCTTAGAAGTCTAACTTGCTAGTTTAGCGTTCGGTAATGTTTCGTAAGTTAATGATGCGAATAGATCAAGTTATGTGTGAAGTTGCACAAAAATGTGAATTGCTCGTCTATGGAGAGAGTTGAGCAATTCGAAAGCATCAAAGTGGACCATTATACTTTATTTAGGGTTCTTAGAAGTCTAACATTCTAGTTTAGCCTTCGTGCAATGTTTCGTAAGGTAAAAGATACGAATAGACCAAGTTATGTTTGAAATGTCACAAAAGCAAGAAAAGCTCGTCCATGGAGAGAGTTGAGCATTTCCAAAGCATCAAAGTGGACCATTGTGCTCTATTTAGTGTTCTTAGAAGTCTAACATGCTAGTTTAACCTTCGTGCAATGTTTCGTAAGGTAAAGATACGAGTAGATCAAGTAATGTTTCAAAATGCACAAAAAGGTGTAAATCTCGTCGATGGAGACTGTTGAGCAATTCCAAAGAATCAAAATCGACCGTTGTACTCTATTTAATGTTCTTAGAAGTCTAACTTGCTAGTTTAGCGTTCGACAATGTTTCGTAAGTTAATGATGCGAATAGGTAAAGTTATGTTTGAAATGCCACAAAAACATGAATTGCTCATCAATGGAAAGTGTGGAGCAATTTCAAAGAATCAAAGTGGACCATTGTACTCTATTTTGTGCTCTGAGAAGCGTACCTTGCTAATTTAGCTTTCGTGCAACATTTCGTAAGTTAAAGATGCGAATAGACCAAGTTATGTGTGAAGTTGCCAAAAAATGTGAATTGCTCGTCTATGGAGAGAGTTGAGCAATTCGAAGGCATCAAAGTGGACCGTTGTACTCTATATAAGGTTCTTAGAAGTCTAACATGCTAGTTTAGCGTTCATGCAATGTTTCGTAAGGTAAAAGATGCGAATAGGCTAAGGTATGTTTGTAATGGCACAAAAACGAGAAAAGCTTATCCACGGAGAGAGTTGAGCATTTCCAAAGCATCAAAGTGGACCATTGTGCTCTATTTAGCGTTCTTAGAAGTTTAACATGCTAGTTTAGCCTTCGTGCATGGTTTCGAGGGGTAAGGATGCGAATAGACCAAGTCATGTTGAAATTGCGCAAAAACGTGAAAAACTTGTCTATGGAGAGAGTTGAGCATTGTCAAAGCATCAAAGTGGACCATTGTGCTCTATTTAGTATTCTTAGAAGTCTAACATGCTAGTTTAGCCTTCGTGCAAGGTTTCGAGAGGTAAAGATGCGAATAGACCAAGTTATGTTGAAATTGCACAAAAATGTTTAAATCTCGTCGATGGAGAGTTGAGCAATTCCAAAGCATCAAAGTGGACTGTTGTACTCTATTTAGTGTTCTTAGAAGTCTAAGTTCCTAGTTTAGCTTTCGTGCAACGTTTCGTAAGTTAAAGATGCGAATAGACCAAGTTATGTTTGAAATGGCACAAAAACGTGAATCGCTCGTCTATGGAGAGAATTGAGCAATTCCAAAGCATCAAAGTGGACTGTTGTACTTTATTTTGTGCTCTTATAAGTCTAACTTGCTAGTTTAGCGTTCCGCAACGTTTCGTAAGTTAAAGATGCGAATATAACAAGTTATGCTTGAAATGGCACAGAAACGTGAATCAGTCATCTATGGAGAGATTTAAGGAATTCCAAAGGATCAAAGTGGACCATTGCACTCTATTTTGTGCTCTTAAAAGTCTAACTTGCTAGTTTAGCGTTCGGCAATGTTTCGTAAGTCAAAGATGCGAATAGGCCAAGTTATGTTTGAAAAGGCACAAAAACGTGAATTACTCGTCGAAGGAGAGAGTTGTGCAATTCCAAAGCATCAAAGTGGACCGTTGTACTCTATTTAGTGTACTTCGAAGTCTAACATGCTAGTTTAGCCTTCGTGCAATGTTTCGTAAGGTAAAGATGCGAATAGATCAAGTAATGTTTGAAATTGCACAAAAATGTGTAAATCTCGTCGATGGAGAGTGTTGATCAATTCCAAAGCATCAAAGTGGACCATTGTACTCTATTTAGTGTCCTTCAAAGTCTAACATGCTAGTTTAGCCATCGTGCAATGTTTCATAAGGTAAAGATGCGGATAGATCAAGTAATGTTTGAAATTGCACAAAAACGTGTAAATCTCGTCGATGGAGAGTGTCCAGCAATTCCAATGCATCAAATTGGACCGTTGTACTCTATTTTGTGCTCTTGGAGGCTTAATTTTCT